>NC_045602.1:68931026-69565714 GCF_009762305.2 Zalophus californianus | reverse complement strand
ATGATGGATTACTTCTTGGCCTGACTGTATTTATGACTTGGTTCAAAGTGAATAGCTCTTGCTGACCATTTGATGCTCCATGACCAGAGACTCTGTCTCACCTGGGCCCAGGTAGATAAGATATATTTGCTACAGAACCATAAAGTTTTAAGTTGTAATTGTAGTTTTGGAGTTAATAGATTCCATTTAGCACAGAGATGTCTAAAATAATACCACAAAACTTCCATAATGTACACCCAAGTGGCAGGGCTGCTTGCATCATAGCATGAACCTACTGCCTTTCCTTCATTGCCCCTTACTCCACAAACTGACAGCCTTCTTTGGCTTTCAGTAAATGGGTCAGGGCAATCAATATTATTCAAGTGTGATTCCACAGACCCTGAAAAAGCCTAATGGGTGATAAGCTTTCTCCTTAATGGTGGGAAGTGAGAGACCAAAAAAATTGTCTTTTACTATGGAATAGATGTTCTGGGAGATCCTAGACTACTGGATTCCTAAATATTTCACTGATGTGGCAGACCACCTTGTAGAACTCATGTTTCTTATCAAAGCTTCCAATGTATTTGTCACTTTTTGATCACCTGGGTTAGTTAACATAATGTCTTCAATATTGTGGACAAATACGTCATTCTGCAAAACATCTGAATAATATTACTTTCTTGAATTACATTTTGAGAGAGTGTAGGAGCCTAAGAACAAGACCAGAAATATATATTTCTTGCCTTTCCCATATAAGGTGAACTTCTTGTTTTTCTCATTTTAATAAGTATGGAAAAGAGTACACTTACCAGATCAGTAGCAATATACCACACACCTAAAGTTGTGTTCATAAACTATAACAAGGATATCTGGATTATAGCTGCAATTGGGCCAATTATTTGGCTGGGATGTAACACTGTTTTTTCATTTAGAATCAAGCCCCACATCGGGCTCCCTGCTCAGCAGGGAGCCTGCTTTTCCCTTTTCCCCTTGCTCATGCTTTCTCTCTTGCTATCTCTCTTTCTCTCTCTCAAATAAATAAAATCTTTAAAAAAAACAAAAAACAGAAACAAAAAACAAAAACAACGTGAAGGTTTAACCAACCTCCAAATATGTCCATTCTTTTCAGGTGCCTTGAAAATGACCACTGGAACTAGTCAACCTGGTGTGAGTTAGACCTTGGCTTAGACTCCCATTTTTTACTTGGACTCCATATTCCTCCACTCTGACAAGATTTCTATGATGATATCTTATATTTCCAGGTATTAATATCAGCTCAGATTCTGTGTCTGTTATCCTCAAAATATCTGGAAGACCCTTACCTCTACTATTATGGGTATATGAATATAAATCTGTGTGATACTATGGAGAAGGAAGAAATTGTTATGTATACACCTGCCATGTTCATACAGGTCCTTCCCTCCCAATTAGTCAATAAATTCTGAAAGCTCATTCATGTCTGGAACCTGGGAAAGGAATCATGACATTATTGGAGCAGCTGTCTTCAGTCTCCTGATTACCAATCCCTGATTTGTTAGTGGTGTATAAATGGACCAATAACCTTGTTGACTACCCATCTACCTTGCCACTAGGAATACATAATTATGTTACAATTTTTATAGCTCTGTTCAAGTGAGGTCCTTCTGATTTCTACTCTGACCTGCTGCTCAAAACAATAATTGCACCTATCTTGCTTCTTATTATCAAGTGCCACCAAGTGACTTATATTATTTTGAAATCCTAACATTCCCACCGTTATTAGAAAGCTAGGTCTATAACTACATCACCTACTCTAACCTTTGCTTACAAAATGATCACCATTGAGTCTTTTAAAAAAATATGAGTGCTTCTTTTTATCAGAGCATTTCTTATTGCTTTGGTAAATGTAGCACATTCATGGACCTGTATCAAAACAGTTGCCTAGGGAGATTTTTGGTCACTATATAGTATATTCATTCCATCATGTCCAATTCTTTAAGAATTTTTATTCCCTTTCCATTGTTTGTAACAGTTTTTCTGGCACTTGTAGCTTATTTAAGGTGAGTCATTGAATTTTCCAAATGTGCAAGAAGCAACATTGAAGTGTATTTATTAGTATCATCTTTAGGGTCCTTTTAAGGATTTTTAAATGCTATATCTCTAAAATGATATTATCATTCATATTTAAATTTCTATTATTTTCCTTTATCTAGCATCCTTAGATACAGTCCCATATGCACTCTACTGTACTGATGGTACGTGTTGGATGCGTCTTGCAGACCCTTCAGCAAATAACAACCTTCTCCCTTAGAAGGTTCAATATTTTTCTGGCTGGATGATTGTAACCTGACCCTAATTATTAGTCTGGTGGCCAGAAGAAAAAGTGACAGTAAATCTTAAGAGGGAGGGAGAAGTACATATATTCTTGCAAGGCAGGGTCCTCTATATTATTTTTAAACAAGTGGAGGAAGATCTAGCCTATTACAAGACGGATGAACTATTTCCAGAGCCCCAGACAAGAATATAAGGACTAATGATTTTCAGGTGCACTGTCTCAAATATCCCCATTGAAAGTCTCATGGTCCCACTTCTTCCCAATATAGGTCCTAACTTTAGCATAGCAGACATGCCAGGGTTGAGAATTCAATATTTTCTGGAACAGCTTTTTTGCCCCTTAGCTGCAAGGCAGAGAGTCTTTATAAAATCTTCAAGGAGCCCTTCTGGCTTTCACATCTAGCCTTGTATTGGTGATCAGTTACTTCAAGCCTTTGTGTGTGTGTGTGTGTGTGTGTGTGTGTGTGTGTGTGTGTGTGTGTGTGTTTTCAATGCATCAGTGACTCCTTTGTATGCATACCTACTATTTTCAAAGCTCTCTAACAACTCTAATGTTATACTTATCAGTGCATTTCCATCTTCCTGTATCCCCTCCTAGTTCACTGCTTATAAACTTATTAACATTGAATTACAAACTTATGCTAAGGGCAATCAGTGCTCCACTGAAATGTGTGATGACATCCTCATTAACAGATAGCCAGTGAGTGACGCAGATCCAACATCCTATCTTTGAGTCTACTTCCTAGGATCTCTCCTGTACCAACTATCATGAATCTCATTCCATGAAAAATAGACTCAGGGACTCTGATATTTGTATGTGTGTGTGGTGGGGGGTGCTTACTGGGATGAGATCTCAATAATAAACATCTACCAGGCATGAAGAGTGTAGAACCGGGTAGAAGGAGTAGTTGAATTGAGGTATAAGTGCAAAAGTGGCCACAACTGATCCCATGGAAAGTACTAGACCTGGGACCCTTTAGAGACTTTCTAATAAAGTCAAGGGACACAGTACCCATACCACAAACAGTTGTTACATGCAGAAGTTTTGAGGCAGCTTTCTTACAATGTAAGCTATTCCTGCAGAGGGACTCAGCCATGAGTCACCAGCAACTAACATTCTGGGCAGCTGAAGAAATGAATGCCTTGGTCATGAAGATTAATGTAGGTGGCCTACAATAATGTCCATTACATTTTTTGATGATAGTAGCAAAAAAATAAATCAATAAAGAGAATAATAAGGAGAAAGTTCATTGATTTCTGATAAAGAAAGATGTTTAAGAATTGTCACTCTTTCAGAAAGGAACAGAACTGCTAAACTTTCCTCCTTGTTCTGTTAATTGGATGCACAGTACAAAATGTGGCCTTGGCATAGAGGAAAATAAGATCTTAGGCAGTAGCTTGAAGTGAATAATGTCATTAAGGACCTCTGGGCTTCAGTTCAGGGAAGGAGGGAAAAAATGACTGAGGATATGGTAGAGCTTCTCATTAGGGCAAGGGTAAGTTTGCCAGAGATAATGTGGTATGAGAGAAAACAGCATGGGTGAATTTACTTAGTTACAGTTGATCAAAATTATTACTAATACAGTATAGTTTATTGAATACATTTTATAAAACAAGGAGTATATCCTTGGAATTTGGAAAATAAAACTCAGGTTTAGAGAGGTTACACTGGGGCTCCTGCGTGGCTCAGTCATTAAGCGTCTGCCTTCAGCTCAGGTCATGATCCCCGGAGTCCTGGGATGGAGCCCCGCATCGGGCTCCCTGCTCCACAGGAAGCCTGCTTCTCCCTCTCCCACTCCCCCTGCTTGTGTTCCCTCTCTCGCTGTGTCTCTGTCAAATAAATAAATAAAATCTTAAAAAAAATTAAAAAAGAGAGGTTACACTATTTAACCATGGTCACACAGCAAGTAAGAACTAATCTAAGTAACTCCATTCTTTTGGATTAAAATATGTATGTGTAAGTATATATATATGTAAGTAAATATATACGTGTGTATATATAATAATAAAAATATACTTATTTTTTGTACTGTACTTTTTAGTATAGAATGAAATATCTTGAAGTTTGAGCCTAGGGTAGTAATTATGACTAATTAGAAGGCAGGAGATTGAATCTCAGACCAGAGGCGCATGTCAAAATGAGTCATGGGAAGGGACAGGGTTGAGTGGATTGAGTTTGTTTAATTTAATGGCCCCAATGTTCCAAATGTGGCTACAAATGGTGAGAGGATATTGGGATAAAGAATTATTGAAGTGAAGCTATATAGAGAAACCTCTCAAAGATTTCTGAAATTAGAGATTTTTTTCCCAAGCTTATCCTTTATCACAAGATCTTTGGCAAATATTTCTGTTTATGAGCTGAAATAAATTTAAACAGGAAACTACAATTTTCTTTGTGATTACACAGCAGTAATTTCAAGACTGTTTTCCTTGGGAATCCAGTTGGTAATTACTAAAACTCCAAAGCTAATTATGTTGTTATGCTAGTGGGACTGTAGCTATGGATGAGAAGCCTTTTCCATTAACAGGCTCAATTTGTAGGCACTAGTAATTCTACTTTCACCCTAAAATCTTCCTCTCCTTCTTTCTACTCTTTAGTGGTAGGGGGCAGCAGTAATTCAATTGATATGTCCCTTTGGAGAGGGAGATTTTATTTAAAAAATATTTATCAAAACAGAAAATAATTTTGTTTTTTAAGGAGCAAGCAGTTGAGCAGTCATTTAAAAGATTCTGAAAACATGAAGATGCTATATTTTAAAATGGTAAACTGGTTTCCAAGAGGACTAAAAACTCGTTAACAAGGCATAGTTAAATACATTTTAAATAAGTTATATTAAATAAATAATCATAGACAACATTGTTGTGAAGAACTAATATCTGACATCCCACATGAGTGGGATGCTGTTTCTATAAGCTGTTAAGTGTGTAGTGAGGTGTGAGGTTTCAAATATACAAGAACATAAATATACTTGGACAGGCAGTGTATCTAAAACATCCCACATTGAAACAAAGACAGCTGCGTATTTTAACAATATCACATTCAGGTAAACAAAACAGCAAATTTGTTTAAATAGAATGTCACAAGTTTAAACAAATAAGCATTTATTTGAATGAGTTATTAAACTATTATGCTTTTTTTTAAGTTGCTCTCTTCTAAGACATGAAGGAGAAATTAAACACATCCAAGGCAACAAAGAAAGGAACAAAGAATGTAAATGGCCAAATGTCAACATGTGCCAAATCAAAGCTGACACAGCAAGAGCATTATTGCTATATTCTTGTATCCTCATGGAAACAAGACATAGTCATATCTTTTGGAAAATGGGAATAAGTTCTAATCTTGTCTCCGGGGCACACTTGTTTTGTCACCTTTGGCAAGGTTACTGATATTGCACTATTTCTTAGTTTTTTTCCATTTAAAATAGGGCCAAATATTCTATCATGCTGGTGATGGGGAAAAGATAGTACTTTTTATCATACTAAGAAATACTCACAATCCAATAATATTAAAAAAGAAAACATGATTTGAGGTACAACATTTCCCAATCTCTGATAATAGTGAAATTTGCAGCAAAATGGTCCTAAGTTGTGATTAATTTAAACATGACTGTAACATATATATTTAGGTGGGCAATGTTATGCTGTAAAAACTCTGAATTCTTTGCTCACAGGGACTCACGAAAGACATTAGTTCTAATCTTGTATTTGCTATGTACCAACCTGCTTGATTTTGCATAAAATATTTTAGTTCTTAATATTTCTGTTCTTAACCTCTCTGAATTTCAGTATCTGTAAATTAAGGATAATAGCACCAATCTCACAGAATTATGAAGAATCAAACAACACAAGCAAAGTACCTACCACAAGCAGAGAAAGCTTAATACACTTTCTGCAATTTCCATAGGTAATTCAAAAGGAAAACTAAATATTAAAGTTATTCAAATATTTTCTTAAAATTGAAGTTAAACTGTAATCATCACTGTCCTATATTTTAAAAAAATTGTCTTTCCCTATCCACCACCCCTAATAACAGCAAGAACGAACTGGCATTGATATTGGCTATTTCTGAATGGGATCCTGCTTTTATGTTACAAAATAAAATTGCTTCAGGAGAAGACAATCATCTCAGGTAGTCTTTGTTGATATTATCATGCAAATTAGTTATTCTAATGAGAAAGTAACTTAGTGCTTTACATAGTAGGCCTTTAATAAAAACATGTTAATTAACTGATTAACCCAGCCAAGCAAAATATCATCTAACTGGCTAGATTCAAAGCACATTTGTATGTTGTGAGAAAATCAGAGTTTGAAATGCATTCATTAGCATGCTGACATTTGAGTTTACAGCAATTATATATTTTATTGATAAGGCACTGATGATTAGAGTTGCTTTATGACCTAGTAAAATTTTGGGAAGAGATTAAAATAGTAAGAGAAAAAGAAAAACATAATGATCAAAGGTCAGAGTTTTATGTGCTAAATAAATGTGATAGACTAATTCTCAAGCTGTTATCCTAATTCATTCACATTTATTTAATATTTTTTTAAGTAATATCTACACCTATCCTGGGGCTCAAACTTACAACCCCAAGATCAAGAGTCACATGCTCTACTGACTGAGCCAGTCAGACTCCCCTCATTCACATTTATTATACTGAAAATACATTGAATAAGTACTCTTAGAACATCCATGAAGGACTTTAACGGACAACATCCTTAATTTGACCCTGAAGCTAGAAATGGTGAGAAACTCTCAATCGATGGTTTTATTGTTCAAGTTTTACAAAATTCAATGAATTATAAAAATGTAGTTAATGATGTGGGAAACAAAGACAGAAGAAAAATTATTAAATTTCCTTACTACCTGCAGCCCATTGACAAGTCCTTGAAACAGGCAGGGTGACATTCCTCTAGGGACTCAACTGCCTCCATGTTGACACTTTGCTAAGGGCAAAAGACAATCCTAGTGGAACACCTACTCCCCCCACTCCCTGTGCCCATGATCTTGTAAGCCTACTTCTTTTTTTTTTTTTTTAAGATTTTATTTATTTATTTGACAGAGAGAGACACAGCGAGAGAGGGAACACAGCAGGGGGAGTGGGAGAGGGAGAAGCAGGCTTCCCGCGGAGCAGGGAGCCCGATGCGGGGCTCAATCCCAGGACCCTGAGATCATGACCTGAGCCTAAGGCAGACCCTTAGTAACTGAGCCACCCAGGTGCCCCTGTAAGCCTACTTTAACAGATAAAAGTTCTTTTAGAAACTTCCATTTTATCTCTACCCCCCAAGATATATGCTGGTAATCATCCTCCAAGCATATGACCCACCGATATATATACATCTGAAGGGTCTCATGACTCAGGTTTTATGAGACAGTAATAAATGATGCTTTCCCAACAAGAGCTAGCCTCCTCAAGGTCCTGGAAACCTTGTTTCCAAATTCCTTAGAGACTTAACATTATCCCTAACCTCCTCCTAACTTGGAAGCACATAACGGGCCACTTTTCATGACCCCAATGCAACTTTCTCTGCCCATAGGTCCTTGTCCCTGTGCTTTAAACACCCAAGTTAACAGATAATGTGAGTACTGAAGAAAAGTTAATGGGCATACTTTTGTTGGAAATGAAACATAAACTTAGTATGGTATTTGTTATAAATACATCATGTCTGGGAAGGGAGGTGGCCAATTAGAAAATTTTACTCCTTTTGCATTTATGAGCAACTGCTGTGAATTTTTCAAGTTGTAAAAAGCTATAGAGGAATATAAAAGAATGATAATTCAGAAAAGAGACAAAGGCTGATTTCATTGATGTTAGTGCAGCTAATATTTGCTCTAAGAATTGTAGTAAGAATGAACACTCGCTGAAAGACTCATTATACGTAAAATGCACTATATATTTTAATATATATGTGTGTATGATCATGTGTGTCTGTGTTTGTTTATGTAGGGTCTAACTTGGACTTTAGTAAACATAAGAATATAAAAACTACTCCAATCCTTTTCTTCTTCCTTCCTTCCCACCCTTCTTACTTAAGTCCTTTAAAGTCTTACCAAGTTTATTTGCCCTAAAAAAGCCTTCCCTGAGCACTAGAGTCCACATAAAGTATAGTAGCCCAAAGATAAAAAGGGTTTCAAAGTTATTAAAATATGGCTCCATCACTTATTATCTGGGTGACATCAAAATAACCTCTACAAGCCTTAGTCTCTTTATCAATAAACAGAAACAAAACTACATGCTTATTTTTTAATGATAATTACATGGGAAATATATGGAAAGTCCACGGATCAATGCCTGGGACATATAAACAGTTCAATAATTGTAATTTTTATTGTTGGTCCTAGACCTAAAAAATCACTTCAGTGCAAAATTATTCTTAGCCTTAGGTTTGTTGTTTTATTTTCCTCATCTGATTCATAAAATTTTCTATATATTTTCTCATTTTTCCTAAGAAGAAGCACAGCAGTTGGCACAGAGATTTCAGTTTGGTTAAGTAAAGCCAAATAATTTTGAAGACTGAAAGGATCACAGAAGATTATTCTGTTTCTCTCATTTTCAGAAAGTATGGATGAGGTAGATTTAAGTGACTGGCTTATAATCACCAATTTATTTTTGATAGACTAAAAACAAGATTTCAGGTTTTCTGTCCCTTGATCATTACTATTTCTACTCTTTTTTTTAAGGTTTTATTTATTTGAGAGAGAGGGAGAGAAAGAACGAGCCAGGGGAGGGGCAGAGAAGCAGGTTCCCTGCTGAGCAGGGAGCCCAATGTGGGACCCATCCCAGGACTCTAGGATCATGACCTGAGTGGAAGGCAGACACTTAACTGACTGAGCCACCCAGGCACCCACTATTTCTACTCTTATGCATTACTTTATATCAAATATAAATATATAAAAAGAGAGATACATTTTTATATATATTTTATGGTTATAATTTAAGTTACAAAATATTTTCTCTACAAATATATCTGCCTCAAAGAAATTAAAACACATCTTAATTACATTCTGTATTTATTCTAGAAATTCAAGACTATCTGTCTACCTCACAACCAGACCTTCTTTGACTATGTCCAGGATAGGGGAATCAGGTGATTCCACATGTGAGACAATTTCCTTTGCCATCATTACTCATTTACTGCCTTCTCACTCTCTGTGAAATGGAAGATTGATCTGGTTGTGGGGAAGTGAGAAATACGCCATCTGCTCAGTTCTTTTCCAAGCAAAGGTAGAACTCTTTTTCATTAATGTTCACTCATTGTCTGTTTTTAAGCACCTAATTCTGCATATATCAAGGAGCTAAGTAAGATATCTGCTCTTTCAAAATACTGTTGGAAATTTTGAGTGAATAATACTGTAAAAATGTACTCATCTACTGTTAATTAATTCAGGATTTATTCTTATATGAAAAAATATATGGATTTCAGAATTTGAAATCTGTAGAAAACTTCATTTGAAAATCATTTACATGTTGGAAGTTAACAAATGTAAGTTACTGTATTTATGGATTTTCTTGACACTTCCAGGTCTCTGTTCTTTATTCCAAAAAGAAATAACTGTATAATCTATTTTGATCATGATAACCAGTCACTGAATATACTTTGACAAACACACATTCATGCAGCAATTATGCTTTCAATAAATGTAAAGGGTAAATGGATTAAAAATAATTGAGAACAACAATATAAAAATCTATTAGGCCAACTGAACACTTGTTCACTTCTTTGACTTCTCCTTCGACATATCATCTTTTTCTCCCTCAACTCCAAAGAGAAAATGTGATGACTGGCCAAAAGTCATCAGAATGGATAATGGTGGAATGATCTAGAGTTTAACAGCCCTGAATTCAAAAAATCTTCTTACAAACATGAATAAACCTACATAAGCATCTTAAATATACTAAGCCTCAGTTTCTTGATCTGTAAAAAGGAGCTAATAATATCTATTTTATGGATCTGTTGCATGGATGAAATAATTGGTATGTGCTGCTGAACACAATTTCTAGAACACAGTATAGTCTCAATAAATATTAGTTTCCTTATTTTCTTCCTTTTTTTTATTTTTATTTTTTTTTAAATATTTTATTTATTTATTCATGAGAGACAGAGGGAGAGAGAGAGAGAGAGAGAGAGAGAAGCAGAGGGAGAAGCAGGCTCCCAAGGAGCAGGGAGCCCGATGCGGGACTTGATCCCAGGACCCTGGGATCATGACCTGAGCCGAAGGCAGACGCTTAACCATCTGAGCCACCCAGGCGCCCATCCTTATTTTCTTCCTAACATAGGACATCTTTTCTTCCTTTATAGTGTTATATTGCAGACTCTCAAAATTTTTTCAAAATTTTTGTTTTACCTATAAAATAAATTTATCACATAATCTTAATTTCTATATCAAGTATGTTTAAATGTGGGTTAAGTAGGTTAAATTGGGGTATCTGACTGGCTCAGTCAGTAGAGCATGCAACTCTTGATCTCAGGGTCATGAGTTCAAGCCCCACCTTAGGCATGGAACCTACTTAAAATAAGTAAATAAATAAATATAAAAATAAAAACAAGTGACATTCTGGATAGTCAACTGTCATTTTATTTATCTATTTATTTATTTTTAATTTAAATTCAATTAATTAACATATAGTATATTTCAATTGTCATTTTAATTGACATAAATATTAGACATGTTCATGAGTGATTGGGTTCTAAAAGATTTTAGAATTCTAGTAAACAAATAAGACATATCTACTCAAAATACAGTAAGATAGGCTATAACTCTATAAAATTTTGTTTCTTGCTTATAATGGAGTCCCGCTGTCTATTTCAGTTCAACTTATACTAAGTACTCAATAAATAATTGATGAATTAATTATTGAAGTCATGAATTAATGGAACATGAGGAGGGCTGTAAGGGTATAAATTCAGAGGAAGGAGTGATTTTTTCCTGGAGAAATACTGGACAAATTTTCATGATGAAACTAATTCCTAAAATCATAAGTTTTAAGGAAGGAAACTTTAAGGACCATTAACCCCAACTCACTATATTTCTTGTAACTTTTAATTTTTATGTAGTTTCAAATAAGAGAAAATTTGTAACGATTATACACGAACTTTCATTTATCCCTTACCCAAATTATTTTTGTCTCATTTGTTTTATCATTGTTGATAAGGATCATTTGAGAATAAGTTGGAGATATTGTGCTTCTTTACATCTTAGTAATTCATTTGTATCTCCTAAGACCTGGGCATTATCTGTATAACCATATTATTATTATCAAAAGTTGGACAATTTAGTATTGATACAATTGTTACCTAATCTATAGTCCATATTCCAATTTCATCTATAGTCCCAATTTTATTTTATAGCTATTTTGTTCCTACTTTTGAACTTGATTCCGAATCACATATTGCATCTTAGTTGTTTGTCCTGTTTCTTTAGTCTTTTTATTTTATTTTATTTTATTATGCTATGTTAATCACCATACATTACATCGCTTCTTGGCCTTTTGGCTAAGATCAAGTGTAATCACCATACATTACATCATTAGTTTTTGATGTAGTGTTCCATGATTCCTTGTTTGCGTATAACACCCAGTGTTCCATTCAATACTTGCCCTCTTTAATACCCGTCACCAGGATAACCCATCCCCCCACCCCCGCCCCTCTAGAACCCTCAGTTTGTTTCTCAGAGTCCATAGTCTCTCATGGTTCGTCTCCCCCTCCGATTCCCCCCCTTCATTTTTCCCTTCCCACTATCTTCTCTCTCTTTTTTAAACATATAATGTATTATTTGTTTCAGAGGTACATATCTGTGATTCATCAGTCTTACACAATTCACAGCGCTCACCATTACACATGCCCTCTCCAATGTCCATCACCCAGCCACCCTTTAGTCTTTTTTTTTTAAAGATTTTATTTATTTATTTGATAGAGAGAGAGGGAGAGAGCACAAGCAGAGGGAGACACAGGCAGAGGGAGAGTGAGAAGCAGGCTCTCAGCTGAGCAGGGAGCTGGATGAGGGGCTCAGTCCCAGGACTCGGGCATCATGACCTGAGCCGAAGGTAGATGCTTAACTGACTGAGCCACCCAGGCACCCTTCTTTAGTCTTTTTAATATAGAATAGATACTCAGACTTCCTTTTTGTGTCTAAAATATTTTTTTTCAGAAGTATGAGCTAGTTGAAGTCACCTCAGTTTGGGTTTGTCTGATGTTTCCTCATGATAAAATACAGATTATGTATTATTTTTGGCAGTAATACCACAAAGTGATATGGTGTCTTTCTTACTGCATTATATCAACCGTCGCATGATGTTGATTTGTCCCCATATTTAATATCCATTGGTTCATCATTGCTATTTTGTTTCTAGTCCATATAAGAATTTAAGAATGTTTAATTTTTTTTCAGTATGGAATCATGGATTCTTATTTTGCTGAATACATTGTAATTCATCACTCATTATATAATCTGATGCTCACATTATCCTTTTATGTCCTTCTGATAGGTCCCCATTATTCTTCTAGCACTTCCTTTCTTTCTTGTGCAATGAGATGTTCCAAGAGAATTCTTTTACTTTACCTGCCCCAGTCCTGGAACAGACTTTTATCCATTACTGGAGAATGTCAATCAACTTATTTTTAATGAGTGATTGGGAGAGAAATGCATGTGAAGGTGCTTTTTAATTTAAAATATTGAAAAATCATATTTTCCATTTTATAAGGGAGTAAATTCAGGGTTTCTTATGTAAATTGTAGGTTATGGTAAGCTGGCATTCAAAACTGGAAAAAAGAGAAGAAAAAGAAAAAAGAAACTCAAGACAACAATTCCATTGCTATGTTTGTCCTACACATCTCTGTTATCTTCACGGTCTGAGAGAAAAAAATCTTATTTTCTTCCTCCTTTCAAGCACATTCCTTTTTCTGCTTTTTCTTTCTTCCTTCAACCCCATTCCAACTCCTGGATCATGGGAGTAATAAAATTAAACTTTTACCAAAGGTAAATAAAGCTTGTGTTTTCCATCCTTGTACAAATCTACAAGGGAAGAAATCTCTAAATGTTTAGCTACCTGCTTAGAATTTGCATGTGTTTTAGAGGTGAGGGAATAGAAAAATAACACACATAAATTAATGTGCCAATAAATTATCTTGTCCCAGCTCTTTCTACCATATTGGAAGATCATTTTTCCTTTCTGTCCTGATAACTAAATAGCCAACATTTTGCTATATATTTGTTTGTGATTAGAAACATCAGATTCAGCAGGGGTGGACTCTATGTAAAATTGCTTTCCTGCTGCTCTGGGTTCATGTGAAAGAAAACCAGAGAGTAAATCAATTCACTCTAAGTATCTATGAATTTAAAGTGTTCACCCTTCCCAGGACATGGGCTAATACAATGAAAGAAAGAAATGCTTAACTCTAAGGAATGGAACTCTATAGATATTTGGTAAGATATTGTTTATAGAAAGGGTCAAAACCACTAGAAGATGGAACAAAACTTTTTTTTTTGAAAGATCACAAACCTCAATGTATAGACTTACTTATACTAAGTCGGTCTGAGTTCAGTAACTACATAACATTTTTGAAATGGGAACCATCTAATTCAGACAACTTAGGGCAGGTAATAGTGCATTGCTGAACTATAAAACCAGAAGGCAGACGTTTGTCGATAGGGATTCAACACATCTGGAGTGTATTCCCAGAGCCATTGCTGAATAAGTAACAGGATTCTCATTTGGACAATTTTTGCTTGCAGGTGGCAAAATGAGTCTTCCCCTTTGCTCTAGAGGTTTAGAACCTAGAATCTTGGCAAAGCATGGAACTCTTTTTGTTTATGCAGAAACAGATAGAGCTGGGAGTTAACATTCATTTGTTATTTCCTTAGGGATAAAGTAGGTTCAATTATCAGCAGGACAGGTAGCTGTCTCTGAAAAAGCTAAGGTTGATGATTTCTACATTTCCTCACTTAATATGCATCAAAAAGTGGACACTGACCTTTAATGAGTACAGCTTTCATTTATTGAGTAATGAAGCAATTTGCTGTCAAACTGTCTCATCAGATTCTCTTAGTCATCTGGGATACAATGCATAAGAAGTTTAATTTTATTATTTTCATGGGATCAGACCATTGGAACTGCATCTAATTCAGGAAGGCACAGTAGAACACGTGCTTTCTGTAGATTCCTTAAAAATAATATTTTAATTCTTTTGAAGTAATGGGTTATAAAAGGTCTTGTGAGTTGATTTCCTTTTTATGAGCCCTTAGACTGACAACAGAATTCCAAATGGAAGTTGTGCCTCTGCTGCACTCTTAGAGAAAACCATGAAAGATAAGCTTTTCACAAAGAACACATCTATCCAATAATGCTTCAACACTACCATTCAGTTTTCTTCCCAAAGTTCAGCTCTATTTAATTCAGGAAGAGCATGTTAGGATCAGATAAGTTTACTTGAGCAGACCCAACAAGGGGAAAATGAGGTTCTAAGAGAATTCCTCTGAGCCTATAGAAGTTTAGACATGAGTCGATCCTTACTCAAATAAAAATGGAACTTATGATCCTATATCATTCTTAATACCATCTATTCTGCTTTGATAAATGGAATCCTCAGCATTTGGATTTCCCTACTATCAGCAATACACATTAGCTATGCACCAGGACCATACTCGAGAATTCAACCAGTATTTTCTAACTCCATTAAAGAATTAGTGAGACTAATTAAGATAGATTTGATTCCATCTGCTAGATGTCTTTCTTTATATCAAATTATACCACAGAGTATTACAAACCTAAACTTTGTTGGCTTTGATTCTTTCTGAAATGTCTTTGTTAGCCTATAATTTAATATTAATGTTATGCTATTGGTCTTTAATAAGGATGATATAAGAAACAGGTTTATCATAAGTGTTTTTTCTATAATCTCACTATTAACAGTATGCATTATTTTTTCAATTGTTGCTGGTAAAGATTTTCAAAATAAACTGGCATTATATTTGACATAAGAAAAAAATATCAGGGGCACCTGGGTGGCTCAGTCGTTAAGCATCTGCCTTTGGCTCAGGTCATGATCCCGGGGTCCTGGGATTGAGCCCCGAATCAGGCTCCCTGCTCCGCGGGAAGCCTGCTTCTCCCTCTCCCACTCCCCCTGCTTGTGTTCCCTCTTTCACTGTGCCTCTCTCTGTCAAATAAATAAATAAAATCTTTTAAAAAAATATTAACATTATATTTTAATTGGATAGAATAATTAGAATTTTACCCCAATTCTCCATTCACCTTGGTTTTTAAAAGCTTGGTATAAATTGGTGTAAATATTCAGTCACTCATACTTTGATGTACTATTTATTTTTTTCCCATTGAAAACCAACACTAAATTTTGGGGATATGTGGGAGATATGCATTTTATAAAAATACATTCATCACAGTATAGTATTCTGCAAAGTAGAGCCACCATAATCTATATTTATTTATTTATTTATTTATTTTTAAGATTTTATTTATTTATTTGACAGAGAGACACAGCAAGAGAGGGGACACAAGCAGGGGGAGTGGGAGAGGGAGAAGCAGGCTTCCCGCTGAGCAGGGAGCCCAATGCCGGGCCCGATCCCAGGGCCCTGGGATAACGACATGAGGCAAAGGCAGACGCCCAACCGAATGAGCCACCCAGGCGCCCCATAATCTTTATTTAAAAAGACAATTTGCTAGGGTGCCTGGGTGGCTCAGTCGTTAAGCATCTGCCTTCAGCTCGGGTCATGATCCTGGGGTCCTGGGATCGAGTCTTGCATCGGGCTTCCTGCTCAGTGGGGAAACTGCTTCTCCTTCTCTCTCTACCCCTCCCCCCTGCTCATGTTCTCTCTCTAGCTATCTCTCAAAAAAACAAGTAAAATCTTAAAAAAAATAAATAAAAAAATAAAAAGACAATTTAAGTGTTTCTTTAAGCAATGTGTAATAGAGGGTGTGGGATGGGGAAATAACTAAAAATTCATTTAGTGTATTTTTAGCTTCCCTACTTACCTCCTTTCTATAAATTGAATATTTATTAACCTATAATATTGATCCAGGAATAACTTTCAAGTTTTCGTTAGGATTTACTCTGTATAATTTATTATCAGAATTTGTCTACTAGCTGAAATAGACATTCATGCTGCTTGTAATACAAGAGTCATGAGTTCAGTTCTTGAATGGACCATTTATATTTGCTTTATTCCAATACCCCAACAAGTACCTATATCTTTGGCTAATTCTTAAACAAATGTGCACAGTTAGACATTAGGTTAATTGGATATGAAAAAAATCAAATATTTAAATGTGCAAATGTAAAATATTATCAATGATACAAATAAAAATTATTTTAATATACAGCCAAAAAATATGTTATTGGTTAGTTTTGTCCAGAACTAGGACATCAATCAGTAGCAAAAATTATAAATATGAGAGCAAACCAGACTATTTACCTTTTGGTGCTGGCAATTGTTGGTTGACTATATGCAGATCAACATTCTTTTTGATATGTAAATTCACAGGTTTAAGGTTAGTATGTTAGCATTGCAAGATTATCCTATACCTTTAAGCAGCCATCAAAGAAAACGAAATCTTGCCATTTGCACAACGTGGATGGAACTAGAGGGTATTATGCTAAGCGAAATAAGTCAATCAGAGAAAGACATGTATCATATGATCTTACTGATATGAGGAATTCTTAATCTCAGGAAACAAACGGAGGGTTGCTGGAGTGGTGGGGGGTGGGAGGGATGGGGTGGCTGGGTGATAGACATTGGGGAGGGTATGTGCTATGGTGAGTGCTGTAAATTGTGTAAGACTGATGAATCACAGACCTGTATCTCTGAAATAAATAATACATTATATGTTAAAAAAAAAAAAAGAAGATAGTAGGAAGGGAAAAATGAAGGGGGGGAGATCAGAGGGGGAGAAAACCATGAGAGACTATGGACTCTGAGAAACAAACTGAGGGTTCTAGAGGGGAGGGGGGTGGGGGATGGGTTAGCCTGGTGATGGGTATTAAAGAGGGCACGTTCTGCGTGGAGCACTGGGTGTTATGCACAAACAATGAATCATGGAACACTACATCAAAAACAAATGATGTAAGGTATGGTGATTAACATAACATAATAAAAATAAAAGTAAAAAAAAAGAAGCATTCTACTTCCACATAATCACTACTCATCGATCCTTTTGTATCAGAATCCATTAATTTTTACCATATCCTCTTTGTTATAGCAGTGGATCAAGAATATAGAATATACACAATATACACAAAATTTAATATAGAATATAGAATATACACAAAATTTAAATTTTGTGATGATAAATATAACCTTGATCTCAGCAACCTAATTCTTATTAACAGTTTTGCTTCAAAACACATTTTTAAAAGACTGCCTTAAGAGTTTAGGACCCATTCTCTTTTCTAGCTGTTCCTTTGATAAGACCACCAGGTAAGGATTCCTCTGGACATTAATAGATTTATGCCTGTTACAGCAGTAGACTAGATTGAGGAGACATAAAATACAAAAGTGTGAAAATATTATTTTTCCTGAAGAAAAATTCATAAGGAAGCAACCTCTGCCGTGGGCTATTTGTGATGGTTCTGAGCAGGGATTAACAAACCACAGCCAGGGGGCCAAATTCAGTCCATTGCTTGTTTTTGTAAATAAAATTTTATTGTAATGCAGCCATGCCTATTTATTTATATATTGTCTATAGATGTTTTCACGCTACAGTGGCAGGGCTGAGCAGTTGCTACAGAGATCATATGGTTTACAAAGTTTAAATTATTTACTATCTGGCCCTTTACAGAAAAAAAAAAAATGTTTGCTAATCCCTGATATTTAGTAAAACTTGTACTGAGCAAGTCATTTAACAAATTTTCCAGGCAATGTGTATTTATTCATGATAGGCTTTCTTCTTTGTTTTGGTAAGTAGAACGTGCTTAATCAAACTTGATACCTTCCACTAGCATAGTGTCACTATGTTAAATATGTTGTGTACTAATGTAACTCCATCTTCCTCTTACTGCCACATTTTTGTTTTATTCTCCATGTTTTCTTAACTTCTAAAAATCTAGTTTTGCTCTATGTATATCTGCACAAATGCTCATAGAATCTCTACATTTTATAAAGAACACTAATTTATTTGCATTCAAATGTTCACCTCTCTGCAAAATTAAATTTTTCCCACAAGAAGTCGGGTGGAACAATATCTTGTAGAAAACATGTTTTGGCAATTAAAGATAATGTGGTTTTTAACTTAATATAATTCAGCTCTAACACCTTCTCTTTTTTTTTAAGATTTTTTTTTATTTATTCATTTAAGACCCAGAGATACAGAGAGAGAGAGAGAGAGAGAGAGCATGAGCAGAGGGAGAGGCAGAGGGAGAGGGAGAAAGAAGCAGGCTCCCCGCTGAGCCAGGAGACCAATGTGGGGCCCAATCCCTGGGATCATGACCTGAGCCACCCAGATACTCCTCTCTCTCTTTTTTTTTAATCAAAGGACTAGCATTCAAACATTCAAAAATAAAATATTTGAGGAGTTAGCATAAAGGTAGTAATAAGACTATAACAATTAGGCTTAAGTAGACTTAGGTTCAAATCCTGGCTATACCACTTTTGAGACATAAGTAAGTCATTAAACACTTTAGGGCCTTACTTTCCTCATCTGTCATGTGGGAGAATATAATAAAATTTCACATGCTTAATATGAGAATTAAGTGAGATATGGCAGAGATATTTGTCTGTTTTGTTCACTGTCATTATCAGTGCTTGGCACATGGTAGGTACTCTAGATAGATAGATAGACAGCTAGATAGATACATAGAAGCACCTTGCAGAGTCATGTCATACATCAAATATGCAGTAAAAATCAGTTTCTGTTTTCTTTTTAGACATATTCATTCACAGTAAGTTTCTTTAGTCTTATTTAGAAATAGTTACAAGTTACTGGAGAGGATTACTTTTTAACCTATCATGCTGCTAGTCAGAGACAGGAGAAATTCTGCTCATATGCAATGCACACATGGTCTACTTTGAAGTTCGGCACAAAAATTCTCAGAAACATGTTTTTTTGGAGATCTTTTTAACCCAAATTCTTAGTTCCTGGAGTTATGGTTCCATCTCTGTTAAAGAAAAATTGAATGTGCAGTGAATAGTGGGAACCTTGGAAAAAGATGTCTCTCTTTCTCTCAAGTGTCTTAGTTCAGCTCTGAAGTCCATGGAAATTCACAACTTTAGGGTCTGGCAAAAAGATTATTTTGTTAGTAAGCCTTCTAAGAAAGTTTGTGTTTTCTCATTCTCCGTGAACTTTTTAAGCATTTTTCAGCAAATCAGTAATATAAGCATAAATAGGAAGGAAGATGCCCCTGACTTAGGAATCAACAATATAATTAAGTATAGATACCATTATAATACTGAATTGCAGAAAAAAATGTACAACAAAGGAAAAAAAAAAGTGGCTGCAGAATGGGGAGATGGAGTTGGTTTGCCACTAGAAGATGAGTTCAGTTCACTGACTGGTGCTAAAAAGAGAAAAAAATTATAAATAAGCAATCAGATCATATCACTGACTGGTCTGCTGATGTATTTGTTTATTCATTAACTACTTATTGATCATTTATATGTTAAGTAATAGTTTTACATTAGTCAATAAACTAGACCTGGTCCCTGTCCTAAGGGAGGAGGTCTATAATCAGATGGTTGGATTTATCCTCTTTTACAGATCTTTAGGAATTCATATTAATGAATGCCTTTTCTCCTCTATTATGTAGTGCCCCCCCCCCATTCATATGTTGAAACCCTAACCCGAATGGCTTGGTATTAGAAGGTGGGCCTGAGGGAGGTAATTCGGTTTAGAAGAGATTGTGTGAATGGAACCTCCATGATGGGATTATTGTCCTGGTAAGAAGAGAGACTAGAGCTTGCTTTCTCTTGAACGCACATGCCCTGTCTCTCTCTCTCAGTGCCTTATGATAAAGTAAGAAGATAGCCATTTGCAAACCAGGAAAAGGGCCCTCACAGAGACCTGACAATGCTGGCTCCTTAATCTTGGACCTCTCAGGTTCTAGAACTGTGAGAAATGCATTTCTGTTTAAGCTGCTCAGTGTGGTATTTTTATTATAGCAGCCTGAGCCAAGACACCCTTCAAAATAATCCATGATATTTACTTTAATTTGATTTATTGAAATGGGGTAGTGTAAGCAGAAAGAGTTAGAGGTCTCCCAAAAAAGAAAGACATAGCTTTCTTGACCTAAGAAAGGTCAATTTAGGCCTCCAGCCATCTTGTGAAAGAATGTTAAGAACAAATAGCCACTATCTGGCCAGGAGATAGCCAAAACCCACTGAAAAGTGAAGACTGACTCTACACACAATCTTGTGTTACCTTTGCAGGATTTAAATCCCCTTGAGCACTCAGATACAGGACGCAGCAAAGCCAGAGAATTAATGGTGCTGACCACTGTGCACCCTTGAGACTTGGACCTGGACTCTGTCACCTTAAGATGACTTTTGCCCCAGTTCCACATATTCCCCATTGCACAAGCCCCTTCATGAATATGTATGTACCCTTAGCTTAAAACTTCCCGAATTTTGTTGTTTGGGGAGACATTGCTTGGGAAAAGATCCCCAGTGTTCTTTCTTGGTTACAAGTAAAATCCTTCCTTTTCCTATTCTTTGGTTTCATAGTGTCTTTTGGCTTGACATTCACCAAGAGGTGAACCCAGTTTTGACTGATAATGTATGTCCTAGGACCCAGCCAGCCTCTGTGAACATGACACAAAGGCAAGCTTGAAATGCTCCATGTTTTAACCAGTTATGTCATTCATTGTTGAAGTGGTGGACTTTTGTTGTTGCTGTTATTTTAATCAATTTGTTCTGTATAGTTTGCAACTAAAATTAATTCACCATTCAGCTGGGATTCACTTTCAATTCAATTTCTTGACCAAATTGCATTTTTACATTAAATTACATTCTATGGATCTAAGTTGAGTGTGATTATAATGATTAATAAGGCCATGTAACTTTATAAATTAACCATAATTGGCCACAGTGATTGGGAAGGTAAATCCCATTATAGAGGATTGGACTTTGAGAGCGGAGAAAGGGTGGGTGGGTGAGGGGCTTATACATTCTGTTATAGATGTTTTGTGGAAATATCCATTAACTAGAGGGATTAGTATTTATTCATTTGTAAACTTGTTTCACTTAGCTCAACCCTCCGATTTTTTTTTTTTGTAATGAATAAATGAATGAGTGAGTGAGTAACAGTAGCAATTTTCAAGTGCTCCTTAAGATAGCAAAATAGTAATAATAATCTTTTGAAATAGACTCTAATTTCCTACTAGGAAGAATATTTTTTGTACTCAATTTTGAGTGCATTTTATGTAAAGAAGTCTAAGTACCTTATGAATCTCATTCATATACACTATAGAATTTAAAAACATGAAAAACATTTCACTCTAGTACAATGGAAATAGCTGCGATTTTAAAGCGAAATTGACTTTATGAATGCATTTCTCTATATACATATGAGAGATACCTGCATATATCTATAGATCTATCTATCTACTTCCAGAAAACATGCATACTTTCCTTCCTATACCACTAAATAACCCACAAACAATTTTGCTTTAGTTCACTTTGATAATGTAAATATCTGGTAGGCAACAAATAATCTTTAATTCTTCAAGTTGCTTTTATATGGTCCTCCTTTATTATGTTTGCTACCAAGCCATAGATACACAAAGTGGATGTTATTTTTATGTTTCAATTTGACTGGACTAAGGGATGCCCAGATAGCTGCTAAAACATCATTTCTGGGTGTGTCTGTGATAATGTCTATGAAGAGATTAAAATTTGAATTGGTAGACCAAATAAAGAATGTGAGTAGGCCTCATCTAATCCACTGAGGGCCTAAACAGAACAAAAAGATAGGAGGAAGGACAAAATTCACTCTTTGCTTCAGCTGGGACATCCATTTTCTCCTGGCCTTGGACTTCAGGTGTCCCTGGTTGTCATTGCTTTGGAATTAGACTGGGATTTACACCATTGGCTCCCCTGATTTTCAGGCCTTCAGATTCAGACAAAATCACATCACCAACTTTCCTAGTTCTCCAGCTTGTAGAAGGCAGATAATGGGACTTCTCAGTCTTCATAACCATATAAGCTGAAATCTATAATAAATCTCCTCAGATACATATATATATGTGTGCATTATATATGTACCTATATATTATTATATCACATGTATTTATATGAGAAGATTTATTACAGATTTCTTCAATATATTGCATATATTTATATATTTATAAATACATATTGGTTCTGTTTCTCTGGAGAACCCTGACCAATACCATGGGGATGTGATATCCAGGCACTCAGGCTAGGTCTTTACTTTCAAAAGCATTGGGCAGGTTAATCAGACAGCTCTACTCCCTGAGTGCTTGAACCTCTTGCTTGACAAGAATATAGATGGTGACAAGAAAGAAATATAATAGTTGGGATACTTTTGATTGCAAGTAACAAAACAAACAAATAAATATAGGAACAGCTACAAAATCTTGCACTTGCTTACTATAGGAAAAATGATGGTTGACAAAATTACGATAGCTTTAGTCATAGTAAGCATTTTAGCTTAATCCCTTTGAAGTACTCTAAATTCTGCCTTATGCTGCATTAGGTTCCCAGGATTATAATAACAAAGGCCCTTAAAACAAGATAATTATTTTTTTTAATGTTTTATTTATTTATTCATGAAAGTCAGAGAGAGAGAGAGGCAGAGGCAGAGGGAGAAGCAGGCTCCTCGCCTAGCAGGGAGCCCGATGTGGGACTCAATCCCAGGACCCTGGGATCATGACCTGAGCCAAAGGCAGATGCTTAGCCATCTGAGCCACCCAGGCGCCCAAAACAAGATAATTCCTTTTCTTACTGTTTTGGAGGCTAGAAGTCTAAAATCAAGTTGTCAGAAGGACCATGTTATCCTGAAGACTAGAATCCATCCCATGCCTTTCTCTTAGCTTCTGGTGTTGCTGGCAATCCTTAATATTCTAATCTCTGCCTCCATTATTATATGGTTTTCTCTGTGTGTATGTTTCTTTTCCCTTTTCTGATAAGGACACCAGTCATATTAGATGAAGGCATCCAACATAAACTTGTTGAGTATCCTTGTCTTTGTTTAGTTCTTTAAATGATGGATACTTTTCAAAAGATGTACAGAAAGGCTTATGAGGACATCATGAACGAGTTTGACTCAAGTCTAAAAACCTGACCAAGGACAGGATTCAGAACCTAACAGCTTCACTAGCAAAGGTTCTATTCTTCTCTGCTTCCATTACAACAATAATTTAAATGACAATTTATATACATATATATTAATTTTTAGAGCTCTGTGTACATTATACTACTGGCTTCTAATGTTTTATATCATTTAGAACACATTATTTTGACTATAACATCAATTTAATTTATAATAATGTTATCACTTGGCCTCAAGGGTAACATTTTTTTTTCAACTTTGATCAAAGCATGATGGTTTTATCAATTTGCCTTGCTTTAAAACATGAATCACAGAATTGTTTTTTATTTGGTTTAGGCCTATGGTCTAGCCATACCTGGTTCAGGAAATGTGCGTCATTTTATTTGTTCTAGAAACCACACTTAAAGTTTATATGTAGGCAATTTTTCTTTTTCATTTTCCTTTAGTTTTCTAAGCTACAAATTAATTAATATTCTGTGTATTTCTACAGGAGAGGCAGGATATAGAACTCCTTACATAAGCAACCCTGATATTTCTCTTGGATGTATTGTTTTCAGATCCCCCTCAACCAATAAATACACACACAGTGCTTTTTCTCTAAGTTTACCTTGAGGATTTTGTAGAATTGTGGAGACCTGTGTGTAAATGAGATAGTAAATGTAAATGCTGTAATCTATGTACAAATGTTGTACACAAAATAGAAAAACAACTTAAAAAAATAAAAACTTAGACCAGAATTTATTTTTTCTTGGGTGTAAAAAGGAAATGGAATAGAAAAACAGCATGAGAAGTGGTGCTCAAGGAAATTAGAGAAGAGCTAGGAAGGCAGACAAACATAAATCTAAGTCAAGGACGTCCTTGAGAAAGGAAGAATGGACGGTAAGATCAAAGAAAAGAGGTCAAAAAAGACCATTCCTTTGGTCAATCACAAAGTCTAGCTAATTTGCTAGAGTACCACTCTTTCACAGTGAAATGGGCATCCTTGCTAAAGATCGAGGAGTACCTGAACAATGAGAAAGTTGAAATTGAAAGTCTTTTTCATTGTAGCCTACTGATTGATGTTAAATAACCAACCTGGAATGTTTTGGCTTTACCACTGTAGTTTGTTGATTTGTCTTAGGCGTATAAGTTAAAAATATTTCAACTATGGAACAGAGTAAACTACTCAGCCTGGTTGTCAGATTTTATTTCTAGGTAGGTTAAAAAGCAAGTAGGGTAGTTGCAAGGTGCTTTTTTCTGGTGGTTAGCAAAGGATCTAATAGAGGAAAAGACCGGGTAACCAGTAAAGGACAAATGATACAAAAGAGAAAAGGAGACAAAAAGAGAGAGAGAGAGAGAGAGGGAGGAAATAGCATATTCATCATTTAATGAATATTTACTGTACTTTACTTTGGGCACAGAGCAACACATAGAAAGGGATGGTTCCTGCTCCCATAGAGCTTACAGTCCCAGAGGGCAAAGAGTCATGGGTTTAAATTCTATCCCTGCCACTGTATTGGGTAAATTTCAGCCAGGTATTAAAACATCTGGAGCCATAGTTTCTTTCTGATATGTGAAGTAGGGCTAAGAGCACTTATCCTAAATGGTGGTTGTAAAGATTTAGTGAAATAAAATGCATAATGCTTGGGTCCATATCTGTCGTATAGTTGACATTCCCTTTGTTTTCCTTCTCAAATGTAGTGCCAGTTAAATAATGTGACAGGCACAGAATTCTATGAGCACAAAGAAAACCCAATAAAAGCTTGATTGTTCTTAATAACAATTGAGGTGACAAGACACACTGTTGACAATTTTATTTTTTTTTAAATCAGGGATTGATATTTTGGAGAGTATTAAATTCTTAGATAAGACACTTTTAAGTTAAAGAATGAAATTATTCACACATAGAACTGAGTCCAACTGTTGAAATCTTCAGATTCATATATGAAAGATGTCTACCCACTACACTGTAGTATGAACTTTGAATTTTTCATCAAATCATGATATTTAGGTATAGTAAGTCCTATATACAACTTCCTCTATTCTTTTATATATATTTTAAATTGGTCTCATTTGCAAGAGTATGGGCTAAGATTAAGTAGAGACTATGTTCTCAAAACTATGAGATGTTAAACATTTCACATGCTGATAGTCTGTATTCCTGGCCTTTTATATAATGGCATAATGTTAATGACTAAGTTGCATGTCACTCGTTTATGTAGGTGCTTGCCAGGTAATAAGCCTTCCTAAAGAAGGAGCTATGATAATTATCCTTGGTCTGAATGGATGTATTTTTCATGATCTTTTTTGCTTTTAATTTCTCTTCAAGTCTCTTTAAAATATTATAATGTTAGTATTTTAAATTGGCAACACCCAAGGTGAAATTACAAACTGTAATGTGGAAGCTAGTCAATTTAGACTGTATTAAATAAGGTCAGAATCTTAAAATGAGAAAAAAAGCTACATCATCTATATTTATCTTCCATCTGTTTAGAAACTGTTCCGATTGCCAACACACTGATGCATCATTTACTTATAATAATGTGTTAATCACAATAATGAGCAATCAATTTTCAGATGTTAAATGAACACTCAGAATAGGAAACCCTGTCATTTAGAAGGCCAGTTAATGAGAGCAAGGTGGAAAAATTGCTTGATTAGGCAGTTGACTTTTTTAATACAAATGTTTGTGTTTCCATGAATTTAAAGTCTACTAAACAACTGAGCTTCTTTATGCTGATTTTTTGCAAATTAAAGAGAACAGACTGCTTTTAAGGAGGAACTTCAAGTACAACTGCTTCATTGAGAACTTATTTCATGAGAAGTATTTATTTCATAGGTTCTCCCACATAATAGATTTTGCTTGCTTACAAATTGTAACCAAGTTTCTTATCATATAAAGAGTCCATAATCTAGAGCAGATGTTGGCAAACTATAGCCCACTGGTCAACTCCAGTCTGCCACCTGTTTCTGCACAGCCTGTGAGCTAAAATTAGTTTTTACTACTTAAAAGGTTGCAATAAGTCATATTTGAAAAAATATTTGTGACAAATGACAATAATAAGAAATTCAAATTTCAGAGTCTAAAATGAAGTTTTATGGTACCACAGTTAAATGCATTCATTTACATATTGTCTATAGCTGTTTTTGTGCTACATTGACAGAGTTGTGTGCAAAGATAGTTCAGCTGGCAAAGCTGAGAATGTTTACTATCTGACTCTTTAGTGAACAGGTTTGTCAACCTCCGGTCTAGAAGTTATAGTGTATTTTTTTTTTAAAGATTTTTTTTTTTTAATTTGACAGAGAGAGAAGTTATAGTGTATATAGAGTGTTTAAGTATTATGGGGACAGGGGTGAAGTGTAACAGAATTTCTACTCTTTATTCTGCCAGTAGCTGAAATAGAGCAAAACAATTTTGTCTGCTTCATTATTTTAAAACTTTGAGCTGATATTTAATTTGTTCTTTTATGCTTAATCTGATGCTGCTCTAAAAGGAATAGTCTTAATCTTCCCTTGGTTAATGTTCAATATTTATTCATCTAGGACCCAGAATTTCAATTCAATTGAAAACAAGAGACTGAATTGTATTTGGATATTGTGTTTGGATATTTGAATACAAAAGGAGGTTCATCTATGTAAGAACAAATTAAGACCCTGTTGTAACCCATTATGCTATGTTGCTACTTTATATTCTCAGTGATAAGACATGCTTCTTTAGGTCTTCCATGTTACAGTATCTAACCTGAGGCACTGCATGCATTCTCACCCTAGCATGCCCAGCTATAAAATAATCTCATTATGCTCAACATATTTATTAAAACAGTAATGATAAATATAATGATAATATTAATAAACAGCAAAGATTTATGAATACCATTTTGTCCTAGGTCTGTTTTAAATACTTTACATATATATTAACACAATCCTCACAACAATCCTATGATCTACCTATTTTATCTCTATTTTACTGATAAGGAAACAAGCAAAAAAGATGTTATAAGTTGTAATTCTGTTCAGACCTCTCTATTTCTAGACTTTATGAAATTCAAGACCTCTGAAGCCAAACCTGAAATAGTTTTGGAGTGTCCTGATCACAGTGCTACTGACTGGGGCTGGCCAAACTCCCTTTATTCCTTTACTTTAATGTTGCATTGGGATGCTGAGATTAATCAGGATGTCTTAGAGTTCATCCACTGAAAAAGTATTTTATTGTTGCTCTATAGGTGAAACCATCCAAACTTCATAGAATCTAAATGCCTTAGTTCCTCATGACATTGGAAAAGGGAGGATATATCAAATGCACTCCTGTCCACAGAGCTTTGAATGACTTAGTAATGAGCCTTTGTTAGTGATTCAATAGTATCACACTGCTGATGTGAATAATTTGACACTCTTCCTGTATCTGAGCAAAGTGGGACAATCTTGCGGAATATAGTTCATTTGCATAATGTTCCCTCTAAGAAAAAATCTACATGGTTATGCAAACACTACATATGTTTAGAAGTCAGATGCATTATGCATACCTCTTTAAAAGATTCAATTATTGGAATATTAGTGTCTTCTTTTCTTCTGCCTTCAATATTCCTTCCAGCCTCCCTCCTTACCTTCATACCTCCAACTCAACACAGGCAGCCAGACATTTGGATTTTCCTGTGTCAGGGGAAAGCTGTTATTCAGGATCAAAAATAGAAGATACTCAAAAGCATTCTGCCTTCCTATAAGTGATGGGGGAGAGGTGAGCCTTTTGATTTAAGAGAGAGTGAACTGAAAACTCTCTGAGCCTAGGAAAGAGACTAAGGCCCTAGAAGTTGCCCTAGTGGGGATTCCCATTTCCCAGTAGGAGCACCAAGGCAGTAACTGGAGCTCAGAGGAAAATGGCATAATTGTAGGCAGACCCAGGTACACAAACCCAGGAAAGGTGCCTGTACATTGAGCATGGAATAGGAGCAGTCCAGCTGTTGCATATCTAGGACAATGCAGTGATTAGAAGTGACCATGATGACTGAAGATTAGAGCCCCTTCTTTCTTTTGTCAAGCACTACTTAGGCCTTTCTCGTTTCAGGGCAATGTTAGGGAAGGAACTGGTCCTCCAATTAATTCCAGAGAAAAAATTTTCCTCTATCCTAGCAGGAAAGAGGCTTATAGCTGGAGTTAATTTGATTTAAAGAAAATAAGCAGGGGTGCCTGGGTGGCTCAGTAGGTAAAGCATCTGCCTTTGGCTCAGGTCATGATCCCAGGGTCCTGGAATTGAGCCCCATGTGGGGCTACCTGCTTAGCTGGGAGCCTGCTTCTCCCTCTTCCTCTGCCCAGCATCCCCCCCAGCTTGCACTCTCTCTTGCTCTCTTAAATAAATAAAATCTTTAAAAAAATAAAGAAAACAAACAAATATGTCATTTCTTGCATACTTCAGATTGAGGGCTAAAATTCACAGCTGACACATATGTACATACATATAAAACAAATTCATCTTCTGAATATCCTCAACCGTGTGCCTTTGTATCATTCGCTCTTTGAGTCACGTAAAACTATGCCTAAGTGAGAATAAAAAGGATTATCCATCGACAAATATATAAGCTGTTACTTTAATTTCTCAGCATGGTACCTTAAAACATAGCACCTTGGTTTCCTCTAAAAAGAGCAATAGCACATGCCTCAATTATTATTTTTCACATGTATTTCCATTAGTTTTAGACAATTCCCCTCAAGTGTTTCTTCTGTCTCATTATTTTGTTTTGTTTTTTCCTCAATATGGATGAAGACCTAGGACACTTGTGTTCTTAATCTACCTTACCAACTGAGTCACAGAATAGCCTTTGGCAGGCATTTAATTTCCTCTAACTGTAGTGCAGCAGTCAGAAATACCCACCAAATCCTCTCAGAGTATATTTGATATTTCTACTTAATTATTATTGGTGATGGATTTGAGATTCTCTAATGAAAATGTCTATTGCAGGGCAATATGTTATAATTTAATTTGGAACTATTACCCTGAATTGTTCTGCTTTCAGAAGGACATGAAGAAATCAAGCTCTGTATTAAATAACATTCTTTGTGAGGTAAATAACTAAGAACTGGGAATAAAAGTGGAACATTACAGATTCCATTCAGATGAGGCCAAATGGCCTATTCTATAAGAAGTAAAGGAATTTAACTAACTATAAGCCTATTTATTGCAGAGAGAGAAAATATTATCTTGTCTGCTATTAATGGCATTTCTTTAATAACATCCTATATTTTAGACTAGGCTTAAATATAATATTTTATTTTCTCACCTCCACTTTTTATTGAGGTTTTATTTAGTCTATAAATTACTTTTACTTCACTTGGGGCCTCTGAATGCTGTGCAGCAATAGATATACAGAGATTAGACACTGCTTTTCTTCTCTTTTCTAAGGATCCACTAACAATACAAGTAAAGAATTTCAATTTTTATTTTTAAATAGCCACTATCTGTGGCGATATTTGGAGAGGGCATTGAGTGGCCAAATCTCATTTTAGAGAAGTCATATTTTAGTTATGATGTGGATAGAACATGGTATTTGAAGACCCTTAATAAATCCTTGGTTCTTTCTGTAAACAGAAAGTTAGAATAAATTAGACTGAACTGCATAGAATATGATGTTCTTAACAACAACAAAAAAATCAATATGACTGATCATTGACTTCTTGTGAACCATAGAGGAAGGCCTTCTTTGAAAATCGGGAGAAATCGATAAGTGCCAGCAAGATGTGACGTGAGGGGTATTTAAAAGGACCTGATGTATACATGCCCCCAGTGACAGTGTGATGCTGTTGGAAATACTTCCACAAGTCACAGTTTCCTGAGCTCCCTGTCCTTAGCTTGTTTAACCTTATTTATTTTTTAAATTGAATTGTTCAAGGTCATATGAAATAATTATTTAATCTAATTGGCTAAATATTGAAGGTGGATTTTGTCGTTGTCTTAGGATCTGAATACTTGGGAGAAATTGCTGTCTTCTCTCAGGTGAAAAAGCCTTGAAAAATACCTGAGAACCAGTGGATGATTGGAGGAAAAAAGGCAAATGTCATCTGCTCTACAGTTCCCTTAGGAGTTATTCTACCCATAGGTTTATATGTGTCCCTCTTATACTATTGAGTTTCTGCATGGTGTTTACTATTTTTTTGCTTTGATGATACTGAACACTGTATATATTGAAAATCTGGTGGTCTGGGGGTCAATATTTTCCTTCACCCCATACCCTGATGCTTATTTATCTTATATTTAGTATTCTTCTCTCTTTATGAACCAAATTACAATCAATTTCTTAGCAGGATACGTTTTTATGACAAAAAGGCTTTGTTCCACTTACAGAGGCAAGATAGCATAATGATACAGCACTCTAGAACAGAGTGTTTTGGCTAAAAAAAAAAAATGGCTCTTTTGTTTTCTAGCTGTGTGACTTGGTAAAAAGAAAAGTTAAATTCAATTAAATGAGGATGGTAATACTACCTACCTAACATGGTTGTTGGTAACATGAGGTTGTGTGTGTGTCTGTGTGTATCAATTAGGATATTACCCGGCACACATTTGGGGCTAAATAAATGTTATCGTTTATTATTATTTATTCAACAAATATTTATTAAGCATGTATTATGTGTCAGAAATGTAGTGTCTTTGGCACTAATGATAGAACAGCAAAAAACAAGACAAAACAAAGACTGTATTCAAAAAACATACATCTTGAATTACAACACTCAGCTACTATTATTGCTTATTATTCCTGAAAGCAAGGAAATAAGGGTACTACAAACTGGCTAAAGAATGCAAATGGCAGAAGAGGCTACAAAATTGCATTTTGCTTTGAAAGATTTATTTTATTGATTTTAATACATGGATGACCAGTAGCTAACATAACAGCTAAAATAATTAAGAATGAGGGTTTGCCACAGACTTATTCTAAGTAAAATATACATTGTGGCTTATTGCTTTTCAGATCATTTGTCCGAGTTCTCCCTGGGTCACTGACATCCCACACTTTTTCATCATGACAACAAATCTTCTTAAACCCTCACAAAACACATATCATCATTTGGCATTATTTCAGTAGTCAATCTAATGGAAGTTTATCCATTCTGCTGAACCAGGAAGAGGCCTTTAAGAATTATACAATCTAAGACCAATTAAGATAAAATAAATCCAGTAAAATTTGATAGAAACAATACCTTTTAAAATATTACAAGACAATCCTCATTTCTTAGAAATTATTTCAATTAATTCCTTCCTTCCTTTTTCCTTCCTTCCTTTCTTCCTTCCTTCCTTCCTTGGATTTTTTTTACATTTGTCTTTAGTAAATTTAGAGAATAACTTTGAATAAACCAAATTATCCCAAATGACTCCTTCAACTACTCCTTTTCAGGCAACTGACTGACTTCTTTAACCTTCCTTAATAGGTTAGTAGGAGAAAGCATAATTTTGAAGTCATTGGATTAGATGATTTATTTGACAAAACAAAAGAATGATAGAATTTTACAGTTAAAAAAGGCAATATGGATCAGCAAAGACAGCAGCTTCAAGTTTTATTTTTTTAAGCTGTGTAATTCTTTTTTCAAATGAAAATTTATGCAGGAGTCCAAAGTGTAAAACAGATAAAATGAGAGATGCTCTGATTGAAATGAGGTGCAAGCCCTAGAGCTCAACTCCTGTGGTGATGGCAATGGAATTTGCTGCAAGTCAAGAAGCCCTTGTTTAAATGTCCCTGACCAAATTCAAGTCCTTCATTTCACATTTGAAGAAATTTAGGTCTGGAGAGGTAAAAATATTTAAGGCCAGAGATGCAAGATCAGGAGTAGAACCAAAGTCTGCAGATAGATATTCAGGATGTTTTCCTTAAATTAGAAAGTAGTATTTTATACTATAATAAAATTGAAGGTTCAGCTAGTTGATGCACTAGTGTTCCAATGGCAAAGTCACATTTTAAGTACTGCATGTAGCCTGGAGATACTGTTACAACCTCTTTGGAAAATAAAATCTGCCACAATCCTTCTTCTGACCACAAGAGTTCACATTCCTGCAACATGAAAAATACATTTATCCTCTCTCATGCATATCCAAATTTAATCTCATTGCTGCAAGTTAAAAGTCCATGATCTCATGAAAACCAGGTTCTGTACAAAGAGGTTTTAATTTCTTTTTTTATTTTTTTAGAAGATTTTTATTTATTTATTTGACAGAGAGCGAGAGAGGGAACACAAGCGGGGGGCGGGGGGGAGGGAATGAGGAGAGGGAGAAGCAGGCTTCCCGCTGAGCAGGTAACCTGATGTGGGCCTGGATCCCAGGACCCTGGGATAATGACCTGAGCCAAAGGCAGACGCTTAACAACTGAGCCACCCAGGCGCCCCAAGAGGCTTTAATTTCTTAAGGAATCTCCATAGAGTTTTTGGTAGTGACTATACCAGTTCATATCCCCACCAATGCTGAATAAGGGTTCCCTTTTTGCATCCTCACCAACACTTGTTATCTTTTGTCTTTTTGATGCTAGTCATCCTAATAAATGTGAAGTAATATCTGTGGTTGTGATTTGCATTTCCCTGACATTGTCAGAAAGATTACTCCTTAGGTCTTCTTCCAGAAATGTTACTGTTTCAGATCTTACATTCAAGTCTTTAATCCATTTTGAGTTGATTTTTGTGTATGGTGTAATACAGGGGTCTATTTCCATCCTTTTGTACATGGATATCCAGTTTCTCCAACACCATTCATTGAAAAAAAAATCCTTTTTCCATTCTATATTTTTGGCATATTTGTAAAAAATTAATTTGCTACATATGCATATGCATGGATTTATTTCTGGGCTCTCAGTTGTGTTCCATTGATCTATTTGTCTGCTTTTATGCCAATACCATACTGATTTGCTTTTGTTATAGCTTTGCAATATAGTTTGAAGTCAGGAAGTGTGAGGTGTTTAGCTTTGCTCTTTCTCAAGATTGTTTTGGCTTTCAGGTCTTTGTGTTTTTTGTTTTTTTGTTTTCCTATTTCTGTGAAAAATGTCATTGGAATTTTGATAGTAATTGCACTGAACCATATTGTCTCAGTCACCTGATAGGTAGGAGTCACTCAATTAGTTTCTGTATTTCTCTCAGAGGGAATTGATCTGTGTGTACATGTGTATTTGGGGCCTTCATGGGAGGCGGGAAACTCAGCCTCCAAGTTTCCATCTTGGTGACATCATTCCTCTTAAGCTTTTTTTCTTTCTCCTCTCTCTCATTTTATTAACAGTAGCTAGAAGAAGTTAAGCATGTCATGCAACATTTTACTTGAAAATATCCTTTATTAAATCATAGAATACATTAGGTTTATTTTCTATATTTTCACAGGTAATGTTTGTTATTTAATTTTCTGCCAATATATAAGCCTTTTACCCTCCATCATTCACTTGCATTTTCCTGACTTGCCTTTGGGCCTTCAAAGATACTTTTCTCAGGGCTCATTAGGCTTCTACTAAACAGCCTCAAGGACTTTCAGATTTTGCTCATGATCCTTTCCCAAAAGTAAAGCCACATATTTTAGGTTTTAGTATAGTAGCATCCCTCTGATCTGGATACAACAGATGCATAAAAATGTATCTCAAAGTTAATGAAGTATAACGACAACAATTATTTATTATTAGTGTTTCCCATGGCTTTGGGAACTGACTCTGCTTAGTTAGGCAGATCTCCTTTAGGGGTCTCTCATGCAGTTGTCATCAGATAACCACTGGGTCTGGAGTCATCTTTAAAGCTTTCTTACATATCTGACAGTTGATAATAGCTGTTGCCCAGAATCAGCCTCCTTTCACAATGTGGCCTAGATTTTCTTGTATTATAGTGACTAGATTCCAAAAGCAAGTTCCATAAGAAAGAAACAGGCAGATTGTCTACATGACCTAGCCTCAGAAATCACATAGCATCATTTCCACTATACTCTATCAGTAAATGGTATAACAACATTCCACCTAGACTCAAGATGAAAGAACATCAGCTCTTTTCGTAGATGGAGAAGTGGTAAGGTCACAGAGTAAGAAGTCCATGACTGATAGGTGATAGCATTAAACAGGTCTTTGTAAAATAATATCTGCCACAACCATGTACCATAAAACATCAGCTGTAACGTATCACACAGCAATAATAAAACATAAAGAAAAAAATTAGAATAATGATATTAGATTATTTCATAGTAAATGGATGAAAACAGCTTAAGGTGTTTATTAAAAAATTAAAAAAAATATTTGCCACAATAGGGATATTATTTGAAAAAGTTGACTATCTCACTGTTTTGGTATTTGAAAATAGATTCAACAAAATATATGATAGTTGCTGCTAGGAGAAAGTAAATATTTCACAATAAATGAGATGAGTCATAGTACTACAAATAAATACTTCAGATTGTCTTAAAGAGATAAAATAGTCTGAATATGAGAATAACTTTTGACTAAATTCTAAGATACAGTAATGTGATAAAACATTATTTCTGAAAAAACAAATTTTATGACTTTTAACCCTCTTTGCTTAAGAGGTCTTCCTCTTTTCTTCCAGAGAGCCTACTGTAAGATAAAGTATACTAAAATAAAGGAAAACTCAATTACTTTAAATGTTGTAGCTGCTTTTGGGCAGCAACCCAACATGCTTTCAAATTGGAAAAATTCTCTCTTTCTTATGGGAAAAGAAAATGGAACTATATTAAGCAGTTTTAAGACTGATGGCATCACAAACTGGGAATTACTTAAGTCATAATAATTGAGGCTCAAGTAGATGGCCAGCTTAGGGAACACCTTCTCTTGGCTTGCTCCTTTTATGAAGTCACACTATCTCTAATAGTAGATCTATCCATATAACCATCCCTTGATGTTCCTTTGCATTTAAAGAATTCCTTAAAAGGAAAATATTTATTGTATGTCTAATATGTGCTAGGCATTATGCAGGTCTTTTTAAGATGGTATCTTGTATTTTCCCTCCTGAACCTCTCCGGCATAAGTATTCTCATCACTGTTTTGTCTTAGAATTTGTTTGCTTGTTGCTTAATTTTATCCAAAAATTACTTTCATTAAATACTACTGACATGTAAAGGCATAGAAAAGCATATAATGAACACCTGTGTACCTATCACCTAGCTTAAATATTTGAAATAAAATTTAAGTCCTCTGGGTAGCTTTCCATGACCCCATTTCTCTCCTTCTCATCCAAGAAGTAATTATTATGAATTATATTTCTTCTACCCATGAAACTATTTTTATATTATCTTGCATATTTTAAAATGTAAAAGATGTTATCATATCTTCTGCAACACTTTTTCCCTAAAATTGTTTTTACCTTTATCCACATTTATCTATTTTTATTTTACTATTGTGTCAGCTGTATAATATTCATTAAGTTTACCCATTCTTTTTTCTTTTAATAGACATTTACAACATTTAAAATTTTCACCAGTACAAACCACGTTGCAATGAATATTTTAGGTATTATTTGTTGGCTTTTGCTATTCTCTCAAAATATAAATTGTGATTTTAATTAAATCAACATTTATCCTATACATTACAATTCATATAAAAATACTATTCCTTAGTAAACCAAATAGTGCTCTGTGATTAGCTTTGTCTTCTTTTACTACTTTTTTCTCCTCATGTTACTGTGGGATGAGGAGGTGTAAGGCAGGTAAAGTATGTTTTCTAGTCTTTTAATTGCTTTATTGAATAATTAAGAAAAATGTATTTTTAGAAGGATGTAAATAGTACTTTGATAAAAATTTAACTTATTAAAATTTTAAAAATCTGTGTCAAGGGGGAGAAGGTAAAGAAAAAGAGGAGGGGTAAGAGTAACATGATATCTTGAATATCTTTTTAAAGATTTTATTTATTTATGTGAAGCAGAGAGAGAGAACACATGTGAGCATGGCAGGGGCAGGGCGGAGAGGCAGAAGCGGACTCCCCACTGAGCAGACTGAGCAAGGAGCCCAACTGACAGGATGCAGGACTCAATCCCAGGACCCTGAGATCATGACCTGAGCAGAAGGCAGATGCTTAACTGACTGAGCCACCCAGGCACCTCTGATATCTTGAATATTATACACTATGTATTCAGACATATTCAAATATGTTTACATTTTATCTATTGAATACTAGATATATTCTAGTTGACTCTAATATTTCCAATATAAAATAAAATAAGCTTCCTTAACCCAATTTCTCCCTCCAACTCCCTACTCACTCTCATTGTCTTCTTTCTGATGTGGGGAGAATAAAGGCCTCCCCAAATACGTACATCTCCAATCCCTGGAACCTATAAATATGTTATCTTTGAAACAAAGATTTGCAGGTGTGATTAAAGGTATGGACACTGAGATAGGGAGATTATTTTGGATTATTCAGATGGGCCCAGTCTAATCATATAAACCCTTAAAACTCTGACTGGATTAGAGAGAGAGAGAGAGAGATGAGATGATAAAAAAGGGTTGGAGAGAGTCAATGGTGCTAGTTATGAAGAGAATCAATGTTATTTGCTCATGGGGCTCTGAACCAAAGAAAGGGGTAACCTCTAGAAGCTGGAAAAGACAAGGAAACAGATTCTCATCTAGAACCTCCAGAAAGGAACACAGCACTATCCACATCTTGATTTTAGCCCCAGTAAAAGCTGTGTTGGATTTCTGACCTACAACACTATAAAAGAATAAATTTGTGTTTCTTACACTACTGTTTGTGGTAATTTGTTATAGCAGCATGCACGCACACACACACACACACACACGTTTGTAGCTAAATTTCTTGAAAGAGGCATCTCTTGTTGCTGTCAACATTAATTCACACTGAATTTTCTCTTTAACCTACTCATTAGGCCAATAGCCTCACCACTCTATTAATTTATTATCAAAAGTGTCTTTAGCTTCCTGTCTCCGAAATCTAATGATTATTTCCCTATTGTCATCTTAATTTCCCCCTTAGCAATATTTGTTTCAGTTGATAATTTTTTCCTTACTGAAACACTGTATTGGAGTGCCTGGGTGGCTCAGTCAGTTAAGGGTCTGCCTCCAGCTCAGGTCATGATTCCTGGGATCAATTCCCACCCTGGACTCCTTGCTCAGCAGGGAGCCTGCTTCTCCCTCTGCCTGCCGCCCCCCTGCTTCTGCTATCTCTCTCTTTCTTTCTGATAAAAAAAAAAGGAACGTATTATTTTAGATGTGGATTTAGCAAAAACCCACCTACTTGATCTTCTTCCTACATTCATACTCTCCTTACATGGTTTTATCCACTTCCATGTCCATAAATACAATACATATATAACTTTCCCCATCAAATTTCAATAATCAATGTTGATTTATCCTTTTCACTTGGATATCTAATCATATTTCAAAAATATGGCCAAGACAAAATTCCCAATTTTGCACCAAATCTTCTTTTCCCACCCATTTAGTTGCTCAAGCCAACTTCTGGGAATAATCCTAGATTTCTGTTTTACTAACCCCTCACATTCAGTCCTTTGGAAGATAGTGTCCACCCTACCTCCAGTCTGTCCACTTTTCTTTGTCACCTTTACCACTGTTCTAAGTCAAATCATTGTCTTCTCTTGCTTGGACATCACAAAAGTCTCCTGACAGTCTACTTGCTTCTACTCTTTCCATCCCGTTCACCACATGAAAATTTCATTCATCACATAGTGTTGCCACTATGCCACCATTCATCACACTAGTTGCCAAAGTGATTTTTTTTTTTTTAATGTAAACACATCACATCATTTTCCTACTTAGAGCACTCCAGGGGAATTACATTTTATTTACAATGGAATTCAAACTCTAAACCTGGATTATCAGTTCTGTATCATATAATCTCTACTACTTCTCCAATTCATGTCATAGAACACTCCTCTTATCCTCTAATCTTCAACCACAGTGTCTTTTGAAATTACTATTTCTTCTGCCTCAAAGTCTCTTTCCTCAGGATCTTCACCCCCCTGGAATCTTATCATCATTCTGACTTCAGTTTAAATGAGCTCTCACAGAGTGAGGTCTTCTCTGGTCATCAAATAAAAAGTAGTCATCTAGTCAGTATCACAGTTCATTTTAATATCCACATAATATTTATCAATTTCTTTTCTTCTTTACATGTGCATTTATTTGTTATCTGTTTCTCACTAGAAAGTAAGCTCCATAATGACAGGGATCTTATCTGTTCACTGCTATATCCCCAGATCCTAGAAAAATACTATTCACACATTATGTCATCAATTTGTGTTGCATGAGGATGTTAGGTGTCTTCCAACTTAAAAATTCAAAATTTCATGTGTATATAAGACTTAAGAATCATGAGCATGCTCAATTGTGCATAATGTTTTGATAATATCTACACAAATATGTTCATACTCTAAACCAAAATCATTATAACTAACATAAAAGGGATATTGATTTACTTCAGCCAAATATTTTGGAAAGAATATCATATGGAATATCTTGGCTTCTAAATTCTAGGTTTTGCTCTAACTGTATCTCATTAGAACTCCATCTCCTTGAATCTTTTTACTAATCTGTACAATGATGGGGTGGGTATAATATTCTAAGAATGTTATAATTTAATTAACATTGCATGGTGATGCTGGTGAAGGAGCATTATTTTGATTCAGGATTTATCTTCTTTTTTCTCTCAGGTAGGAACTATTGTCTATGCTTTGTTGGGATTACAGACAAATCAATACAGATAGGTAACTCTTTACTATCTAGAGAAAATAAATGGCAGTCTTGTAGAAAAGTTCTTCCTTTGATGTTAAATGGGTTTAATGTTTAAAACTATTCCCTAGGGTTCCACTTTTAATAAAGACAATCATACTTCTTATAAAAATTAAGTCTCTTTATGATCTTTGAATATGCTTGCATTATAGTTACTTTAGTATTATGGATGGAATAATTTGGAATAAAGAACACCTGCCAATTTGTAACCACAGAGTGGTATGTGTCACAGAATAAAAGGTAACATTACTTTAAAAAGTATTTTCTTGCCATGAGATAAAATATTTCACCTTTCAAATTGCTTCACCTATATGTTAATTAGTTTCTTTAACAAATATTAATGAGACTTCACACATTCTCACAAAAAGACTCCCTAACATAGAAAGAAATCTAAATTACTTTTCAGACTTGGTGATACTTCTGTAGATATCGATAAAATGCCTCTTATAACTATGAATATAAGTTTCTTTCTTCAATATTTTTCCATTACAAGATATTTAATAAAATGGGGCAGTTATTGTCAAAGAAATTTAATTATTTTTTTAGCATATCACGCAATTTACTAGCTTGCCAACATCAGATAAGGCCAAATAGTATATGAAAGTGCTGAGGAATTTGATTATACATTGTTGAATATAGAAAGAGGATGTCCTGAAAAATAAAAGACACAGTTATCATTTGCTCTTTCTCACCTCGTAAATCACTAATTGCAAAGTACAAGACTGAAACATAGTAAGATCATGTAAATGTCAATTTTTATAAATATATCGAAGGCCTTTCATGTGACAGTTTTAAATCCTAGACTCAAACCTCATGGAGATGTAGCAGCTGCCCATCAAATTCCGATGTTTATTTTTCAACAATACAGATTTGGCAAATTTACTCCTTTTGTCACCCATCTCCTACCTCCCCCAATCCAAGACTAAGACTACAGATCTGGCATTTGCATGGTTGATGACTATGATGGATGAGCCTGGGAGTTGGTAAACTAAATACAGCAATATTTCAGGAAGGTATATAAAAATGACAATACTGCATACCAGTAAAGGTGTGCTTTCTGAAATGAATGGAGCCGATGGTGGTGTAAACTATGAGAATTCTTTTGGAAAGCAATCTGATACTCAGGAATATTATTACCAAGATTCTACAATTATTAATTCATTACTAATTTTGTTTCTTCTATATCCATTTCTTTCTGCTACTGGGTTGTTATTGTATTTTATGTATTTATTTTAGAGAGACAGAAAGAGAGAGAGAGCATGAAAAGGGGAAGGCGCAGAGGGAGAGAGGGAGAGAGGGAGAGAGAGAATCCTCAAGCAGACTCCCCACTGGGCATGGAGCCTGATGCAGGGCTCGATTCTGGGACCCCAAGATCATGACCTGAGCCAAAATCAAGAGTCAGCTACTTAACCAACTGAGTCACCCAGATGCCCTGCTATAGGATGATTTTTAGTCAAATTCCAAACATCTTTCAGTTTATCTGTGAAATTCAATACATTCATTCTAAGACACAGATTCTAGTTTTTGGAATATAACCACAATATCATCATCCTACTCAGAAATCAAAATAAATTCTTTAATAGCCTCACACAAACAGTAAGTGTCCACATTTTCCTGATTGGCTTATAAATCTCTTCTACCTCCTCCCTGCTTTCCTCTTGTCCTCCTTTTAAAAAGTATTCATTGAAATTGGTTGATGTGTTTCTTACATTTCTTTTAATCTATATTAGCATTTGTTAGCAGTGTCTTGGCAGTGGAACATGAACAATTGCTTCTGGCTCCATTTGCTTGTTTTTGCATTTACTTAATGTGCAAAATAAATAGAGTTTATCTTTTAAAATGAATAAAATATATTCAATAAAAACAAATTCCAATTTGACTAAAAGTTCAAATTTAATTAAAAGCAAAACAATCAGGTTAGAAAAGTAAAATATTTGGCATTATAGGCTGTAAGAAATATAGTGATTATTGATTTTTAAATATGTAATTGATTTCTTTGTCCAAGTAATATGATGTGATAGCTAGGCTACTCTACCCTCTCCTCTTTTGTTCATATCTTATGGTATATATTGGCACCCCTGAATTTCAATTAAGTTTTCCCCCCTCTCTTTTTCTGCTTCCTACCATAATTAGCTCTCTAAGTCTCTAGTGTATTTAAACAATTTACTCCAATTAATTTGGAACAGGTGTTTTTGTACACTCTTCTGACATAGCCAGATATTGAGCTGCCCACAATAATATTTTCTAATAAGCAAGTTGGGCTAGAGAAGAACCTGAAGGAGTAGAAAGAATACACTGATTAATAACCCATTTCCACTCTACGTTTCCAATGTATATTGTCAGAGGAAAAGAGAAGTTTAGGATTGATTTATGAGGGGAGTGCACATTTGCACATCCCATCTAGCAGCATAAGAAAATATAAGTAGACAGTCAGACTCTGCTAATAGTTTTTCATCGCTGCGGAGCTTCCATGTTATTATTCCCTACCTGTAGTGAGTGGTTAGATTTTGAGGCAAAATAAATTCTCTGTTTTAGATACCATAGCTCTCTTCCTCCAACCTTCCATAATATAACACCACTCTGCAACCTATATTTTTCCATGAATTTACTCTACATACTCTACAGACTCTCTAGAGAGATTCTTTTACTATGGCCTAACAAAAAATGGGACCTTGTCTTATGCTTTTCGCTTATAAATGATATTGCTCTTATAATAGGCAAAACCAAACATGGTCAGAGTGTTCTTTTCGTACCTTTCAGTTATTCTTTACTTTTCTCAAACTCTGCAGATAATCTGATTTCTTCAAGCTGTCCAGCCCAGACCTATCAAGGGTCCTGGTAATCTTCATTCTTCTCTGCCATCAAATCTGTCAAAAGGTACAAACTTCCAGTTATAAAATAAATAAGTCATAGGGATATAATGTGCAGCATGGTGACTATAGTTAATAATACTGTATTGCAAATTTGGAAGCTGTTAAGGAAGTAGATCTTAAAAATTCTCATCACAAGAGATAAACATTTTTAAACTATGTATGGTGATGAATGTTAACTATACTAATTGTGATGATCATTTTGCAATATATACAAAAATGGGATTATGTTATACATCTGAAACTAATACAATGTTACATGTCAATTATACCATATGTATATTCGATACTGAAAAAATAACTCCTTTTCTAATCCACTTGTCTAACAGTATATCTTTTTAATTTAACATACTTTCCCACATTAATGTGATGACTAGTGAATACATGAAAATCCACCTTCACTGAGCATCTGCTATTTACCACTTGGGGTTTATTGTGTATATTACATTTTGTAACATTAGTGAAATCATTTCTTATAATCTTCACTAATTCTGAGGAGGTCGTTTATACTCTTTTATAGTGGAGAAAACTAAGGTTCAGAGGACCAAATAGCTTGGCAAGTTTTACAAAAATAGGAAATGGTAGGGCTAGGTTTTGAAACCACAACTGCCTGATTGCAAAGCCCATGATTTTTTTTTTTTTCTCCCATTTTCCATTTCAAATCTTCCCTACCCACAGAAAGTATCATAGAGTTTGGAGAACTGGGTCTGATTTTATCCATGCATTCTTTTATGGTATAAAATGTCTTACGTGTGCATGAAATTGGCATGCAGATAACTGCTGTTACAAATGTCAACCGCAATTTCACAGGGTATTTGTAGATTTGGTAAATGGCAAAATTTAGCTTTTTAGCACATCTAAAAGGGAACTTGGTATCATAGTCTATCTTCTGACATTCGAACAAAAATAGAGAAGTATATTTTTAGAATGTAAACGTGTCCTTGCAATATGTTGCCAACAAAATCTATTGGGAGTTAGATTTTTAAATGCCTAATTGGAATTTTAAAAACACCTTAGGAACTAGTGCTATTAAGACAAAGCTTGAACTTAATGGCTATTTGCTTAGAAGTCACATATCATTGATGGGAAACAGAGTATTGAAATTTTTTAATAATACACCTCTAAAAGTAGGATTTATTTTTTCACAGCTACAAGGATTAAGTTATATCATTTGCTAAGTATGTAAATGTGACTAATTGAATTAATGCTCTGTCCACAGCCAGCTCCTTCTTCTGCATTATTAACAACTATGATGAGGAAGCATATTAATAACAAAAATAACATGAGACAAAAATCATTACTTCTTCCAGGTTAGCAGCATGGTGAGAACAGGTGAAAGGTCACTGAATAACCATTAACGGCAGGACAGTGTCATAATGCCTAAATATAAATTATGCAGCTTAGTCTGTAAAAAGTATTCATCTGAATGCCTCTGAAAAAAGACAATGATGAGTTACATGGAAAAAGTGGAAAAATTAATTATTAAATCTGTCTGCACTCATAAAGACCTCCTACCTAAACACTAAATATTTCAAGTTGCAGTTTGACCTTTCGTGCACCTTTTACATAGGCTCCCTTTCTTTAACAAAATGCTACAGAGAATGGAAGTGTTGTCAATTAAGTAAAAAGGGTGTTTGCATCAACCTTTTCATGTGTGGAATTTAATGACATTTTAAGGTTAAAGTAAAAGTCAAACATCGATTTTTTTTTTAGTGTCTTCCCCTAATGCACCTAATGAATAGACATTCCAATAAAAACCTTTTAATCCATTTTAAATCTTCCACTATCAAAAGACTTCTTTTCTTTTCTTTTCATTACCAAACCTTTTTTTTATCCCCACTGACAAAGATTCAGGACAGAAAGAAATGCCAAGTCAAGATGACCTAGGGAATCCAAATCCAGAAAATACTGACAATGATGTATTCTAAAATAAAGTTAATTAGATGAATCACGCCTGTGCATACACCTTTTAGAAATCAGAAGACTGGAAATTCAGAATTCAGACAATATCAGATTGGATGCTGATAATTTTCCAGATATTTGAAAAGATGCTTAGATTTATTTCACTTTATTTACGAGGTAAAATATAGAGGCATGCTTGTGTCTACATATTTTTTTAAAAGATTTTTTATTTATTTATTTGAGAGACAGAGAGTGAGCGAGAGAGAGAGAGCACAAGCTGGAGGAGGGGCAGAGGGAGAGGGAGAAGCAGGCTTCCTGCTGAGCAGAGAGCCTGATGTGGGGCTCGATCCCAGGACCCCGGGATCATGACCTGAGCCGAAGGCAGATGCTTAACCGACTGAGCCACCCAGGTCCCCCATGTGTAAATATTTAGCCAACATAGATTGGTCTAGATAAAATATGTAGTTGAATCACAAAGTATCAGTAAATTTTGTTCCATAACATCATGAACCACAATATGAATTATAATGAATATGATCCTTTAAGTAGAGCTTTGCAATTTAAATTTAACTTTGTGTATGTAATATTTACCTCACAAGGTGATCTGAGGTTGAAATGAGATGATCTCCATTTTATGGGTAATTCTCAATGATTTATTAAAATCATAGTATCAGAATCCTTATTATTTCCTTAATAGATTTTTATTTCAAATTCTGAAGAGTGCTGAAAAGATCAGCACATTAAACATATAAATTAAGCTTTCTCCTAAGTGCTAAATAATAAATAATAGTAATAATAATACAATGGTTAACACATATCTAGTACTTACTGTGTATATGCAGCTTTGAGTGTATTATATGTACTAAATATTTTAATACTCATAATAAGCTTAGCCAATAGATATACTGTCATCCCATTGCACAGAGAAGAAAAATGAAGGAGAGAGAATTTTAACTAACTTGCCAAAGTTTCTATAGCTAGTAAGCTCCAGAGCTCACATTCAAACCTTTGTTATCCATGTTGTCAAATGTCCATATACTGAACTGCTGTGAGGTTTTGTTGGAAACTAGTTGAGATGTCCTGAGGGAATGGAGTTTCCATTCAATGTTTGGGAGCAAATGATGGTAATTTTTGAAGCAATAAAGGTGAAGAAAATAGGATTGTCTACTGTTTGTCTGTGTGCATTTCTGAGGGTTAGGGGTGAGTTCAGCAAACCAGATGAGAATGAGGTAAGACACTACAAAAGAATAATCTGACTTAATATCCTTTGCTAACAAGCTTCTGCTCTAATTCCAAGAATATCAATGAATAAAAACTGAGTTCAAAGTTTCTTCTTTAAATTTCCAGAGCACACAGTAAAGAGCCTCATACATTACACATCAATCATTTCATATTAAACAAGTCCATAAAAGATCTTCACAATTCCAGGGCGCCTGGGTGGCTCAGTTGGTTAAGCGACTGCCTTCGGCTCAGGTCATGATCCTGGAGTCCCGGGATTGAGTCCCACATCGGGCTCCCTGCTCAGTGGGGAGTCTGCTTCTCCCTCTGATCCTCCCCCCCCCATGTGCTCTCTCTCTATCTCATTCTCTCTCTCAAATAAATAAATCTTTAAAAAAAAAAAGATCTTCACAATTCCAGCTCTCAAATAGCTGGGATGAGCCATAGCTGTAGAAAAGTATAGAGTGTCTTGAAATTAGAATCAAAAGATACATTTTGAATCCAAACTCTTTCATTAACTTGTTGTAAGATTGTGGAACACAATTCACTTATCCTTGCTGAATTTCAGTTTCCTCTTATGTGTAATAGGGATAATACTTTTTTCACAATATTGTTAAAAATGTTAAATAAGATAAGTATAAATGACAGTGATTAAAAGCAATAAGGCCAGATGATAGGCCATTTTAGTTAATTAACTATTCATTTTAATAGAGATTTAACAAAGCTGTTTTGGGGCAAGTCATACATTTGCAAAAAGTTAGAGGGTGGTGAAAGAGAGTTATCACTAAAATCATTGTCATATACAACTTGTGACCTGAAAGAATTTGCAATCCTTAATGGATAATGTGATTTAACATTGAATGAGGAGTTGTATGAATGTGCTGTTGCTTCTGTAACAAAAGACCATAAGTTAGCCTTCTTCAAACAACACAACTTTATTAATTCGAAGTTCTATAGGTCAGAAGTCTGGGTTTGGTGTGACTGGCTTCTCATCTGAAGGCTTGGCCAAGAAAGAGTGTTTTAAAGTGGTCAGGTGGCTGGCATTATTCGCTTCCTCACAGTTGTAGAACTAAAGTCCCCATTTCCTTATAGATGATCAGCTAGGGGATGTTCTCAGCTCTTGGAGCCCACCTGCATTCCTTGCCAGGTGGCTACCTCCATCTTCAACGTTAAATCTCACACTTCCTTTTAAGGGCTTATCTGATTACTTCAGATTTACCCAGGATAATCTCTCTATTTTAAGGTCAGTTGGTTTGAGAATTTAATGACATTTTCAAAATCTTCTCATAGCAGCATCTAGATGAATGTTGGTTGAATAGCTGGGTAAACATTTATGCACATTAAGGGGAGGGAATCTTGGGCAACCAACTTAGAATTCTGCCTACCTGTCATTCAATGTTTCCCGTTGCTAGAATACTCATAAAGTAGATCGGAAATACTTCTGTTTGGCTTAAGCTGTTTACTATGTCTACCACTTTCCTGTTAGGAAACGCCCTTGAGCTTATTCTGCAATTGTCATTGATGAGTGCCACTACCCAAATCCAAAAAAGTATGACAATCTTAAATGCAGACAAAAGTCCCAACTCAGGGGTGCCTGGGTGACTCAAATGGTTGAGTGACTGCCTTCGGCTCCAGTCGTGATCCCACGGTCCTGGGATTGAGCCCTTCATCAGGCTCCCTGCTCAGTGGAAGCCTGCTTCTCCATCTCCTCCCTGCTCATGCTCTCTTCTTGCTACCTGTCTCTCTCAAATGAATAAATAAAATCTTATAAAAAAGGTCCCAATTCAATTCTATAGACATATTTTTATATCCCTTAGCCTAGGTCTGGGATTTATTCCCCAAACTCTGATTCTTTTTTCTCACACAGAATTAAAAAAACAATCAAGGCTTTTGTTTATTACAACGGTGGAGTCAGAAACTGGGTGAAATAAAATTAAGAATCCATAAGTCAGAAGAAGGTTTCTTGCCATCTATATATTAGGTAAGGGTAGAGAAACAAGTTCAGAAATGGTAGCTACCATTTTCCTTCCCTGGACTCATCATGAGTCATTACAATGTTTGAAGATGGGCACTGAGCCAGAAATTAAAACAAGATTAGTATTAGTGATGGTTCCATGATCATCCATTGTTTTCCCATTATGAATTTCTATAGATTCTGCTCTAACAATGGCTTAGAAGGGGCACCTGGGTGGCTCAGTCATTAAGCATCTGCCTTCGACTCAGGTCATGATCCCAGGGTCTTGGGATTGAGCCCCGCATCGGGCTCCCTGCTCAGCGGGAAGCCTGTTTCTCCTCCCACTCCCCTGCTTGTGTTCCTTCTCTCGCTGTGCATCTCTCTGTCAAATAAATAAATAAAATCTTTAAAAAAAGAACAAAAAAAAAAACACACAAAAAAACAGTGGTTTAGAAAAACATTTGTCAAAGCAGTGTCCATTTTCCTATCTGGGTCAGAATATCTGAGGATAGCTGGTTTTTTTATTGTTATGTTAATCACCATACATTACATCATTAGTTTTTGATGTAGTGTTCCATGATTCATTGTTTGTGCATAACACCCAGTGCTCCACGCAGAATGTGCCCTCTTTAATACCCATCACCAGGCTAACCCATCCCCTCACCCCCCTCCCCTCTAGAACCCTCAGTTTGTTTTTCAGAGTCCATCGTCTCTAATGGTTCGTCTCCCCCTCCGACTTACTCCTTCATTCTTCCCCTCCTGCTATCTTCTTCTTTTTTTTTTCTTAACATATATTGCATTATTTGTTTCAGAAGTACAGATCTGTGATCCAACAGTCTTGTACAATTCACAGTGCTCTGAGGATAACTGTTAACATGCCTTGGTCTCTCAAAGGACTTCCCAAATCAGACTCTCTGGGAATGGGCTTCATGACTCAATCTGTATTTCTAACAAACTTCCCAGGTAATTCTAATTTCCACTGGTTCAAAAAGTTGGGGTTATTGAAAATATTTCAAATTCATTTCAATTTACTTATCTTAAAATTTGACTATTGAAAGCACTACACAGAGAGTTACAAAATGGATTAAACATTAAGGTCTAAGCTCTGAATCATCCTTCCTTCCTTGCAAGATGTTCCAATAGTTTAGTGTCCAGGTCTCCTGTCAAATAACTTGCTCTCTTGAGTCATCTTAAAGTGATGTTGTTATCAATAACATTTTGTTCCAGCAGAGCTTTTGTAAATCATTTAGTCCAATTTTCCTATTTTACAGGCAAGAAAATGAGGCATAGAAAGTTTAAGTAACTTATTAAAGTCATCCTGATCTTTAGTGGGGAGATGTTGACTTGCAAACTATGTTCAAGATTTGAACACAATGATCTTTCCAATGGATCATATTGCCTGTTTTTTATGTGAATTTAGTGAACACTGAAACATTCTTTGTAAAAAACAAAAACAGAAATGAAACAAAACAAATACACTATTAAAATTTAGGGAAAACACCTGACAATCATGGTTTCATTCTGAAGGCAGAAGACTCATTCACAGACTTTAAAAATAATTGGTAATACTGCATTTTGGTTTGTATCTGGTAAAATAGCACAATATATAAAATGTTTCATTTATCTTTAGCACTTGAAATGTTCCATATGTCATCCTTAGTGTATTTAAATCTCATTTTACTTTTTATGTGATTTTTTAAATTAATTAATTTTTTTGAAAAAAAAATTTAAAGATTTTATTTATTTGAGAAAGAGAGAGTGCAAGAGAGAGAGAGAGCACAAGCGGGGCGGGGGCAGAGCGAAAGGGAGAAGCAGACTCCCCAATGAGTAGGGAGCCCAATGAGGAACTGGATCCCAGGACCCTGACATCATGACCCAAGCTGAAGGCAGACACTCAACCGACTGAGCCACCCAGGTGCCCCATAAGTGATTTTTAATATTTTAGGTTGCAAATGTCTAATATTTCAATTTTATTTATGCTGCCATATTTCAAAGTAGATTTTGCTTACAGTTAAAATATTTTTTGAACTTCAAAATTATTTGGTTTTATTTCACTGAATGGTAATGCTTATATTTCATATCATCAATCTTTAACCTGATAATAGCTTCATTTTAGAAACATGAACTAATACAGATATTGGCTGCTTTGGAGTGTGAAAAAGCATTCAAAAAACCCTCCTTTTTGTATACTTGTGTTCTACAGAGATTCTCCTAAAAACAGAGGCTCTTCACATTCATAAATAAGTGATTCATAAAAATAATTGCTTAAAAACATCCTCCCTGGGGTGCCTGGGTGGCTCAGTTAGTTAAGCGTCTGTCTTTGGCTCAGGTCGTCCTGGGATCCAGCCCCACAAGGGGCTCCCTGTTGCGCGGGGAGTCTGCTTCTCCCTCAGCCTCTGCCTCTGCTCCTCCCCACACTGTGCACTCTCTCTCTCTTTCAAATAAATAAATAAAATCTTAAAAAAAAAAAAATCTTCCCCAGCCACGTGATGTCATCCTAACATAGTACTTAGTTTGAGTTTGAAAAACACTGTCAAGCTTTGAGCATTTTTAGAGTCTGCAGATTCGAACCGAAGAAAGAGAAAAAGCTGGAAGTGAGGTGGAGATAGGCTCTTGTTACTGAAGCCAACTCTGAACCTAGACACCCAGACTATCCTCCAATTTTTACTATATTTCAATATATTTGTCAGCTTATTTTGTTATACAGGAGGGTTGTCACCAATCTCAGGTTCACATTTACTGAGGTTAACAAGGTTTATTTCTAAAATTAAATATATTCAAGAGATGAAAGGGGTTTTCACTCATTGCATAGAGTTGATTAATCGAATGAGATTATTCCCCTCCACTTCTTCAGTAAATTTGTTTGGAAGTTTTGATTGATGGGGCAAAATGGAGCAAGAAATTTTGGAATAAGGAATATTTTAGGAATCGAGGTCTTTGAATAAGATGTGGGGATGAGGAAACTATAGAGGGCCCTTGGAGGGCGTGCGTGTGTGTGTGTGTGTGCGCGCACGCGCGCGTGTGTGTGCGTGTGTGTGTGTGACAGAGAGAGAGAGCAGGAAACACAGGATAATGGGAAGAGGCTTGCCAGTTCTCTGGCTCACAGCCTAGGCTTCAATGAATGCAATGGATTTCAAATTAAACTTACTTTCCAAGAAAATGAAATTCAATTCAATTCTAAAAATTGAATTTTTTAGGCATTGTGTTCCTACTATATGTAAAACATGACTACTCAGGAAAACAAACAAATAAATAAACAGTCTTTTTTCCCACATCTTTATACTCAGTCCAAAAAGGAAGACATATAATGATATAATTTTTTTCAACATAGTCATAAAGCCACAGAATTTTTATAACTGGAAGAAACTTAGACACCATACATTGTAATTCTCTCAGCTCACAGAAAAAAAGAATCCAAGTGAAATAAAATGATTTTTCAAGAATTTCAGAGAAATCATCTGATATTATTCACCTACCTGAAATAGATTTATCATATGACAGAAGTAGATGAAAAGGCAGTCAGGAATATACTATGATTGCTCTTGTCCCAAGTCTGTTTATAAATAACTTATTTAGTTATAATATATATATATATATATATATATATAACTTCCTGTAGAGTCTCTTTGACCCTAGCTTGGCTCTGAGACACAACTGTGAACTATTGATTCATTTTTCATCAAAATAAGCTTTAGCAGGCTTCTCTTCCTTCTTAGGAATTCCCGAATTCTCCTGAGTGATTATAAAAACAAGAAGTTAGCCAGTCAGTATAATTTCCAAAGTTATCTTCAGAGTGCTGTAGAGTTAGCCAACTGGCAGATTCCAAAGCACTAGGTCACACTCAAGACCAGTTAGAAATCATCAGCATCAGCAGGGGTGCCTGGGTGGCTCAGTTGGTCGAGCATCCGACTCTTGATTTCAGCTCAGGTCATGGTCTTGGGGTTGGGAGATCAAGTCCCACACTGGGCTCTAAGTTCAGTATGGAGTCTGCTTGTCCCTCTCACTCTCCTCTTTCCACTCCCCACCTCCCCCCAAATAAAGTAATAAATAAAATCTAAAACAACAACAACAACAACAAAACAAATCCTCAGCACCCCCAATAAGTCATATGCACTTGGTCGAGTTAGAGCAAGGGCCACTGTCTCCATAGCAACTGTTGATTGTCAGCTGCCAGTTGAAAATGATCTTTGGAATGACTTTTCAAAATCTCTCTTAAAATGGTTGAAAGGTAACTCAAAGTGGACCTGAGATATTTCAAACAAATAGACTGGTTAAAGCATCCAAGTTCTGAACACTCATCATATTCACTATAGAATTTTACATTAATTTCTTCCCAAGCCACAGGAACATTCCCTTGGTTCTTTCCTCAGTTCCCTCAGTTTAGGAGTCTTTCACTCACCAAAGGAATGCTATACAAAAACATTCTTGTCACCCAGCAGCACCAATTCACCCCAACCCAAACATTTCTTCAGAACTCCTTCCTGATTAAAGACTCTGCCTCTCAAGCCTATTTGTTTTTTTTTAAAGATTTAGTTATTTGAGAGAGCAATTGAGAGGGAGAGCATGAGTGGGGGTGGGGAGGGGAGAGGGAGGAACAGACTCCCCAGCTGATCAGGGAGCCTGACACAGGGCTTAATCCCAGGACCCTGGATTCATGACCTGAGCCAAAGACAGATGCTTAACCGACTGGAGCCACCCAGGCACCCCTCAGGCCTATTCTTTAATATCATCTAGTTAGCCTCTGCGTAGAATGAATCCTAATGCACATGAGTCCCTTGATGTAGGACTAAGAAGGCTGTGAACTACCCAGTAGAAGCACTTTATCTACTGCCCTCTTTATGACTAAGGTGACTAGTGCCACTTAACCCTCAGGGTATCAGCTATGTGGTCGTTATGGAATCATGAAATCCCAGGGCCCAGAGCATACACATGCATCTTCACTAATTTTCTCAATCATATAACCCAATGACTACATATCCTGTTCTGGAGCAGTTCAGGATTTAGGAACTAGAGTCTAGATCTTGTCATTTTCCTGCCTGAATATAAAAACACATAATTATAATGCATCAAATATTCTCTGCCCAGTATTTGAGTAATAATTTTTACTTAAATATCCAGAAATTATAACAGACCAATTAACATACTAATGATTCTTTCCAAACTCTATGGCAAAATATCATACAAAACCATAGGAGGGAGCATATTGTCATAGTAGAAGGAAGGTATGTTAAAGAACAGATAGAACTTGACTCAAATACTGGTTCTAATTCCAATTAGCTTTTTGACATGGGGAAAATCAGTTATCTCTTTTAATCTGTCTCTGTATTTGTAAAATTAGAATGATAGCAACTGTCATGTAAGTCATTTATCTAGATTAAACAATTTAAGATATGTGAAACACAGGACCTGAGACAAATGGAGATGCCCAATAATAAGTGTTAATTAGTCCTATTTTCAACTTCTTCTTTACAAATTGAAAAAAATTTGAACAAAATAATGCTTAATATGAACCTTAAGCAAGCTATGGGCACAATTGCTCTAGCAATCCTGTTGTGCTTAGTTAAAAAGCAGCATGAAAGGATTTTCACTTTTCATTATCTTTAGTTATAAACGCAACAGAATCTACTTATGGACTAAACTATAATATATATTCCTGATATCTATATTGAGTCTTTAATTTTTCTTCAATTTTGTTTTAATATTCCATAACAACAAAAATTTGTTTAATATTCTTTAACAATACTTAAGTGTATACGTAAAGTTCTACATGAAAAAATATATGGCAGAATTTTACTTAGATGTCTATTGGATCAAAAAAAATTGCCTAATTCAACAAAATGTTTGATATAGTCTTGGATCTTGCCTCTGATTACTCAGCAGAAATCAAGGAAAAGGTTTGTCAATTGTTTGTATAATGAAATCATTATAGATGGCAAAATTTCCTCTCTAGGAACATTTGTAGCATTTGGGGTCCCTTAGAAAAACAAAAGCTATTCAGAGTTCTAAGTACTTCATGCAGGAAAACATTAAGTATGAAGAAATAGGAAGGCCTGCCAGAGTGAAGGCCAGAGAAACTAATCCAGGAAATCAGAATGTGCTGGGGAAACCTCATGTCTGTGGTCGGCAAACCCCTCTGGCCTGCCGCTGCCTCTTGCAACAGTTACTGCCTCTGCTTCTCTTCTACTTGCTAGAATTCTCCTGAGTGTCTCTCACTGGTAAAATGGAACCTAGAAGCTTCCCTGCAGGGATCCTGAGATACAGAATTACCAGGCTTCTAGCCCCTGGGATACAAGGGACATCACAGACGGGAAATAACTGAGGTATTTAAAGATAACCTGTCATGACAGAAGGATAATAGCAGTGACAAAATATCAGGACATGGTCTCAAACTGAAGTAAGAAGAAGGTTAGAATCATAAGATGACAAATAACTATGGGGAGAACATAGCCTCTTTAGGGATGCCTAGAAATATTGGGGTTTATTTACTTGGTTTTTTTAAAGGGTGATCCTAGAAGAAATATACTACCTTATATAGGTACTGAAGTTCCAAATTTTAATTAACAAGTGGAAAAAGAACTGAAGTCCCAATGCTTACTATTCTTTTGACTATCATTTCAGAATATGTTTAAATAAAATGGTAGTGCGTGCGTGTGAAAATTATTGTGAGTTTTCATTTCAAATGCTTAGTATTGATTTATAAAAATTTAGAATTTCTTTAACTTTATCTTCCCCTCATCCTCTAGAATTAAACACAGACACACATACACAGAGACAGAGGCACACACATGCTCACACATACTCACACAACCAGACTTGATTATGTTTTTATATGCAGAAGACAGAAGCAGATGGTGAAACTGTGAATTCCTAGCAACAGACTTCGAGACCGCAATATTATTCTAGCAAAACAACAAAACATACTACTTATGTAAACTGATCAATATATAAAACTCATTAAGAAGTCCAAATATTTCTAGTAATTTATTAAAGAATTAAATCAATGATGATACAAAGTTAATAATATATTTTGCTTGAGTCTCCACCCTCAGATCTTTTTAGTTTTCCAGAGAAGATAAAAAAGAAATAAAAATATTTAATTTTTTTGGCAAGGACAATTACTCAAAAGAGACATAAGGAAAAAAAATTTAAGATGAAACAGAGCATGAGGCTACAGCTTACTTAACATGAGGGAATATTTAAAAACAAAATCAATCAAACAAATAAATAAGCTGCTTATCATTCACAAAGGCACCCCTAATACATATACTTTATATTTGGAAAGCACAGGATTCTAGTCTTTAGTGCATGCACTCCTGCATCTGTGTGCATGCATGTGCGCGCGCGTGCGCACACACACACACACACACACACACACACACACACACACGCACACACACAGTAAAACGCATCTTTATTACCCAGGGAAATGCTAAACAATAAGTCTCTAGGACAGTACAAGAAATAGAGCTGATATATTAAGGGAGAAATTGATTTTACTGTAGCATTTACTTTATAATATCAGAGTCTATGTAAAGAAACTCAGGCCAATACAAATAAACTTTCAAATTGTCAAATCATCTTCAAAATCTATTGGAGATAAAGCTTAGAATATGAGTTAGAGCTGCTAATTGAATTAATCCAATGAATGGCCCGTGTTCATGAGCTGTACATGAAAAAATAAATCCCAGGTCAGGAAAGGATGTCCAGGGGTGATCTTCCATCTACTGGCAAGATTTCCCTTAATGCAAAAGAGAAGCTTTGTTTTTACAAATTGCCTAAATTTATTCTGTTTCAGTTAGGCTTCACTAATATTTAGAAAATACTTTTATAAAATCTTATCTAAGTTCCTATATATATATATACACATATATATATACATATATATGTATATTTTCTTTTTTTTTTTTCCCTTATCTGCTCTAGAAAGACAAGGTAAATCTATAATCACATAAAACTGCCTAAGATTTGGCTTGGAGTAGGGTCATATGTATAGGGTTATTGTTGATTTTTTAAATCTATTCTTCAAAATTGAGATTCAAATTTTAGAATATCAAAAATCGGCTAAGTGTTATTATTTAGGACTAGCTTAAGGATAGTTGCTTGTACTACCAAATTCACATGATCTAGAAAATTAATGTATTGATTTCCTCCCCAATACCAATCAGAATAATCTGTTGACCAAACAAAGTCTAGTTTATTTCTGCAGTAAGGGAGAATCCCACCTTGACAGAGTATTTGCTCAGAAAGGGAGGTTAAGGGTGGGTAATGATAGGGTTTAGAGTTTTGGTGGTAATAGTTTAAGTTGAGTCTTTCCATGTTGGATTTCACTGGCATTGGCCAAACACTGTATTATAATAGTTTTTCATTGATGGACACAGTGAAGATATAGTTTCAGTGAGTAAATAGCTGTTTGATAGGCAAGCAAATTAGCTCAGTAGAGTCATCTATTGTCCCAATAAGAGCTCTACCCACATGTACAAACTATTCTCCTAAGAAGTAAACTGGTTTAACAATCTAGTGTTTGAATTAATAGAATTTAGGGGAGTTCCCAAGACTAACAAAAATATTTAATGACTTACAGCCTTACCTTTTTTGGCAAAAATTTCCTAGAACAAATCGTAGAGAAGTATTGATGTAAGGCCTCTGATCTTAGTCACCATTATGAAGCAATGACGATGCAGGCTTTCAGTTTTCTCCACTGAACTCACTTGACCCAGAATATCAATATATCAGCTTATTTTGGAGATATACCACAGCCCTCCATGACGAATATAGAAACATCTTCTTGAGTGGCCTTAGGTCCACTCAAGAAAACATTGTTGAAAAGTAGAAAAACTGAGGTCTTCTGTTTAATGTAAACTTGCACATTTAACCTTATGAAGCATTAAGTCAACATAGGCACAAACCAACAGGCAGGGCAGTGGGAAGGAGACTTTTTCGCATCCTTCTGAGCCACTGTGATGTGAGAGCTATGCTGGCCCAAACTGAAATAATGCCCTACAACCCTAAGGAAGTGAGGTGGAGGACAGAACAAGGTATAAATAACTGCAGATGCTATAGGACTTTCCCTTTGCACAAGGAGATAGACAATCCCCAAGGACAAATAATGGAACAAGACTTGCAGACCATGTATTTGTCTCCTTTTTTATGACTCAAATGGTTTGGGCCCACACACTGCTAATGTGTGAGGGAGGGAGAGTGCAGGTGGGCTGTGGGCAGAGGTTCCCAGCATCACTTCAGTCCTGTGAGTATGAATGTGTGCTGCTGAGGGAAGTAGGCTGGAACCAGCAGTGATCAGAATAGTCATCTTCCCCCGATCTCAACTGCAGTGAAAGAACATTTAGATCCTTTCGTCACAATGTGCCAATTTCTCTAAGGGGGTGGGAAAGGGAAAGGATTTCTTTCTGTGTAAAATGAGGTAACATTTAGGTTCATGCTACATTGGATTATATTTCCTTGTTCTTGGCTGATTTTATATACGTAAAATATATATAAAATACATTTACAGGAATATTAAACAGGAAGAGATGCTTGCATTCCCCAAGAGTAGTACATTTTGTCAGATAATTACCAAGGTACAGATACAAACAGTTCAACATCAGACGCAAGTCCAGAACATTATCTAAATGGTCTGCATCAGGTCATATTTCTTTTTGTTTGTTTTTAATTTAAAAGCTACTTAATAACAGCCACTATATGTATAACACTTTTTTTTTTATAAATGCCTTATTTGTATTGCCAGGATTTTCAGACTATAAAGAAAACATGTCTGAAGGAAATGTAAAAAAGCAAGAGAGAGATGTACGTTATGCGTTGGGGTCAGGAACGCTCCCAGAGAACTATAAAATATTTAACAATAGTGCAAAATGTATATTTTCCCAAGAATTACACAATATATAAGTTATTTTTGCAAACATATTATCAGAGTGAATTATAAGCAATAAAATGAAATTTCTACTTCTCAGCTTTGCTTGAAGTGACACTTATGTGAAAGAAAGTAATTTGATACAACAATCAAAAGAAGACCTGGCTGATGAAGACTTTTGCAAGTGACTGAGGAAGAGAATCAGTAAGAGACTATGAGGCTGAATTTATATTTCATATAAATAGTGTGCTGAAGGTAAAAGAAATTTAAACACTGGCTTTATTTAATAAAGGTATTAGAAATAAATTTCTTCTTTCCCAAATGGAATGCTTAATGAGCGTGTGAACTTTTCATTTTAAATAACTGTTTAATTTCATAATTTTAAAGCTCTCTCCAATCCTTCTTATGCTAAAAACTGTTAGTATCGTTGGCGATATATTTTCATTTTTAAAATGACAAAGTTTGCAACTTTAAAAGTACTTAATGATTTCCATCTTTCTCTCAAATACATTTTCATAGAAGCAGCTATTTTATGTTTCCAGTTTATATTAATTTTCATAAAATAATGCAAAAAAGCAATAAAATACTCAAATAACTTTAAAATGCACTATTATAGAGGCTAAAGTGGTCGCTGAAATAGGAATATTGGTTATCAAATCTTGCCACATTGATTAAGAGCCCTAGAATGGTAAAGTTATCATTTGTCCCTGGTATCTTAACTCTCAATTTGAGGTGCATCTGACTCTACCTCATTGCTTTTCAGAATTATTAGAACTTGGTAAGGACCATGAGAATACAGACTTTCAGGGCACCTGGGTGGCTCAGTTGCTAAGCGTCTGCCTTCGGCTCAGGTCATGATCCCAGGGTCCTGGGATCGAGTCCTGCATTGGGTTCCCTGCTCTGCAGGAAGCCTGTTTCTCCCTCTCCTATTCTCCCTGCTTTTGTTCCCTCTCTTGTATCTTTCTCTCTCTCTATCAAATAAATAAATCAAATCTTAAAAAAAATACAGACTTTGTTGAAATTACTCAGTTCTGTGTCCTCTTGCACAGAATTACTTGGAATATATTAGGCCAAAGATGAATGACTGTAAAATTATTAGGAAGACACGATTTTTATCCATGTTGCACAGTGTTGTTGCTTATTGTCTACTTTTTAGAAGAGATACAGCAGGTAAGTGTTATCCAACACAGAAACATATCCCATGACTAGGCAGTAGAACAGATGAAGAAAAAGCTGGACCAGAGATTGCAAACCTCACAGGGAAGACAACTGAGGAAGGTAATAAGGGTAAAAGAAAAATTAGTCTAGGTGCCAGGTATCAGACAAAATGCTTCATTTCCTGGAAATGAATTAAATTAAGGAGATAGATAGCAGATCTCAAGCCCAGAAAGGCTGGGATAATACGCAAGAAATTGAAGTGGGCTCTTTTGTACAAAAGAGGATGAGAAGGAATGGGTAGTAATGTTTAGATGCAAAACACTGATTTGGTCACTAGCTGGAGATGTCTTATTGTGACACATGCAAAAGTAAGATATGGCCAACAACAAACCTGTATTGATACTCACATCTGAAGCTCCTTACCCTCGATTTCTTAAATTTTGATGATCTTGAGAAAAAAATGGTTCAGAGCATAAGAATTACAAGGTTAGTCCCAGCTTCTAGAAAAACACCCAAGGATTATAAACCATGGTGGCAGATAATTCTGTACACTAACATAATTATTGTTAGTGTGTTGAATGTACCTCCAGTGTATCTGACTGGAGTTTGCCAGGTTCTGCAATTTATTCCAAAGTATGATTTCAAACCTCAGGAAAATATCTTCTGAATGACGTTACACAGAAACATTAGCATACCATATTAAGAAGTTGAATCACTATGTTGTTTTCCTTCACTAATGTAACATTATGCATCAACTATATTAAAACCAAAAAAAAAAGTTAAAGTTTTCGGTATTCCATTAATAAAAATTATTGTCTCATTTTCCAGAAATTAACACAATTAAAAATAAGCTATATCTGCCTGATGTGTGTCAAATTAATTTAAATATTTTCTATTATAGCCTGATACAGTGTATCTATGTCAGAATTCAATGGATCTGGTCAAGAAGAACATCTAGATCGGTTAGGGTATTTCCCTACCCGAGTCAATTCATTGTTGTTACTGTCTCACTCCAGAATAAATAACTTAAATCTTTTGGTAGAAACTCTTTGGACTGTTCATTTTAAAAGAGAGATTTTTGAGGGTCTAGTGTCCCAAACCCAAGTGATCAAGAAAAGAAAGATATCAAAAACCAGAATGAGATTATCATAGTCATATCAAAAGTCAAAGGTCAAAACAGAGCAGAGATTAGAAGGAAGGCTCATAAATCAGACCACGGTCTGGAGGGGGAAAAAAAAAAGACAGAAAGATCAGTAAGAAAGGTGACCCAAACAATAAAAATGTTGGAAGCTTGGTGAGAGTATCTTTCCCCTCCCACGGCCCTACTGTATCACAACCCCGGCTGCTACTGCAGGGTTAGGGAACCGGCTAACTCTTTTTTGGTGGGGGGAGGATACCAGCTAACTTAATGGTACTTGCCTTTTCTCCTACAACTCCCTGATGAAAATGTACTACTGTGAGTTTCTGCACTTCAAAGAAGCCAACAAAGAGACAAATTGGCCTGAGATGCTACAAGCATATAACTACAGGCAGTAGTAGGTGAGGAAGATACTGGTTCGTGGTCTAGGTCATCTTGTAAGATTGTATTTTCAAATTAGTTTGATTATAAAGATTATTGAAAATAAGGATTTTGATCTTCTCTTAGATATACTATTTTTTGATGTGTGGTAGGGTTCAAGATATACATTTTAATACATCCCCAGGGAAATTTTATGATTAAGAATGACTGGGATAAACACTTGTACATGCTAGGATTAAAAGGTTTGTGGATATTTGAGCTGGAACTAAGGTTAAAACATAGGAGCTACATAATTGCTGACTTTATTTAAATTAAGGCTGTGGGAAACAAGTTATAGACTTACTAAGTGTGGTTCTAGAAAACAGCATGAAGAACTTCAGGTGACATTTTAATTGATTTATTCAATTATCCTATTACATAATAAAGCTTATTAAATAAGTAGGAACTGTTCATTATAGAAAAAAAACCTATCAAACAAAAAGGTTAAAAATAATTAATCACATAACCATCTTGTCAAAAAGAATCACTCCAGTAATTTTACAGTACAGTAACATCTTCACTCTTCAGGGACATGTTCCTGAAAAGTCTCCATCCTGTGTGGATGAAATCTATGTTTGTAGAAAAAAATGTTTAGAGAAATCTATTAAAAATAGTGTTCATTAAGGAGGGCACATACTGCATGGAGCACTGGGTGTTATACAAAAACAATGAATCATGGAACACTACATCAAAAATTAATGACATTGTATGGTGACAAACATAACAATATAAAATAAATTAAAAAAAATAAATCTCCCTTCCTTAAACCAAAAAATAAAAAATAAAAAAACAGAAAATAAATAAAAATGGTGTTCAATAGAAAAAAAACAACAAAAAACTGGTGTTCAGTATTATTAAACACAATACATCAATGTCCAAGAGGTTTCCCTCTTCTAAATTAATTGTCCAAATTTAAAAAATACTTGTTCATAAAAAAGAAAAGTCTTAGAAATTTTATGTCACAATTGGACATTTGTGTTGTCTTTGCCAGGTCTCTGAAGGGAGATAAAGTCTTGTCCATATTCCCTCCTGGAAGTTAGAAATATTCAGATTAATCTAGTTTAGCCAACTTTAATACTGTCCCTTTAGTAACTAAGCAATATAATTATTGGAGAAAAAATAATAAAAAATAAAAAAACAAAAAAGTTCTCCTTAGTAATCCCATCAATTTTTCACACTATTGCAATATATTGAGGAAGATTCTTCAGCAAGCCTTATGTTAATAAACTTTTCTTGATGTTTTGAAATAGCTCATAGTTAAAATGTCTATTACAATTGTCTTCTCTTTTGTTAAGGCAACCATAGCAGAATTTAATGTAAAGGGACCGCTGGGTGGCTCAGTTGGTTGAGCATCTGCCTTTGGCTCAGGTCATGATCCCAGGGTCCTGGAGTCGAGTCCCACATGGGGCTTCCTACTCAGCGGGGAACCTTCTTCTCCCTCTGCCTCTTTTTCCCCCTGCTTGTGCTCTCTCTCTCTGACAAATAAATAAAATCTAAAAAAGAATCTAATGTAAAAAAGTCAAGGTCTTGTCCTCTCTCTCTCTCCATATAGATACACACACACACACATACGCGTAAACTTAGAAAGACATATGTGTGTGTGTGTGTATACACACACATACACATTCATACATACATACACACAAATGATTGTAGTCTCTCTCTATATATACATATATACACATATGCACACATACACATAGGATATTTGAAAAGGAGGAATGACTATAGTCTATGCATAGTAAATTGCATTTCTGGCTAACTTTGTGAGTCAATTATAACATTATAAAATATATTAACTAAATATTTTGTGACTTTTGGTAGCTATACTTTAAAAATACAATTTTTAAATTTGCATCAGTTATGTACTGTGATTTGATCTTAAAATGTCTGAAACATTTCTAGACTAAAAATCAGTACCCAAAAGATGACTGAAAAAATGTTTTCATTTATCAGAATCTGAGGGACGTATGTGCTGAGTCTGCGGGAAATGCCCTCAAATGTGATTCTAACAGAGTAAACGCATGCTCTACTAACTGGGCAAGTGTAATCTCTTACTCTCACTCCAAGAATATTGCATGCTCTGCTAACTGATGGCAAGTGTCATCTTTTACTCTGCCAAGTCAAACACTAAGGTAAGTTTCTATCAAAATTCCCACTGAGTAGTGTAAGTTAGATATGTTTACAGAAGGAACTTCCAGCAAGAAATGCTTGGAATGGTGAAAGAAGTCAAAGTAATCACTTTTTATTCTTGGAGTTACTATCTGGGAAAATGTAAGACAGTATTTCTTAAGTCTTAGCTACCACCTCATTACAAACATTTCATTAGTGTTTTCCAGCTGCTCATTTGTCTCTCTTCCCTCCACCTGCATATCCTTCCAGCCAATTTTCAATAATGGCTGTCCCTTTTCCCAGCCCTCAATGTGCCAAGCAGTGGACAGATTCTGAAAGGCTTTGCTTCAAAGTAAAATGGAGAATCTGGCTGGGACTTAGCTGCCATGGAGATACCCTCAATATTTCTCTTCCAATGCACATTTGTCTGGACGGAGATTTCCCCTCTTTCATTTTCTTTTTAAATGGCACCTCTTCTTTCCCAACTGCTCTAAGACTTCCATAGATTAAGAGAAAAGCAGCATTCTCTTTGTTTCCTGCTTCCACATCTTTAGCATAATTTAACCACTACTTCAATTTTGAAGTCCATGATATTTACTTATCCAATTCTCTATCCTTACTGATACCATCCTCCAGAATTCTTTTCTATTTCTATTGGAAATTTTAGAATCTATTTAACTTACTTCATTTCCAACCAAGCATCTGACAGTTTGGTGCTTAACATGAGTTCTTGTATTGAAAACTCACCTAACATCATGTACATATTTTGTCTATTCATTTCAAATTACTCTAATTCACCTTTCAAACCATAAAATCATCACCCCTTTGTGCCCACTGCCATTTGGAGCTTTCTAGATTTAATCAGAAAATAAGACAATGTTGAAAATCTCTTCTAATTCTAACCCCATTACCCTGTTAAACTACCATCAACTTTGTGCTAGACTGGTAATAGCTTTATATTGTTTTTCTTTGAACTTACATCTCCATTTCAATCCATTCTCCATCCTGCATTCAGAGTACTTTTTCTTTTTCAAAATGTAAATTTGATCATGCTGCACATCCTTAGCTCTGCCTCCATTTCAAAAGATTGCAAGGTTTTTTTAATCATTATTATTAGAAAGATGGAGGCAGTGTTATACCATTCAGTGTTTGACAATCAGTTGACAGGGAAGATTTGTGGGGGGGGATAAAAACCCTAATTTGTAGAGTTGCAAAATTTCCATAGGTTACTCCTATAGTGGCCTATTTCAAGCCTGCAACATGACATCACTGAGTGAAGAGTTGGCAAAAGATGTGCACAATCACCCATGGAAAGTCAGTGTAAGCTGACTCTAGCACACCATTTGACAGAGGTAAATTACTTAACCTGAACTTTAAGTTCCTGCTTCATCTGTCCCCTTTGACCATGTTAACTTACACTGTCAATGAAACACTTTGAGCCTTTATTTAGTTACTCAAATGTAGTCTGTGTTCTGCTCCCTTTAGCCAGAGAGACTTTGTATATGCTATTCCTACCATCTAGAATACTCTACTTCAACCTTGACAAAATTAAGATTTCTGTTGTATTGAAATTTTCTTAGGGAAGTCTCTTCCTTGTCCTACTGCACTCAAACTAATCCAGACCCTCCTACTGTATGCACACTGGGCATTACATACTTCTCTCTTAACATTGTTGTCATTTTTTTTACATCTATTTGTGTAACTGTTTTATTAATGTCTATCTTTTCAACCAGGCTATAAGCTCTGCAAATGCATGAGTTATGCCAGGGCGGGTTCATCATTGCATCATCAGTGCCTAGATCCAGCAGAGTTCTAAGCATGTAGCAGTTTCTAAAAATAACAATGATAGTAACATGTTGAATGAAAACATGGAGAGATGGAGAGATCTTTATCCTTCTACTGTAAAGTACTTAGAATGTACTATGGGTTCATTTGATGGTTTTTGAATGTTTAATTGAAGATTCCATGTATTCTATTTCCTCATTTATGCTGAAATGTTTTCACCTTTACAAGGATCTGTATTCCTCAATATTCTTCAACTCAATATTATTTTCTACCTCTTATCTGCACCTTATAATTCTCTACTTGATCTGTTATGATCATCAGTATATGTTACAAATTACTTAAAATGCTGTCATTATAACCATAACCTGATGAACTATCAGCCTTTATCACATTAAGTATGGGCACTACATTCTCACCATTTAGGAAAAATTCATTGGTGTTAAACTTAATCCTGTTCAGAAGATGTTGGATTGAAAAAATGGTAGTAGGGGCTCCTGGGTGGCTCAGTTGGTTAAGCATCTGCCTTTGACTCAGGTCATGATCTCAGGGTCCAGCGTTCCAGCCCTACATCGGGCTCCCTGCTTAGTGGGGAGTCTGCTTCTCCCTCTTCCTCTCCCCTCCCCTGACCATGTTCTCTCTCTCTCTCTCTCCAATAAATAAAATCTTAAAAAAAGAAAAAAATCATAGTAAATCAAAAAGTGAAAAATAATTTAACAGAAAATTATTAAAAATCATATACAAGAAAAGAAAATTCATTCTTGACATAGATATTTTGTGAGGAAAAATATGATTATTTACAAGTAAATGTTAGAAGTGGGATCTTGAAAAACACTTGACAGTACTCTTATCACAGACACTCAGAGAAATGCAAGTCATTAGATAAGTGGTAGATTTAATGAGTTCACTCTGACATTCTGATTGCTAATATGGATGACATGTATGAATGAACCCAAATAATTAAGAAAGGTACTCATAAAATCACCAGTGGCATTTAGTAAACATATGATTCTAGTGAACCATGTTATGTAAGTATTGACACTTGAACATAGATAATATAGTATTATAAAAACAAATACACGAAGTCAATATATAGTCTTTCCTGCTTACAATCTCCTGATGTTTTCCTTGATACTATGTTCAATAGAACATCTGTTGCAGTTGTTTATACTGTTTATTTTTTTTAATCTCTGAAAGTGAAGTGACTCCTTTTTTTGCCTCTGCATCTTTTGCTTAAAAAGTCATACACCTGTTTCTTCCAAAAAGTCAATTTTTAAAAACTAACTTTAAAATATAAGAGGCAGAGAATCTTTCTATCAAGATTTCTGTTTAAACACTATGTTTAAAGTGCTTGTTGCAAAGTGTTTTAGAAACTAGAGGTATTTCTTTTGAAGTATCAATCTAACTATTGCCATGATTTTGATGGTAATTATAGTGGAATGCCCATATTTCAAAGAGTAAGATCAGAAGTTCATTTTAATCTCTGCACTGAATGAATTTGGCAGTGTTTCTGTGCCTTTTGAGTCCTGAGTACACACATTTGCATGCATTTTGATGTAACTCATTGTTTGTATTTATCTGGATGGTTGGTCAAATTCGCTATATTAGCAAATAGTTCAGTGGTTTAAACATATAATAACTAATATTACAATATATTTGGAGCTTATTTTAAGTGTAGACATTATCAGAGAGATATCACATACTCTTCTGTGGAACTTATTTGAGTATAATCAAACCACAAATTGAATAATAGATATATATTTATTTTAGTCCTTAATTAGGGAAACCCTAAAACAGATTCTGTGAATACAAAAAAGTAATGTCACTCTTTGGTCCCCACTTGTGGGAATAAGAGAAAAACACTGAAAATGGATAAAAAGAAAGGAGTAAAATGGCTAACTATACAAGCAAGAATATAACAAATCACGATGCACTATCTGGCTAATTCATCCAACGAGGCATCTACGTAAAAAATCCCATAGCAACTTCCTTCCAAAAGTAGAAACCACAGGAGTTGCAAGAATAAATAAGTGGAGATACATAGTATGATTAGTCTTTCACACACTATTCTCCAATACAGGTAAGTAGACAAAAATAAATGAGGATAAAGAAAATGTAACATAAGTAGAAATGTATATATCATAATATATTGAAATTGGCACTAGATAATAATGAATACACATTTTCAAAAATATACATAGGACTTTTTTTAAAAGATTTTATTTATTTGACAGAGAGAGACACAGCAAGAGAGGGAACACAAGCAGGGGGAGTGGGAGAAGGAGAAGCAGGCCTCCCGCGGAGCAAGGAGCCCGATGTGGGCCTCGATTCCAGGACCCTGGGATCATGACCTGAGCCGAAGGCAGACGCTTAATGACTGAGCCACCCAGGCGCCCTACATAGGACATTTGTGAAAACTGACCATATATTAGCTTGCAAAGACAAACTTAATAAGCTTCATAAATCAAGATTAATACTAACAACAATCTCTCATCGCACTGCAAGAAAACTAGACTTTAATAACAAAGTAAGAAATCAGAAAGGCTTTTCTACACTGAAACAAATAAATTCTTGGACCAAAGTGGAAATACATACTGAAATTTCAAAAATAATTTAAATAACAATAATATAAATCAGCACATCCTAGAATTTATAAGATAATATTTAAAAGACATTATAGAAAAACTCACAGCATTAATTACTTAAATCAATAAAAATACATGAATGAAAATAAATGCATTAAATATACAAGTAAAATATTAAAAAACTGCTGAAAGAAAATGGAAGAAATGATATAATAAAAGAAAAAAAGCAGAAAGTAATGAGTAAGAACAAAAAGCCTTAGGAATAATAAGAAAATGTAAAAGTCAGTGCTTTATTAAAAAATCATTAAAAAAAGTAAATCACTATTCAACCCAATTAATGAAAAATGGATAAAAACATAAATATAAGAGTACATGACAAAGGAAAAATAACCATATAAATAGAAGTTCCACCCTGGGTGACTGTAGCCAAGAAATTAGGCTTCCCTCTCCTCCCATTTCCCAACCTAGAGCTACAGTTTCTATCCAAGAAGGGCAGACTACCAGGATTTCTCATCTACATCCTGCCAGCTGTTGGTTGTAGAAGCTCTGTTCTAGGCAAAATCAGCTGAGAGGTCTAGGGCTTACTTCTTTAACTCAGCTACCAATCAGACCACAGAAGTTCTACTCCATGCAGTAGAGGCAGATAATGTTGGGCCCCAATTATCCACCCTCACCTTATTGAAAGGAGAGAAATTCATAATGGAAGGTGAGTTGAGAACTGGGGATACTGCCTCCACTCACTGACCCACTTATAGACCAGAGTTGTCACTCTGTCTTCATGCCCTGCTCAAAAGCAGTGACACAGAGATTCTCCCCAGGGGGAGTGGAAAATCATAACAGAGTGCTCCATAGTTCACAGCTCTCTCTAAGGGGACTGACTTTATTTTCACTGAAATGTAGAAGTTCAAGACTGAGGGCACTGTCACAAACAATGGGGGCATTGATGGTAAGCAATTAGAAGGGATTGTCAGTTCCATGACAACAACAAGTGAAACCACAGGGCAGCTGGAAGTTTAATGGAGAGAACCAAAAAAGAGACAGATAAAATGAGCCTTTTGGGGCTTAGAACAGCATCAAAGACTAGACTCAAAGTCTACCTCTTCAAAGAGCTCAAATTTAATTTGATCAGACTATGGAATAATTTATTCCTCAGGGATAAATTATTGTCAAAAGCAATAGAACAATCAGCTAGCAATTAGTGAGGGCTAACAGTGGAGAGAATTTGTCACTTAACAGACCTCCCTTACAAAAAATACTAAAGTAAATTCTTCAGGCTGAAAGCAAATAACACTAGAAAGTAAAAGAATGGAAAAAACAAAACAAACAAACAAACAAAAAACAACATGCAATAGCCAACATGAGAGGACTGGAATGGCTTTAAACAACAACAAAAAAACAATAGAAAAAAAGAGGGACATTATATAATGATAAAAGGGTTAATTCATAAGAGAGATATAATAAATATAAACATATATGCACCTAATAAGAAACAAAATCCATGAAGCAAAAATTGACAGAATTGAAGAGAACAAGAAAGTAAAAAATAACAGGTAGTGAAGCAACAGGAACTCTCATCCATTGCTGGTAGGAATGCAAAATAGCAAAGTTACTTTGGAAGACAGTTTGGCATTTTCTTACAAAACAAAATATCAATTTACCATACAATCCAGCAATTGCATTCCTTGGTGTTTACCCAAAAGAGCTGAAATCAATGTATTCTTCCCTATCATGTAAGATATTTTTATACCTTGGTTAAAACACAGCATTTTATTTAATGAGAAACAGAGGAAGTAGTGAAATCTGAGAAAGACAAAAATGCTTTATATATATATACACTGCTATTTAATATTGTGTTGGAGTTAACATATAATACTATCAGCTGTGAAATATATGGAAAAACTTGAAAAATATGGCAATCAGGGAGGTAACATAAGATATTATTAGTACATACCATGAAGTCTCTCTAATTAAAACACTATGATACTGGTATAAAAATATAAAATAGATCACAACAGAAAGTCTACAATCATCCTTAAGAGCAAATGGAAATCTATATGTATATTTTAAATGTAGTATATCAATTGTTGGAAAAAAGATAGATATTCAAAATATAGGGCATTATGACAATAATACACCCATCCATAAAAAGTATAAAATTACATTCATTTCTCTTGTACCATGCAACAAATAAATGGCTCACAGATATAAAGTTTAAAAAATATAAAAAAAAATATAATTAACAGAATACAGGGATAAATTCCTTTGTAACCTGAGATATGGAAACTCTTTAACCCAAATTCAGAAATAATATAAGAAAGGAATGATGAATTCAAATACATTAATATAAACAGACAAATACATACATCAAATTAAAAGCAAAATGAAAATACTAGAGAAAATATTTGCAACTTGAATTACTGACAAGGAATTAATCTCATAAATATATAAAGAGCTCTTAAGATTGAGAATAAGAACGAAACCTAGTAGAACATGGGAAAAAGACATAAATGGGCATTCAAAGATGAAGAAATGCTCTTTAAACATATAAAAGATAATCTAACTTAAAGTAAGAAAAATACAAAATACAAAGGTGTGCACATGCTCCATTGGTGCAGCTGTTAAAAAACAGACTCTCATATTGTTGTTGAGAATACAAAATGGTACAACCCAATGTCAGTACCTTACCAGTATCTCTAAAAATGGTATATGAATTTACTCTTACACAGCAGGTCCACTTCTAGTGCTCTATTTAGAAGTTACAGTTCCACAAATATAAAACAACATATACACAATGCTATTATTTGTAATAGCATTTATAAATGTAATAGCATTATTTGTAACACATTGGTAATAAGTCAAATATGTACATTAATAAGTAACACATTTTATAAATTGTGGCATACTCAATTATGTGGCCTTAAGATACAATGACAAAGTCTAGATCTAGAAATATAATATGATTTTCAGGATACAGTTTTAAATGAAGGAAACAAGTTTCAAAGAACATATAGTATGTTAATGTTTTGTGTGCAAAAGATAGTAAAACACACATGCACATACATGCACACATACATGCTTCTTAGCAAAGAAAATACACTGGAAAGATAAATTGGAAATTAATTTATATAAACAGTTTTCCTTGAGGACAGGGACGGGAGAAGAAGGAATAGGAATGAAAGCAAAATTCAGCATATGTTTTAATATGATTTGAACTGCATATTTATTTTTCATATTTAAAAAATATAGTTAAAATATAAACTAAAATACATTAATTCATTTAAAATATATAAATATTCCACCATTTATGTATTTATTCATACATCATCTGTCCATTTAGCCTACAGATACATATACCTATATATGTTTTATTTTAAACAGAGAGAGAGTGTGCATGCATGTGAGCAGGGTGGAGGTGAGGGGCAGAGGGAGGGAGAGAATCTTAAGCAGGCTCTATGCCCAGCCTGGAGCTTGATGTGGGGCTCAGTGTCATGACCCTGAGATCACAACCTCAGCTGAAATCAAGAGTTGGATGCCTAACTGACTGAGCCACCCAGGTGCTCCTGGTCTATAGATATTTACTGGGTACTTTCTTTGGGTCAATAACTTCTAAATATAACAGAAAACTAGAGAGTATGGTCACCTGTTCTCACAGGGCTACTTTGGCTGGACTTCTTCTCAGTAGGAAAGTTCCATCCAGTGGGCCACAAAGTCCGCTTTAGACCTGCCTGGGCTCTAAAGCATTTGCATGCATAACCCTTGATTTAAAGAAATGATTTGGCAATAAATCACACAATAAAAACCTCAGCCAATAGGAATGACACATTTTGGTTATGTTTGGAGCAAAGAGACGTTTAATAATAGAGCTAGGGACAGATCCACTGATTACCACTGTGGAACATATTTGTGGGATGGTCTGAGAGAAAGAAGAAATTCTCACTTATCTTCTGGTGGTTATTTTGTGAAGGAAAGAATGAAAATAACTACACTGTACTAAGTATTTTCCTATGATCCAGATACTCTGTTTAGGGTTGTTTTTTGTTTGTTTGTTTGTTTTCTTTCATGTTCCCTTACTTACCTCCATAGAAGGTTTTATTTATTTATTTAATTAATTTATTTAGAGAAAGGGGGAGGCAGAGGGAAAGGAAGACAGAGACTCTCAAGCAGGCTCAACACCCAGTGTGGAGAAAGACAAGGTGCTTGATCCCATGACCCTGAGACCATGACCTGAGCTGAAGTCAAGAGTTGGATGCTTAACCCACTGACTCACCCAGGCACCCCAAAGGTTATCCTTATTTTGCATATATATAAAGTGAGGCATAAGATGTTAACAAACTTAATGTGTAATAAATATGTGGTTTAACTTAATCCTGATATATTGAAAAAATTAGTGAAGATGAAGATATTAGGTGGAGTTAGCACTCTACTCATATTCTTTCTAAATTCAGAGCCTATATTCTTACTTATTATGCATAGTATGTCCAAAAGTAAAAATGTAGCTGTCTGAGGAAAAAGGTCAAACAGTATTGGTTAAAACAAATAAATAAATAAATAAGCCCTATATGGAGGGAGAAAGATAGTATAAAAACTTTATCTTATATGCCTTCATATTGAATATTATTAATGGGGAAATATAAAGGAGATGTTAAAAAGAATAAGTCACTAGTGAGGAAAGGGTTTTTTTTTTTTACTTCATTAAACTCTAAATTTATTGTAATAAACAAGAATATCCTTTATCCTCCCCTCTATTTCTTGTAATAAAAATGCAGGGCTCAAAAATTTTTCTTTGTCCAGACAAATTCATCTCAAATATGTATTTGGAAATGCAATTACTAACGCTCTGTTTTTATTTACTAAAGGATCTTGGAGATTGAGAGAAATGGACGAAATATTGAAAACAAAGGGGCAGTTTTGACTTTCATAAAGGTGAAGAGTCTCTGAAATTTTAAATTGTTGAGGTTAATGTAGATCCCAGACAAAGTTCTATAAAAGATTTAAAAAAAGATTTTATTTATTTGACAGAGAGAAAGAGAAAGAGTACAAGCAGGGAGAGCGGCAGGCAGAGGGAGAAGCAGGTTCCCCACTGAGCAAGGAGCCCGATGTGGGGCTCCATCCCAGGACCCTGAGATCATGACCTGAGCCGAAGGCAGACACCCAACCGACTGAGCTACCCAGATGCCCCTAAAAGATTATTTAAATGAATATATTGTGAACACTAGAGGAGGATTTCTGAGAGCCAGTATAGGCAAATGCCTACTGGTTTTAATCCAGTTATCCAGCTTGGTGGGATTACTGGATCAGAGAAATGAGGTTGATATGGATTACCATACGGATAGCAAGATTTCCAACAGTGTCTTATATATTTTGTTTAAGAAATATAAATTTGATTAAGAGCAACTGAGTGGGTATATTACTGGTTAATGGATTACCCTAAAAGGGTGCTTAATCTCATCAATTTTACTTTAATATTGTATGGCTAATTTGTGGACTGCATACAAATTTATAAATGCTATACATTTCTCCCACTAATGTTTTTGCCTCAAATTCAATTTCTCTGGTATTAATTTTGATGTTCCAGTTTTCTTTTACATAGCCCTGGCCTGGCATATCTTGTTCCATCATTAATTTCATACTTTTCTGTATGGTATTGTTTGAAAATAGCATAGAACTAAATTTTTTCTTTTACTAAAATATATTCTGAATCTGCCATTTAATAAATGAATTTAATTCATTTACATTTTTAATAAATATTGATATTTATAGAGGTTATTTCTTCAATATTAGTATTTTTTTTTTCTAATTAGAATCTTACCCTGTGTATATTTATCTTTATTTCTTTTTTGGACTAAGATGATGAATTAGTCTGTTTCTCACCCTTTTTCTCTATTCTACTTTTTACAGTTGTGCTAGGTTGAAAGCAATAGATTGTTTTTTTGTACTTCTTTGTTAACCAAAGCAATTATTAAATGTCATAATACATATCATATATACTAAATTCATTTGAATAACTATGTTGGGATGGGAGAAGGGAGTAGGAGTTGACTTAGAGGAAGTAAAAGATAATAGCAACATAAAATGAATAAGGGCTACAGTGCAGACAGATGGCAATCATAGTCATGACCTACCTATTCAGGGTGATTAATTCTTCCTATATTCTTGAGTTCCTCAAAATAAAGTTATTGAAAAATTGTCTTTTCCTAAATTTGACATATTTTAGAGAATTTAACTTTCAAATGACCCATATTTATTGTTAGATTTAATTTTATTATAAAGACTATTATTTTCTCATGTTTTGTCAGTTTCATATTTTTATATTATGTGTCTTTAACCTTTCTTTCAGTTCACTTTGCTTTTTGCAAAAATGTATGCAAAATGTTGGCAAACTTACAGTCTTTGAGACTGAAAGTGTCTTCATTTTGCTCTCACTCTTGGTTGAGAATTTACCTCAGTAAAAGCTCCACATTGTCATTTAACTTCTCTCAACACCGTGAAGGTAAAGGTATCATTCCTTTGGCTTCCTTTGTTTTCCAGAAGTTTGTGTCAATCTAAGTATTGCTCTTTTGTGAGGTTGGCTTTTAAGATATCTTCAACCTTTTCCATTCTGCAGTTTTGCTACAAGGTATCTAGGTAAGGATCCGAGTTTCTTTATTTTTCAGAGCTTTTGATCTGAGGCGTATTTTCTTCCTTTAGTTCTGAAAAATTAAGACCTGCTATCTCTATGAATATTGCTTTTATCTTATTCTTGCTTCTCCTGAGAAAAAGTTTGGAATCATACTGACTGGATTCACATTCTGACCAATCATTAACTGTGTGGCTACAGATCATTTATGTAACACTTTTGTTCAATGGTTACTTCATTCAGGAAAAGGGAGCTAACACACACACAGTTTCTGAAACCATGCTTCTTTATTACTCCTTTGTATATTCCATTTTTTAAAAAAGGTTGTATTCATTTACTTGAGAGAGAATGAGTGTGAGAGAGAGAGAGCACAGAGGGAGATGGAGAACCAGACTCCCCGCTGAGCAAGGAGCTGGGGCACGGGGTTAGATCCCAGGACCTCTAGATCATGAAGCTGAAGGCAGCCGCTTAACCGACTGTGCCACCCGGGCACCCCTGTATTTTCTATTTCTGTGTGTCTTTTCCTAATGATCTCTTCAGGCTTGTTTGGAGTTTATCCTATTTTTCAGTAATATCCATTATAACCATCTTCATTTGCCAGGTTCTAATCACTTTTTGTGTTTTGTCTTTTGTTGTTTCCTGCTTGTTTTTGTTTCATTTTTTCCTTTTTTCATTGAAGCATTTGTTCATGCATCTTGTACTTTTGCTTTGCAGACTCTCAATTTTTTGGATTGGAGGGGGAATTTTAGTTTCCATAGCTGTATTCTCTCAGCTCTACCAACCAGCTTTAGGATGACTTCTAACTGGCCCTAGAAACTCCCAAACCTGGACTAGATCTTTAATGGTGCTTCTGGATCTTGTTCAGTAATGACTGTGTGGGATGTTGCAAACATAGTCATTGAGCCAGTGAGCTCTTTGGTTCACTTTCTGGTCAAGAAGTAGGGTTCTTTTCCCCTTCTATCTCCCTTACTTAGTCTATAGCTTCCTATGTGATATCACAAAATAGGTCAGCCAACAGATCTTTTGGTTTGAATATTTTGATTTAGAAAAAAAAAAAAGTCCTTGATTTTTTTTCCCTAGAATCTCTATCCTACCTCACTGCTTCAAGAGGTGAGTTTACTTTTGGTTCCCTGACTAGATGTGGATATTACCCCATGGGAACTTACCTCCTGGTCAATACTGATTCCAGACACTAATATGCCCAGCAACCTAACTAATCTCTACTTTGTATTATGTATAGTTTTGGTCCAAAACATATTTATCTTGTTTTTGAACTCATTTTAAAAAAAATATCTTTCCATGTATTATTTGTTCTTAGTATGCATTTGGAGTAGGCATAGGGTGGGAAGACATCTAAATGGAAATTCATGGTATCACCCTGACCAAGGTTCTTCTACTGCTTGCTTTTCAGTGCTTATTAATTCTATGTAATTCTCCTATTTTTTGATATTTATATTCCACCTCCATGATCTGTCTAGTATTAAAATATACTGAATATGAACAGCATGCTATTTGAAAACAACTGAAAACACTGAGTGTGTTTATTCGAGAAAACAATAGGCTTGGAATGAAAGGTGCTGAATAACAGTTTTTATATATTTGAAAGGATGTCAAATGTATTTGTTGAAAAGAAGAAAGTCATTTTGTCTAAATAGAGAGAAACCTTGAGGTATGCAAAGATGGAATGACAGCCTGGAGATACAGTGACACTCCAAACCCTAAAGTTTTTATTCATAGACTGAGTGGCCATTCAGTAGCTTGTAGAGTGGACTCAAATATGATATATGCAAGTGGATAAGAGTAGAGGAGCTGCAGTGAGAAAGTAAGACAGTGACTCCAGTGGAAAGAGGAACAGAACATTCTGGGATTATCTTTTATAGTAAAGTTGACCTAAGTTTAAGGCCTCCATCCATTCCTAAGAAAATGGATAAGATCTTGGGCACTTTGTCAATTAAAGCAATTTGCTATTTATTTCAGCTAGTTTCCTATGTAATAACAGAATTACCTCTTCTTCGATGCAGCTTTTGTTTATAGAACATGGTACTTTGATTTGAGGCTTAGTGTATTTATTTCCTTAACAAATACTTATATAGCACTTATGGTGAGCAGGAAATACCTGTGTGATTTGCAAGTATTAACTCAATTTTCAAAGACCCATATGAGGTAGGTAACAATACCTTTCTCAGTTTAAAGATACAGAAAACTGAGGCACAGAGAGCTTAAGTAACATCCTTGAGGTCAAAGAGACAATAGTGATAGCAAACAAATTCAAATGTAGGAAGTGAGGGGCTTGATCTTTGGATTTAAACATTACACTGTTCAACAAAAAAAATCAATAAATCATGACTACCATAAAGTTCTTCAGCAAGTACGTATTTTTTGTTAGAAGATACTGAAAATGTTATTTATATGTTAAATTTGGAATGAATGTATTTTATATAATAATACGCAGCAGCAGTTTCATTGGCCCAGAATATGTTATCTATTATAAAAATTGTATAGGAAAGTAAAAACAGAAAAAGGAAAATAGAAATGTTAGAATAGAATATCAAGCTAAAATTTAATTATTCACTGGCACCTTTAAATTCATTGACTGTCTCCTTTTCCAAATGGATTTTGAGTGGTAAGAGCAGAAATTAATTGTTTAATGCATGCTTGCCTTTCAAAAAAGGAATGTTAAAGTAATCATGTGAACATGTAAGTTTCACTAAAGAACTCCAGGATATAAATCACTTTATTAGGAAACCTAAAGTAGCATTAACATTCCATCCATGACTTATCTAGTAGCAGCCATATTCGTGGAACAATTTGTATGTAAATTTTTAAAAATAAGTTGATATTGAGGTTATCTAAGAATGGCTGTTTTATATGTATGATTTATGAACAATTGTCATCATGGTGTTTATCATCCAGACACAAGTACATTGAACAACCAATGCAAATCATAAAAATTGAAGAAAGGACCCAGAGACTTTTATATTGACACATGTTCCCCAGAAAATTGGGGAAATCCCCTTCTTCATTCATGTTCTCTCAAATTGTTAATATATACATAAAATAATGCCATGGAGAATTTTCACCATGTCTAATAAAATATGTCACAGATGCACTTTGTTTGCATGAAAGGCCTCCAGTGGTATTCAATATCAGAAGACTTTTTTTAAAAAGATGTTATTTATTTGAGAGACGGAGAGAGAGAGAACATGCAAGAGCAGGGGGAGGGGCAGAGGGAGAAGCAGACTCCCCGCTGGAACATAACCTGAGCCAAAGGTAGTTGCTTTAACTGACTGAGACACCCAGGCACCCCAGATGACTTTTAAATGTATGAAAACTCAGACGGATAGTTTTTGAGATAGATGACACATAGATAGGTATATAGATTGATTTTGCTGCTAAATAAAGGGAATACTTTTAAGCTCTAATTTCATTTATTAAATATCAAAAATAAAAGGCACAGTTACTTAAAAATTGTGGGCTTAGCTTTCTTGCAAGTGCCCAAAGAGACAAAACTTCTGATCCTTTTTTCCCCTGGCATTGGGGAGGGGTAGGTGTAGATCAAGAAAGACAAGGACGTATTAAGAGAGGATATTCTCCCTGTTTAATATTTTTTAAAGTTTATGTGAAAATGTCTCTGATATTTTAGTTAAGAGCTGCTTTCAAACTAAGCCAGTTGAATTGGTGGCAATAACCATAACCACCTGTTCTGATAAAATTATGAGAAGTCGTCTATGGAATTTCCTATAACTATGGCCATAGCTAAATTTATAATCTATCTGTACATACCACCCCAGACTAATATTGACACAAATTTAACCTTTATTTGGTCTGAGAATGGTTTTATACCCATTCATGTGACTGCCTCCGCAAGCAGGATAAGGCATGAAATGGGTGCAGATAAATTATTTCTGTGGTGATAGTAATTATTTCTAAGGAGATAGTGGCCTACTCCTCTGAGTTATGAGGTAAACAGTTAACAATGATAGTTTCCCTTACTAATTCACTGACCGGTATTTTCATCCCTTAATCCATCTTGGGTAGCTGTGGTGCCTAATGGAGATATCTGAATATTTTGGATGTGGCATTTGCAAAATAGTTTTTTTAAATTATATTTATCTTATTTTTTAAAGGTTTTATTTATTTATTTGAGAGAGAGAGACAGTGAGAGAAGAAACACAAGCAGGGGGAGTGGGAGAGGGAGCAGCAGGCTTCCCGCTCAGCAGGGAGCCCGATGTGGGGTTTGATCCCAGGACCCTGGGATCATGACTTGAGCCAAAGGCAGACGCTTACCAACTGAGGCACTCAGGTACCTGCAAAATAGTTTTTAGATAGGTTTACCATTGTAAGAAATATTAAAGAAACATAGGTCACATTTGTAGAGTTCTTATTATGTGACAAGCTTTTAAAATACTTCTATAGGTATCCCCAAACCCTATGAGGTAAACCCCATCGTCATCATCATGGCTTTATGAGCAATGTACAGAAAACAATAATGTAAACATTTTCTTCCTCAAGTTCATGAACTCTTTGATTCTTTATCAAAGAATTCTTGTGATTTCAGGGACTCCAGGTTTTAAGAACCCTTGCAGAATCCTAAGTGGACTAAACCCTAATTAGCACTGTGTTCAAATTTCATGGTGCTTGGCCATTAGGTAGAAACACCAGTTTTTTGAGGTTGCAAATTTTCCCATAAGAACATTCACTGTATACTCCCATGAGTACATTGACACAAATGAAAATATATTTTAAATATTTAATCCTCTTGTCTCTATTAAGCATATCTGCATTTTGATGTGAAAATGGGTCTGTCTCACTTTCGTTCAGAAAATGCTAAGCCATGAGATGCCATATGTGAATGTAGAAACAGTGTTACTTTGAAGCTCACCAAGAAAATACCCAAATGCTCCAATGGTGTGGCCTAACCTTGGTCTCCAGGGGCATGTTGAAATTGCTTAATTCATAAAACAAGTATCACCAGTGGGACTTTGCAGTTTATTGTCCACATATATTATGTCTTGAATATCTTTATGAACAAGGCATGTTCTAACTATCTTTCACTCATTACTGGCAAACTATCCTGTTTTTCTCCCACCTCTGCGATGCTCTTCTAATCCTGAATATTTAGAGATGTTCATTGATATGAAATTACTGATTTACGCAATTTCCTCAGGATAACTTTGCTGTATACCTCAAAGCTGAGAGATAGTCTGAGGTTCAAGTTCCAATTAGAACTTAATACAAATCTCTTCTACAGATGAAAGCATAGTAAAATAATTATTCCCTGGGAATTTCAAAACCCTTTTACAGCTCCTGCTATTGCATTCTTGCCAAAATGAACTATCTGCTCATTTATTCTAAATCAGAATTGTGTAGTTAACAAAGATCAAGAAGATTAAAAACGTGGTACAAAACCAGCATAGCATAGCATTTAGTATTTCCTTTTGTAAACACTGTTCTCCCATGCTTAGTTAAATATTATTTAAGATGCTATGGAATCTTTATAGAATGTTCAAATCATTAAAAATTTAAGTTGGACATTAAAACATGTCTGAAGTTCTGTCAAGTATTATTAATGATTAAACTATGACAAAATATGTTATTACAGTGTGTTCAATCTCTCATGTCCATTAAATCCACTTGGTAAGTATAAGTGGAAACAATATTAATTGCAATTCTCGCTCTCAAGTAGTCCTTTACATATCATAAAGAAATGACGGTCTTACAACACCAGTCAATAGGTGATGAAAGGAAACCGCACACAGTGGCTGTAATTTGAATGGGCCTTTCATAGAAATCTTATTATCCTCCTACTAGGGATAGTGCTGAACAGACATCCTGCTTCCCGCTTTGTAACCAAATGCCTGTGCACGAAGCACTGTGATTATATTACTATGTCGGGCCTTAGATCATCTTCAGCATCACAGAGTTCTGAAAATCCCATTAAGAAATTATTTCAAGGAAACATAAATGTTCTTTGAAATAATCTTCAATGCTTTTCTAATTTTTTATATGAATGTCTCCTTTAAACCTCTCCTCTAGAATGCGGAATAAATCCACTATACTGTATGTATGCACAGAAGGCTATGTATATACAGTTTATTTACTTTCTATTTTAATTGCTTTCCCCACTAAATATAACACATAGAACGTAAACGTTTGCCAAACTTTATACGGGCTGTGCTTAACATGCATGATATTGGCCTTTATAACTGAATTGATTCTGAAAAAAACTTCCTGAGTAAAATATTATTTTCTATAAAAAGGAAAGAGCATTGTTGCAAAATTGGGCTTTTATTTTTCCTTCTGAATTTTTTGGTCTAATGAAAAATAAATACACAAATTTCTCTTCACTTTTAATTGATCCTCATGGACTTGAGGGAATTTGTTTTTACATACATCTCCAAGGGAGACCTTCCATCTAACTTTTTGAGTAAGTCAGCATCATTCAATTTTCACTGACCAGAAGTTCTAAAATAGGTCCAGAATTTACATTAAATCTGTCATTTTCTACTTTGGGGCAATGGATCAGCAGAAAGTGCAAGATAACCATATTGATTATAAGGGTAAAGTAGGCAAGAGCTAGTGAAGACTGTATCTTCTGATAAATTTAAGAATCATTTTACTCTTAAGTCCTTACTGGGGCTTTAATTATAAAGACCCATGATTTACTCCTACGGTCTGTCTTCTTTAACCTTCCCAGGTAAATTTAGAATTCTTGTGTGTCAAAAATTGTTTGTTTTTTTTTGTTGAATTTCCTCTTGATATCCTAACAGAATTAAAAATGGGATTATTTCACTCAAGTTACAAAAAGTAAACATCATTTGCTGTGACTGCCAGGTCCAGGTCCTATTAACACCTTTTCCTCTGAGAATGTATCCACCCAACCTCCTGCTGTTCCTATGTTCCAGAAAAATAAAACAGAACACAACCATGGTCATCCTACAGGGGTCTTCTTCCTGGCCATGGGTGATCAGGGCTAGATAACTGCTGTAAACCAGCCCAGTCAGATTCTCTTTCCTAGAAATTTAGAATTAAGAAAGATTCTAATTCAGTCTGAGTTGTTTGCTTGGATTTAAGTCATGCACATCTGACAGGTGGAGGTGTAGAGGAAATACTTTAAGCATGGAAAAGTGAAGGAAGCCCATCTATAAAGAAAATGAATAGGTGTGAATTTAAAGCAGAGAAGCAAGAGTGAGAACCTGAGCAAGAAAAAAGAAAAGGGAGGGGAGGGGAAGAGAAAGGAAGAGAGGGGGTGGCAGACAGGTGCCATGGACTAGTCTTACAGCCTTCTAGTCTTAAGTTTCACTTACCTAAGAAAACAGCCAATTTCATTTTTTTTTGGATTCTTTTTTAATGTCACATCAATGGGTTTCATAACTTTTTAGCAATTTCTATTTTTTCCAGAAAGAAAAGAGAAGTTCTCACATTTTTGTTTTGCCTTGAAGTACATCAGAGAAGTCATGTGTCTAAATCCTATAGTTCTTCCAGGTTTGGGAAACTTGGACTCCAAGACTTTTTTTTTCTTTTTTTAACTGATATTTGTAACATATGCTACATGACTTGGTTTCCTAGGTAACAGCGTGTATAGACTTAGTTGTAAATTTTCTCTTTCCTTGAGCTCGAACTTGGGGGGGGGTTAGTTCTAAAATATATATGAATTTCAGGATCAGAAATTTCCCTCTCATCCTCCACTACCTCTTGCCACCTGCCTCCTCACAGGATCTATATTTATTAACTTTAAAGCAGATTTGCTGTCCTCTGATTTTCCACAGGTCCTCCGGAGCTCATTTCTAGCTTTATGACACTCCCAGCTTATGCTACCTAATGAGTCATAGAAATGATTTAAAAATTTATATATAATGTAAAATTACAATATTAAACTATTCACTGAACAATCACTGAATACCAAAAACTGTCTTTTATTTGCATTATTCATTTGATCTATACTACAGTTCTAGATACTAAATATGATTATTATCTTTTTTGTAGTTGAGGAAACTGAAGTTTCATAAAAAGTAAATGACTTCAAGTAAAAAGCTAATAAATTAGTTAAGTCAACACTGGAATCTATGTCTGTAAATGCTAGATTCATGACCTGAGTCAATATACCATGCCAGATGATCCAAAGCCATGTGTAGCTTATATCTTTGTATCAGGGCATATGGGGAGGCAAGACTAGACTAGAATCAGGCTCCCTCTGGGGCCCTACAAAATACATGGTAAAGATATGCTTTGGTATACAGGGAGAAATTTTACTTGCAGCACTATGTATTTCTCTCTCAAGGGCAGGGAGAGCATTACATATCTCCTGTCTCACCATTACCTAATGTCTTACTCATGGCAGCCTCTTAATAACAAACTGATTGATTAATAATTGGAACCATGAATGCAGCCAGTACTGCCGTTGCTAGGGCAACTGCTCTGAATTGTATCCTCTCCTCTTACCCCTATAAAATACTTCAATGCAAAAGTCATCTATAAGTAATGTTTCTTTATATGTATATTTTTCAAAATTTTCTGTATATAGCCAGAAAAAATCCAAAAGCTTGGATTTGGGACTTTTTTTTTGGCTATTTGATCTCACAGTGATTTCTCCTACTTCTAACCTCCTGCAACACTGCAATAATGCCACTAATTCACCTTGGAGAACACCAGGGATTGATGGAATCTTATCCTTTGTCATCATTTTTCTTTTTTTCAAATAAAGAAACTGAGGGTTAAAGAGATAGAGGGGATAACCTGATGATCAGCCCCACAGACAACCGAAAACTGCAGAACAAGGGGTACAATTCAGGTTTCTCAGTCACAAGTCCAGTGATAAATCTGCTCCGTCTCACGTAACCACTTTGGTCTTTACTGCCTTGATCACCTCAATTAGTTACGCTTTTGGTTACAAGCAAAATAAACTGACTCCGGATAATTTACAGAGAACTGAACATATTTGAGAAGCACCCCAAATTGCACAGAATTGGTGGAGTGTTGAAGAACCTGGTCCAAAAAATTAGCAGGGTTTGAGAGAGACTGGGCACCCAGAACAACTGCCAAAGTACTGTCACCCTTCATAACCACAGTAGAGAGTGTGGAAATAGCTATGGCCATAGGTTCATTAGTGGCACTGCTGTCTCCAGATAGCATGCAGCCTTTACCATCCCTGCTACTGCTCCTGGAATGGTTTCCAGACTGGTTCCTGATTATGTGCATAAACATTTCCAGAGTCAAAGTCCCAAGGGGAGTAGCCCATGAGAAGATTAGGTCAGAGGCTGACATTTGAGCTGCCAAGGACAGAGAAGACAACAAATATGACCCCTTTAGTTTTCATAGTTGAAGACAACACCTTGCCTTTCTTTCTGGATATTTCCCCAAACAGAAGGGAATCAGAGATTGGGCATCGGCCAGTGAGAAGCGTCCACTGAATATTGTCAAATAAAAGGTGTACTGGACAAAAACTGGCAAGGAAGCCTTTAAGACTATTTCAATAGGGGAGAGAGCTTGAATTCAAAAAACAGAACTTTTAAGTGCTGGTATGAGCGAGTGGAGAAGTACTGGAGGAAGTTAGAGAGGAAGTCAGTCATTGAGATAGGCCATCTGGGTTTGCTAATTGGTGCTTATCAAAGTTAGGGTCCTATACTCCCACAAAGACTGGGAAACAGGACCCTGTTTTTTTTTTTATTTTTTTTAATTTATTTATTGAGAGAGAGAGAATGGTAGAGAGAGAGCATGAGAGGGAGGACGGTCAGAGGGAGAAGCAGACTCCCTGCTGAGCAGGGAGCCTGATGAGGGACTCGATCCCAGGACTCCAGGATCATGACCTGAGCCGAAGGCAGTTGCTTCACCAACTGAGCCACCCAGGCGCCTGTTTTTCTTAATGATTACATTTCAAAGTGTTGACTCTTAAGTTCTTGGGAAAGACATCCTTGGTTCGTAAAACTGGCAACAGGATGGGAGAAAATTTTGGTCTCACAGGGACTGAGAAATAATTTAGGATAGAAAGTTTTCTAAAATAAATGTTCTGAGCAAAGAACATATAGGCAGGAAGACAACTGTGTCTAGTCAGAAAGACAACTATCTAAAGTTTAATCGAGCTGACGGGGATACTAAGTCCTTTTTGGTCTTAGCATGTCTGTGTTCTGGTTCTTCAACTAGAGAGAGCTTTGCCAGACTTGAATTTACACTATTACTTATTTCTAGCTCAAATAGCTCATCACCATACTTTTTAAATATGACAGTGGTAAAAGATGATTAAGTATTTGAGAGAACATAATAGAACATCATGAAACTTCTTTTAGCTTCCTCCTTTCCCCCACCAAAACTTTTTGAACAATACCTTACTCGAAGATTTCTCACATAACTTGAGGATAAAAACAGAAGTGTCTAAAAATATGAATACATAATTAGATTAAATATATTTCAGATTGAAGGATAAATAGTTCCTAGGCTAAGTTTATTGGTGACTGTCTATAGATACTGATAAAGAAAGTTTAAATTCTTGTCAGCAAGCCTCTTTAGAGAAATACAGTTACAAAAACCTAATCACAGTTTCATTGGTTGTTGACTCTCTTTGCAGTTTTACTGATTACATTATTTCAATATATTCAAGTTTATATTTTGTTTCACAACTGGTACATTAGCTGAACACCAAAAAAACCTGTATATTTCATCTAACATTTTTTAATAAGGAAATAATAAACTTGTAAGAAATAGGGCTGCTGTATTGGGTTGTAGTAAAAAATGCAAAGAAGAAGATTGGCCCTCAATAAAACTATCCTTTATTTCTGCAAAACCTACTCTAGGGTGAACTTATCTTAATTCACTACTCTAAGCCACTATAAGGACTCAGAAACAACCAAGTACTAACACTGAACTACAGCTACCGCCAACATACATATTTGGCAAACTGGAGTCCCTGTTTCTAGAAATCCTTGCTGCTGCACACATTTTCTTCCCTTAGGACCCCATTACCTTTCGGAACAGCAATAACAACAAATCCAGGAGTCTACTGAAATGAAGAATGCCAGGACAGAAGCAATTGAGTTATATCAATGTATTTCAGATCCAAAAGGAAAGAACACTTTCAGAGTGATTTCTGTGATGACTGAATGTACTCCAGGAAGCTAGAGACGGTTGAAATAAACTTGATTGGGTGTGTGTGTGTGTGTGTGTGTGTGTGTGTGTGTGTGAGAGAGAGAGAGAGAGAGAGAGAGAAAGTGTAAAATCTTAGACAAAGAAATATAATTATTGATATTGTTTATCAAGCCAACTAAGACAATGCTCATGCCTTAATCCATTCTCATTTGTGGATACAAAAGACACTAGCAAAAAATGGCCCTCTGATGGCAACTTTTATAAAGGATAATATACATTAAAGCTTGGCCAATGCAAGCAACTCTATCCTACCCAAAAGTATGACTGCAGGCCCCCTGGAGAATCTGTTCTAACCACAGTTTGGTGATTGAGTGTTGTAGGAGGAAGCTCTGGAATAATGAGTGAATACTGTGAGATTTAGATTTTTGCTTTTTTTTTAAGATTTTATTTATTTATTTGACAGAGAGAAACAGAGCAAGAGAGGGAACACAAGCAGGGGGAGTGAAGAGGGAGGAGCAGGCTTCCCGCGGAGTAGGGAGCCCAATGCGGGGCTCGATCCCAGGACCCTGAGATCATGACCTGAGCCGAAGGCAGACGCCCAACGACTGAGCCACCCAGGCACTCCGGGTTTTGCTTTGTTTTGATTTTTTTTCTTTTTTGGTCAGCATCGCCCAGGATTGCTTGGAGGGCAGTATGTGAGACATAGATTTCCTTTTTCTTTAGAACTTACCCCACAACTGCTTGAAACATAACTGGAATATAATAATGACAATGATGATTCTTTTTATTGGTAACATGATTTAATATTTACATTATTTTGTTTTACATGTTATATCTATTTGATATACAAATACAAATCTATTTGATATACAAAATACAAAACAGTATTTTGTTTTACATGTTGTATCTATTTGAACTTCAGTGGAACACTGTGAAGTCTACAGAGTAGGTTTTATCTCCCTTTTAAAGATGAGAATACTGATGTCATTGAAAAGTAAATGGAAGATCTCAGCTTGGACTTCAGGTTTTCTGATTCTCAGTGCACCGAATTAACAACATAAACAACTTAGAACACTGGTGTATGGAAAGTGCTCAATAAAAGGCTAGTCATCAGTGTTACTGATAGTAGTAGTATTTTTATAAATATTTTACAATATCCCTCTCTGAATCAAATTCTCAACCAGAAATAACACATTTTACAGGACTTTTGACCTGAGAAGCATTTTCCTATATTTCTTTCTCACAAGATCTCTTTTATTGTGCTACTTTAGAGGAGAATGCTGCTTCTTCAAAAGACAGCAGGGCAATGTATTAGGTATAGGAATTGTCTGCAAGTAGTCCCTGAATGAACTGAGCTAATGTCTATACTTAGCCTAATAAGAAAGTCACTGATTATTTTCTTCCCATCCAAACCTATGCTCCCATTTTCCCACTAGAATTCCTCTTTCATCACAAGTACACAGAACATCTGGGAGTCAGGGGTTCTATTGTTATTTAAGACAGCAATCTGCTGCAATTGTCTGCCTTCTTTTACAACCAATCCCACTGGAAATCTCAGTCACAATTTGGATGGCATGGATGCTAAGCAAAAGAGGAAGGAATCATTTGCTACAGTGGAACTCAGGGAAGAGAAAAAGGTAGATGAACTTGACTACCAAGGAAATAATTTCTACTCGGCAAAACTGAAGGTCGTGCTGTGACTGACAGTTAAATTTGAACTGAGATTATATTAATCCCACCAAGCTGAGAAGCAGTTCAAGAAACTTCAACTGGATTAGGCCATTAGGCCTATTCGATTCTTCAGGAGCTGTGTTCATTCATGAACTTTGTCGTCCAATGCTTAATGTCAAGGTGATTTTGGTGGTTGTTTTTTCATTGAAATCATTCTGTAAAGGAATAATTAATGTTCACTAAAAATACTGTACTAACCTAGTTCTTTTGGGCAGGAATAAGTCATTTTCAGTGTCGTTTATACTATTTTATTATTTATATACTATTATGCTATTTTATTTGCAAAATTATGAAATTATTATTTTTTTGTTTCCTTTCTTCTTAAGGACTATCACTGGAAGAAATTAAAGAGGTGACTTGAAGGAGAATATAGTATGCCGATATGAAGTTGGTACTCAATACACAAATAGTAAGTTCAGAAATATTTGTATTGTTCTGAAGGGGGTTAATGGATGATCATTTTTATTGTCAGAGCTCACCACGGGTCCTAAATGATTTCTGTGACTTAGACAAAAAGCCAGCCAGAGGTGTTAGAAGTAGTGACTCAATTATTCTGGAGTATAGCTTCCGTTAAAGTTAGACTGATAAGTTTGACCTCCTGATGTAGCTGTCAAATGTTTAAGAAACAGAGGTGGGTTGTGGAGATGCTGATGCTCACAGGCAATCAATATTTAGTTGTTCATTTAACACATATTTATTTAGAGACTTCTGTGTGATACACACTGTTTTATGTGTTGGGTATATAGCATGAATAAGACCAAATTGTCTACTTTTATCACGAGTTACTAAACTCAAAATTTTAAACAGAAATAGGAATGTATTAGGGCATGCAACTTGAAAGTTCAAGGGGGTGAAGCTGTCTTTAGATGATGCTGGATTCAAAGAGCCCCAGTAGTTGTCGTTAGGATGTTATCCCTGTTTTCAGTCTTCCTCTGATTTTGCTACCTGTCAGGTTTTCTTCATTTGGTAGTCTTTGAATGTGAAGGCATACATTGTAAGAGCTGGGTAAATTCCAGGGGAGAAACGGTCACCTTGTTAATTATCATAACTTATGTCCTAGAACTGAATGAGATGTACAACAATAAAGCAGCATTGTAGAAAATGGAAATTTTCTGATTACCCAAATCTGGAACTGCAGTAGGGATGGGTGTGGGTGGGTATATGAAAGGAGTCTCACCCTAAACACAAGGACTGAGAATAGGAGAGAAATAATTTCCTAAGAAAAACCAGGGTGGCATGGCCAGAATCATAGGAAATGGATGATGATCAAGCTGGTCAATAAATGTCCACTACTTAATTTGTGTGGCTAGTTATTCAACTTAAATGTTAAAATATGGTGGAGTGCCTGCGTGGTTCAGTTGGGTAAGTGTCTGACTTCAGCTCGGTCATGATCTCGGGGTCCTGGGATGGAGTCCTGCATCAAGCCCCACATCCAGCCCAGCGTTCAGCTCCACGCTCAGCAGGGGTTTGTTTCTCCCTCTGCCCCTACCCCTGGCTCCTGTTTGTGCTAGCTCTATTTCTCTCTCTCAAATAAATAAAATCTTTAAAAAATATAAATATGTCATTTCTGATTAAGAGATAAAATAATCCTAAAACACATTAACTAGAATAGTGAAATTAAGAAGCTAGAAAAGAAACTACTTGTGTGAGCTTTGGACTGTGGTGCTGTATTCTCAAGGAAATCATAGGGAGATCACCCCCTCCATCTCATCCTTAGTGTCAAGTTCTTAAATGGGCAACTTTCTTTGTGTCTCTTGGGGGAGGAGTGAGATTTATTCCTAGGAGTAATGATTTATCTGTGGTTCACCTTTAAACTACTAGCCTTCTGGGTGGGGGTCTCCTACTAGACTTTCTATTTTGGCTACACTCTGAATGTTATCTCTTGCACTCTGGGTCTTTTGGGGTCATTTAACCTGATTCAGAAGATGCTTTCAATAGTAAATATGGCTTTCATGCCCTATTATCTATCTGAATTTCCATCTTCATTTAGTTTTATCCTGCACATGCCTTACCTTCTAAGTTGTGATGTATTTAAAATGATAATTAAAATATTTTCCCCAGAAATTTTAATTGTTTTTACAGAAATACAGTCAACCTGTTTATGTACTTAATCATATTGCTGAAAATTGATGTCAAAAAGTGGTTTTCTAACTTTATTTTGTTGGCCGTGGAACCATTTTATATATATATATGTAAAGATTTATTTGAGAGGGAGAGCATACAGAGGGAGAGGGAGAAGCAGACTCCCCACTGAGCAGGGAGCCCGACATTGGGCTTAATCCCAGGACCCCGAGACCAATAACTGAAGCAAAGGCAGACGCTTAACCTACTGAGCCACCCAGGTGCCCCCATTATGTTTTTTAAGCGGATGACTTCTGTGTTTTAGAGAAATTATTGGCTATTGCAAAAAGAAAAAATTAGATAAACTGGGGACAGAAGGCAGAGAGATAATTTAGGAACCTAATTCATTTGTATAAATAAGATCTACAGTGAGTATAAAACAAAGCTGGATTAGCTGAAATGTAGAAGAGGGAACAAATACTAGAAATACAAAGATCTCCAAGTACAGGGATACAGATGCATCAGGCATAAGTAAACATTATCTCTCTCTCTTTTTTTTTAAAGATTTTATTTATTTATTTGACAGAGAGAGACACAGCAAGAGAGGGAACACAGGCAGGGGAGTGGGAGGGGGAGAAGCAGGCTTCCCACTGAGCAGGGAGCTTGATGCGGGGCTCAATCCCAGGACCCTGGGATCATGACCTGAGCCAAAGGCAGACGCTTAACTCACTGAGCCACCCAGGTGCCCCTAAACATTATCTCTTGAGTCCACATTGCTGGAGAATACCAGCATTGTAGTCTATTAAGTTTAGCTAAAGAACACGTTGGAGTTAAGTTGTAAGTTGAACTAAATCACCACAAATATAAACTGTTTCAAAGATCTTTTCTCACTACAGTAGCACAGTCTGTTTGGTTCAATTAGAATCAGAATTAAACTTAACTAGGCATTGTAGCAGATATAAAGCCCTGAATCCCAGCAAGTGGCAAAACTGTGGAATGACTTTGGGTGCCAGTGGAATTACTCACTGGTGCCACCTAGGTGACAAAGTATGTAACTTATCAAGTAACATATACATTGATTAGAGGTATTTTTAAAAAGTGATAATTTTTGAAAGGCATTTAAAAATGTTCCCCAAACTGAAGTGCACCAGATATGAGAAATGAAGTTCCACCTTAAAACTGTGTCCAAAGTTAGAGAAGGCTCAGCTCCAAAATTACATTTCTTGGGAAAGGCTTCCTAATGGTTCCAGGACTTATTAATTAAGTCATTTTTAATTCTCTCATGAATTTATTTCTATACCACACAGTTAACATATTCTTCTGAAATAAATTGTTTTGTAATTGACAACAATAAAAAATTATCTCTTTAGAGAGACAGTGTTGAGTAATGTAAAAATGTGGACTTCGGAGATGTTCAGAGAGTGACCTACTTGCTGGATTTGAATCCAGCTCCAATACTTCTTAATCGGGAGATTTTTCCACAAATATCTCATTTTCTCTTCACTTTAGTCACCTAATAGGTCAAGTAAACTATTCTTACTTTGGAAGATTGCTTTAAGTTTTGAGATGAGGTAAACTGACAAGTTCAGTAGCTGACATGTATTAACTTACCAACCTACCTCTATGATTTCTATGCATCATAGCACTGGTCCTAACCAGAGCCACCAGGCAAGAAAAAGAAATAGAAGACATCCAAATCAGAAAGGAAAAAGTAAAACTGTCTCGGTTCGCAAATAACTTGATCTTATAAGTAGAAAACCCTAAAGACTCCTGAGAAAAAAAATACTGTTAGGTTGTAAATAATAAACAAATAAAGTTTCAGGATATAAAATTAACATGGGAAATCAGTTGTATTTCCATACAGTAACAATAGACTATCCAAAAAGGAAAGCAAGAAACAATCCCAATAGCATCAAAGAGAATTAAATCCTTAGGATTTTGTTGGGAGAAAGGGGAAAATGGGGAATTGTTTTTCAAGGGGTATAAAGTTTCAGTTATATAAGATGATTAAGTTCTAGAGATCTACTGTACAATATTGTGCCTATAGTTAAAAATACTGTATTGTATGCTTAAAACAATGTGTTAAGAGGGTAGATCTCATGTTAAGTGTTCTTACCACAATTTAAAAAAACATAACTTATCTAATAATAGTTTTCATTATGTATTAGAAGGCATCTGAACATTTTGTGTGTGTGTGTGTGTGTGTGTGTGTGTGTGCGCATGGGTGTGTATATGTGTCCCCCTTATGTTTTGAGAGCTTTGTAAGATGGCATTATGTCTTAAAATAAAATGGTAGAAATCATGCAACTTCCCTGAATATCATTTTTTCATCTTTTATCTGAGAGAACTAAATAATTGTATCTAAGGTCTAGTCAAGTTCAAAGCCCACTTCTATGTTCTATGGTGTCCCTTTTGAATGCAGGTGGTATGTAAAATAGTGCTAAACATGAAAAAATAATGACTGCATAAAAGCATGTTGAATAGTAGCTGTTAAAATTCAGAAGGCTGAATTTGAATTTTTTAAGTTAAAATTTGAAATTTAGTATTTAAGGTTTCTCTTGTCTGTATGTGTAGCTTTTTAAAGTTTTGCATACATGTTAATTTTTCATGAGAGTTTTCCATTCAACTGTGTGTGTGTGTTGTGTGTGTGTGTAAATAGAAATCTTGCTGTGAATAAAGAAAACATCTCCTATTTTTAAAAACTTTGTCATATTGCTGTGACAGTTTGAATGTTCAAATTAAAAAAAATATAGGAGGGAGAGCATTTTTCTTCCATTTTTATTACCCATAAAGAGAGCTGTTGGCATTTGTGAGCTAAAAGAAGAGTGAAGGAGAGAGAAAGAGGCGGGAGGAAAAGCTTTATCAGGCAGTGGTTAAGTGTGTATAATAAAGACACAGTATAGAATGACTCAGATTGAAGAGATCCTGGAGTATACAGACTGAACTACTTTAAATAGATATAGAAGGAGAATCAGAAAATGTCACTTTCTGTGCTTCTCTGTGGGGAAATCGGAAAGTAAAGTTTTATGTTGAACAGACAGATATTATTTTTTTTTCCCAAAGCCATGGGCAAGCAGTTACTAAATTCCTACTATTTGCACGGTTAGACATTGTGGGCTGTACAGTAGGGTGAAAGTCCTTGATCTCAAGCAGCTTACATTTCAGATGAAAGGGAAGGCAGGAACTAAATAAGAATGGAGAAGGAAATGAGGGAGGGAAGAATGGAGGGAAAGAGGAGTGAGTGAATGAAAGCAGGGAGTAATGAGCATATTATGTGACATGCAATGTTCTAAGGTATTTGAGTTCACTTGCAACGTTATAACACTTTCACTTAATTAAATAGGAAAGCAGATAAACAATTATGAGATAAACTTTGTTATATATAAATATGTCGTCTAAGTTTCATATACATTGATTCTAAAGCAAAACAAAATGCTAAACTAATTGCTGTTGATTTGTCTTGAACTGATCATTACTGATTTAAATTAGCAAAGAATTCCTAAAGATAAGTTGTGAGACAAATATGGAAAACAAAATGATGCAGTGGAAAGTTGCCTTCTGTTTAACTTTTTGGCAGTTACATCAATACATTTACAAAACTTCTATTTTAGTTAAAGACTTATATAAATGTAAAACAATGGGTCTTTTGCTTCCTAAATAATTAACGTGAAAATTAAAACAAATAAAATTTGTGGCTTGCTATGTTGGCTTAATAACATTCCTGCCTCTGATATTTAAACAGGAACTGGATTTTTGTTCCATTGTCTTATATTGACAAACTGTTCTCCCTAGTAAACTAGTGAATAAGTAATGCAAGGAGAAAACTAGAAGTGAAGACAATTACGTATGATTGTCTTTACAACATACAGCCTCATGGACGTTTCAATGACACTTTCCTGTTGTGAGTGAAATCATCACAATTATATTATATTTTCCTATACTCTGATTAACTAGTGAGAATAGAAAAAAATAGTTTTGGGGAAGAGAATTATGAATAAAAACTGGTTTCTGGCAATGCATGGTAAAGTTAGTATTAGGGATATTTAATGTTCCCCTGAGTTTCCTAAACACTTCCATTTATATGCATATATGGCTGATTTAGATGGATTCCAATTTCTATCTTAAAATAACCCCCTCTGTCATACAAGATGATTTCTTTTACCTATTACTGCTAATGTATCATATATTTTGGATCAACAAGTTGAAGGAATGTAAGCTGTGTAAATTCATAACTGGGAATTGTCTGATGTCCTTTTTCACTCTAATAAGAAAAGAGGAAGGGGCGCCTGAGTGGCTCAGTTGGTTGAGCGACTGCCTTCGGCTCAGGTCATGATCCTGGAGTCCCGGGATTGAGTCCCGCATCGGGCTCCCTGTTCAGCGGGGAGTCTGCTTCTCCCTCTGACCCTCCCCCCCGTCATGTGCTCTCTCTCTATCTCATTCTCTCTAATAAATAAATAAATAAATCTTTAAAAAAAAAAGAAAAGAGGAAGGACAGACATCTTTCTATAGCTTATCCACATAGGAAAAATTATATGAAAGGCACAGTTATTATGGACACACAGATACACATGTATGAATATATACTCTTACACGTAGAGAAGTTTTATTTAAAAATTATCAGGAAGTAAAGAAAAACCCACCATACATCAAGTTGACCCCTCTCTTTCTAAATTTCTCCCATCTCAGAGTTTTAAGACTTAAGAGTTATGCTGCATACTTTCATTAGGCTGAGTCACCATGATAAACAGCCCATATATACTATATACTTTATTGTTAGTCTTTGTGTTCATCAAAGCCCATTAATTGTTATATTCTCAATCTAGGTATTCTTTGGAATAAGTAAAAAATATAATACAGATAGTTTCTCTGCAGTTTAATATATAATGTTAACTTTCTTTGGTGTTTATAACAAAATGATAACTCTTCATCCTCCCTACAATGATCTATGTGATCTGATATCTTAATCTACCTTACCAAACCCCTGATTAACATTTTCTAATACTCTTCCTATGCACTGTCCTGTAGCCTCACTGGGCTTCTTTCTGCATTTTAAATGTATCAATTCTTTTTTCCCCTTGGGGCTTATGCATTTATTACTTCTTTGTCCTGAATGCTCTTCCTTTAGCCCTTTTCCTGTCTGGATCTACCCTGGAATTTAGGTCTCAACTCAAATATTATATCCTTAAAAATGCCTTCCGTGATTATGCATACAAAGTCGCTTCTCATTTCCTTCTAGCTTGGCAACTTGTTTATTACACTCATGGTGCTCATCAGAATTTGTAATCATCTTATTTGTTTACTGATTTATATTCTGCTTTAAATATTCTTAGATGGACTTCCCATTAATAATATTTTGAAAGGCAAAGAGAAAAAGCAGTTCTATGACAAGAGCTACACAAACTCTCAAGTTAAGAGATTCACAGTCCCCTCCAGACTTTTTTAACCCCAGAGCATGAAGCATTTTGAACCAAAAAGCAGCCCACTCCTTTAATTTTAATATACTAAAAGGAATAGTAAAGGTCTAAGAGGATAATGGGACAAAAGAAGGAAAGAAATGTTCCAAGTGCAAGAAGCATTTACAAAGCCCTTTTCTGAAGACAAAAGAGATGGGAAAGTATGGTGAGTATGAGAAACCAAAGGGGATGTAGTTTGGATGAAGAAGGTAGTGGACATGGAGAGTTTTGCAAGATAATGTTAGGGAAATGGTGTCACCTGGGAGCATCAAGCAATAGATGTTAAAACTTTTGTCTAGTTTTACCCACCCTTGCAGATTGTTGCTTCTTTTATCTCATTAATGTTTGTCACTAGCTATTCCTTTCTCCATAAAACATCTTCCTATTTGTGACTGGTATTAAGACAAAGAATTTCTATTCTTAATATATAACCTCATATTTGTTTTACGGTCCCTTACATCAAAGTTTGAATCTGACCTAAGTTCTAAACTCATGCAGTTGTCTGGAATCCCTGGTCTAACACATATCAAACCCTTATATTTCTCTCTCAAAAACATAAGTGCATGTTTCCTAAAGTGAAGAGAAACTGATGAACAAAACAGAACAAAAATCCTGATTGAGGTCACATCAACAATTTCAACAAATCAATGAAGAAATTAAAGGGAATGAACTTAGTTCCTTCCTAATAGCATTTCAGTTTGTTTCCATATTGCCCTTTTTTTTCTGGTATTATGCAGTTAATGCAATCTAATTCAGTAATGTCTTCTGAATGATTAAGCCATTTATGATTGAACCTGATGAAGGAAATGAGAAAGCCTCTTAAACATCTAAATAGAATAATTCCTATTAACTGCGGTAAATCACAATCAAAATGCTATTGAATTCAATATTTTGCTTAGGCACAAATATTTCCAGAATTGAGACATTTTCATCAATACCGGTAATGAAACTTAGAAAAGAAATCAGAACTTCTAACATTAGAACTATTTTTAGAGTTAGAATTTTCTCTCTGAACAATATTTTGTGGAGATATTAGTGTTCCCTCTACATGAACAGCAAATGGAAGGATCAGGCCATCAGAGGATTTTTCATGCTAGTGCCCTTCAACATATCAAGAGGAGAAAATAGACTTCTTGGAGTCTGATAAGATCTGATATTATCTTTTGCAGAATAATTCACATTATATTCTGAAACCTGTAGGGGTTATACAGGACAATCTACAACTGTTTGGTTTTGTTATTAATAAGCATGTTCCCCCATACATACCACTTACCAAATATTAACCTATTTGAATAATATGAATGCATTACTTGTACTAGAAGGTTTACTCATGTTAATATTATCCTTGAAATAAAGATGCTTTGCCATCTCTGCTCACAATTTTAAGTGACTTGCACATGGTTAATGATAGAAGTTGTAGCTCTGCACTGTTTGTTTTGTTTTGTTTTTTAGGTTGGAACATGTATCTGTGCCCTAACTTGTACAAATGGGGATACAGCTCCAGGCTTCAGTTCTAGGCTCAGTTGATGCCAGGCAAGATTAATGTATATCTGCAGCTGCATGTTCTTGGATGGAATATGGGATGGCTGGTTGTAAAATAAAAAGCATATATTTTGTTGTAATAAGATAATATTATACAAAGTTTCAGGCATTTTATATATAGGTATATATATGTATTTTATGTGTAAATATAAATAATATATCTGTATATGTAAATATATTTGTATAAATATTATTGTAGGTGAAGTGAATTACTTTTAAAGCATATTTTACATAGGTGAATAAAATAATTTTCCTTAAACAAGATTTTTTAAAAGATTTATTTATTTGAGAGAGAGAGAAAGAGTGTGTGTGTGTACACACTCATGTGCAAGTGGGGCGAGGAGGAGAGGGAAAGAATCTCAAGCAGATTCCCCCATTTAGTGTGAAGCCCAATGCAGGGCTCAATCCCATGACCCTGACATGACCTGAGCCAAAACCAAGAGTTAGACGCTCAACTAACTGAGCCACCCAGGCACCCCTCTTTCCTTAAACAAATTAAAAAAAAAAAATGGTGATGGATAAAATCAACCAGGATTCACATAAAATAACACTACCAATACCTGTTAATTCCTCAGTGATTTTGATAACACGAAAACTGTATAAGCCAAAAGAAAGTAGTAAGAGCCATACTTCTTTCCATATAGCGTCTAAAAGTAAGACTATACACTATATGGATTACAAGCAGTTCTGCTCTTAGACCCAGGCAGGCAGGGCCTCTGCCTTAGGTCCTTTGCTTCTGGGGCAACATGTTTTGGAATAGTTTCCTTGAAAATAATTTTTCTCTGGTGTCTGGGACACTGTCAAGCTGATGATGCCATTTGGATAGTGTGCACCAAATTTGGGCTGGATCAGTGTGGGCCCTGAAGAGCTCTTCAACACTTCTCTTCATGTGTGAGGTTGGCCAGATATTCCTAGGAGCTTCAGGATTCATGCTTATGGATTGCCCCAGGACATTGTAGCCAGGCCTTCCTGGTAGAGCAGTATCTTTCACAGAACCGTGTGAGACTGGGCCACCAGTCTGGTGTTGAAGAAGTTAATTTAGGGGGCTCAATCATTTATACAGAAAAGAATGCCAGAGAATGTTTTGTCCAGGGTCCTGCATACCTTAAAGACAGCCCTGATTACATGCCATTAAAGTTTAAGTTTTATGTTGATAAACATTTATACAATTCTCAGTACGTTTTATTCTCCACATTTGAATAATAGATTCAAGATAACCTGACAGGGTACAGTGTCATTTTGAAGCAAACATAGTGAACATAAAAAATAACTCCCTTGGTTTCTTTCATTGAAAATAAAACAAGCTACTGTTATCAAACATTGTATTGATAAATATTGAAGCTGACAATTAAAATGGGTATTCCAACCACACTCAGGGAAGTTACTATATAGCACATCAGGAAGAAGCACCTGAATTAGAAAAAGAAAAAGTACTGAAGCCTGTGCCATTGATACCATGGTGTTCTGGAAAGTGTTGCTGTAAAACAAGCTGCTCGAAAACCTAAGGATTTAGAGCAATACCAAACATTTATTCTACTCATGGATTTGCAGCCTAGGTAAAGTTTATAAGAGATAGCTTTCATTCCTTCACAAAGCATCAGCTAGGGCATCTCAAACAGGGCTGAAAGATTCATTTGCAGGATGGTTCACACAACTGGTTGGCAAAATGGCTAGTGTGTTGGCTGGTAGATTAGTCAAGGCTGTCAGCTGCCCTCAGATCCTTGCGAGAAGGGCCTTTTGCTAACTGGGCTTACCCAAAGCTGGCAGCGTGGTCTAATAGGGAATGTTCCAAGAGGTAAGAAGTAGAAATTTTCAGTATTTTTATGCCTAGGCCCAGAGATTGGCTCTGTACCCCCTGTGCAATTCTATTGGTCAGAGGAGTCACAGAGCTTCCACTTGTGATTCAAAGGGATAGGACATAGTTGCCATTTTTTAATGGAAGCAATGTCACAAAGTATCTATGACTATCTTTAATTCACCACAGGTACAAGCAGATTACTACAAAAATACAGTTGAAATTATTTGTCTGATTCTAAAGAAACTGTCTAGACTCCAAGGAAAAATCTTCCATTCTAAACAACGTAGTGTAAGAGAATGAGTGTCCCAAACTGCTTTGCCATTATGAATCAATGATCACACCCAATCAGAAGATAAAACCACTTCTACAGAGAAGGAATTATTGTATTATCCATACTTCCATGAAAAAGGTTTCATGCCATTGTTGAACTATTTAAAAAGCCTTACTTGAAGCTATACTAAGCTCAGAAATTTACAGGTATGTGAACTAAACTTCCTACATTGTTTAATCTAATTTCAGTGATCTTTTCTATTGGTTGCAACTAAAATTATACTGACTTGAGCAGTCATTTTAAGTATATAGAAACAGAGGTCCAGTCAGTGAAATGATTCTCAAATATTTTAACAGCAGTTTGGTAGCAAAATCAGTACTTAATCTAGTGCTTCTTCTACCACAGTTTGCCTTTCCTATGTCCATGTTTTACTTGATATTATCAACGATGTGCTACATTTATCTTCATTTATTATCTTGAAGAAGTTGATCAAAATGAACAGACATTTTTCCAAAGAAGACATCCAAATGACCAACAGACTCATGAAAAAGTGCTCAACATCACTCGGCATCAGGGAAATCCAAATCAAAAAACCTCAATGAGATACCACCTCACACCAGTCAGAATGGCTAAAATTAACAAATCAGGAAACAACAGATGTTGGCGGGGATGTGGAGAAAGGGGAACCCTCCTACACTGTTGGTGGGAATGCAAGCTGGTGCAGCCACTCTGGAAAACAGTATGGAGGTTCCTCAAACAGTTGAAAATGGAGCTACCATACGATCCAGCAATTGCAATACTGGGTATTTACCCCAAAGATACAAATGTAGGGATCCGAAGGGGTATGTGGGCCCCAATGTTTATAGCAGGAATGTCCACAATAGCCAAACTGTGAAAAGAGCCAAGATGTCCGTCGACAGATGACTGGATAAAGAAGAAGTGGTATATATACACAATGGAATATTATGCAGCCATCAAAAGGAATGAGATCTTGCCATTTGCAACAACATGGATGGAACTGGAGGGTGTTATGCTGAGTGAAATAAGTCAATCAGAGAAAGACATGTATCATATGAGCTCACTGATATGAGGAATTCTTAATCTCAGGAAACAAACGGAGGGTTTCTGGAGTGGTGGGGGGTGGGAGAGATGGGGTGGCTGGGTGATAGACATTGGGGAGGGTATGTGCTATGGTGAGCACTGTGAATTGTGCAAGACTGTTGAATCACAGATCTGTACCTCTGAAACAAATAATGCAATATATGTTAAGAAAAAAATGAAGAAGAAGATAGCAGGAGGGGAAGAATGAAGGGGAGTAAATTGGAGGGGGAGATGAACCATGAGAGATGATGGATTCTGAAAAACAAACTGAGGGTTCTAGAGGGGAGGGGGTGGGGGGATGGGTTAGTCTGGTGATGGGTATTAAAGAGGGCACATTCTGCGTGGAGCACTGGGTATTATGCACAAACAATGAATCACGGAACACCACATCAAAAACTAATGATGTAATCTATGGTGATTAACATAACAATAAAAATTAAAAAAATATTTTGTTTGAATAGGTAGATATAAAAATATAAGTAAATATACTAAAATAAGCAAAATGCCACAACAAATTCTTCATTAAAAGTTAAATGAATATAACTTAATGATTCATTTTTTTCATAAGTGAATATTCTTATAGTCTTTTTAAAGACAAATCATACACTAAGATGTCTGGTCAAGTATCAGTTGTTGAATCATTTGAAGAGCTACAAAAGTCAGATCTCCACTGTTGCAAAGAGTGGTTTAATGTGTTAACTCTGAAATGCTGCCTGAGAATCAGATTTGAAAGTTCTGCCTAAAGCCTTTTGAAACAGACTTTTCTGCATGTAATATTTCCCTATTCATCATTAATTGTCCTTCAGAAAAGGATATAAATGAGTTTTACCATAGGCAAAATTGACTCAAACACAATTTCTTCTATGCCAATGGCAGATTTGTGAGTAAATAATAATGCTTCATAAGTATAAGGCTTTAAATATTGAAAAAGAAACTGTAAAGTCCTGAATATTGAATTAGTAAAGCTCAATGTTAATATCAATACTAAAAAAGGGATAATGATAATCCATTCACTCATTCATTCATTCATTCATATATTAATTCATCCAACAAGCACTGTTGAGTCTCTGATGTTATGACAAAGACCAAATTATGTGAATTATGGGGTAAGGAACAGAGGTAGGAGACAGCTTGGTTTATTCCAAAATATTAGCTAATAATTGTAGCTAACATTAATACTTATTATGTACTTAAAACCTGAAAATCTATTTGCAAGCACTATCTCATTTAATTTTCATCATAATCTTGTCACTTAGTTTCTGTGATTATCTCCTTTTCAGAGATGAAGTGACTAAAATGTTACTCAAATGCTTTATGGTGACAATTGAATCAATTGAGAAATAAAGATACAAAGGATGTTAAAGAAGATGTAGTGTGATAAAACTTTCATTTTTTATTGCATGTGATTATTTTCTATACAGGATTTTTTAAAAAGATTTTATCTATTTATTTGAGAGAGAGTGAGTGGGAGGTGGAGGGCGGCAGGCAGGGAGGGGCAGAGGCAGAGGGAGAAGCAGACTCCCAGCTGAGCAGGGAGCCCTATGTGGGCTTGATCCCAGGACCCTGGGATGACCTGACCTGAAGGCAAATGGCGCTTAACTGACTCAGCCACCCAGGAGCCCCTCTAGTCAGGATGTTTATGAACAATTCCTCTTGCCCCTCTCTCCACCAACATCAGGCAGCAGCCAGGATTGTCCAGATGAAGAGATGACAATGCAAAAATGCAAAGATAAATGAAACAAATTATTTATTTTTGAGTTTCAAAAACTGGATTAAACCTAAGACAAAAGGTTTGAAAAATATGTCATAGCTGATTTTTTCTGCCCTAGAAACTCATAAGTTTTGCCTAAACTAGAGAGGAGGGGAAAAGAATCAAATTGGAAATAAAGAGAACTTGGTGAGTTCCTGTGAAGGGCCCCTGGCCGTTCCCCCTCTGATTGAGGCCTAGAAGTAAGAAAGCAAGAGAAATGCCGGGAAGAAGTTGGTAGCCTGGGGCAGAAGGCGTTTATACTACATTTTCCAGTCAAGCCCAGTGAAGTGACAAGACCTTAAGTTCCCTTTATGGACAAGAGCAGATAAAATGTGTAAGTGGTGTGGATGTCTAGCTACAAGGGCTATGCACAGCCCTGCAGTGTGGTTCAGGAGATGTGGGTGTTCTCCACTGTTATCTAGATTGGCACTGATATGACACAAAACCCAAAGAAACCTGAGTTTTTGTGGTCAAAAGGAAAGAATGGCCACTCTAGACTAATAATTAGTCCAAATGGAAATGCAGATATCACCCAGCTATCTCTATCACTGATAGCTGATAACACTAAACACCAAATATCATTGCCCTTCCTCCTCTCTCCACTGATTATTCAAAACCATATTGGCCCAGAAGATTAGAGGCAATCACTTGAAAAATAGAAGAATCCTAACTTGATCAACACTCACCACTCTACAGAATGATGCTTAAAAGGAAACTAAGTTCATACATGGAAAAATAAAGATATTTACATTTCTTAGACACCTGAGGATGATTCTCTATAAATACCTTTACCAATTGGTATGGAAAGAATGGAATACAAATTTATCACCACCGTTAAAAATCCAAAGGTGACGGGGCAGCTGGGTGGCTCAGTTGGTTAAGCGACCGCCTTTGGCTCAGGTCATGATCTCAGGGTCCTGGGATCGAACCCCACATTGGGCTCCCTGCTCGGCGGAAAGCCTGCTTCTCCCTTTCCCACTCCCCCTGCTTGTGTTCCCTGTCAAATAAATAAAAATAAAATCTTAAAAAAAAATCCAAAGGTGATTTATATTTCCTTTCTTCTCCTTTCTTGATGATATAAAATGGACTTTCCTATATATATATATATATATATATATATACACACACACACACACAAACACACATATTATATATATATATGGACGAGAGGAGATAAAATGTGCTCTTCTTATAAAAAATATATAAAATACATATATGCTTTCAAAGCTTGGATTTCTTTCCCCAAAAGAAGATTAAGAAATGACAGATTGATTCTTAAAAAGTACAACCTGATAGCTTAATGGGAATAAGCATCATAATGGAAATAAATGTGGGTGGGTTCAGTTAGAAGATGATGGCCAAGTAACAGTGGACACTGTGGCAGTATGCAGACTTTGCAGTTCTTAACTTAAAACATATTTAGTATCTTGAGAATATGTAACCAATTACAGTTAGACTTCATTGCTTACTACTTGCCTGGGGATGTTAGACATAAGCAGTAGTACTATCACAATAAAAGGCAATCATATTCGGTCAAAATGAGGAGATTTTTGGAATTTTTGCAGTATCAGGATTGTATTTGATAAGCTGTATAATTGGGTAGCTGATTATATTCTCTGTGTGTCAAAGATTCTGGTAAGGCAAAAAATAGGAAAGTCATGATACCCCCAAAACATACATACATGACCAACCCATAGAATTTTCTGGACATTTTGTAAGAAGATGTATTAACCACTGTAAAGGAGAAAACGTACTTTCCAGGACATGTAAATTGTTATTGTAATTTTATAACAGCCTTTAAAATATTCATATAATTTGTCCCAGAAATCCTAGTAATGAATATTCAATCTTAAAAATAATCATAAAACTCATCAAAAGTTCACATACCAATTATTCTTCAGAATGTTATTTTAATATTAATGACAACTTAATTTTCTAACAAGAGAAAATTAATTAATTAAACAATATACTAGCAGTCCCTAAAAACTATTTTTTTTGAAACTTACTTAGTGGCATAGTTAAATATATCACAAGATAGGAAATAAACAAAGTAGGTTAAAAGCAAAAATAAAATTAGTTTAATTTTTTCTATCTAAGGGATACATATACTAATATTTACAATCATCTCTGATGTTAAGCTTATAATTTTTATACTCTTTATAATTTTCTGTATTTTCTAAATTTATTTTTAAACTCACTCCTTGCTTTTGTGTAAACTTTTTCAATAATAAAAGATATTTAAAAACATAAAGTATACAAAATATAACATAAAAACCTAAAAACTTGGCTGGATGCTCTTATTTATTATTCTGCCTGCATGGGTCTAGCTTTGAATACTGCTGAGAAGAAGGAAGAAAATGGAGCTACAGGGTCAACACACACCAATGCTCAATGAGTCTCCAAAGACTCAGCTTGGATAAGCCCCAAAATATTCAGCTGTGCTACTGAAAATTAACCTGTACCATCTGAACGTCTGAGGTTTATAATACTGAAGATAAAATTTGGCTGAGTTGAAGAGATAAAAGTAGGAAGAACAGTTCAGACTCAAAATTTCTTGTAGTTCTTAAAATTTATTTTTGTCATTATTACTAAGACTGAATGCACTGAAATATGCATTAAATTATAAGCCTGAATGTGTTTATCTAAAATACATTTCCATTAAACTCTTTTTATTTTTATTTGAATAAGGAAAATGGATTCAACGTTTGTTTTTGATATAACTCATGTGTGCTTGTTGTAAACACTCCTCACCAAACATAGACATACATACCTACAAACACATGGACAAAAAAGCCAATCAAACAACAAACAGAAGACTAAACAATAAAGTAAAACTTGATGCATAGCCCATATGTTTCAAGCACATCTTTGTATAGAACTACACAAATAGATATAGCATCTCAAAACTATTATAAATATTTTCATCTACTTCCCTTAGATAACAAGACTTAAATCAAACTAATATACTGTTTACTTTTAATCTGCATAAAAACGCTGCTCTCCTACTTGATTTTTTGATTAAATGTAATAAATATTTTTCCTTGTCAATAAAAATAAATCTGCCATCAGTTTCAACAGCTGCATACTATTTTATTGTATGGCTAAGCTATAATTTATTTAACTTTCTCCTAATGTACATTTAGATTATCCACTGCACGAGTCACTAAAATACATTCCTAAAAAGAGAACAGATTACCTCAAGAATTATGAAGACTGTTTAAACAAATGTATACCAAAAAAAACAAACCAGCACAATATTAGACTGATAGTGGCTAAAACATAAATCTTTAAGACTAGAAAAATATCCAAAGTCTCATAAAGTAGGTTATAATGCAGATGATCACCTTAAACACCTTAAAATTACATTAAACAGTTATATACATGATTCATGTAGAAAATCCAAATGGGGGCGCCTGGGTGGCTCAGATGGTTAAGCGTCTGCCTTCGGCTCAGGTCATGATCCCAGGGTACTGGGATTGAGTCCCACATCAGGCTCCCTGCTCAGCGGGAAGCCTGCTTCTCCCTCTGCCTCTCTCTCTCTCTCTGTCTCTCATGAATAAATAAATTAAAAAAAATCTTAAAAAAAAAAAAGAAAAGAAAATCCAAAAGGCTGGACCTACTAAATATACATGTTTTTTGTTTTTTAAACTGAAAGACTAGTTTATAGAAGACAGATTAGGTCTTTGTATAGTATCAGGAGATAAAATCAAAATCAATAGGAGAAGTTTTACAGAGAAACATAATGATTCTGAAATACAATGGTTCTAAAACATCTGCAGCTGAATCAAAATTGTCTCCGCTCTTCATTTCTGGCTTAGATGGAATAACAGAGACCAGATTTTCCCTCCCATTGGAAACAACCAAAGAGTTTACAGAAACTATAAACCAGTGTATTGTAAGAAAAGGTATGTCAAGCAATGAGGACAATGGTCACCAAGAGACAGGACACAAATGAGGTAAGCTTTATGATTGTTCCAGATTCCCAACTTAACACCTTGATATACTGTTTGACAAACAGTAGACTGGATGATATACTGTTTAAACGAACAAGAACAACAACAACAACAAAATACAGTATGGAATTTTTAACACATATAAAAATAAAATGCATTGCAATAACAAAGGTGTGTGGAGGGGAAAAATGGTTCTTACAGGTGAACTGGTATACTACTACTCGAAGGTAGACCAAGGTAAGTTAATGATACATCTTCAAAATGCTAAATCAATGACATAAATAACAGAGATGTATAGAAAATCAGCTTTCAGAAGAGATAAAACAGAATCATAAAATATATTCTATTTATCACCAAAAATGCAGACAACAAAGAAAAAAGTGAAAAATGAACCAATGAGACAAATAGAAAATAAACGCAAGACGACAGACTTAAACCTAACTATATTTGTAAATGTATTAAATCACCTAAATATTTCAGCTAAGGAGCTAAAAGGTAGAGATTCTCAGATTTTTTTTTAAAGATTTTATTTATTTATTTGGGAGAGAGAATGAGAGATAGAGAGCACGAGAGGGAAGAGGGTCAGAGGGAGAAGCAGACTCCCTGCTGAGCAGGGAGCCCGATGTGGGACTCGATCCCAGGACTCCAGGATCCTGACCTGAGCTGAAGGCAGTCGCTTAACCAACTGAGTCACCCAGGTGCCCTCTCAGATTTGATTAACAACAAACAAACCTAGTTCTATGATGAACATAAAGAATATTTGAACAATATTATCAGACAATTTGACCTAGTTTACATTCAAAAAACATTTCATCCAAGAATACACATTATTTTCAAGTGGACACAGAAACTTTACCAAGATAAACCATATTTGGGGCCATTGTACAAGTCTCAATATATTTAAAGTTATACAAAGTATATTTTCTGACCACAATGGATGTGTATTAAAAATCAATAATAGGTCACTTAAAAAAAAACTAAAACAAGTTTTGGAAACTAAATAACCTACTATTCAACCATGGACCAAAAAGAAATCAAATTCTAGAATAAGATGGAATCACTGTGAGATCTAGGCAACATTTAAGAGAAAATAATACCAATTCAATACACGCTGTTCAGAATATTAAAGAGGAGCGGACACTTTACAACTCACTGTATGAGATCAGCACCACTTGGATGTAAAAGTCAGATAACAAAATTACAAAAAAGAAAACTACAAACTAATCTCTCTCATATGTATAGATGCAAAATTCTTCTTTTAAAAAGATTTATTCATTTTATTTTAGAAAGAAATAGAAGGGGGAGGAAGAGAGGGAGGGGGGAGAATCTCAAGCCAACTCCTCACTGAGCACGGAGCCTGATTCTGGGCTCCATCTTGAGATCATGACCTGAGCTGAAATCAAGAATCAGATGCCTAACCAACTGAGCCACCCAGGTGCCCCAGATGCAAAATTCTTAACAACTTTTTAGTAAATAAAATCTTACTATTTATAAAAGTGATACTACATCATGACCAAATATGCTTTGGAATGCAATATCAGTTTAACAGAAATTTCAATGTAATATCAATTCTTGATTTAAAAAAAATATCTCACAGAAAGCTTAGAATAGAAATAAATTTCCTTATCCCAATAAAGAGTATTTATGAAAAACACACAGCTGACATACTACTTCATGTTGAAAGACTGAATGCTTCCCCCCAGGACAGAGAATGAAACAAGCCTAAGGACCAGGCAGAGTAAGAGGACAGGGAGAGATCCAAAAAGTGGTGCAAGAAACTTAAACGGGTGATGAATATGTTCATTATGTTGACTGTGATCATAGTTTCATGGATACTTGTATACTTATTTCAAAGATTATCCAAAAGTATATTTTGAATATGTTAACTGCATTCAGTTATACCTCAATAAAACTGTTAAAGCAAAAAACACTTCTTAGATGTTGAAGTATGTTCAAAGATGGAATAGGATGATGCAGCATTTTGAGGTAAATGTATTAAATGCAAATGTGATGCATGGTAAGACTACATTGTATTTATTATGTTTCTAACAGTAGTAATCTATGGTTACAGCCCAATGGTGGGCTCATCCTTTTTAAATGTTCTCTCCATCTGAGATCTGAATTTTCCTGTGGATGGGCTGTAAAATTATGATGCCACTTCAGAAAGAATGATCTTGATCATGATTCCAAAATACATGGAATCATACATCTCAGTATAGTTACCATGCAATATAAAGAGAAAATATAATGAAATAAAATAATCCTCATCAGGCGACTATTCACCTGTATTCTTGCATGATAGAGTACTCCATGAATGACCTGGCCCTTCAGCATCATGAAGTCACAAATCTGGAGTAATTGGGTTTTCTGGATGTTACATATCTTTTTTTTTTTGCATATTATTAGGGACTTGAATTCACACTTTTTGTATGTTAGATTATCAAAAATTTGCCAAGTGAAAGATAATTTCCACATGTTGGATAAAAATCATTTCATAGCATAGAAACATTTTTTTAAATTGCTAAGGAAAAATGTGACTTAATTTTATATAAATGAAGTCAATAGTTAATATGGCAATTTTAAATCTGTCAATCCAATGATTTAGTAGTCTTCTTTCTGTTAAGACTAAAAAGTGAAAAGCTCAGACCAAACAAATCAGGTTAGTCCACATTTTCTAATTCCTGAAAACCCTCTGGATTCCAACTTGAGTGTAAAGTGGTATCATCTGAATTTGTAACAGGGAATTATTAGGTAGCCATGGATATTGTACCATCTCTAGGGATTTAAATAATGAAAAATACCCTTCAGATGTGAGACTGGAAACTACTTGACTTATGTTAATGCTGATGGGCACTTAGTGTTTTAGAAAAGGATTTTATTACTATCTAAAAGCAGCACTATATTAAACCCACAAATTAGCTTCTGTTCTGTTAGAATCTAATTATCTTTATGTAGGGCAATAGTCCAGCAAGCCGGGGGCAAAATCTTACCTTTCTAAATGGAGACTTGAACAGGGAAAATGATAGACTGCTAAGCTAAACAGTATTTACTGCACAGAGTCCACATGGGAATGGGGTGAGGAGGTATGAACACCACAAAGACATCTGCCGCCAACTCAGTGGTAGACAGGAAGGTCCCATTTTATGTTGACATTTGGTGTTGGTTTTATCTTTCTTAGAATGTAATCAAAATTAATTCTTATTTCCTTTTGGGTACTCAGTTCTAACTCAAAAGTATATTCTAGTTGTCATCCGTTTTCAGGGTTTGGTAAAGATCAAGTCTTCATCTTTTCTGGGCATAACATGAAATCACTGATTTAATAATTCTCATTTCTTTCATCTTTTACTTTATGATCTGTCATTTATCCTAGGTATTTCTGTAAAGACCCAGTGTTAGTGATGAGGCAAGTATAGAGAAGAGAACCTTGTAAAATGTCCATACAGAAATACACCTGGCTACAGAGACATTATTGAAAGCCACATTCTTTACCTGATAGATCAAATATGATTAAAAGCAAATTATGTGACTGATGATATGGAGTTTGCTATTGAGTTAATTCAACATTAGGGTAAGCCCCAAAAATGTTATATAGAGAAGTTTTCATATCACCTACTAATTCCTCCTAACTATGGAACTGGTTACTATATATTTTTTAAAAGATTTGTTTATTTGAGGGGCACCTGGGTGGCTCAGTTGTTAAGTGTCTGCCTTTGGCTTCCGTCATGATCCCACGGTCCTGGGATCGTGTCCCACATCAGGCTCCCTGTGCAGGGAGCCTGCTTCTCACTCCCCCTGCTATGTGCCCTCTCTTGCTGCATCTCTCTCTGTCAAATAAATAAATAAAATCTTTAAAGAAAGATTTATTTGAGAGAGAGAGAGAAAGTGGGGTGGGGGAGGGGCAGAGGGATAGAATCTCTAAGCAGACTCCCTGCTGAGCATAGAGCCCAAGAATTTCACGTCCCCTGAGATCATGACCTGAACCAAAACCAAGAGTTGGACATTTCACTGAATGAGACGTCCAGGTACATCCTGGTTACTATATTTAAGCGGGTATTGATAACAAGACTTTCATTATTCTTACTTTATTAATTAAATATTTATTGAGTATCTTCTGTATGTTAGGTATTGTGAAAACCAGTAGGGATGTTTCCACCAGGTGGCCAGACTACAGCCAAGATCACAAGGCATAAAAGTGCCACCCAGAGAATAGACCAGTGCAAGATTCAAGGTCACTGATAACAGAAAACATATACACCTGGCTCAAATTGTACAGCCATTATTTGAAGCAAGAGAGGAGAGTGTACAAGATCCAGTTCCTTGCAATGCATTAGTCTCCCCCATGGCCTAACTGGCTCCATTCTGCAGTAGACAATGTAGATTATGTAACTCGAAGCAAATCACTTTATGTGCAATGGAATGTTTTCAGCCCCATCCCCTTGGGATCTGAAATATACCAGGGGCATCTCTGGGGCCAATAACCACATCTTAAGCAGAATGAATGAGTGGATATCTAGCCTGGAACTGGAACAGTGTTCTCTCATAAGGCAAGCCCAGCACAGGCTGTGAAGACTCTTAACTTTCCTCCTAGCAAGGAAATGTTCTAGGCCCAAGGTTCTTATGCAATTGTGCAGTGGCCAAGAAACTAAAACTGACTCCCTTTTCCAATAAGGACTATAATGGTGAATAAGGCATAAATGTTGCCCTTCTTGTGGAGATGAGCCTAATGAGGAAAAAAGATAATGCATAAACAAACAGAAAATTGAATGAATTAATGGCAATTTGTGATAAGTGCTTTGAAAAAAGATACAAGGTGCTACAGTGTATAATACCAGGGAGGGAAGCTGATTTAGAAGGGGTTTTTGGGAAATACCCTGTGAGGAAGTTAAGGAAATAATACCTAAGTTGAGACCTTATTGGAGAGAAGCTGGCAAAGTGATGAGAAGAATACAATCTAATGAAATAAGATACGAGTTTGAGGACTCTTTGCAGGAATGAGTTATGTGTATTCTAGAAATGGAAAGAGACCATGAAGTTGGTGAGTTAAAGTGTTCATGAGGAGGAGGGTGTGAAAGTTGGGAGAGGAGAGGAAAATGGAGTGTATGAAATGAACATGAGCTGGGCAGGAAGCAGATAGAAGAGCATGCATATTTTAGATTTCTCTATTTATTCACTCTATGTCCCTCTGAGATATCACTTGTTAACATCAGCTACTTTATTAGTATTTGCAGATGGTGACATATACTAGCATAACCTCCATAGGCAATTTAATCTGCTTTCACAGTAAGTTACCATTCATTTTCAGAAAACAATCTTTTTCTTAAATATATGGTTATTTAAGTTTGTTTTACTTAATTGTTTCTGCACATTTACTTTAAAAATTTACAGCCTCCTTCCACTTTAGCACCAGGCACCTAAAGAAGTAAGAGTTCACTGAACAGGTGGATAAAAATGGAGGAAATAGTAACAAATATCTCTTTCCTGCATCTTTCTGCTGCCATTCCTTCACCCTTCGCCCTAGTCCTACCTCTACTTCCTCTTAAAGGTGGCATGTTGACAACACCTTCTTCGGGGCAATGCCTTCATTTAATTGGTCATTATTTTCTTGCATTTGTAAGGGTCAGAGGACTGAGATTAAGTCTCAGGATGCTTCCTGATGAAATGGATATAATGCCAGCAGCAATAGCCCTGGCCTACATTCAGCATTCAGAGCTAAAGCGTGTGTGTGTGTGTGTGTGTGTGTGTGTGTGTTTGGATGATGGTACGATTCTCAATTCTGACTTATTTCCAGAGGACAGTAAGGTTTAATTAGTAGGGACTCAAATACCTTATCTAATGTAGGGAAGATGTTTAAGGAAACAGAATGGCTAGATGGCTGGATTGTATTGGCTAGTACAAAATTATCTTTTGATTCATGGTATCAGAGTCAGACCATCATTATTTTGTCTTGCTTTCTATCTACTTCAAAGAGAGAAAAATTTTCTTAAACAGTTGAAGGCCTGCTTCTCTTATTATTTCCAACCCCAAGATCATCATAAACAAAATTTTAAGATACATACATTGCATGTTGCTTCCTTTAAATCTTTTCATCATAAACCCTGCTGCTAGTTAGAAGGAAGGGATGGCTACTCTTTCTTAGCATGGTGATGAAGCCTGTATCCAATTTCTGTGTGTATCTCACACATCTACTACTATATTTTTCCACAAATATACAAAGGGAATTGAGAGTTAAAAAAAAAACACCACCACCTCTGTCTACACAAAAATGAATGTCTTTAATAAAATATTTTTAAAAGGTGAAAGTTCAGTTTGCGTACTCTAAATCCTATTGTTACCTTTTAAAAACTTAGGAAAAAATAGAGATTCAATTAAACAGAAAATACAAACATACTTCTAGAAAAGCTCATGTTTGACCAACACTCATATACATAGCCTGTATATATGTAGCCTGTAATTTCTTAAAGGAAATACTTTAAAAATATGAGGAAAAACTAGCAAAACCTGCATTCTTGTTGTTTCTTCAAGGGAAAGAACTCTATAGTAACTCTACCAATATAGTAGGTAATCAGATAATCTACTATTATCACCACTCCTGTTCCCACTAGTACAGTTAACATTTAGTAAAGACTGTTCTGTTCTAAGCCTGTTAAGCACAGTCCTAAGTGGTTTATATATATATATAATATTTTGCATTAAGCGCTCACAATGTCCCTACAAGATAGATATTTTTCCACCTATTTTTTTTAAATGAGGAAAATGAAACATACATGTAAAGAAAATTATGCAAGTAGTGCTATTAGGAAATTAAAAACTGAGGATCTTAAGTCATCATGCTATGGTTATACCCATTTCACAAAAGAAAAGTTGTAAATGCATACATACAACATGAGCCAATGAGCATAACTGAAGAAATGAATAAAACTAGTTAGAATTTTTAGCCACTTATTCCTGAATATTTTTCTACTCCTTTGTTTCACGTTACTCATTTTCCTAAATTACCTATGATTGAATAAAATGCAAAAACTCTTTTTTATAGAATATCTATTACTTAAAAATGATATTTTAACATTTCTTCTCATCTGAATGGAAGCTTACGTTGGAGAGAAAAAAAAGTCACATCTGCACTTTCAATGTTAGAGAACAGTTCTCTATTTCACCATAACGCAATAATAGCATTTACGTATTAGTATAGTTATTCAAGTGCTATTTTTACACTAAGTGCAAAGCTCTATAGAAACACCAAGGTAAGGGGCGCCTGGGTGGCTCAGTCGTTAAGCATCTGCCTTCGGCTCAGGTCATGATCCCAGGGTCCTGGGATCGAGCCCCGCATCGGGCTCCCTGCTCCACGGGAAGCCTGCTTCTCCCTCTCCCAGTCCCCCTGCTTGTGTTCCCTCTCTCACTGTGTCCCTCTGTCAAATAAATATTAAAAAAAAAAAACTAAGATAAATAAGACACAGCTCATTCTTCATACATTTTTAAAATGAGGTACTATGTGTGCATGAAAGCAGTATAATCTAAAATGGAATGTATACCATAAAAGAAATGCAAATGAAGATGGAGGTTTAACAGTTGATCTTTGTTCCAACCAACCCTGCATTGTTCCCACTGAACATCTTTTACCTCTGAGTTCCAGGCTGTGTAGTTGAATGAATCTCTCTGGGATGATAGGCTCTTTATTTTTATTATCTGCTCTGTGAAGTAGCACTTTATTTTATCTAGACTTCATTATCGAAGGATTTTTTCAACATGTATAAAAGTCAGTATTGACAGGCTTTTTAAAAAAATTATTTTGGCACATTTAAAAGGCCATCCCCTTGTCTTCCAGATGACATAGTTTCAATAAATATTTAGTATTTTTAATTTTATTTTCTTGTATTTAATAAGACATTTTCTGAAAATGCTTTCAAGATTTTTTATCTTTTATTTTTAGTATTTTAATGAGTCATTTTTATTTTTTTCTTCACATTAATCTATTTTGGGCTGTGCTCTTCTTTAATCTGTAAAGTTATGTCTTCAAATGTGAGAAGTTTTGCTATTATTTCTTCAAATAATTCTGCCACATTCTCATTCATTTTTTTTTTCTTCTGGGACTCCAGTTACACATATTTTAGACCATTTTACATTGTTCCACAAGTCCCTCAGGTACTCTCTAAATTTCTTTCTTTTTCTAATATATGCATAATAATATAATACAATATACTATATATTATAATAATGAAGTATATAACATAATAATAACTATAGATATAGAGATATATTTGAATCTTTCTGTTTGTCAGATTGGATAATCCCTATACTTTATATTCGAGTTCACTGATTATGGTATTATGCCTATCTAGCGTGTATTTTTAAGATGTTACCTTCTTTAGTTTTAGAATTTTCATTTCCAGCATTTATAGTGTCTATCTCTCTGCTGTTTTCTATTACTTCATTCATTCGCATAAATCCCTGTCTAGTTCGTTGTAGCCATAATAGCTATTTTAAAAGACTTGTCTGATTAAGTACAAGATCTGTGTTATCTTAAGTACCTTCATTGATTGTCTTTACATTTGAGAATGGGCTATCTTTTCTAGGTTTGGGTTTGTGTTTTCAGTTTTTTGGTTTTTTGTATGACAAGTACTCTTAGATTATATTTTGGAAATTGTGTACATTTTGTGACTATGTTGTGGAGAATCTATATTCTGCTTTCTCTGAAAAACATTGTTTTATTTTAGCAAGGCGACCACTTATTTAAAATGAAACTCAAAACTCTGTCTTACAGTGAACAGCAGCTCAAATCTCAATCCAAATCCTTTGTTTTCATAGCTGGGACATTTTGGGTCTCATTTGTGTATGTGCAGTTCAAAGGTCAACCAGAAATTTGGGCATAGTTTATAATCTCATTCACTTTTGTGTGTAGTGGTTGTCCTGGAAGCAAGACACAGTGGATGATTCTATCTTTCAGTTCACTGGGCCAGTAAAACAGCAAGTTTCTGATCTGGGTTTTAGCTGCTTCGGCTGTGCTACAACTATAGTCTGCTCTCAGGATAAAGCCATTATAGTAAAAATCTTAATCCGTGCTAGCCGCTTCTTCCAAATTTCAATTCTCCTCCAAAATCTAACTCCTTTGCTTACTCTCCAGAGCCCCAAAATTTACAAGATGTCTATTCAACAAAGTATTTCAGAATTTGGTAAACATTTGGTAGTTCATTTGGTTATCATTGAAAATACCATAGGTAGGGATCATTTCCTTTTCTAGTCTTTATTGTTTTAGTATAATGTATATTTTATAAGTATATTTTCTGTTGTCCGATTGGCTTACAACACCCTATTTAATTATTACAAATATTGTGTAACTCTCTGGGTTATAGTTAGAAAAGGGTTCAATATCTTTCAGAAACAAAGTTTGAATCTCCCAGATCCCTTTCTTCAGTCATGACCAGAATCTGTAATTTATAGTGTTTATATAATTTATCTCAACAGTAATGAACTCACATATACACACACAAAACATATTTTAAGTACTTCTGAGATTAATGGTGTCATGACCATCATTTTAGAAGGATTTAAAAAATACTACTGATAAATCATACCAACTAATTAACTAGTGTTTGAGAAAAAAAAAAAAAAGCCTAATAATGTGGTGATGGCCAGAGGAATAGGAATAAAAATATTTGGAGGAACCTATCATTTTCAAATGTTCATTTATAAAATTTAAATAACAAATAAGATCATAGTAATTTTTTTATTTGCCTATTAATCACTGGGTGAGGATGATCAAATATGTTGGTTGGGATGGCGGTTGCTAATATGATATAAATTCAAGATAAGAAAACTTGCATTTATTAAATCTCCTGGCTTTCAGACACTTGCACATATTTTTAAACTATTATTTAGTCTTCACACAATCCTTGAGAGTATTACTAGTATATTATAGACAAATTCAGGTTCATGGAGATTAAATATCTTAAGCACCATCATATTCTTAAAAATTGTCATGTGAGGAATTCGTATTCTGGACTGAAACTTTGGACCATAACTGCCTCCATGCATGCTACAAAAGGCCTCCATTATACTAGATCTTTTACCCTCTTCTTCCACTGATCAAATTATTTTATCAGTGCATGAAGTGTCTAAAAAGAAACAATGTTTAAAATAGAATCATCATTAGGAGAGGCAGTATACTAAAATTCAAATTTAGTGTATTCATGTTAGATATCAGGATCTATTCACCACTTTATTCAATAAGTTCTTTATTCATTGCCTACCACATCCAATTCACTGTGTTAGATTATAGAAGCAGGTTTTGATGATAGACACTGTGATAGATGAAGATAAAATAAAGGATTGGATATCACTCTATAGCAGAATAACACAAACTGAAAAGATTCATGTGGCACATTCACGCTTGCACAAATTTTCAACTTTTGCTAAGAATGATCCAGTCAGTCTGTACTCTAGTTATATCTAATTATGAACCAAAACTCTTTGAAGCAATGTAAAATCCATATTTTGAATGTGATTCCTGAGTTACCAATATGCTTTCACTTTTACTGATCAAAAATATATTATCACTTTATGAAAATTTATAAGGAGAGGAACCATAAAAATATTAAATGCTATGCCAAGTAGCTTTGGTAGCATAAGAACAACTGATCAGCATTGTTATTAGAGCAGTATAATGAAATTTACTTAAAGAAATAACTTACAGGTGATGGAAAATGTTTCTTTTTTGTTGCTGCATTTAGTACATAAAGTTAATGGTTCTTTCTAAAATATGGCTTCAGAAATAGTGCCACAATCACATTTTATTGGGATCAATCCAAAAATTAAAGTTTGGTAGGATTTTGAAACTATCCTCTTTTGCAGAAATACTATTGAATATTACCTAACAAGGGTATTTTTCAGTCACCAAGTTCACCCACCCAACCCTAATTCTTGCAATTGAATTACCTCATAGGTATGTCCAATTAGAATAGGGGTTTGAGAAACTCTAGGGATAAGTTCAGCAAACAGAGAATAGAGTTGGGCAAATGGTAAATATAAATGCACCTAAAGTCAGCATAATCTCTTTGGGAAATATCACACTGAGATGTTTTATTCTCAGACCTCTGGCCCCAAACATGGTCAAGGAGACTAATGCTACAGATAATGACAGAAATAAACTGAAACAGAAAGAATCCCTTTAGTCTGATCAACTTGGGCTTTTATTTCTCCTGTTTATGTATTTACAAAACTGTTAAATACATTTTAGATAATGACTTAAACTGAGCAAATGACAAAGACACATTTTAAAGTTTATCTTTTAGACTATCTTTTCAATTGAATTTTCTTAAGAGAAGAAATTTATTGACATAAATTATCCATTCTCTTAATGTCACATTTTATTTTCAATTTCTGAAGAAGTGGGTAATTTTTTCCCCTTCTCATCTGAACAAATATTCTCCATTATTTTACCTTGTGGAACTTTTCTAATGAGATCTAATTTCAATGTAAATAAAATTTACCTAAAGGGTTCCTAGATTGTTCCAGTGAAGATCTGAATATTGTTAAATAAGCATCTATACTGGTTTCTTTCCACAGGATTTTCATCATCTGTCCCTCTGATTAGGATCTGAACTAGTTTATAGGCTCCCTAACAAATAAACATTTATTACACATTCATAATAAAATAAAAGCTGGGCAATTTGTGGTTGAACAAGTATTTTCAGTATACGCATATATGTAGTGGATAAGAAGCTATCTATAAACATAGGGTTCAAAGGCAGTCACCAAATGTACATAATTTGTGGGGCACAAAAATATTTTTGTCCCTGAATTTTTCTACCACTGGATTGTCACTATTACAAGATATTTTGTTGTTGTATATTTAAATTTAAATTACAAAATCCAGAAAATTCACATTAAAATGTACTTGGGAGCACAATACCACATTGGTGGTTTCTGGGTATTAATAATGCTCTTTGAATCTGGGGAGAGAGAAACTGAAGGAAAAAAATTACTTAGAACAAATTTCACAAACCTCTATATGTTCCCTGGGAGCAAACTGAAAGCCCATGTCTCTGCATCCATATCATCTATATCTGGATACAGATACAGATTTAGATATATAATATTTTTCACTGTATTTGCTGCCTAGAAAACTACATTGTAAAGAAAGTGAACAAACATTCAAAGTAACAGCCAACTCTGGTGTTATTCATTGGCACCAAAAGATAGGGTTTTCCCCACAATTTTATATCAGAGGCAAAAGTTTTAAGTTCTCATAGCACAAATGAAGTTGTAATTGCTTCCCATTTTAATTAAGAGCCAATTTCAAACTTAAGAAGCCTGAGTATCTGTCTAAAGTGTTTATGCCACAGGCAGCTGGAGCCATTGAAGAAGGGGAATTAGAAAGACATTTTTGTACGGTGTGTCTGGCCAAAATTGGTTAGATTTGAAGAGTTGTTCCATTTCAATAATAATCATTACAACACTCAAAAAATATTCCATTGAATATGAATAGTTGCATAGATGACATTCAGTTTTACTATTCTCATGCTGAACAACTATGACAGGGATTCTTGACCGTTTTTGTGCCATACTTCTTTGGCAGCCTGGTGAAGAAAATGGACTCTTTCCCAGAAAATGTTTTTGAAAGCACAAAATAAAACACACAGAATATTAATGGAAACCATTGATATCTAAATTTAATTACAAAAGTATTTTTGTAAATAGGAATTTGAAATATATATGTGCCTCTTTATGGACATTAAAAAATGAGATCTAGCAGAAGGTATAATAAGTAGTGTAACTTGAAATACTAATTGGTATAAATTCTGTTTCAGAATATCTGCAACAGCTGTAACATATGAGAGTATTTGTGTTTTTTAGGATGAGAGTGTAATAGAGACCACAGTTCTGTTGTTTGTTGCCTTTATTCATAATAGAAGAAAATGTTCAATCCCACTAGAAACTTATTAATAAAGATATATTTTCTCATTGAAATTGATGGTCCCCCTAAATCTATCCACAATGTCTGGTTAAAAGTCTTTTTTTTTTAATGCCAAATTTTTGTTGAAGCACTTTAAACTTCTCAAGTAGTATACGGCTACATTTTGTTAAGTGCTGAATATGTACCAGAAACTATATGTGCTTTAAAACAGTCTCTTGCTCAATCTTCAAAACAATTCTCTAAGGTAGGAATTATTATTTCCTTTACAAACAAGCAAGTGGGAGCTCAAACTAACACTTTAAGTGGCAGAACCTATGCATGGAGATATATGGAAACATTTTTCTATTTCTATTTTGTGGAATACAGACAAATAAAAATAACGATATTCCTAAAAGGAATCGGAACCAGAATTCAGGGGGCACTTGGGTGGCTCAGTCGGTTAAATGTCTGCCTTTGGCTCAAGTCATGACCTCAAGGGTCCTGGGATTGAGCCCAATGACGGGCTCCCTGCTCAGTGCGGAGTCTGCTTCTCCCTCTCCCTCTGCCTCTTCCCACTGCTTGTGCTCTCTCTCTCTCTCTCAAATAAATAAATAAATAAAATGTTAAAAAAAAAAAAAAAAACAACTGGAATTCAGGTTTTCAGAATCCCATTTTGATGTTCTCTCCACAATGCCATTTCACCATTCGGGGATAACTGTGAGAAACTGTTCTTAAATAGTCTCATGATAGAGTGCCAATCCTGCGAAAACCGACACTTTAGAACGTGATTTTCTCAAGAGATCATAAAAACAATTCCCCCATGAGAAAAGTCGATGATGAAGAGAATTATCTCCATCTGCTGACCAGAGGCAGTATACAATATGGTGAGGGCACAAGCTGCCCAGAAGCCAGAAAAAAGAGTAGAAAAGTGCTGGCTTCTGAGAATCAAGTTCATCCGACTAAGCCATCCTGAGTTTGTTGCAGATAATTCCTCCGCGTTAGAGAGGAAGGAATGCAAATAAGTAATCTAGATATCACCTGAATCTCAGGATTACAGTCAATATAGAAAAAGCAGAGGTTTAATAATACTTAATTCAACACAATTCTAAGAAAAGCAAGCCTGTCAAGAGCTGCACTGATACTTGTAATTTGTGCATTAAGAAATTTTACTCAGTGATACATTTTAGTAAGAACTGTAATTGAGTTACAGACTCAAGTGGACAGAAAGCTTTTTTGACCCAGAGCATTACAAAAGGCATCAGGAAGGGCATGACATTTGACCAAAGTCTTAAAGTTTGGCAAGAATTCGGTTAAGAAGAGATATACATTTTAGGAAAAATTAGATAATATGACATATGAACGAGAGGACTCTAAATGATTCATATTAGAACATTTTATCTAAATTCAGGAAGAGTTTTGAACAGTGTGAAATGACAAAATTTTTTATAATGAAGAAAATTCTAGTAGTAGTCTGGGACAACGGCTGGGAAACAAGAAGTGATAGATGTCAGGGAACCCTTAGAAAGAAATTAGAAAATAACTGCATTTAAAAATACCTGATCTATGACAGTTTCCTTGGAATAGAATAAAAAGTTTCCAAAGATAACTCTGGAGACAGACATTTTAACTTGAGAAAGATCACATATGGGGATAAAGGGAAAGACAATGGTCAAGAAGGACATTAAGATCAATAGTTTGGTTATCTTGGTAACTTAGAAGAATATTTCCTGAGACAGGATATGACAAAACAGGCTAGGGAGGCTATACTAGTATTTCATGCAGAAACCTCGTAAGTTTGCCGTGTCAGTGAGAAAGATCTTAATAAACATGTTCAACAGGAATTTGGAAATAAGGTGTTAGACTTCGGAGGAAGTTACTAATATCAGCAATAGTGATGTTGCTGTTGTAGTACAGATGAAAGTCAAAGTTACCTGAATGGATGACCCTGCAAAGAAAGAGAGCAGAGAAAAAAAAACAGGAAAATGAATACAATAATTAGTGTATGTGAGGTGATGAAGGTGTATCAAGTCATCAAATTGTACACATTAAACTTACACAATGTTATATGACAATTATATCTCATAAAGCTGGGGAATATAAATATGAACAGTTTGACTAAAAAATGTAGAGTAAATGCTTTTAATTAAGGTGAAGAAAAGAAAGAGAAGTCAATAAACATACTAGCTCCTAATATTGAAAGGCTAATAGTGAAGTAACAAATGTTTGAAAATTGGGGAAGAGAAACCAAAAGAGATAAGAGAAGTAGCATACAGTATTGTCATAATTAAAGATGAAGTGAGTCTCAAGAAGATGCTGCTCAACAGTACAAACTTTGTAGGAATGAAGCCTAAGAATAGATTGTTGTTGATTTTGGCAACTTGAAGGTCTTTAATTTCCCTTTTAAGATCTATTTATGGGGACAGAATAAGATTATAGTACTTTGAGGAATGCACGGAAAAGTAAGAAATTGGAATCTGAAAAGTTACATTTAATTTTTGAGAAAACTTTTTATTAAAAATAAAAGTATGATACTTGAATAAGAAGAGAGGTTAAGATACTTTTTTTAGGGTATAGAAAAATTGAACAGTTTTATTGACCCTTTGGACTGGCAATAGATAAAAGCAGAAGAAAGAAATGGGAAGAATAATTGGGTAAAGTCCCAGAGGAGAAAAGAAGCCAGAAACTGAGAACAAAAATAAAAGGGCCATATGTGAAGAAGGTTAAGAATAAGATGTCTTATGGAAAGAGAAATACAATGAACCCCATTCTATGACCTCAGAATGGATTTAACTCATTTCTCATTGAAGGTAATAAGAGATTTGAAAAGCGATGGAGGCATCAAGCTGCCACATTGCTAACAACTTAAATCACATCATGAAACTAGCAGGAGAGTATGGTCTACAGTGTTCTAATCTGGGGCTCTGGTAGCCTCCCAGTGAGGCAGTTCTGAAACATAAATACTTGTTTTATTTTTGTTGTTATATACTGTGCCAGGACGGGGGGCGGGGGGAGGGGATGACAGACAAGTACTGAGCTAAAGGATAGAGTTTCTCTTGATATTTCCTACTCTGTTATACAGGTCAATAAATGCAGTCTAGTATAAGCAGACCAAGATATGTGTTCTAAAATCCACTAATGGTTGTTCAGTGTTTCTATTATCTTAAGGTACAAAAAATATTTACAAGCTTATGTGACAGTAAAGTCTTTAAAAATACTCCATTTAAAAAATTTACATTACACACTAATACATATTTATATACTTAACATTGAATATTTCTTGCTCCAGTTTTCCAATCTGATCTATAATACTCATGTAATATTGGAATAATTATGAATGAGTCTGAAGTCAAGTTAGTCTTCTGAATGGGAAAGCAAAAATAGAATTGGGTTTGGGTTAAATAGTAAAAATAAGCTTCTGAAAAAGAAATCAAATGCAGAAATATAAAATGAAAAAGCAATATTCAAGGGCAAACCCAGACTGCCTGATTGGAAGCATAACTAGGTACCTGGAAAATACCAGCTGGCAAGCAATGGCAATTAACACAGACTGCATTGTATGCCTACTGATATTCTCATTGTAGTAGCCTATACTAGAACTCTGGGCACCACCCCTCACTTTCAAAACCTACTCATTTTTTTTTTTCCTACTCATTTCTGAGAGGAAACTCCTTCTAAATTCTGGTGGCAAGATTTTGGTGGGATTACTGTGGCTACTTTCCTGCCTCTCAAGCTCTGAGAACCACAGTTCCCTCTTGCTTCACTGATTGGGTAGGGAAGGGCATGTGACTCACACTTCCCTGGGGAATTCTCTCTTTACTGTGGATCTGAAGGAGAAGTGGTTGGTGACTGGTCCCCTGAGCTGAAGCAGTGAATTGCAAGGTAGGAGAGACAATTACCTTTGAATTCCTTTACCAATGAAAAATGCCTAACAGAGATGAATAGCTAGATGAGAGAGAACTCTGAAGGTGTATGGACAAGGTTTGTCTTTGAAGTTTTCAGAGCTTCTCTGGTTCCTGCAAAATGACCTTATCATTTTTTTTAAACAACTCCATTACATCATATATATATATATGTGTATATATATATATATATTTTAAAGATTTTATTTATTTATTTGACAGAGAGAGACAGCGAGAGAGGGAACACAAGTAGGGGGACTGGGAGAGGGAGAAGCAGGCTTCCCGCCGAGCAGGGAGCCCAATGCAGGGTGATCCCAGGACCCTGGGATCATGACCTGAGCCAAAGGCAGATGCTAATGACTGAGCCACCCAGGCACCCCATCTTTATATTTTTCTTTACAGTTATTTTGAGTTAGGCCTTTAGTCACTTATAGTCTAAACAGCCCTGATTAATAGACTAAGTAAGATGAGTATAGTTTAATTGTTTGGTATTTAGTGTTTGTTCAATTTAATTGTGTCCTATGGAAAAATAAGTAATTAATCCAGCAGGCTCTAATTCTGTATTCATGATAATTAAGGTACAGAAAAGTTAATATTTGATATGGTATAAGTAATCTTCTAAATTAAAAATGATGATAAACAAGATTATAGAAATAATATTTCACACAAGAAAACTGTTTTCAAGTAGTTTGCATTCAAAATATATGCCAATTACAAGTGAAGCTTGATGCTTATTACAATATGTCTTAGTGAACACCTACATGGAAATCAGTCTGTATTTTTGTTGGAAGGTATTTGATAATATAAAAACACTTTTTTTTGTTATTATGCATGATGAATGCCTTCCTATTTTTAAAATCACCAGACAATATTCATTAAGTTTAAATTTCTGTTGATGTACACACAGTCCAAAATGAGTGTTCTACCCAGAGGTAGCCACTTTTAAATCTGATATTTATCTTTTCAGAAGATATCCTTCCATGTTTCCACTTATCTTAGAAAATGCTTATAAAAATATATGGAATTATGTATATTTATAGCTATATTTTTCTGTGTATTTTAAGACAGATGTTACATTCTATATAATGTTAAGCCCTTCTCATTCAGGAATATTCTTGGAAGATTCTTCCATGGAAGCAGAAATAAAATTAAATCATCTAAACGGTGCATCATTTTTCATAATACTAATACATCTTAGTTTACTTAACCCAGCTCCCTACTAATGAGAATCTAGGTAGAATGTGCATTAGTGAATAGTTGATCTTATCCTTATGCTTGCTGCCAACAACAAATGAGTTCAAATGAGTTGAATCAAATTGTTTGTTGCACCTGGGTTCCTGGCTACTCTCATTGTCTATTTTTTCTGCTTCTGCAACAACATTCAAGACCAATAACTCAGGAAGCACACCACCTTCTCCCCATAATTCACTATATCTGAAAGAAACACAAAACTCTATAGTTAAGAAAGATAGTTAACAACTTGTCTAAAATAAACAAACATACAAACAAAACCGGTAAATTCTGGAAACATGATTTGGATGCCAATCTTAATTACTCCAAGACAGCATCAAATAATTCCTCTCAAAATTAGGATGAGTTAAATTAAAAATTCTTATGCTAAGACAGGGCCTGAGTCACAGACTGTACTCATGATCTATTTAAATTTTTTGTCTTTCTCTTTATATTACATTCATTGTCAAAAAAATAATCTGTGCATTGATTTTAGATAATTTTTGACTAATACTGAGATTGAAATTCCTGCCTTAAATATGCTTCTGTCTCTAATGATACATTAATTAAGCATTTGCTGAAATTAGAGGTAATAATTCTTCTTTGAGGTCTTCCTAAAAATAAGAAGTTCACCAATGACATCAAATGATAAAGATATCTGGTGTATGATATTATCTATGCAAAGAATTGATAACCCTAAATAAATCAAATGCTTAATTGTGCTAACAAACCTTAGCCAATGTGTCATCTTCATTGATATTTCAGGAATGTTGTTTATTTTTTAAACTATCAGCAAGTATCTAACTGTTGTCCTGAGAGCAGCAGGTAGTCAACGTGACCAAAAATAGAACCAACTTTTTTCTTTTTTTTATAAAGTAAAATGTGGTGACCATGTAAACAAACAGAAAAATATTTTGGAAGGTTTAAAACATCTCCTCTTGGCATTATTTAAATATTATTTGTTAAGCAAGGCATTTTGGAAACAGAGAGCATCCTCTTGTCAGACTTGGAATCTGTGCCAGTTAATGAAATAGAGCAGGTGCAAAATTTAAAAGATGGAGGTTCATTCTTCACCAGTAATCTTTCGACTCTAGTACAATCTCATTGTCTAATGATACATAACTGGGTTGAATAAGCATCTTTGGGCTCAATGTCACTTAGAATTTTGGTTTCCACCTATATGGACCAGTCTTACTTGTAATGTAAGGAAGAAATAAAAAATTTGTAATTTGATGGAATAAGATATCGTCTACACAAAGAATTTTGATAGCTGCTGGAAAAAAAGGAGAGAATCATTTTATATTTTTCCAACCTGAAAAAAAGTATTTAGTAGATTTATCCAAATCAGGGCAATAAACAAAAGCCCAGACTACTGAGTTTTCTCTAAATCAAGAAGATACTGTATGTTCTGTACATCTTAAATAAACTTAATCATCTAAGAATTTATTAGATATCAAATCTTTCTTTTATGTTCTCCAGTTTCATATTTAATCTATGCTATATTACAGAACCTGTATTCTCATGTAAAGCATTTTATAAACTGAACAGATGGTTCTGTTAATATAAAACAGTTGAGTTATTTAAACTTATATCATTGTTTATACAGAAGTGATCTTAAATGCACCTCAAAAAAGATATGAATAGCTTATTTTAATTGCATTTAATGAAACGTTATAAAACTACACATTACCCAGAGGCATGTAAGATAAAATTAGTCTTATAATTATCATAAATTTAAATTATTGGTATAAAATATTTTATTATACAAATTAATGCCTATTAAATTGGAAACAAAAAAGATCAGTTAGTATATAAAACTTAAATACATATATTTTAAGGACAAATTAAAGAGTATTCTTTCTTTTTCACATGAGAATTTTGCCTGTCTCCCTCCTTCCCTCCTTTTCTCTTTTCTTTCTTTTTTCTTCTCGTTTCTTTTCTTTTTTCTTTCTTTCTCTTTCTTTCTTTTTTCTTTTCTTTTCTTTTTTCTTTCCTTCCTTCCTTCCTTCCTTTTTTCCCTCCCCTTCCCTCCCCTCCCCTCTCCTCTCCTTTCATTTCATTTCCAGAGGTAGAGAGAGGCAGAGGGAGAGAGAAGAGAATCCCAAGCAGGCTCCATGCCCAGCACAGAGTCTGACATGGGGCTTGATTTCATGACCCTCAGATCATAACCAGAGCTGAAATCAAGAGTTGGATGCTCAGGACGCCTGAGTGGCTCAGGTGGTTAAGCGACTGCCTTCGGCTCAGGTCATGATCCTAGAGTCCCAGGATCAAGTCCCACATCAGGCTCTCTGCTTAGCAGGGTGTCTGCTTCTCCCTCTGACCCTCCCCCCTCTCATGTGCTCTCTCTCTCAAATAAATAAAAAAAATCTTAAAAAAAAAAAAAGAGTTGGACACTCAACCGACTAAGCCAGCCACCCAGGCCCCTGCCTTTCTGTTTTTCCTAAGAATGTATCACTTAGTACAGTGCCTAAAACAGAGAACACTATGTAAGTATAGTAATGTTATAAATTCTATTATTACTGTATACAAGTTCACATTAATTTCATTTATCTTATGTTATTTTAAAATATGTTATTGCAATATATCTTTATTTTGAATTATTTTGCTTAATTTTTCTCCATTTATTTTTCCCAATATAATCACTTAACAAGTTTGGGACTTTTGGATTTTCAGGAATCTGGACTGGGACCAGAAATGGTTTGGAAAAATGATGACAAATATTTACAGTAAAGGTTGGAAATACAGAAAAGTATGTTTTTACTTAAATGGTGTTACTAGATAATCCATCCTGAAATTTGTATCCTTTCTTTGGTTGCTTATCACCAAATATTGTCATATTTTTAATTCCCAAAGTTTCCAGGTATCATAACTAAAATAGAGGTACTCTGAGGAAAAAGAACATGGGAACTCCAGCCCTAACAATCCTTTAAGGATTGACTGAAGGATCTTAAAATGATAGATGGGAAATGGTTCACAGATAGGGACCAAAGCTGTGTGAAAATGTTTATAAGATCATTATATGGAAGAAAAAAATAACGCAGTCTCATTCTAAACATCCAAACACTTTGGTGTAGAGATCAGAAATGTCAACCAATTTAGTTGGAAATATAAAGATGACCTTGCTGAGGATACAACCAACATGAGAACGGGTGGCCTTGCAGAGTAAATCCCCCATCACTGAGGCATTCAAGCCCAGGCTGGATAACCACTGGTTGAAACAAGTCAAGTCCAGTACACCTGGCTATGACTGGCTTGGACTGCATTTTGAACTCTTCTAACTATGCGATTATGGTGACAAAGTGGATGTGGGTATGGAAATGACATTCTACAGTGTTTGTGTTTTTGTGCTACCTCAGCTAGTCTTATTCATCTGTTGGGATGGTATAAGTCTGCTGCTTTTGTTTAGTTTTAAGAAATTAGTTAAGGTCAGTATAAAGTCATTTGGAAACACCTGTCTGATAGAAACAACAAAAAAAGGGGTTTTCATCTTATTTGGAGACAACTACAAAAACTATGTTGACTGTTTTATCTTAATTTTCTCTTCCAAGAACTTGGCATTAGCTCTTCAAAAAGGTTGGCCCCATGGTTCCACTGCCAAAATACACAACAAACCTCTATTCAAAGTAAGATCATATTAGACATTGCATTTTATAGCCTTAATAGGTTGTTCAAAAGCAGCCAAGAACCAAACACATATTTAAGCTTAAGAGTAATTAAAGTACCACAAGAAGAAAATAAGGGGAATAAAAATACTATTTGCCTTAGATTTATTCCAAATCCAAGCTGGCGATATAAGCCATTAGTATTCTAGAAGTACTTCTAGTTTGTTTCTTTTTTTATTGTTTCTCACCTTCCTTTCTGCTCTATTTTTCCTCCATGGTTCTTCACTTTTTCCCTTATATCTATTCCATTATGTTGCTGTTCTTTATCAATCCAGAGTTAAAGATTTAGAAATTAGATGTAAGCCCACCTGGAAGATAGGAAGAGTTCCCTCCACTGTTATCTAAGGAGGAAGCTAAGAGTAAAGACACCACAGGTAAAATTAAAGAACATGCTGCATATCTTAGAAAAAAACTTCTAGCAGAATTTTCGGAAATATTTAGAATGTCACTTTCTTCTCATCAGAACACATGGCTTTGATTTACCAAGTTCAAAGCATCTGAGAAGAAAGAAATTAGAGAATGAAAAGAAATTATAATACTGACATTTTTTTAAAAAAAGATTTTATTTAGAGAGAGCAAGCGAGTGAGAGAGAGAGCATGGGAGCAGGGGGAAGGACAGAGGGAAAGAGAATCTTAAGCAGACTCCCCATTGAGCATGAAGCCTGATGCTCCATCTCACCCTGAGATCATGACTTGAACTGAAATCAAGAGTCAGATGCTCAACCGACTGAGCCATCCAGGTGCTCCAGAATACTTACTGACATTTTAAATATTAATGTTGTAAATTATAATTATTTTTTCTATCTTTCCCCTAATTATCCCTTCACCTTTAGTGTTCTGTTGCCTTGGAAGCTTTTGTAGGAAGAATTAAAAGCTGCTATTAGATGGCCTCTTCCTTTATCTTGTGAAAGATAAAGATCTTCCTTTATCTTGTGAAAAAAAATATAAGAGATTGTGTTAGAAATTTTAAAGTGAGGGGAGAAAAAGTAGGGTCATTGATTTGGAGTAGAGACTAAATCATAACAATGCATTTTTCCTTGAATAGGCAGAGAAGGTCAGTGTATACATCTAGAATGGAAGGTACCCAAGGTCCAAATAAATGGCAAACTCTCAGAGGTGTACTGTTTCTGAACGCACCTGGGGTAGGCTAGACAGGAGGTATCAGACTGCTTAGATTACCAAAAGCCTAGCACATTCCTACTTGGTAAGGAAGTATCAAAGCTACTGGCAACACCAAGGGACAGTTGGGCTTGGACAAAGAAAACGTCAGTGACAATCAAAGGAGATTGAAATTAACTTGGTTCCTGCTTTTCTGTGCCACATAAGCCTCTGGAGCTATCTCTCATAATTCTAAGATGGAAGAAGTCATACGTATGGGATTGAATTTCACACTACTTCTTCTTATTTTTTTTCTTTTTTAGAGAGAGGTAATGTGTCCAAGTGGCGGAGGGAGGTAAGGGGCAGAGGGAGAGAGAATCCTAAACAAGCTCCATGCCCAAGTGGGGTTTGATCTCATGACCGTGAGTGAGACCATGACCTGAGCCCAAATCAAGAGTTGGATGCTTAACCAACTGAGCTACTCAGGTGCCCCAAATTCCATGCTATTTCTATAGGATGAGGGTTAGAGTTAGATCTAATAAATTATTATGCAACAGATGCAGATAGAAGAACATTTTATTTTTTTAATTTTTTTTAAAGATTTTATTTATTTATTTGACAGAAAGAGACACAGCGAGAGAGGGAACACAATCAGAGGGAGAGGGAGAAGCAGGCCTCCCGCCTAGAAGGGAGCCCGACTTGGGGCTCAATCCCAGGACCCTGGGATCATGACCTGAGCCAAAGGCAGATTCTCAATGACTGAGCCACCCAGGTGCCCCAGAAGAACATTTTATAAAAATATTTAGCACCTCTGAGTTGATGGACTGAGAGTCATAAATACCACATAACAATATGAAGGGAATGTGGGAGTTAGGCCAAAAAAAGAAAAAAAAGATTCAAATTAGTTTTTACAGTATTGTTTATATTTTAAAACATGATAGCAAAGCAAAAAGCAGATGCATATATATTATATACCAGAAGTGAGCACAATGGAAACCAGTAATGCATCAACTTGGGCTTCCAGTTTATCCCATTTTTGTGTATATCTGGAAATTCATCTTCTCCTGAAGGAGATTTTAATTACTTATCAATACACAATTAATTAGGAAGTTTATAGATCTGTACCGGTCTTTTAAAAAAAAATGGACCTGGACATTTCTAGTCCCATAAGTGTATACAAATAATCATACTACATCAATACCTACAAGCTAGGTTTATTTGAATGCTAGGTGATTCTCAGATATATCTCATTAAATACAGCAAAAAATTGTGTAATTATAAGTGCAAAATTATGCATTTTGTCATAATAATTTTACTTATTTAGCATAATTTAATTTTAGATTTTCAGCAATTATTACAAGTTTAGGATATTTTTTATATAAGTTATATTTATGATAGAGAATTAAAACAGTAGTTTTACAAATTTCATGCTACTCTTCAATGTTCTGGATTAATGAGACTGAAAGTATCTGGTAATTGGAGGATGAATTAAAATTTGCAACATTTAAAATATGAAACATTTTACATATGGGAATAGGATTTTTCATGAAACTGAACAACCAAAAAATAAAAATCAAGAATTTGAAAGATGAACCCTCAAATTCAACTTATAATCTTTTATTTCAAACATTTGTATTTATTAAAAAGTATTATGCCATTTATTGAATTTACAACATGTAAATGCCCTAATTTAGTCAACAAATATTCTTTATTGGTAGATGAATCAAAGAAGTGATTTATTTATTTTTTTCCCAAGATTTTATTTATTTATTTGAGAGAGAAAATGAGAAACAGAGAGCATGAGAGGGAGGAGGGAGAGAAGGAGAGGCAGACTCTCTGCTGAGCAGGGAGCCCGATGTGGGACTTGATCCCGGGACTCCAGGATCATGACCTGAGCCGAAGGCAGTCGCTTAACAAACTGAGCCACCCAGGTGCCCCCAAAGAAGTGATTTAAAAAGAGTGCCAATTTTAATGAAAGTTTGAAAAACAGTCCTATGAAAAAAAAGCAAAAAAAAAAAAAAAAACAAAAAAAACAGTCCTAGGGTTTAGCTACATAAGTGAAATATAAGATAACCTTTGTCACTGGGTATTTGCCACAAACTGCTCATTCTCTATCATCTAATATTTATAAATATTTCCTTAGTCTATCAAGACACGGAATCAGTGATTTGCTCTGGCTAGTCCTTACCTTCTCTGTCTGCTGACTTTCTTGCAACAGATGATTATAAAATTCAAGGGTTTGAACTATGTAGAAAATCTCCATAATGAACTAACACTTAACAGATACCACTATCAAGACACATAGAGCTGGATTTGTCATTTATCAGATTTTTCCATCGGGTCAAATGATTTTATGATAGGCTCACTTGGTACAGAATATGACCCTATCTATAATCAGCTGAATTACCGTTACATAAAAATTGGAAATTCCCAGGACAAGAGGAGCAACAGTCACAAGAAAGTAATGATACAGAACATTCTAACTTGGCTTCCTCTAGAGTCAACAAAAGTATTAGAAAAAATTATATGTATGGATTCCTTGGCAGTTCTATTTGGAAGAGCAGGAGTGAACTCAGATTCTGCTTTAATAATGGCTAAGAAAGTACAAAATAAAATCATTATTTGACATTGCAACCCTGTGCTGTTTTAGCAGGCTAAAGATTTTGCATAGGGAATCTTTATAGAAAGATTCTTCACGATGCATCAGAATGCTTCCATACTGTTGCCTTATAACAAATGGAACATTGATGTCTCACTCTGGGGTTTTCTTGCCCAATCATGGGCTTGAAGAAAGAGTTTGGGTGCAATGTAGGAAGACCAAAAACAGTTCGGGTGCCCAGAAGGTTATAAAACAATTTTAATTAACAGGTAAATAAATTTGTTAAAGGAGACTATTCATTGATAGATGAAAGAAAAAATAAATCAATCTGAGATTTTGAAAAGGAAGGAAATTTTGGGATATTCTTTTTTTTTTATTTTTTATTGTTGTTAATCCCAATACATCAGTAGTTTTTGATGTAGTGTTCCATGATTCATTATTTGTGCATAATAACCAGTGCTCCACGCAGAACGTGCCCTCTTTAATACCCATCACCAGGCTAACCCATACCCCACTCCCCTCCCCTCTAGAACCCTCAGTTTGAATTCAGAGTCCAACATCTCCCATGGTTCGTCTCCCCCTCCGACTTATTCCCCTTCATTCTTCCCCTCCTGCTAACTTCTTTTACATTTCTTAACATATATTGCATTATTTGTTTCAGAAGTACAGATCTGTGATTTGACAGTCTTGAACAATTCACAGCGCTCACCATAGCATATACCCTCCCCAATGTCTATCACCCAGCCACCCCATCCCCCCCACCCCCCACCACTCCAGCAACCCTCAGTTTGTTTCCTGAGATTAAGAATTCCTCATATCAGTGAGGTCATATGATACATGTCTTTCTCTGATTGACTTACTTCACTCAGCATAACACCCTCCAGTTCCATCCACATCATTGCAAATGGCAATATCTCATTCCTTTTAATGGCTGCAAAATATTCCATTGTGTATATATACCACATCATCTTTATCCATTCATCTGTCAATGGACATCTTGGCTCTTTCCACAGTTTGGCTATTGTGGACATTGCTGCTATAAACATTGGGGTGCACGTACCCCTTCGGATCCTTACATTTGTATCTTTGTGGTAAAGACCCAGTAGTGCAATTGCTGGATCCTATGGTAGCTCTATTTTCAACTGTTTGAGGAACCTCCATACTGTTTTCCAAAGTGTTTGCACCAGCTTGCATTCCCACCACAGTGTAGGAGGGTTCCCCTTTCTCCGCATCCCAGCCAACATCTGTCGTTTCCTGACTTGTTAATTTTACCCATTCTGACTGGTGTGAGGTGGTATCTCATTGAGGTTTTGATTTGGATTTCCCTGATGCCGAGCAATGTTGAGCACTTTTTCATGTGCCTGTTGGCCATTTGGATGCCTTCTTTGGAAAAATGTCTGTTCATGTCTTCTGCCCATTTCTTGATTGGATTCTTTGTTCTTTGGGTGTTGAGTTTGATAAGTTCTTAATAGAATTTGGATACTAGCCCTTTATCTGATATGTCATTTGCAAATATTTTCTCCCATTCTGTCGGTTGTCTTTTGGTTTTGTCGACTGTTTCTTTTGCTGTGCAAAAGCTTTTTTTCTTGGTGAAATCCCAATAGTTCATTTTTGCCCTTGCTTCCCTTGCCTTTGGCGATGTTTCTGGGAAGAAGTTGCTGCGGCTGAGGTCGAACAGGTTGCTACCTGTGTTCTCCTTTAGGATTTTGATGGACTCCTGTCTCACATTGAGGTCTTTCAACCATTTTGAGTCTATTTTTGTGTGTGGTGTAAGGAAATGGTCCAGTTTCATTCTTCTGCATGTGGCTGTCCAATTTTCCCATCACCATTTGTTGAAGAGACTGTCTTTTTTCCGTTGGACATTCTTTCCTGCTTTGTCAAAGATGAGTTGACCCTAGAGTTGAGGGCTCATTTCTGGGCTCTCTATTCTGTTCCATTGATCTATGTGTCTGTTTTTGTGCCAGTACCATACTGTCTTGATGATGACAGCTTTGTAATAAAGTTGGAATTCCAGAATTGTGATGCCACCAGCTTTGCTTTTCTTTTTCAACATTCCTCTGGCTATTCGGGGTCTCTTCTGGTTCCATACAAATTTTAGGATTATTTGTTCCATTTCTTTGAAAAAAGTGGATGGTATTTTGATGGGGATTGCAGTGAATGTGTAGATTGCTGGAGGTAGCATTGACATCTTCACAGTATTTGTTCTTCCAATCCATGAGCATGGAACGTTTTTCCAGTTCTTTGTGTCTTCTTCAATTTCTTTCATGAGTATTTTATAGTTTTCTGAGTACAGATCCTTGGCCTCTTTGGTTAAATTTATTCCTAGGTATCTTATGGATTTGGGTGCCATTGTAAATGGGATCGACTCCTTGATTTGTCTCTCTTCTGTCTTGTTGTTGGTGTATAGGAACGCCACTGATTTCTGTGCATTGATTTTATATCCTGCCACTTGACTGAATTCCTGTATGAGTTCTAGCAGTTTTGGGGTGGAGTTTTTTAGGTTTTCCACATAAAGTATCATATCATCTACAAAGAGTGAGAGTTTGACTTCCTCTTTGCCGATTTGGATGCCTTTGATTTCTTTTTGTTGTCTGATTGCTGTGGCTAGGACTTCTAATACTGTGTTGAATAGCAGTGGTGATAGTGGACATACCTGCCGTGTTCCTGACCTTAGGGGAAAAGCTCTCAGCTTTTCCCCATTGAGAATATTTGCTGTAGGTTTTTCGTAGATGGCTTTTATGATATTGAGATATGTACCCTCTATCCCTATACTCTGAAGAGTTTTGATCAAGAAAGGATGCTGTACTTTGTCAAATGCTTTTTCTGCATCTATTGAGAGGATCATATGATTCTTGTTCTTTCTTTTGTTAGTGTATTGTATCACGTTGATTGATTTGCGGATGTTGAACCAGCCTTGCAGCCCAGGGATAAATCCCACTTGGTCATGGCGAATAATCCTTTTAATGGACTGTTGGATCCTTGGCTAGTATTTTGGTGAGAATTTTTGCATCCATGTTCATCAAGGATATTGGTGTGTAATTCTCCTTTTTGATGGGCTCTTTTGTCTGATTTTGGGATCAAGGTAATGGTGGCCTCATAAAATGAGTTTGGAAGTTTTCCTTCCATTTCTATTTTTTGGAACACTTTCAGGAGAATAGGTATTAATTCTTCTTTAAATGTTTGGTAGAATTCCCCTGGGAAGCCATCTGGCCCTGGGCTTTTGTTTGTTGGGAGATTTGTGATGACTGCTTCAATTTCCTTAGTGGTTAAAGGTCTGTTCAGGTTTTCTATTTCTTCCTGGTTCAATTTTGGTAGTTGATACATCTCTAGGAATGCATCCATTTCTTCCAGGTTATCTAATTTGCTGGCATAGAGTTGCTCATAATATGTTCTTATAATTGTTTGTATATCTTTGGTGTTGGTTGTGATCTCTCCTCTTTCATTCATGATTTTGTGGATTTGGGTCATTTCTCTTTTCTTTTTAATAGGTCTGGCCAGGGGTATATCAATCTTGTTAATTCTTTCAAAGAACCCGCTCCTAGTTTGGTTGATCTGTTCTACTATTCTCTTGGTTTCTATTTCATTGATTTCTGCTCTGATCTTTATTATTTCTCTTCTCCTGCTGGGTTTAGACTTTGTTTGCTGTTTTTTCTCTAGCCCCATTAGGTGTAGGGTTAGGTTGTGTATTTGAGACCTTTCCTGTTTCTTGAGAAAGGCTTGTATTGCTATATACTTTCTTCTTAGGACTGCCTTTGCTGTATCCCAAAGATTTTGCAGAGTTGTGTTTTCATTTTCATTCGTTTCCATGAATTTTTTTAATTCTTCTTTAATTTCCTGGTTTACCCATTCATTTTTTAGTAGGATGCTCTTTAGCCTTCATGTATTTGAGTTCTTTCCAACTTTCCTCTTGTAGTTGAGTTCTAGTTTCAAAGCACTGTGGTCTGAAAATATGTAGGGAATAATCCCAATCTTTTGGTAGCAGTTGAGACCTGATTTGTGACCTAGGATGTGATCAATTCTGGAGAATGTTCCATGGGCACTAGAGAAGAATGTGTATTCCGTTGCCTTGGGATGGAATGTTCTCAATATCTCTGTGAAGTCCATTTGGCCCAGTGTGTCATTTAAAGTCTTTCCTTGTTGATCTTTTGCTTAGATGATCTGTCCATTGCAGTCAGGGGGGTGTTAAAGTCCCCCACTATAACTGTATTGTTGTCAATGTGTTTCTTTGCTTTTGTTATTAATTGCCTTATATAATTGCCTGCTCCCATTAGGGCCATAGATATTTACAACTGTTAGATCTTCTTGTTGGATAGACCCTTTAAGTAGGATATAGTGTCCTTCTTCATCTCTTATTACAGTCTTTATTTTAAAATCTAATTTGTCTGATATAAGGATTGCCACCCCAGCTTTCTTTTGGTGTCCATTAGCATGGTAAATGGTTTTCCACCCCCTCACTTTCAATGTGGGCGTGTCTTTGGGTCTAAAATGAGTCTCTTGCAGACAGCGTATTGATGGGTCTTGTTTTTTAATTCAATCTGATAGCCTGTGTCTTTTGATAGGGGAATTCACCCCATTTACATTCAGGGTACCTATTGAAAGGTATGAATTTAGTGCCATTTTATTGCCTGTACGGTGACTGTTACTGTACATTGTCTGTGTTCCTTTCTAATCTATGCTGCTTTTAGGCTCTCTCTTTGCTTGGAGGACCTGTTTCAATATTTCTTGGAGGGCTGGTTTTGTTTTTGCAAATTCCTTTAGTTTTTGTTTGTCCTGTAAGCTTTTTATCTCTCCTTCAATTTTCAATGAGAGCCTAGCTGGATATAGTATTCTTGCCTGCATATTTTTCTCGTTTAGTGCTCTGAAGATATCATGCCAGTCCTTTCTGGCCTGCCAGGTCTCTGTGGATAGGTCTGTTGCCAGTCTAATGTTTCTACCATTGTAGGTTACATATCTCTTCTCCCGAGCTGCTTTCAAGATTTTCTCTTTGTCTCTGGGACTCATAAGTTTTACTATTAGATGTCGGGTGTTGACCTATTTTTATTGATTTTGAGAGTGATTCTCTGTGCCTCCTGGATTTTGATGCCTGTTTCCTTCCCCACATTAGGGAAGTTCTCTGCTATTATTTGCTCCAATATACCTTCTGCCCCTCTTTCTCTTTCTTCTTCTTCTGGGAATAATGGGATCCCCATTATTCTAATGTTGTTTCGTCTTATCGTATTGGTTATCTCTCGAATTCTGCCCTTGTGATCCTGTAGTTGTTTATCTCTCTTTTTCTCAGCCTCTTTATTTTCCATCATTTGGTCTTCTATATCGCTGATTCTCTCTTCTGCCTCATTTATCCTAGCAGTTAGTGCCCCCACTTTTTATTGCACCTCATGAATAGCCTTTTTGATTTTGACTTGGTTAGATTTTAGTTCTTTTATTTCTCCAGAAAGGGTTTCTCTAATAACTTCCATGCTTTTTTCAAGCCCAGCTAGTATCTTTAAAGTCATGATTCTGAACTCTAGGTCCGACATCATCCTAATGTCCGTATTGAGTAGGTCCCTGGCAGACGGTACTACCTCTTGTTCTTTTTGCTGAGGTGATTTTTTTCGTCTTGTCATTTTGTCCAGAGGAAAACAGATGAATGAGAGAACAAATGCTAACAGGGTAACAACATCCCCAGCAAGTATATTCTATAAAATCAGAGAAGACCTGAAACCAGGGGACAAGAAAGGGAAAGAAAGAAAAAAGGGGGAAAAAAAGATAAAAACAAACAAAAACAGAACAAAACAAACAAAAACAGAATATGATCAAATATGATCAGGCTAGTGCATAGATCAGTGCCATACACTAGATTTTGGGCGTATTTTGGTCTGTTAGAAGAAAGTGCCTCCTAAAATTTTAAAGGAAGAAAGACTTATATATGTACAAAATAAGGGTTGATACAATGAAGGGATGGAAGATGACTGTAAAGATGAAAATTATAAAATAGTTTATAAAAGGAATTGATAAGATAAGAAGTTGTTTGAAAAAAGAAAGAAGATTTAATAAAAAGAAAAGAAAAAAAAAGGGAGAGAATGTGATCAGGCAGGAGACTAGAACAAAGCCATACACTAGTGATTTAGGGTGTATTTTGATCTGTTAGAAGAAACTGTATCTCAAAATTTTAAAGAGAGAACAACTTATATATATATGCCAAAAATAAGGGTAACTACTATGAAGGGATAATATATGACTCTAAAAATGAAAAATAAAAAATGTTTTTTAAAAAAGGGATTGATAAGATGTTGGTTGAAAAGGGAAGAAGAAAAAATAAAAAAAACAGTTAAAAAAATTAACTTTGAAAAACTAATGAATCATGGTAAAAAAGCCATGAATTCTATGTGCAGTATTCCCCTAGCGCTGGAGTTCTCCCGTTCTCCTTGATCGGTAAATTTGGTATTGGCTTGCTGGCTGTTCGTTCTGATCTTCTGGGGGAGGGGCCTGTTGCCGTAGTTCCCAAGTGTCTTTGCTGGAGGCGGAATTGCCCCGCCCTTGCCGGTCTGGGCTAAGCAAGCTGCTCGGGTTTGCTCTCAGGAGCTTTTGTTCCCTGCAAGCTCTTGGTACTGCTTTGGAGGACCAGGGTGAAAATGGTGGCCTCCCACTCTCCACCCAGAGGAGCTGAGAACTCGGGTCCCTGCTCCTCAGTGCACCCCCAGAGAAAAGCAGTCACTCCCATCTACCTGTTCTCCGGCTGCACTCCGTGCTCACCCGGCCTGTGACCGAGCATTTCTATCTCTGGCACCTGACCCCGTGTGGAGTCTCCAAACTCAGCAGATCCATGCAGCGCGCTCCCGCGCCGCTTCTCCTGGGAGAGGAAGGGGATTCTTCCCGGCTCTGCTGCTTGTTGGGTCCCTGCTAGAGGAGCAGTGGCCCAACTGTGCTACGGATCACAGTTTATGGCCACTCTGAGCTGAGAGCCTGTGCCTCATCTCCATCTCTGCAGCCAGCTTCCCTGCTCCGGTACCTGGGAGCTCTGTTGCACTCAGGCACCCCCAGTCTTTCTTTGACCCCGAGGGTCCTGAGACCACACTGTCCCGCGAGGGTTCCACCCCCCCTTAGCCACTGGAGCAACGTCCCTCAGTGGAGTGGACTTCTAAAAGTTCCGATTTTGTGCTCCTCGGCTCTATCACTTGCCAGAAGCGGCCGGCGGAGACCCCCTCCTCCGCCATCTATCCTCCCGAATATCGCCTCGGATTCACTTCTCCGCACGTCCTACCTTCAAGTAAGTGGTTGCTTCTCTCTTCAGAGAGTTGTTGCTACTGTCTTCTTTGATCTCCTCTTGAGTTCATAGGTGTTCAGAATGGTTTGATCCCTATTCAGCTGAATTCCTGAGACCAGACGAAATCCAGGTCTCCTACACCTCCGCCATCTTGCTCTGTCCCCGGGATATTCTTGATGTCCCAGTAATTGTCTGTTACTTCATATATTAAGAAAATATAACACATATGGGCAATTTCACAGTTGTTTTGCATCAGTGTTTTGGGATATCTGCTGCCATTTGGATTCTATAATAGGCAAAGAGATCAGCTTTTTAAAAAAGAAAACATGACACTTTGTTCTGGGTGTGTTGTGGAAATCAATATAGATGAACCCATTTTAAGCCTTGTAACCCATTAGGGAATGCCCGGATGTAGTTCAGACCAGAAATGAGAAGATCACACTAGAGAATAGCAGAATCCTATTAATGTCAGACTCATATTTCCTGATTTTTAACAAGGCTATTCCAGCACACTTTGGTCTGTTTTGAAGGTCTCTTATTTGGTAACTTAAGATAATTTTAATTGTTGGTCAGTCTATGTAAGGGGTGTCAATTTGCAAGACAATTCAGATTAATGGATAGTGCCTGCAGCTCTTTGCGGAAAAGGATTTTGAGGCTATACCCAGGTGGAGACTGACAGACTGCCATGATTACTTGTTATTTTCTATGAGTCCAAAGTTACAAATGTATTACTTGACATTTTATGAGAGGCAGTATGCCTCATGTAGGTGTTTCTTTGCAGAGGTGATATTTGAACTCATATTTGAATAACAAGTAAGAATCAATTAGAAAATGTTTGGAGAGAGAGGGAAAAGTGGCCCAGGCAAAGGTACAAAAAATACTGAGATCAGAGGGATACACATCTGACGAAAAACTAGTAAAGCTAGGGTTCAGGAAGTCAGAGAAAGGATGATGGCTAGGAAGTGAGCAGATGCCCTGTATGTAAGGCTCAACATTCCCTAGAAGAATTCCTCAATTAATTAAATTCAGAGTTAAGAGTATCATCTTCATTAAACACTATTTTTATTCTAGGATTACTGTTCACCATCCAAATTGGTTAACATGACTGTGTCATGATTACTCTTGGAAATACTATAAATGTGGTGTAATATAAGGTGAGCTTATTTCAAAATTTTCACTCTTTCATTTCCATTCCAAAAAGAAAATCCACAAAATATATAGGGAGTAATATATGCTGGGTCTTTAAAAAATTTTTAACTGCTATTGTTTCTTGCAAATATTGGCTGTTTGGAATAATTTAAAAAGTTTAAGAGATATTAAGAAAAACAAATAGTCTCTGCCTCCTCCTGCTTATCTCTCCACACAAGCAAGTCAGTCTCACCATCTGAGTCATGTGTATCAACAGTTTATCTTTTTAGGTTGTGTATTCTTTTGAAAGCCCATAATCATTTATTTACTCATGTATAAGCTTTTGTTCTTTGTTTTATAAGTACAGCTCCACTTCTATTACTCTAAAACTTGTTCTTTTCACTAAGCAAATTATCACAGACTTCTTTCAAGGTCAATATCTGTATCCATATTATTTTTAATAGCTGCAGAATATTTTATATATAGTATGTCATACATATTTAGCCATTCTTCTATGATCATTCAGATTGCTTCAATCTTTTCTTTACACATGTATACATATACATACACATACTTGATATTAACAAATAATGCTGCAATAAATGTCCTTAAATAGAAAAATCAAGAAACTAATTTATATTTTTAAAGCAATTTCCTCTAGGGACTTTGGGATAAAATGGGAAAATATGATTATTGGGAGACAGCTATTAGTGCATAAGTAAAGTTTCAAATAAATGTTGCAGTTAGTTGTAGTACTTACATCTTACATCTTTATATACTGGTGTTTTTGTTTCACAGAATAAATAAGTATAAATAAGCTTTATTTCTGGGTAAAATAACAGTCACTTTCTATTTTGTCACATACTGTCAGATTTCTTAAAGTTGTTAAACATGTATACATATTCTAACTGGCAGCCTCCTATAGTGGATATTTCCCCCACATTATTCTCTAGGCTAGATATAGATGGGAGAAAATATTATGTCATTATTATTTTATAATTCATATTTATCAGTAACACTGAATATGTTTTATATAATATTCATATTAGTAATTTTAGTTGTTTTATTATAAATGTTCCTTTTATATCTTTTACAGTTCAACAATGTGCTTGTGGTTAGTGTATCTTTTTGTTTTTAAATTTTAAATGTGGTCATATTATGCATTAATTTTTTTCTAGTACTTATAGTTTTAATCTTTAAATTTAAATATTTAATTCATTTTCAAATTATCTGTGGGGGACTGACTCTAAAACTTATTTCCCTTCAAGTTTGTAGCCAGAGGCACCCTCCCAAATTGTTAAATAATTAAATGTTTTCCAATTAATTGAAGTAGTATCTTGTCATACATTAATTTCCCATATGTATAAAGGTCAATTTCTGGGCTCCATTTTGTTTCAACGATAAGTTTGTCTATATTTGTTTATAAGATATGTTCAATACCCAATACATTGTGCTGGTGTTAGGCAAGTAAATAACCTCAAAGCAAAATTCTCCTCTCCTGAAATATTCATGGTCATACAAACATAGCTTATCCAAAATAAAAGATGAACTGCTGAAAATACAAGAAAAAGACAATTATTTGCCTATGTATATATTTATCATGGTATACCGATTTTCCATATATCCTTGTATTGGTTTCCTCTTCAATATGAGATGGCAACAAAATCCTCAAATATGTACAGACAAATCAACATGGACTAAAACATTACCATCCTTTGTATAACATTGATTTGTTAGAATTTAACTCTTTTGTTAATTTTTCCCAGATAAATGTTGCTCAAGGAAAAATGACAAAAAAAAAAAAAAAAAAAAAAAAACCCTCTTTGTCTTTTAGAGAATCTGGATCCTATCTTTATTTCAAAAGAAAGCAGAGACTACACCATAAAGCTGAGTTGAGCTGGGTTCAGGGAGATAATGCACTCTAGGGAGGGATACTTTTCACAAAATCTGGTCAACTGAAGAGGGACTGAGAAAAGATGACACTAGGGGATTATTTTGAGCTAAATTCTCCCTTTTCTTCCAGTGAGGCAATAACAAGGAATTTGAGCGCCTGGGTGGCTCAGTTGGTTAAGTGACTGCCTTCGGCTCAGGTCATGATCCTGGAGTCCCGGGATCGAGTCCCACATCGGGCTCCCTGCTCAGCAGAGAGTCTGCTTCTCCTTCTCACCCTCCTCCCTCTCATGCTCTCTGTCTCTCATTCTCTCTCTCAAATAAATAAATAAAATCTTTAAAAAAAAATAACAAGGAATTTGATTAAATTTTACTTTTTTCTCATCTGTGTTTATCTTCTTTTTGTTGTTTTAACCTAGTTGTAAGGAATGAGAATAGGAACCTAAGAGATTTCAAGTAATTGTTGATCCAACACCTGTACTCAAACCAAAAGCATCATTTTTTTTTTCTAGTATATCCATTATGCCACAATCTCTGATGAGCACACAACACAACTGAGGTCATATAACATGATAAAAATGCAGTTAGCTAACAGGCAAAGTAAACTGAATAAATAGTAAATTGCATCCTTGGCATTCAGGCATTAAGACTCCCTAAACTTTGATGTGTATTTCTGAAATCTCTCTGCTCATCTAAAGTCTGAAGATATGACTGTGTTTCTCTGGGGGTGGCAGGAAGATGGATGTGTGGAAAGGAGAGTGTGAAGTATTCAGTGAGGAAATAATAAAGTTAACACCTTTGGCCACTCCCTGAGGGACAGACACTTTCTAAGCACTTCATATATAGTGGTTTTTTTTTGGTCCTTATAACTATGACATAGGCTGTATAATATCTCCATTTTAAATCAGGAAACCGAAGGGATAGCAGTGAGAAGTAAGGGACTCGTGCATGATTACGCAGCTAACTGGTGGATCCAAAATTGAAAATCAACAACCTAAAGAGCCTAAATTTTAAAGAAAAAAATCTGATGGTAATCATGACATTTCAACCTCAACCTTTTCAAGCCTTTTCCCTCACTATCCCTTAGAAAAGTCACAAATTTGGGAAGAGATGTAAGCCCCCAATTCTAGCCATATCTCTTTTCATTAACCTAGATAATGTCAGAGATTTACTGTTTTTATCAACTTTCTTATGGTCTGTGAGCATTTCCCCCATTTTATTTGCCTGCAGGCTCCTGGTCCAGAGCAAAGTCAAAAGCTAGAAACTTCCATGGTGATTAGCTGTATTGCTCTTTAGACATGGAGTCCACCTTAATTTGAGAAGGATTGGTCAATATTTTTAAAATAGATGTTAGGTGATACTTCCATGGAGAGTGAGCTATATTAGCACAACAATCTTCTTTCTCCTGATATTTGAAATCTAGAAAGACACAGGTTATAAGAACTTAGGAAATTGGTCATTGGAGCTGAGGCAATCTAATGGAATCAAGAGAGAGGTCATATATTACTAGAGGTCTCAGGATTTCTGCCTTTCTACATTCCATAGGTTTGCTTATTCAAAGTGTGTTCTGGTACATATGAGAGCATTCCAGGGTCACTTTTGCTGACTTTGTAAAAGTTTGATATTAAACTTGTGTCTTTTGATCATGAGAAAGAAGCCATAATTGTTGGAAGTTACGAGATAGACTTTTAAAAATGTGAAACTTGATCTAGATCTTGACCAAGTAGGGAGTGTGTGTGTGTGTTGCAAGGATGGCTTTCAATGGGGGAGGGAGGACTGAAGAGCAGACTGATATGAAGGGGATGGTCCATCACTGAGAACACCAATATGTCTAAAGTTAAGGATTTATGGGGCAACAGAGACTTTAATAAAATTTATAGGGATATGTACATTGTTAGAGGGGCCAGGTTGTAGAGGGTTTTGAAGGGCATTAAATATTGTGACATCTTTAGAATACAAAATTAAAATATTTATTAGTGTAGTATTAAACATATAGTATTTTTTTCCTTAGGGTTATGTTGTATGCCCTCATAGGAGCCCTTTGAGGCAGCAGCTCTGAGGTTGGACAAAAGGTCAGGTTTATTTCGGGAAAGCGTTGTGCTAAGGTTAAGTGTCAATGTATGCTTTAAAAAGCGATGGGAACAGATTGCATAGCAATGACTATGTGTCTTCTTTTCTTTGGAAGGCTGAACAAAGAGGCTGTCCTGTACTTTTACTCTTTAACAAATGGTATGTGTAATGTATATTTCTACTTATTTAAAATGAAAAAGAAATACTTCTATAAATGCCATGCTAACCTGAACTTCAAACTCTGTGAAATGTGGTCTACATATAAAAACTATCAAAAATCAGAAGGAAAAAAAATAGCCTTTTAATGAAACTTAGAAAGAAGGAATATAAAACCAACCAATCACAATGAACCAAAATACACATTTATCAAAATTAGTCTTGGCATTTGGTTCAACTTTGATATCTTGATCTCTTGGGTTTGTCATATTAGTGAGGCTATAGGGCAAATACAAAAAAAAAAAAAAAAGCGCCTAATGGTCTTTATGTTTCTAAAACCAGGATAGGATTACAAATCCCTGTGGTATGTAATGGCCTCAGCTGGGTTTTATTGTACTGCCTTAGAAGAACTGATTAACTTATAGAGTATGATGATTTGTGTGTCTAATGTAGTTACATTCATTGAGCACCAAAGGGGGAAAACAATCACTCTTGGGATTCATGTAATAGTTCTAATTAATCCCACCATGCTTTGGTAGATAAATTATGGGACAGTAATAAAGCCCAACAAGCTTCCAATTACACATACACAAAATAATCACTTAGTATTTCTATTACTGATTTACTTTCTTAAAGGTGAAGAGATATTTACAAAGGATTGTTTTTAAATTAACAGATTTGAACAGAATAATGTTTGTAGAAAAAAATCAAATGACCAATTGGGAAGTAATAATTGTATTATTTGAACAAGATATAGATCCATTCTGAGATACTTAGATATGAAGAATTACTGTTTCAGTCTGTCCAGGTTTCTGTTTATTCATTTTTTTTTATTTTTAAAGATTTTATTTTTTTGAGAGAGAGAGTGCAGAGATAAAGAGACCATGAGTAGGGGGGGGAGGGGAAGGGAAGGCAGGGTGAGGGGAGAAGCAGGCTCCCCACCGAGCAGGGAGACTGATGTGGGTTCCATCCCACAATGCCGGGATCATGACCTGAGCCGAAGGCAGATGCTTAACTGGCTGAGCCTCCCAGGTGCCCCTGTCCAGGTTTCTGTTTAAAAAATGGATAAGCGGTGGGGGGTGGGAGGGATGGGGTGGCTGGGTGATAGACACTGGGGAGGGTATGTGCTATGGTGAGACCTGTGAATAGTGTAAGACTGTTGAATCACAGACCTGTACCTCTGAAACAAATAATACATTATATGTTAAAAAAAAAAAAGAAGATAGCAGGAAGGGAAAAATGAAGGGGGGGAATCGGAGGGGGAGATAAACCATGAGAGACTATGGACTCTGCGAAGCAAACTGAGGGTTCTAGAAGGGAAGAGGTGGGGGGATGGGTTAGCTTGGTGATGGGTATTAAAGAGGGCACGTTCCGCATGGAGCACTGGGTGTTATACACAAACAATGAATCATGGAACACTGCATCAAAAACTAATGATGTAATGTATGGTGATTAACATAGTAAAAAAAAATAAAAAATGGATAAGTGAATGTAGACTTTTTCCTTCAGTAGAAATAAAAAAGCCCACTGTATATGTGTGTATATATACATATGTGCATGTATATGTATGATATATAAAAAGACTTCCATGTATCTTGGATATGTCATAGTAGTTAACTGTATAGAAATGAATTGTATTAAATATATATATATCTATTTCTAGCTCATGATCTGTTAATTGTCTAGATATTTCCCCTAAATTATTAAAGGACTTGAGATCATTAGCCTCATTCTAGTTTCCCCAGGTATTCTAAAATCAGAGAGCTAATCTCACCCACAGCTCACACACCAGATCAAGCAAAAAATCCAAAGAACTCTTAAATAAATTCTGCTTCTCTTTTCTATTCTTTTTGCAAAAGTGACTGTTTATGTAAATCTAGATGATAAAATGTCAAGGGACGCTGAAGTCATTTTTGTAGGCAGAGATGAGAACTGTCAAAGCATTATGACACGTAAGTGTTGGGATATGAATGGATAAGATAGAGGTATCATTAAAGCTTTGCTAACATTCAAGTAGGTTGACTTTCTTCAATCACCTTATTTCACTACTTATTCTGGATTTCCAATATGTGGGAGCTAATGTATAGTTTAAATATAACTCCCATTCATGAAAAAGTTTGCTTATAATCTTATACTATCATATTTACAATGCATTTTTAACTTTAGATAAAACAGTGAATTATGAAAGGAAGAAAGCTGTATATAAATTAGGAAAAACAATGTTAAAAATTAATGGAAATTTATTCAAGTTAAAAATTACAAATTGACAGAATCCATTATAGTTATGTAGATTTTTAAAAACTTCTCAAGAACATATAATTGTATATATTTATATATATTATATATTTTAAGATATCTTTATTTTAGAGAGAGAAAAACAGAGAGAGAGTGCCTTTGCATGCTCACACACATGAGGCGGGGGAGGGGCAGAGGGAGAGAATTTCAAACAGACAAGCAGACTCCCCATTGAGTGTGGAGCCCCTGAAGGGCTCAATCTCATGACCTTGAGATCATGCCCTGAAGTCAAACCAAGAGTCAGACACTCAACATACTGAGCCTCTTAGGCACCCCTCTTTTCTTTTTCTTTTTTTAATTTTCAGTTTTCTATTTAACATTATTCCTTTTATTCATTTTAATTGTGTTTCTCTTCTACTCTTTTTTTGAAGTTTTCTTTAATCCACCTTTTTTTTTCCTAGAAGCTTGGAAACTTTACAACTTATGTTTAATCTAGTAATTGCACTTGAGTTTGTATTTTGCAAGTTTAAATTGATAACATTGAATGCTTAGTGAATATTTTATTCAAGGCCTTTCCCCAAATGGAAATTCCTAACAAACCACTATCTTTATATTTTCCTCCATTTTCTGTATCATGAAACATCTGTTACATATTTCCAGGTTTTAGGTTTTTTAAAAAATATATTACTAAACAATCTTTCTTTACATTTAAACAATTTTTTTATTTCTACTCTAAAAAAACCACAAATTGCAGTATCTGCTCTCTTCTCTTTCCTTTAATTCTCTATTTTAGATGCAAAAACCCTCAACAAAATATTTACAAACTAAATTCAACAATATATTAAAAGAATCATGCACTATGATAAAATAGGATTTATTCCAGGGATGAAAGAATGGTCCAACATCCTCAAATGAATCAATGTGATACAACACATTAACAAAATAAAGAATAAAAATCATATAATCATCTCAATAGATAGAGAAAAAGCAGCTGACAAAATACAACATACAAACCCTAAATAAAGCCTTCACCAAAAAACTCTTAGAACTAAGAAACAAACTCATGAAAGTTGAAGGATACAAAATCAGTATTCAAAAATCTATTGCATTTCTATTCACCAATAATGAAATATCAGAAAGAAAAATTAAGAAACCATCCCATTTACAACTGCATCAAAAAGAATAAAATATCTAGGAATAAATTTACCCAAATAGATGAAAGACCTGTATACTGAAAACTATAAGACACTGGTGAAAGAAACTGAAGAAACACAGATAAATAAGATACTTCATGTTCATGGATTAGAAAAATTAATATTGTTATAATATTATAACAATCTACAGATTGTTAAAGCAATCTACAGATTGCAATCCCTATGAAAATTCCAATTGAATTTTTTACAGAATAAACAGTCTCCAAATTTGTATGGAACCACAAGAGACCCAGAATACACAACACAATATTGAAGGAAAAGAACAAAGCTGGTGGCATCATACTCAGTGATTTCAAAGTATATTACAAAGATCTAGTATTCAAAACAACATGGTACTGGTACAAAAACAGACACATAGTTCAATTAAACGAAATAGAGAGTCTGGAAATAAACCCCTGCATATATGGTCAATTAATCTATGACAAGGGAGGCAAAATTATACAATGGGGGGAAAGACAACTCTTTAATAAACGGTGCTGGGAAAACTGGAGAGCTACATGCAAAAGAATGGAACTGGATCACTATCTTACACCATATACAAAAATAAACCCAAAGTGAATTAAAGAATGGAATATAAGACCTCAAACCATAAAACTCCTAAAAGAAAATATAGGCAGTAAACTCTTTGACATTGGTGTTAGCAGAATATATATATTTGACCAGTCTCTTCTGGCAAGGGCAACAAAGGCAAAAATAAACAAATGGGATTACATCAAACTAAAAAGCTTCTGCACAAAGAAGGAAACCATCAACAAAATAAACAGGCAACCTACTGAATGGGAGAAATATTTGCAAATCCTATATCTGATAAGGGGTTAATATCCAAAATATATAAAGAACTTATACTACTTAATGTCAAAAAAGCAAAGAATCTGATTTAAAAATGGGCAGAGGACTTAGACATTTTTCCAAAGAGGACATGAAGATGGCCAACAGAAACATCAAAAGATGCTTAATATCACTAATCACAAGGGAAATACAAATCAAAACCATAATAAATTATCATTTCACACTAGTCAGATTGGCTATTATCAAAAAGACAAAATATAGGTGTTGGTAAGGATATGGAGAAAACAGAACACTTGTATATAGTTGGTGGGAATGGAATTTGGTACAGCCATTATGGAAAACAGTAGAGAAGTTCCTCAAAAAAATAAAAATAGAATTACCATGTGATCTGACAATTCCACTTCTAGGTATTCATTTGAAGAAAATGAAAAAAAAATTCAAAGTGATATATGCACCCCCATGTTCACTGGCTATTTACAATAGTAAGACATGGAAGCAACCTAAGTGTTTATCAATACATGAATGGATAAAGATGCAGTATAAATATACAATGAGATATAACTCAACCATAAAACTGAATGAAATAGGGCCATTTCTGACAACATGGATGGAGCCAGAGGATATTAAGTGAAAAAAGTCACACAGGGAAAGACAAATACTATATGATACTCCTTATATGTGGAATCTAAACAACAAAACAAATGAACAAACAAAACAGAAACTGACTTCTAGGTAGAGGAAACAAACTCTTGGTTAACAGAGTGGGAAGGGGTTAAGGGGCTTATGAAACCGGTGAGGAGTATTAAGAAGTACAAACTTCCAGTTACACAATAAATAAGTCATGGGGAAATGATGTATAGCATAGAGAATATATTCAACAACATATTAACTTTGTATGGTGACAGATGGTAACTAGACTTATCATGGGGATCCATTTTATAATATATAAAAATACTGAATCACTATTTTGTACACCTGAAACTAAGAGGTTATTGTTTGTCATTATACTTCAATTAAAAAAAATAACATAACTTATATCCAATTAAAAATAAAGTCAAGAATACAAAACTGGAAAATAATGGTAATAAAATTAATAACAGTGATAATAAATATGGGCATGATCATATTTTTCAAGTTGGTCAGATACTTGTTTTGTTTTTTTATATCAGACCTATAAATCCTATGTGACGTCCGTACTATGAAGAGTATCGTGGTGAAGAGTGACTGATGGACTCTTTAGCCAGTACAAATCCCAGGGTACCAGGACTGCATGTATCTGACCTTGAATGAATTATGTAATCAATTTCTCAGTTTCTTCATCTGTAAAGTGGGACAATAATCATATTTAATGCTTGTGGTTGTTGTGAAAACTAACTGAATAATGTGTGAAGTGCAGAGAACATTGGCACAGAGAAGAGCTGCTGCTGTTTATTTTTGCTATCATCTGTCATTGTTGTTGAAGTATAAAACATAAAAGCCAATAGTTTTTCTTCACATGTTCTAAAATAAAAAGCAATCTGCAAACATCAACAACAACAGCAACACTCAAAATGGGTTTAGAAACTTGAATATAAAACTTGAAATCATAAAACTCCTAGGGAAAAAAAAACATGGTCATTAAGCTCCTTGACATAGGTCTTGGCAATGATATTTTGGAATTGACTCCAAAAGCGAAAGTAACAAAAGCAAAAATAAACAAATGGGACTACCTCAAACTAGAAAGCTTCTGCACAGGAAAGAAAACCATCACATAATAAAAAGACAATCTATGAAGGGGAGAGAATATTTGAAAAATCAATATCTAAGTGGTTAATGTAAAAAATACATTAATAACTCATACAACTCAAGAGCAACAAAACAAAACAAAACCAAAAGGGCAGGGGATTTGAATGGATTTTTTTCAAAAAGACATACCGATAGACAACAGGCACATTAAAAGATGCTCTATAGCACTAATCATCAAGGAATTACAAAACATAATGAGTTATCACCTCACACTTGTTAGAAACGTTATTACCAAAAAGAGAAAAAATAACAAGTATTGGTGAGGACATGAAAGAAAAGGGAAACTCTGTGTACCATGGGTGTGAATGTAAACTGGTTCAACCACTAGGGAAATAAAAGGGTTTCTAAAAAAATAAAAATAAAATAAAATGATTAATAATAAATTAAAATAATCAGGGGCACCTGGGTGGCTCAGTTGGTTAAGCAACTGCCTTCAGTTCAGGTCATGATCCTGGAGTCCCGGGATCGAGTCCCACATCGGGCTCCCTGCTCAGCGGGAAGTCTGCTCCTCCCTTTGACCCTCTTCCCTCTCGTGCTCTCTAATTCTCATTCTCTCTCTCTCAAATAAATAAATAAAATCTAAAAAAAAAAAAAATTAAAAAAAAAATAATAATAAATTTAAATAATCAAAGTTAGAACAGGTATCAATGAAAATGAAAGAGCAAATCAAGAGAGAATAATCAACAAAAACCATATCAAAAAACCCCAAAATGAATCTAGACACAATCTTTACATCCTTCACGAAAATTAACTCAAAATGGATTATAGATTTAAATGTAAAATGCAAAAATATGAAATTCCTAGAAAATAACATAGGAGAAAACTTGAAATATCTTGAATATGGCAAAGACTTTTCTTTTTTAATTTTATTATTATTTGGCAAAGGCATTTTTAAAAAATATTTTTTTATTTATTTGAGAGAGAGAGATCAAGAGAGAGTGGGAGAGGGGCTCAGGAAAGAGAGAATTTCAAGCACACTCCCTGCTGAGTGCAGAATCCAACACGGGCTTAATCCCAAGACCCCAAGATCATGATCTGAGCCGAAATCAGGAGTGAGCTGCTTAACCAACTGAGGCACCCAGGCGCCCTTGGCAAAGACTTTTTAGCTACAATACCAAAGGGCCTGATCCATGAAAGAACCAATTGATAAGGTGGATTTCATGGAAATTTAAAAATTCTGCTCTGTAAAAGACAATAAGATAATAAGACAAATGACAGACCGGAAGGGAATATTTGCAAAAGTTACATCAAATAAATGACTGTTATCCAAAATACATAAAGAACTTTTAAAACCCAAGAAACCCTAAGAAAATGGGCAAAAGACTTGAACAGACATCTCACCAAACAAGACATACAGATGGCAAATTAGCATATCAAAAGATGTTCAACATCTTATCTCATTAAGAAATTGTAAAATAGGGATGCCTGGGTGGCTCAGTCAGTTAAGTGTCTGCCTTCGGATCAGGTCATGATCCCAGGGTACTGGGATCAAGTCCCACATTGGGCTCCTTGCTCAGCAGGAGCCTGCTTCTCCCTCTGCCTGACGCTCCCCCTGCTTGTGCTTTCTCTCTCTGACAAATAAGTAAAATCTTAAAAAAAATTGTAAAATAAAACTAAAATGAGGTGTGCCTGGGTGGCTCATGTGGTTGGGTATTTGACTTGATTTCAGCTCAGGTCATGATCTCAGGGTCATGAAATAGAGCCCCGTGTTGGGCTCCATGCTGGGTGTGGAGCCTCCTTGGGTTTCTCTCTCTCCCTCTGCATGCCCCCCACTCGTTCTCTCTTAAATAAATAAAACGTGTTTTTTTCTTTTTAAACCTAACAATGAAATACCATTGCACTCTTGCTAGAATAGAAAATGGAATACTGACAAAACCAAATGCTGACAGGATGTGGAGTAATGGAACTCTCATTAGTTGTTGGTGGAAAGCAAAATGGTATAGGCACATTGGAATATATTTCGGCAGTTTCTTACAAAACTAAACATAATTTCACCACAAGACCCAACAAGTTATTTAATGAAATGAGATGAAAACGTATGTCCCCACGAGAACTTACACATGGATGTTTATGGCAGATTTTTTAATAATTTCCCCAAACTAGAAATGACAAGATGTCCTTTAATCTGTGAATTGGTATATAAGCCATAGTATATCCATAAAATAGAATTTACTGATAAAAGAAATGAGCTATCGAACCATGAAAAGACATGAAGAAAACTGCACATTTGCTCAGTGAAAGAAGTTAATCAGAAAAGGCTTCATACTACACAATTCCATTTATATGATGTTTTGGAAAAGGCAAAACTGTGGCAACAGTAACAGGATTAGTGGCTGCCAGGCAAGAAAGAAGGGCAGTGTGAATAGGCAGAACACAAGACTTTTAGGGCATGTATGGTACTACAATAGTGGTAGATAAATGACATTATACATTTGTCAAAATCCATAGAATATACAACACCAAGAGTGAACCTTAAAGAAAACAATGGACCTAGAGTGATAATGCTGTAAGTGTAGGCTTGTCAACTGAGGCAAATGTACCACCGCGATGAGGGATGTCAATAGGAGAGAAGTTTATTTGTGGGGACAGAGAGTATATAGAACTCTACTTTCTGCTCCATTTTGCTGTGAATCTAAAATCCCTCTAATAAAGTTTATTAGTTAAAAAAAGAATCTAATGAGAGATATATTTAAAGATCAGGAATATTTAAATGAATATACAAATAGAGCAAAGCTGTTCCACAGGGAAGGGAAGCCAACTGAATCCTCTCCTGGACAGAATGGAATTTGCCTGTTTATAGATAAGAGTTATTTTGCGCTGTAATCAGTTATCTATAATTTAAAGAGTTCTAACTAGCCTTCATATAATCAGAATGAGATGACCCCAAAAGACATCCTCTAGAATTTAAAAAATGCACTGAAACATAAATATTATTTTACCCTAAGACCTTACTTCTTTTTGTAGTTTCAAGAGAATTAATTCCAGGAGGGAAAACCAGTAGCTCATGTTGATTCACCCCTTTCTGAGAGTCAGAAGTAGAAGTGAACACAATCAGCTTCAGTAACTTCCGCAAATTTATCAACCTTTCTCTTCTACTCTTGGTACCCTTTCTTATTTTCCAGCAATATTATGGAATATTTTTCTTTGAAAAGTGCCAAAATAATAGCAATGGTTTTCTATTCTTCTAAGGGATTAGGAATCCATGTTTGGTAAGCCATTTTTAAAATAATTAACCAAATTTTATTTTTAAACTTCCCCCCCCATTTTTTTTAAATAGAGCACTAATATAAATACACTTTTTGGGGCACTTTGGTGACTCAGTCAGTTAAGCGTCTGTCTTCAGCTCAGGTCATGATCCCAGTGTCCTGGGATGGAGCCCTGCTTCCAGGGCTCCCTGCTCAGTGGGGAGTCTGCTTCCCTCTCTCCCTCTGCCCCTCCCCCAACTCTTACCCTCTCTTGTGTGCATACTCTCTCTCAAATAAAATCTTAAGAAAAATTAATAAATACATTTTTTACATCATCTGATAATTTTGGATTTCCACATTTTAAAATACTCTATGCTAGAGTATGAAGATGTAAATACTTGCATATTTCACTTTAAATTTACATTGATAACAGGTAGATATTATCTTAGAACTGAAAATATTTTACCTAAATAAGAATGGTTAAATATTCTGAATGCTGTAAATTCTCAAATTTATTATCAATCTGGTATATTACACATTGGATAGCATCATTTGATGATCTGGCATTTTGTTTGGTTGATTTAGTATCTTTCATAGTTATAGTTTCAAATATATATTAAACACATATATATGTCATAAATGTTAATAGTCTTCACTGGTTTGCACTTTTTTAGTCATTTAATGTAAATGTATTCTCTTTATCAAGTATGCAAATAAAATAAGAATTTGCATTTATGGAAAGAACTCTTATGTATATAAAAATAGTGAAAGTCACAAGATATTTTTAAAAGGGAGAATAAGTATCACACCAATAGCATATATATTGATCATTGTAACAGTCTATTTTCTTGCAGCACAATAATCATTCTAGAATATTCCTTTGTCAGTTAAGTCCTGGTAAATTACTCTCTTATTTTCTTTCTGCAACTATCTATTCCCCAAACCCACTACTCCAAAATATGAGAATGAAACAGGATCACATCATTGAATTTGTTTTTATTATGCTTATCTCAACAGCTAGGTGAAAAAAACAAATCTTAAACAAGAAAACATAGAATATAAGCAATGTTCAGAAAGCCCAATCCAAAGATAGTGCTGACTTGATTTTTTCTTATTTAAATGCAAATACTTTATCTTGCTGAAACATTCACTTTCCATTTCAGAGGCAATTACTGATTGTGCACAGCTGTGCCCCACCCCTCAATTGTCAATAATGTACTATTTCAACCATAGGAAAAAAATTATACTTTAACTGTTGTAACCAGACTATTTTTGGATGCATTAGAATCATCCTCTTCCATGTCACAGGCTTCACTGCACTCCAATTCCAATTGGTTTTGCGACTGCTACGGTCAATTCTACTCAAGGTACCTGACCATAGATAAGGTTTCCAAGGCAAGGATTTCAGCTATGAATGTTCTCTGTCCATTTCAAGTTTCCCCCTCCACCTGTCCTATACCTGAGCTGTTCTACCATCCATCTTTAAGCTTTTACAATGCCTTCATTAATGTTTTCAGAAAATGCTGTGCTCTAAGAAGTATGCACAGTATATATTTAGTCTAAAACTCATTATATGGCTAGTATTCATGAAGGGAGAAGACTTATATTTAGTAGGACTATGAATTTTTTGAGACAAGTGCTCATGATACAGCTTTTATGTATGGTCCACTAGTATAGCCTTCTCAAGCACTAAATGATTCCCAGTTTCATTAGATAACTAAAGGAGGAAATAAGCCAAGGGACTTACAGAGTTCTCTCCTGTAAGATGAATTGCCAGAGAGAATGGAAATGTAGCAGAGAACAAAATAGCTTCTCTTCAAACTTGAAAAATTAACACTTGGATTTTTTCAATTTTAATTAAACAGGGCACTATGTGTGGAATGATGACTGTATTTGTTAATAAAAAATAAAAATTTGTTAGAAAAAAATAAAGTCTTCCAGAAAGGCAGCTATGAGTTCAAATTGATTACAAATACCAGATTGAAACAGCATTTTACATACTATAAGGAGTTTTGAATGTCTTATTTTATCCTCACAAATTTTCACAGGAACAGCAGCAAGATAGCAATATCCTGATATGGTTCTTAGAGTGAGATGATCTGGGTTTGACCCCTCAGTCCACAATCTCCCAGGTGGGTGACCTTGTGAATTTCTTTGATAATTCATAAAAAGGGGACATTTAATATTAAATGAGGTAATGCATATAAAGTGGTCCATTGTAAATTTTTTATACATTTATTATTATCATCATTATACAAGTTAGAAAATTTAAAACTAGGAAGTTTAAATAGCATACTCACCTTAATAAAGCTAATATATGGTTTACTGGGCCTTAATCCTGGATGACTGTAATTTAGTCCGTAGTGCGTCTGAAGACAGAATCTTTACATTTAATTCTGTGCCCCATGTACTGACCACTTGCTTGGGGAAACATTACTCAGTCTCAATTGACTAAATTTCAATTGACATATTTAAAATCAGGGTGATAACAATAATATTTTGAGGGTCTTCCTAAAAGATAAATGACTTAGTGCATACAAACAGCATTAGCACACTGTCTAGCATTTTAGAAATCACTCCATTAATGTACAATATGATCATTATACCATTCAATTTCTCTGATATTTTTGCAAGGTCAAAATATTTTCTATTTTCTTAATTCATTTTTTTGGTATAAAATTTTGTTCATTTACCTAACTTATTTCTACTTTCAGATATGTGGTTTGTTTTGCAATGATCTCTAATGTGACCTATGTTGATTGGATGCCAAAGTAGTCCTAAAACTATTATAATGATACTGTGAATGATGTAGGAAAGACATTATTAGAGTTCGAAGCCAAGGGCCAAGAAAGAATTCTGAGATGTCTTTGGTGTAAGGTGGTTTTATTAAAGCATGGGGACAGGACCCTTGGGCAGAAAGAGCTACTGGGGTCATGAAGAGTGGCCTATTATATACTTTCAAGTTGGGAGGGGGTTAGGGATAGCATAAGTCTCTAAGAAATTCTGGAAGCAAGGTTTCCAGGACCTTGCGGGGGCTAACTATTGTTGGGAAAACGTCATTTATTACTGTCTAATAAAACCTGAGTCATGAGACCCTTCAGATGTATATCGGTGGGCCATATGCTTGGGGGATAATTGCCAACATGTATCTTAGGGGGTAGAGATAAAGGAAGTTTCCAAAAGAATTTTTATATGTTAAAGTAGGCTTATAGGATCCTGGGGGGTGCAGTGGGGGGAGTTGGGCTAGGATTGCCTTTTACCCTTAGCAAAGTGTCAACATCAAGGCAGTCTCTAGAGGAATGTCACTCTATTTCAAGGACTTCTCAGTGGGCTGTAAGTAGTAAGTAAACTTAATACTTTTTCTTCTGCCTTTGTTTCCCATATCACTAGAGATAGCAGAATCCATAGATATACCTTACCTTGCCTAGTGCATGTTGATTCTTTTAAGTAGGAGAATTCAGACATGAAAACAAAACCAAGCTTAAGGCTGTATTGACTTCTTCAGACAGATGTTTCTTAACATAAAACTTCTGTGCTTAAATCAATCAGCCCTTTTAATAATACCTTGAACTCACCATCTTCCTAGGGAAAAAAATGGCAAAGATAGTAATGGCTTTATTCTGAAATCAATTAATGCAACTGAATGCTACCAGGATTGTGTGATTTAAATTAATCCAGGAAGTTCAGCTGACACCTTTGCAAGTCTCAAATTACTTGTTTGTCTCTGCATAACTAAGTCAACTGTTAGCCACTGGCATTCAGAGAACTTTCAGAACACAGTGGGGCCTGACAAAAGAACATGTGGTTCCTGTCTTTGAAGACATTTCCAGCTGTTAAGGAAATGGGACCAAACCTATTTATTTTTGTTTATTAGACATACAGAAAGAACAAACAGTTAATAAGCAATTTCTCACTAGAAAAAGATACAACCTAAATTTAAGAAGCCAGAGGAGAAAGAATACAGAGGGATGAACAGGATAAATTAGTGACTGGACTTTTGTAGAAATACTTGAGAATATAAGCTTTCAACATTGATTTAAAAGCACAGAGATGGAAAGCAGAGAGAAGAAAAATGAAAAAGCAGAAAGGAATGAAGAAAAATGTGCACACATAAAAAGACAAAGTATTAACTTCAGTTATTCAAACTAACCACCTCATTGAAAACAAAACCAAAAAAATGCTTCTCTGTGTTTGTGTGGGTTACTTTGGAAAATGACCTCAGTCATTCAGCTCTCCCTGTAGCCACGACCTATGCAGCCTCTCTCATTAAGGCATAGAATCTATTTCCCTGGCTCTTTAATTTGGGCAGTTTGTAAGACTTGCTTTGGCAACTAAATGTCACAGAAATGATGGGGTGCCAAACACACACCTTGGCTTCAAGAAACTTGTGCATTTCCTTACTCTCAGCCCACTGCCATTGACATTTAAATATCTGAACAAATCCTTACGAGCCTGCTGGAAGACAGGACACTATGAGAATATCTTCCATGTACTAATATAATATCAACTATCAGAATAGGTCCAAGACAGCTGACCCAACCCAGCTGAGGCCTCAGGGATGTAAAAAACTCCAACAAATTCAATTCACAGCTCATATACCAAAGTAACCACAGACGTAAGATCAAAGGCATCCCGGACAGGCCAGGTCCCAAGTGACCTGGAGACTTATGAGCTAAATAAATATTAGTGGCTTTAAGCAATGTTTTTAGGTTATGTGGGGTAATGGGATATGCGTGTGTGTATGTGTATGCGTGTGTGTGTATGTATGTACGTATGAGACAGAGAGAGAATGAATGAATGAATACGAATGGAAATACTGGGGAAATTAATAAATACCAGGACAACTTTTAGAGGAAATTCAAACCCAGAGAAGTAATTGACTATGAAAACACAATTCCACTTCTATTGTGAATGATATTTGTTGATATTGCTACTTCAATTTTGGTTTTATGGCTTCAATAAGTCATGATCACATATATTATGGCCCAGGGCTGACTGAAAAAGAATTCTATAAGATACACTTATAATTGGAAAGCCCAAATATCTACAGCCTCAGGGTAAGATAATAATGAACTAGACCTAAAAGTGGAGCCCTCCCATCCCCACTCCCCAGACTTAAGATACTACAGAGAAGGATACCTGGGTCTGTCCTCATGTGCCCATGCATTGCAGGTATGCATAGCCTAGGCAAGTTTGGACGGTTTCAGTTGTTAAGTTGATTGGCTGGGAGCACCCATAGGCACCTGGCAGAACTAACACAAAATATCTCTGCAGGAGACCACATTCACTCTAAAACTTTGGAAATACCTATATATAGCTGTTTCTTAAGGGTAGTGTTTAAACAAACAGTACAAAAAAAGGGGGGGGGCAAAATGTATAAGAATAACAAATATAAGAGACATAAAAATACAGTAGTATATACATCAGATACTATAATTAGTCAATATAGACTATGTTTAATATATTTAAAGGAACAAATGGCAAAGTTGAAAATAACTGTAAAGAACAGGTAAATGAAAAATGTGACATAGCAGAGTAAAAATGGACCAAACTAATCTTCTATAAATAAAAAATTAAAAAACAAAAATTTAAATGTCAACACAATGTATTTGCCAGTACACTGCACAGAGTAGGAGACAGAATAATCAATCAGAAGATAAATCAGAAAAAATAATCTACAATGCGAAAAGAAAGATTAAAAAAAGAAAATACAGAAGAGATGTGAAGTGTAAAAAGGGAAAGTGTAACATCTGTAGATTGGAGACTCACAGAGCTTGGAACAGGGAGAAAGATGTAAAGCCCATATTTAAAGAAATAATGGCAGAAAAGTTTCTATTACCAATGAAAAAAGATCTGCAAATTATGGGTTACCAGAGAATCCCAAGAATGATTAAGAGAAAGAGAAAAAGCTAAAAGAGAAGGAAGAAGGAAAATTAGAAAAAAAAGGAGGAAGAGAAAGAAGGGAAGGAAGGAGGGAAAATATCCATGTGTTTTTGAAGCTGGAAAGACATTCAAGAAAATAAAATGTCCTAAAAAAAGTGAAAGAACAAATGCTTTGAAAAAACAAGGCAGCTAAATCAAAAGCATTCTTTCTAACAGCAACCCAAAAAGTTGAAACTTGTGGAATATCTTCAATGAGCTTAAAGAATACAATAGCCAACTTATAATTTCTATACTCTGGAAAATATTTTATTTTTATGAGATTATGAAATATTTTATTATGAGAGAAAAATGAACATTTTCAAGAAAAAGAACTCCTCACAAATATTCTCTAAATAAAATCTTAAAGGGAAAAAAAATGCAGTACTCAACAAAAGTTTGAAATAATAAAGAAAATTACAAAAATCTTAACAATTGTGAATAAAAACATTCTGTATAAAATGATAATAATCATATATAGTATTTTTAAAATCAAGATTAGATTAACACGACAGACAATAAAATACTGGTCAAAAGTGAATCAACTGGAAATGAAATTTTAATAAGTACTTTTAAGATAGGGAGATAAAAGATTTATTTAACTTTAAGGTTTAATAAAGTAAGAAAGATGGTATCATTTCTAGGTACAAATTAGAATTTACAGCTTAAAATTAGAGAGTGAGAAAAAAATGAAATGACTAAAAAACCCCCATAAATTTAAAAAAGGATAAAGGAACAGAATCAGTACAACAGATAGAACAAAATAAGATTTCAGAAATAAACTCTAACGAGGGTGGAGGAAAAGATGGTCGACGACCCTATTCCACATGGTCCCCGGAATTGAGCTGGATATCTACCAGACCACTCTGAATACCCACGAAATCAGCCTGAGATGTAAGAAGATAGATCTGGATCTCTACAAACAGAATATAACAGGCAGTTAGTTTCAAGGTATGAGGTGGGGAGCTGTGATTCCGTGGGCAGATACTGGAATATAAACGGAAGGGAGGGAGCTGTAGGGATCATGCACAGACGGTGAGGGAAAGCTTCCTGCACTAGGGACCTGCTGGGGAATGGGCATAGACTTGCAGACCAGTAGCGGTGGAAAAGACTTTAGGGCAGCCCCCTGGACTGAAACCTGGAGCAGTGGGGCCATGCATGCGAACTGGGGGCAGCTGGTGGTATGAGAAGCACAAAGGGCAGAGACATGCCCCGACACGGAGGAGAGGACTGGGAGCCCTGCTGAGGGGCGCACAACCCAGGATGTTGCAGTTTATAGCAGCACAGACAGAAACGGAGATAGTGTGGCCTGGAGAGCTCACTGAAGAACAGACTGCGATCTCTCTGATCTGAGGCAGAGGGTTGGAAATAGTCTCTTCTGCTCTGACTCTCAGAAGAGATGCAGAAAGCCGCCAGAGAACAAAAGCCCCAAAAAATCGGTTTTCACCGAGCCCATCCCCCCACCAAAGGGGGCAAGGCAACTCTGCCCAAACAGGGTTGCCTGAATAACAATGCGGTAGGCCCCTGCCCCAGAAGACAGGCTGGGAGAATAAGAGGAAGATAACCCTAAGGTCCCTATAAAACAGGTGCATCTTGGTTAGGTTGTGGTCAATAATCTGGACTCTGTACATTCCCTCAACCATCCCTCAACAGAATGACTAGGAGGAACCATCAAAATAGGAAAGAAACAGAGGCAGAAATCTTCTGCCACAGATTTACAAATGGATACAGATACAACCAAGATGTCAGAAATGGACTTCAGGGTAATAGTTATGAAGACGATAGCTAGAATGGAGAAATCGATTAATGGCAACATAGAGTCTCTAAGGGCAGAAATGAAAGCTGAACTGGCAGAACTTAAAAATGCTATCAATGAGGGTGGAGCAAGATGGCGGAGGAGTAGGAGACCTGGGTTTCGTCTGGTCTCAGGAATTCAGCTGAATGGGGATCAAACCATTCTGAACACCTACGAACTCAACAGGAGATCGAAGAAAAGAACAGCAACAACTCTCTGAACAGAAAAGCGACCACTTACTGGAAGGTAGGACGTGCGGAGAAGTGAATCCGAGGCGATATTCAGGAGGATAGACGGCGGGGGAGGGGGCCTCCGTCGGCCACTTCTGGCAAGTGATAGAGCCACGGAGCACAAAATCGTAACTTTTAGAAGTCGGCTCCGCTGAGGGATGTCGCTGCAGTGGCTAAGGGGGGGTGGAACCTTCGCGGGACAGTGTGGTCTCAGGACCCTCGGGGTCGCAGAAAGACCAGGGGTGCCTGAGTGCGGCAGAGCCCCCAGGTATCGGAGCGGGGAAGCTGGCAGCAAAGACAGAGCTGAGGCGTGGGCTCTCAGCTCAGGATGGCCATAAAGTGTGATCCGTGGCCCAATCAGGCCACTGCTCCTCCAGCAGGGACCCAACAAGCAGCAGAGCCGGGGAGACTCCCCTTCCTCCTCCGGGAGGAGCAGCACGGGAGCGCACCGCAGGGATCTGCTGGGTTTGGAGACTCCACACGGGGTCCGGTGCCAGAGATAGAAACGCTTGCATGCAGGCCAGGGGAGCACGGAGTGTGGCTGGAGACCAGGGAGGAGGGAGTGATTGACTGCTTTTCTCTGGGGGCGCACTGAGGAGCAGGGCTCCGAGTTCTCAGCTCCTCTGGGCAGAGATTGGGAGGCCACCATTTTCACTCTCATCCTCCAAAGCTGTATCAAGAGCTTGCAGGGAACAAAAGCTCCCAAGAGCAAACCCGAGCAGATTGCTTAGCCCGGACTCACAAGGGCGGGGCAATTCCGCCTCCGCAAAGACATTTGGGAACCACGGCAACAGGCCCCTCCCCCAGAAGATCAGCACAAACAGCCAGCCAAGAACAAGTTTACCAATCAATGAGAACGGGAGAACTCCAGTGCTAGGGGAATACTGCACATAGAATTCATGGCTTTTTTACCATGATTCACTAGATTTTCAAAGTTAATTTTTTTAACTGTTTTTTTTTCTTTTTCCCTTTTTCAACCAACATCTTATCAATCCCTTTAAAAAAAAAACATTTTTATTTTTCATTTTTAGAGTCATAGTCTATCCCTTCATAGGAGTTACCCTTATTTTTGGCATATATATATATATATATATATATATATATATATATATATATATATATATAAGTTGTTCAATCTTTAAAATTTTGAAATACAGTTTCTTCTAACAGATCAATATATACCCTAAATGTCTAGTGTATGGCTTTGTTCTAGTCTCCTGCCTGATCACATACTCTCCCTTTTTTTTTTTAATCTTCTTCTTTCTTTTTTTCAAACAACTTATCAATTCCTTTTATAAAATCTTTTATAATTTTCATCTTTACAGTCATCTTCCATCCCTTCATTGTATCAACCCTTATTTTGTACATATATAAGTCTTTCTTTCTTTACAATGTTAGGAGGCACTCTCTTCTAACAGACCAAATACGCCCAAAATCTAGTGTGTGGCACTGATCTATGCACTAGCCTGATCATTCTTCATCATATTCTGTTTTTTTTGTTTTGTTCTGTGTTTGTTTATATCTTTTTCTTTTTCTTTTTTTTTTTTTCTCTTTCTTTTTTCTTTCTTTCCCTTTCTTTTCCCCTGGTTTCAGGTCTTTTCTGATTTGTTTAGAGTATATATTCTGGGGACGTTGTTAACCTGTTAGCACTTTGTTCTCTCATTCATCTATTCTCCTCTGGACAAAATGACAAGACAAAAGAAATCACCTCAGCAAAAAGAACAAGAGGCAGTACCGTCTGCCAGGGACTTACTTAATATGAACATTAGTACGATGTTGGACCTAGATTTCAGAATCATGATTTTAAAGACACTAGATGGCCTTGAATAAAGCATGGAAGTTATTAGAGATGCCCCTCCTGGAGAAATGAAAGAACTAAAATCTAACCAAACCGAAATCAAAAAGGCTATTAATGAGGTGCAATAAAAAATGGGGGCAATAACTGCTAGGATAAATGAGGCAGAAGAGAGAATCAGCGATGTAGAAGGCCAAATGATGGAAGATAAAGAAGCTGAGAAAAAGAGAGAAAAACAACTACTGGATCAAGAAGGCAGAATTCGAGAGATAAGCGATACCATAAGACGAAACAACATTAGGACTCCTGGGTGGCTCAGTTGGTTAAGCAACTGCCTTCGGCTCAGGTCATGATGCTGGAGTCCCTGGATTGAGTCCCGCATCGGGCTCCCTGCTCAGCAGGGAGTCTGCTTCTCCCTCTCACCCTTCCCCCCTCATATGCTCCCTCTCTCTCTTTCTCTGTCTCAAATAAATAAATAAAATCTTTAAAAAAAAAGGACAAAACAACATTAGAATAATTGGGATCCCAGAAGAAGAAGGAGAGAGAGGGGCAGAACGTATACTGGAGCAAATTATAGCAGAGACCTACCCTAATGTGGGGAAGGAAACAGGCATCAAAATCCAGGAGGCACAGAGAACCCCTCTCATAATCAATAAAAATAGGTCAACACCCCGACATCTAATAGTAAAACTTAGGAGTCTCAGAGAAAAGAGAAAATCTTGAAAGCAGCTCGGGAGAAGAGATATGTAACTTATAAAGGTAGAAACATTAGATTGGCAACAGAACTATCCACAGAGACCTGGCAGGCCAGAAAGGCCTGGCATGATATCTTCAGAGCACTAAACGAGAAAAATATGCAGCCAAGAATACTATATCCAGCTAGGCTGTCATTGAAAATTGAAGGAGAGATAAAAAGCTTCCAGGACAAACAAAAACTAAAGGAATTTGCAAACACTAAACCAACCCTCCAAGAAATATTGAAAGGGGTCCTCTAAGCAAAGAGAGAGCCTAAACGCAGCATAGACCAGAAAGGAATACAGACAATATACACTAACAGTCACCTTATAGGCAATACAATGGCACTAAATTCCTATCTTTCAATAGTTACCCTGAATGTAAATGGGCTAAATGCCCCAATCAAAAGACACAGGCTATCAGATTGGATTAAAAAACAAGACCCATCGATATGCTGTCTGCTGGAGATTCATTTTAGACCCAAAGGCCCCCCAGATTGAAAGTGAGGGGGTGGAAAACCATTTACCATGCTAATGGACACCAAAAGAAAGCTGGGGTGGCAATCCTTATATCAGACAACTTAGATTTTTAAAACAAAGACTGTAATAAGAGATGAAGAAGGACACTATATCCTACTTAAAGGGTCTATCCAACAAGAAGATCTAACAGTTGTAAATATCTATGCCCCTAACATGGGAGCACCCAATTATATAAGGCAATTAATAACAAAAGCAAAGAAACACATTGAAAACAATACAATAATAGTGGGGGACTTTAACACCCCCCTGACTGAAATGGACAGATCACCTAGGCAAAAGATCAACAAGGAAATAAAGACTTTAAATGACATACTGGACCAAAAGGACTTCACAGACATATTCAGAACATTCCATCCGAAAGCAACGGAATACACATTCTTCTCTAGTGCCCATGGAGCATTCTCCAGAATTGATCACATCCTAGGTCACAAATCAGGTCTCAACCGGTACCAAAAGATAGGGATTATTCCCTGCATATTTTCAGACCACAATGCTTTGAAACTAAAACTCAATCACAAGAGGAAAGTCGGAAAGAACTCATATACATGGAGGCTAAACAACATCCTACTACAGATAAATGGGTCAACCAGCAATTAAAGAAGAATTAAAAAAATTCATGGAAACCAATGAAAATGAAAACACAACGGTTCAGAATCTTTGGGATGCAGCAAAGGCAGTCCTGAGAGGAAAGTATATAGCAATACAAGCTTTTCTCAGGAAACAATAAAGGTCTCAAATACACAACCTAACCCTACACCTAAAGGAGCTAGAGAAAAAACAGCAAATAAAGCCTAAACCCAGCAGGAGAAGAGAAATAATAAAGATCAGAGCAGAAATCAATGAAATAGAAACTCAAAGAACAGTAGAACAGATCAAAGAAACTAGGAGCTGGTTCTTTGAAAGAATTAACAAGATGGATAAACCCCTGGCCAGACTTATCAAAAAGAAAAGCGAAATGACCCAAATCAACAAACACATGAATGAAAGAGGGGCGATCACAACCACACCAAAGAAATACAAACAATTATAAGAACATATTATGAGCAACTCTATGCCAGCAAATTAGATAACCTGGAAGAAATGGATGCATTCCTAGAGATGTATCAACTACCAAAATTGAACCAGGAAGAAACAGAAAACCTGAACAGACCTATAACCACTAAGGACATTGAAGCAGTTATCAAAAATCTCCCAACAAAAGCCCAGGGCCAGATGGCTTCCCAGGGGAATTCTACCAAACATTTCAAGAAGAATTAATACCTATTCTCCTGAAAGTGTTCCAAAAAATAGAAATGGAAGGAAAACTTCCAAACTCATGTTATGAGGCCACCATTACCTTGATCCCCAAACCAGACAAAGACCCCATCGAAAAGGAGAATTACAGACCAATATCCTTGATGAACATGCATGCAAAAATTATCACCAAAATACTAGCCAACAGGATCCAAGAGTACATTAAAAGGATTATTCACCATGACCAAGTGGGATTTATCCCTGGGCTGCGAGGTTGGTTCAACATCCGCAAATCAATCAACGTGATACAATACATTAACAAAAGAAAGAACAAGAATCATATGATCCTCTCAATAGATGCAGAAAAAACATTTAACAAAGTACAACATCCTTTCTTGATCATAACTCTTCCAAGTATAGGGATAGAGGGCACATACCTCAATATCATAAAAGCCATCTATGAAAAATTTACAGCGAATATCATTCTCAATGGGGAAAGGCTGAGAGCTTTTCCCCTAAGGTCAGGAATGCAGCAGGGATGTCCACTATCACCACTGCTATTCAACATAGTATTAGAAGTCCTAGCCACAGCAATAAGACAACTAAAAGAAATCAAAGGCATCCAAATCGGCAAAGAGGAAGTCAAACTCTCATTGTTTGCAGATGATATGATACTGTATGTGGAAAACCCAAAAGACTCCACTCCAAAACTGCTAGAACTCATGCAGGAATTCAGTAAAGTAGCAGGATATAAAATCAATGCAGAGAAATCAGTGGCATTCCTATATACCAACAAGACAGAAGAGAGACAAATCAAGGAGTCGATCCCATTTACAATTGCACCAAAAACCATAAGATACCTAGGAATAAATTTAACCAAAGAGGCAAAGGATCTGTACTCAGAAAACTATAAAATACTCTGAAAAAAATTGAAGAAGACACAAAGAAATGGAAAAACGTTCCATGCTCATGGATTGGAAGAACAAACATTGTTAAGATGTCAATGCTACCTAGAGCAATCTACACATTCAATGCTATCCCCATTGAAATACCAACCACTTTTTCCAAAGAAATGGAACCAATAATCCCAAAATTTGTATGGAACCAGAAGAGACCCTGAATAGCCAGAGGAATGTTGAAAAAGAAAAGCAAAGCTGGCGGCATCACAATTCCAGACTTCCAGCTCTATTACAAAGCTGTCATCATCAAGACAGTATGGTACTGGCACAAAAACAGACCCATAGATCAATGGAACAGAATCGAGAGCCCAGAAATGGACCCTCAACTCTAGGGTCAACTTAATGTCCAATGGCAAAAAGACAGTCTCTTCAACAAATGGTGTTGGGAAAATTGGACAGCCACATGCAGAAGAATGAAACTGGACCATTTCCTTACACCACACTGAAAAATAAACTCCAAATGGTTCAAAGACCTAAACGTGAGGCAGGAATCCATCAAAATCCTAAAGGAGAACACAGGCAGCAACCTCTTCGACCTCAGCCACAGCAACTTCTTCCTAGAAACATTGCCAAAGGCAAGGGAAGCAAGGGCACAAATGAACTATTGGGATTTCACCAAGAAAAAATGCTTTTCCACAGCAAAAGAAACAGTCCACAAAACCAAAAGACAACCAACATAATGGGAGAAAATATTTGCAAATGACATATCAGATAAAGGGCTAGCATCTAAAATCTATAAAGAACTTATCAAACTCAACACCGAAAGAACAACTAATCCAATCAAGAAATGGGCAGGTGACATGAACAGACATTTTTCCAAAGAAGACATCCAAATGGCCAACAGACACATGAATAAGTGCTCAACATTTCTTGGCATCAGGGAAATCCAAATCAAAACCTCAATGAAATACCACCTCACACCAGTCAGAATGGCTAAAATTAACAAATCAGGAAACGACAGATTTTGGCTGGGATGCGGAGAAAGGGGACCTTCTACACTCTTGGTGGGAATGCACGCTGGTGCTACCACTCTGGAAAACAGTATGGAGGTTCCTCAAACAGTTGAAAATAGAGCTACCATAGGATCCAGCAATTGCACTACTGGGTTTTTACCACAAAGAAACAAATGTAGGGATCCAAAGGGGTACGTGCACCCCAATGTTTATAGCAGCAATGTCCACAACAGCCAAACTGTGGAAAGAGCCAAGATATCCATCGACAGATGAATAGATAAAGAAGAAGTGGTATATATACACAATGGAATATTATGCAGTCATCAAAAGGAATGAGATCTTGCCATTTGCAACGACGTGGATGGAACTGGAGGGTGTTATGCTGAGTGAAATAAGTCAATCAGAGAAAGACATGTATCATATGACCTCACTGATATGAGAAATTCTTAATCTCAGGAAACAAACTGAGGGTTGCTGGAGTGGTGGGGGGTTGGAGGGATGGGGTGGCTGGGTGATAGACATTGGGGAGGGTATGTGCTATGGTGAGTGCTGTGAAATGTGCAAGACTGTTGAATCACAGATCTGTACCTCTGAAACAAATAATGCAATATATGTTAAGAAAAAAAAGAAGATAGCAGGAGGGGAAGAATGAAGGGGAGTAAATCAGAGCGGGATATGAACCATGAGAGATGATGGACTCTGAAAAACAAACTGAGGGTTCTAGAGGGGAGTGGGGTGGGGGGATGGGTTAGCCTGGTGTTGGGTATTAAAGAGGGCACATTCTGCGTGGTCACTGGGTGTTATGCACAAACAATGAATCATGGAACACTACATCAAAAACTAATGATGTAATGTATGGTGATTAATGTAGCAATAAAACATTTTTAAAAAAATGGTATGAATGAGATCCAATCTAATATAGATACTCTAACAGCTAGGGGAAACGAGGCAGAAGAATGAGTTATTGATCTAGAAGACCAATTGATAGAAAGAAGGATAAAGAGGAGCCCTGCGAGAAACAGCTCAAAATCCATGAAAACAGAATCAGAGAAATAAGTGACACCATGAAATGTTCCGATGACAGAATTATTTGGATCCCTGAGTGGGTGGAGAGAGAGAGAGGACTAGAAGACATATTTGAGCAAATTATAGCCGAGAACTTCCCTAATCTGGGGAATGAAACAAACATTCGTGTCCTAGAGGCAGAGAGGACCCCTCCCAAGATCAAGGAAAACAGACCAATACCCGGGCATGTAATAGTAAAACTCGCAAATCTTAGAACCAAGGAAGCCATCTTAAGGGCAGTTAGGGGGAAGAGATTCCTTACGTACAGAGGGAGGAACATCAGAATAACATCAGACCTATCCACAGAGACCTGGCAAGCCAAAAAGGTCTGGCAAGATATATTCAGGGTACTACATGAGAAAAACATGCAGCCAAGAATACTTTACCTGGCAAGGCTGTCATTTAGAACAGATGGAGAAATGCAGAGCTTCCATGACCAGCAGAAACTGAAAGAATATTTGTCCACTAAGCCAACCCCACAAGAATTATTAAAGGGGGTTTTATAAAAGGAGAAAGACCCCAAGAATGATATAGAACAGAAATTTACAGAGACACTTTATAGAAACAAGGACTTCATAGGCAACATGATGACAAACAACTCATATCTCTCAACAATCACTCTCAACATGACCAGCCTAAACGCTCCCATAAAATGGCACAGGGTTGCAGATTGGATAAATAGACAGGACCCATCCATATGCTGTCTAGAAAAGACCCATTTTGAACCTAAAGATACATCCAGACTGAAAGTGAAGGGATGGAGATCCATCTTCCATGCCAACGTACCACAAAAGAAAGCTGGGGTAGCAATTCTTATATCAGACAAACTAGATTTTAAGCTAAAGACTGCAGTTAGAGACACAGAAGGACACTATATCATTCTTAAAGAGTCTATCCAACAAGAAGATCTAATAATTGTAAATATCTACGCCCCCCAACATGGGAGCTGCCAACTACATAAGCCAACTGTTAACCAAAATAAAGAGTCATATTGATAATAGTACGTTAATTGTAGGAGACCTCAATACTCCACTCTCAGCAATGGACAGATCATCTAAGCAGAAAATCAACAAAGAAACAAGAGCTTTAAATGACACACTCGACAGGATGGACCTCATAGATATATACAGAACATTCCACCCTTAAACAACAGAATACTCATTCTTCTTGAGCACACACGGAACTTTTTCCAGAATAGACCACATACTGGGTCACAAATCAGGTCTCAACCGATACCAGAAGACTGAGATTATTCCCTGCATATTCTCAGACCACAATGCTTTAGAACTGGAACTCAATCACAAGAAAAAATTTGGAAGATCAAACACTTGGAAGCTCAAGACCACTCTGCTCAAGAATGTTTGGGTCAACTAGGAAATCAAAGAAGAACTTAAACAATTCATGGAAACCAATGAGAACAAAAACACATCGGTCCAAAACCTATGGGATACTGCAAAGGCGGTCCTAAGGGGGAAATACATAGCCATCCAAGCCTCACTCAAAAAAAAGTAGAAAAATTCCTAATTCACCAACTAACTTTACACCTTAAAGAACTAGAGAAAAAGCAACAAACGATGCCTAAGCCATGCATTAGAAGAGAAATAATTAAGGTAAGAGCAGAGATCAATGAATTAGAAACCATAAACACAGTAGATCAGATCAAAGAAACTAGAAGCTGGTTCTTTGAAAGAATTAATAAGATCGATAAACCACTGGCCAGACTTATCCACAAAAGGACCCAAATTAATAAAATTATGAATGAAAGGGGAGAGATCATGACTAACACCAAGGAAATATAAACAATTATTAGAAATTATTATCAATAACTATATGCCAAGAAATTAAGCAAACTGGAAGAAATGGATGCCTTCCTGGAGACCTATAAACCACCAAGACTGAAACAGGAAGAAACTGACAACCTGAATAGGCCAGTAACAAGTAACCAGTAACAAGTAACAGTAACAAGATTGAAGCAGTGATCAAAACCCTCCCAAAAAGCAAGAGTCTAGGGCCTGATGGATTCCCTGGGGAATTCTACCAAACTTTCAACGAAAAAATAATACCTATTCTCCTGAAGCTGTTTCAAAAAACAGAAACAGAAAGAAAGCTTCCAGACTCATTCTATGAGGCCAGCATTACCTTAATCCCCAAACCAGACAAAGACACCATCAAAAGAAGAATTTCAGACTGATATCCCCGATGAATATGGATTCCAAAATTCTCAACAAAATCCTAGCTAATAGGATCCAACAATACCTTAAAAGGATCATCCACCACGATCAAGTGGGATTTATCCCTGGGATGCAAGGGTGGTTCAACATTCACAAATCAATCAATGTGATAGAACACATTAATAAGAGGAGAGAGAAGAACCATATGGTCCTCTCAATTGAGGCAGAAAAAGCATTGACAAAATACAGCATCCTTTCCTGATTAAAACTCTTCAGAGTATAGGGATAGACAGAACATTCCTCAAAGTTGTAAAATCCATCTATGAAAAAGCCACAGTGAATATCATTCTCAATGGGGAAAAGATGAGAGCCTTTCCCTTAAGATCAGGAACACGTCAAGGATGCCTACTCTCACCACTATTGTTCAACATAGTACTAGAAGTCCTGGCAACAGAAATCAGACAACAAAAAGAAATAAAAGGTATTCAAATTGGCAAAGAAGAAGTCAAACTCTCTCTTTTCACAGATGACATGATACTTTATGTGGAAAACCCAACAGACTCTACCCCCAAATTAGTAGAACTCATACAGCAATTCAGTAATGTGGCAGGACACAAAATCAATGCACAGGAATCAGTTGCTTTCTTATACACTAACAATGCAACTGTAGAAAGAGAAATTAGAGAAACGATTCCATTTACAATAGCACCAAAAACCATAAGATACCTCAGAATGAACCTAACCAAAGAGGTAAAGGATCTATACTCTAGGAACTACAGAATACTCATGAAAGAAATTGAAGAAGACACAAAAAGATGGAAAAACGTTCCATGCTCATGGATCCGAAGAATAAACATAGTTAAAATGTCTATGCTGCCCAGAGCAATCTATACCTTCAATGCCTTCCTGATCAAAATTCCAATGACATTCTTCAAAGTGCTGGAACAAACAACCCTAAAATTTGTATCGAATCAGAAAAGATCCCGAATCACCAAGGAAATGTTGAAAAAGAAAAACAAAGCTAGGGGCATCACGTTGCCCACTTTCAAGCTATATTACAAAGTAGCGATCACCAAGACAGCATGGTACTGGCACAAAAACATATAGACCAATGGAACTGAATAGAGAGCCCAGATATGGACCCTCAACTCTATGGTCAAATAATCTTCAACAAAGCAAGAAAAAATATACAATGGAAAAAGACAGTCTCTTCAATAAATGATGCTGGGAAAATTGGACAGCCATATACAGAAGAATGAAACTCGACCATTCTCTAACACCATACACAAAGATAAACTCAAAATGGATGAAAGATCTCGATGTGAGACAGGAATCCATCAAAATCCTAGAGGAGAACATAGGCAGTAACCTCTTCAACATCGGCCACAGCAATTTCTTTAAAGATACATCTCCAAAGGCTAGTGAAGAAAATGAACTTTTGGGATTTCATCAAGATAAAAAGCTTCTGCACAGCAAAGGAAACAGTCAACAAAACAAAGAGGCAACCCACAGAATGGGCGAAGATATTTGCAAATGACACCACAGACAAAGCGCTGATTTCCAAGGTTTATAAAGAACGTCTCACTCAACACCCCCCAAAAAAATAAGTCAAAAAATGGGCAGAAGACATGAACAGACACTTCTCCAAAGAAGACATACAAATGGCTAATAGACACATGAAAAAATGTTCACTATCATTAGCCATCAGGGAAATTCAAATCAAAACCACATTGAGATACCACCCTACACCAGTTAGAATGGCAAACATGGACAGGGAAAGAAACAACAAATGTTGGAGAGGTTGCGGAGAAAGGGGAACCCTCTTACACTGTTGGTGGGAATGCAAGTTGGTACAGCCACTTTGGAAAACAGTGTGGAGGTGCCTCAAAAATTTAAAAATAGAGCTACCCTATGACCCAGCAATTGCACTCCTGGGTATTTACCCCAAAGGCACAGATGTAGTGTAAAGAAGGGCTGTATGCACCCCAATGTTCATAGCAGCAATGTCCACAATAGCCAAACTGTGGGAAGAGCCGAGATGCCCTTCAACAGATGAATGGAGAAAGAAGATGTGGTCCATATATACAATGGAATATTACTCAGCCATCAGAAATGAATACCCAACTTTTACATCAACATGGATGGGACTGGAGGAGATTATGCTAAGTGAAATAAGTCAAGCAGAGAAAGTCAGTTATCATATGGTTTCACTTATTTGTGGAACATAAAGAACAGCATGGAGGACACTAGGAGAAGGAAGGGAAAAATGAAGGGGGGACATCAGAGGGGGGAGACAAACCATGAGAGACTATGGACTCCAAGAAACAAACAGGGTTTTAGAGGGGAGGGGGTGGAAGGGAGGGGTAAGTCCGGTGATGGGTATTAAGGAGGGCACATACTGCATGGAGCACTGGGTGTTATATGCAAACAATGAATCATGGAACACTACATCAAAAACGATTGATGTACTATATGGTGACTAACATAAGAAAATTAAATTAAAAAGAGAAACTTAACATTAAGTACTTACATCAAATAAAAAAAGGGTCATGTGCTTCATTAAATATTAAAAATAATAAAGAAGTTCGACTATGTGCTGTTTATGAGACACATCAAAAGTAAAGGGAAAGAGTTGAAATAAAAGGATGGAAAAATATAACATAAAAATATCAGAGAAATTGGTGTCCCTTTATTAATACTGACAAGTTAGATTTTGACCATGCATGACAGACATTGCTACAAATAAATAGTTTTCATAATGATAAAGGTTTACAAGGAAAATACACCACGTTGGAAACTAATATGGATTCAAAAATTTAAAGAAAAGTTGAAAATAAAAAGGAAAATCACAAAAATCTACAAATGTCATAAGAGACTTTAACACATTTCTCCAGATAATTTATAGATAAACAAATAATAAGGAAATAGGACATTTAACAAGCCAAATAACAAACACGACTTAATGCACATATACTGAATAGTGAATCCAATTTATGTAACAAACCTATGCTTTTTATCCAGAAGCATTTATAGAAACTGACCATATACTGGACCATAAATAAATGAAATTTATCAAGAGGAAAGAACAAACCCTTCATCTATTCCATCTATGTTTATTTAAGCACAGAAACTTTCAAAACAAAATTTCCTTCTGAAATGTCTGTGAAAGAACGTGCTAATATTGTTCTCTCACTAAAGGAGCTATTCACTAGATCAGCTTTGTAGAGCCTTTTCTCTGTTATAATGTTTTATTTTAATTTTCCTTTTCTATTCAAGTGCTATTTGCATATCTGTCACAGTGTGTGGTATCATTTTGAGGCAGAAATGTGAAGACAGCTGAAAGTAATCACTGATAAAGATGCTGTCACAGAAAGTTTCAGTTTCATGTCAATTTACAAAAACTACCCATTAAACCAGGCTGACATGAGTTTGAATTACGGCTCTAATGCTTGCTAATCTCTATCATGTGGACAAGTCTCTGTTATCTCAGTCAAGTGTTATCTTGGATAAAATTTGGGTAACAGTATCTCCTTTCCTCTCCCTCCTGCTGTGAGGTTAGGTCAATAAATGCCTCAAACAGTACTTTGCCCAGACTGTATTACGTATGCTGATATATGTTTGTCGATGTCAGCTACTACTATCATAATACTTGCCCACATCTTAAACACAACATTTAATTTTAAACATAAAATGTATTACATTTTATTAAATTATAAATTTAGTGCCAACTTGAAATTTAGGAGGAGAAAGTATATTGAAGTAAATTTTCAGAAGTGGGAGTTCAGATGGAAAACAGACTCTCAAGGGCAGTGTCAAGGGTTTTCCATCTCTTGGGTCCTTGAAAATAGTCTTTTCAAGACATTCTAGTCAATGCAGCGTGATGTGATTTTAGGTTGTTAAGGAGATGATAAGATGACCTAATTGGCCTTTCCATCTTTAAAACCTCTATGACCTTCAGTTACAGGAAGGCTTTTTCTTTTTTTTTCTGTTTTTTTTCTTTCTCATTTGCATTTATCAGATTTCTGTGAGAATTGCCAGCTTTAAATTCCATAGCTTATCTTTTTAACCATAGGTCTATTACCCTCTTTAAATATCAGTTACTTTTATTTTTTTTTCCATTGAGAGGAGTTGGTTTGCTACTTACTTCCCTAATGAATGCAAAACCTGAGAAGGAAAAGAAGCTGCTTATCATTAAAAACACATCTCTACGTTGCTTTGTATTAATGGTCTATCTGTAGGCTCAGATGCACATCTAGTTTCCTCCAATTTTACATGAGAACATTCTGTGTGATGTTTTTTACAGATATTTAATACCATCCTCTTCCACTACTCTTATGCTTTTGGTAAGTTCCTAATGGAATCAGCATTCAGGTTAATACAGTTACTCTAACTTCTGTATTCCCAAGGCTCACCATCTATAAAAACATCTTGATACACAAACAATCCACAAAGGTATGTATAAAATGCCAATTAGATTAGCACTTTCTGAGGTCTATAAGACATTAGAAAACATAAATATTTTCTAGACATTTTACTCCTAGTTCTTCTAATAATACTATGAAATAGTTATTTCTATAACTATTTTAAACATGAGTAAATACAAAGAGGCTGAGGTTGGAAGTCAGAGTTGTACTTAGAGTTGAAGGAATGTTATTTTGATATAATTTGAGCATGAGCATGTCATTTTTCCACCTCCACTAACTCTTCGGGCTAGTTGTTAGCAGTTTTGTTCAAGTTCTATATTCCTGTTATTTATGGTGCTGACAACGGCTTTCAGATGGAATAATACTTGTGTACAGGTTTTATAGAAGAATCCAATGCATTCTTTCTACTTTGCAGAGAAGTTGGATCACTTTGGTGCAACAGCACACCCACACTCTATACTTTAAGAAAAAGGAAAAATCCATGTGATTTGCTAAGTAATAATTCATATTTAAATATTCAAATGTGTTAAATAGCATAAACATGGCTGTATACCCCCATGGAAATCATGTAAGCATAGGATTTAAACCTAATAATGCTATTAACATAATACTATATATTATGTACATACATATAATACTAGATAGAGGGGGTAGATATTATCTATAGATAGATAGAATCTATAACACAGACAGTATCTATGCATAGACAGATCATTAATCTATTTAGTATTACACAATACCACAGCCTAAATCTGACTATGGACAGTCACATTTCCTTAGAAAAATCCTTGCAGTTTCCTCTCTATTTAAATTCTTACACTTACCAATAACTTTTGTAAAATTATTCTTTAAGCCTTCAGAAAAGATACTTCCTTGATAAACCACATTCATAAGGTAAGATTTTTTTTCTTGTCACCTTTAAGTGTTTGTATTTTCAAGGATTTTTATCATTTTTAACTAGTTAGCTTGTTAAAGGTCCCTATGAAAGAAAAGACTATCAAGGTCCTGGCATTTAACAATGAAAAAAAAAATCAGGTGAATTCTCTAGGTTTCTCACACTAATTCATTTTCTTAAATCATTCAAAACTGGCTACTAGGATACAGAATACTGTTAGTTCATAAATTCATTCATGTAATTTTAACAATGTTTGAAGAACTAAAGTGTATTTCAGTTCCCATTATTTTGACCTCCCTAACCCAAAACTTTCTACAAAACCAATTTTATACAAATACCCAAGTAGGAGCCAATTTAGATTTAGTCTACTAGGTTTATAAGTTTATATCACTTGAGAGACCCCCTTTAAGAAAACTAATACAAAATTAGACCAAAAAGTATTTATTTGCCAATAAAATATGAACAACAAATTACAAGTTATAAAATGTTTTCAAGCACAAGAATATCTCAAGACCAAAAGATAAAATAAAATAAAAACCATATACATTTTATATTAACTATATATTTGAAAATTCTATTCTTTTTTCTGTTTTGACTGCATGCTCTTTGTTCTTATATGATAATTTTAATATATTATTTCATATAAAAAGAACAGAAAGATCTTTCTTTTGGCACTGTTGATCAAAAACATTTTTTTCTATTTTTGACAGTTTAGAAAAGTTTCAACTTCATAGCACATCATTGGTAAAATCATATAAATTCTTAGAATTGTAAATTTGGAAATGATAACCAATTTTCTTTTTTATATGAACTATTTAGCAGACATGTTTTGTATTAACTAGAGGTTTGTGCTCTACAAAAAATAATTGTAATAAATACTATCATGCATGACATCTGTAGTGGGTTGAATTATGTTCCCCAAAAAGATATGTTCAAATCCTAATCCCTAGTACCTGTGAATATGCTCTTATTTGGAAATTGGGCCTTTGCAGATATAATCAAGTTAAGATGAGGTTATACTGGGTTAGGGAAGGCCCTAAATTCTGCGCCTAGAGTGTTTATGAGAAAGATAGGGAGATATGGACCCAAAGACAGAGGAGACAAGCTCAGAGACAAAGCCATGTGAAAACAGGGGTAGAGGTTGGAGTGATGCATCTACATGTCAAGGAACACCAGAGCCAAATGAAGCTAGGAAGAGGCAAGAAAGGGCTCTTCTTGAGACCATGGCACTGCTGAAACCTTGATTTTGGACATCTAGCCTGCAGAATTATGACAGAATAAATTTCTGTTGTTTTAAGCTACGCAGTTCATACTAATTTGTTATAGCAGCCCTAAGAAACTGACACAAAAACCATCAAAAAGGAGAGCTTTAATACCAAGTGTAGTGGTTTAAAAATATGTTTACAAATGCTTTTATATTCTTCCCATTCAACACATGGAGCTTCCTTTCCTTTTCGTTGAGTGTGGGCCAGATTTAGTGACTCACTGTTAAAGCTCAGAATAAAGCAAAAACAGTGTGAGACTTTGGGGACAAGTTATAAAAAGCACTGCAACTTCCTCATTGCTTTCTCAGATCACTTGCTGTGGGGTAAACCAGTGGCTGGGTCCTAATGGCACTCAGGGAGCCCTGTGGAGAGGCCTGGGTAATGAGAATCTGAAACCTCTTGCCAACAGCCATGTGATTGTGATTAAACCATTTTGGAAGCAGATTCTCCAGCCCCAGTCAGGTCCTGACTGAAGATTCATGACAGACCAGAGGGAGTGCACAACTAAACTGTTCCTGGACCCCAGACCCTGTGAAATAATAAGTGCTTGTCATTTTATGCTACTAAATTTGGGATAAGTCATTATGAAGTGATAGAACTAATACTCCAAATATATTCCTGTCAAGAAAAAAGGTTTTTTTTATATATTAATAACTTCACAATAACAATCTAATACACTATGATTTTATAAGTCTGATGATTAGGATATCTTTCACAGGCTTGTTTCTGGGTCTCACTATATATTTTAAGTTTTTATTTAAATTCTAGTTAGTTAACATTCAGTGTAATGTTAGTTTCAGTTGTCAATATATCTGGCACTTTGTTTTTCGTCCATGTCCTTCATGTTTCCAGCCCTGGGTGCTATGGGATACATATAAACTCTGGCCAGAACATTCTTATTATGATAGGAAAATTCCTGGAAGCCCTTGATACAATGAGATGGCTAACAATTACTTAGATATGTGCCAGAGTGAGTGCAAACTGCATAAACATATCTTTCTAAACTCAATCTAAAAGTATGCCAACTCAATTACCCTTTAGACAAATCTATAAAATACTGTTGCTACTCCACTGGTATTCTATAGGAAACAGGGAGAGGGTGATAGGAATAAAAGTGGAATAAGATAGTAGTTCAAACTGATTATGGTCAAAATATCTCATTTTACAAATTAAAACAAACAAACAAACTTGTGATCAGGTAAACAGATTATGAAGGCCCCCTTCTAGAACTGAGAATGAGGGCCTTCAAGAGAGGCACCCTAATGCTTCAGTTTCATTAGCTTCACTATGTACCTCTTGGCTCAAATGTTTTAAAAGCTATATATTTATACTGTGTGTATTAAACCCTAAAGTGATATTATTTCTATTAAGTTTTTAAAACTATTGAAGGTCAGTATAAGACTATTTTGTAACTTTGTGAAAATGAAAACATGAGACTTAACTAGAATGCCAAATGAATATTAAATGGTATTTTAAATTTGTTACAAGCTCTGATTCTTATAAAAATAACTATCACAGAAATGAGCATGCCAAATATTTAAACTCATTTGCTTTTAATTGTTTTCTGCTGAATGATGAAATGTAGAAAAGAGGAAATGCCATCTGCTAGTTCATATTTTCAAGAAATGATAAAGAGTTACCCAAGCACCCCCTTTTCATAGTGCTGCCTCAGCATTAAAATATGCATGACAACATATTTTCACACTTAGGAAAAAGAGTGTTTAGGATAAAAGAAAGAATTCAGTTCTTTTTTTTTTCCCTCTCAGTACAAAGAATATACAAAAATGTATGTAATAAAGCAAACACTAATATTTGAGATACATTAAAATATAAAAAATAATATAAAATAGTTGGCCAGTTTCCACTTTACCTTATAAAGTGTTTGGAAGTCATCACTCTCATCTAAACAGTAAGAAGGAAAAAAAAAGTGAACATAAAATCAACTCTTCTTAGATCAACTAAAGAGTTGAAGTCACAGGGCAAACCATCACCCCAAACACTGGAGGGACAGGTAAATACAGACAATCACAACTTACTTGGAGCTGAAGCCACTGGTAGGAACATTAAAGTGGTAACTGATGCTGGAGACTGAACGTAAACTAGGTTGACAGGTAAAATTTAGGGGCTTTGTCCTGGGGGGTGGATCCACACTTTGGTGAATTTTACTTACAAGTGCCCACCAGGTTCTCATGGTAAAGATCAAAGAAAAATCCTCTCATGCATTGGATAGAGGGAGGGGAAAGTAGCCATTCTAAAATATGTCTAGGAAATAGTATCCATTTTGAAGTACCTGGGCCATTCTGTGGTTAGGGCCTGCTCCTAAGGGAAAATACTCGCTAGAGCCTTGTGTGACAAATAGGTAGAACAGTTAGATAGCTCAGTACTTCCTATTCTTTCTGTCTCACATAGGGGAGAAAAAAGGACCTAAGAAGCTCTTTTGGAAAGTTCACACCTAGTTACTCTGTCTCATTAAAAATAGAGAGATCTGATCATACATTTATAGAATGCTTTTTCTCAATGCCTTATCACCACTTCAATAGGGCTACAATATAATAATATAAATTGCATCTAAGAGAGCTGCAAATTACAGTCTCTACTTAAGAAGAAGTGTTAAGAGAAATCCAAAGTAAAAAGGAGATACAAAAAGAGGGGTATTAGAAATTGAAGCCTCTGATACCTCCAGCTATAGCAAACACTAAACACAGCCTAGCTTCTAGCTAGTTAAAAATAAAACCACACATGAAAAGCCTTTCCACTTCAGTTCCTATTATTGTTATCATGTGCAGCTTTCAACAAAAAATTAAAGGCTTCCTAAAAGGCAGGAAACAAACAAACATGGTATGAAGAGACAAAGCAAATATTAAAACCAGACTCATATGGTAGAGATTTTGTGATTGTCAGGCAGGAAATTCTAATTCACTGTAGTTAATATGCTAAAGGTGCAGATAAAAAACATGGGCAACATGTAAGAACAGATGGGTAATATAAGCAAAGACATGTAAACTCTAAGAAAGAATCAAAAGGAAATGCTAGAAATTAAAAATGTAACACAACTGATGAATGGCTTTGACGGGCTTAACAGTACACTGGACGAAATTGAGGAAAGAAACAGTGAACTTGAACATATGTCAGTAGAAAAATCCCCATCTGAAATGCAAAAAGAAAAAAAAATCAAAATGTCCATGAACCATGGGTTAATTACAAATGGTGTAACATATGCATAATAAGAATACCAGAAGAAGAAGTGGAGAAAGGAGAAGAAAAATCAAACTAAAAGTTTCAAAGTTTAATGACAGATGCCAAACTACAGATCCAAGAAACTCAGAAAACTAATCAGGATAAACATCAACATATCTACACATAGATATATCATATTCAAAATGCAGAAAACAACTAAGAGAAAATCTTGATTGAGGCTAGAGAATAAAAAATACCTTATCTTAGAAGAGAAAATGTAAGAACTAGATAAAGATTTTCTTCAAAAATCTTGCAAGAAGAGAGTGAGATATTTAAAGTGTTGAAAAAGCAAAAAAAAAAAAAAAAAACAACTAGAATTCTGTATGCAGCAAAATTATCCTTCAAAAATGAAGAAGAAATACAGACTTTCTCAAAATAAATAAAAAACAAAAAGTAAGGGATTTTTGTTGTCAGTAAACTTGACTTGCAAGAAATGTTAACCAAAGTTCTTCAGAGAAGGAAAATGATATAGGTCAGGAACTCAGAACTATCTAAAGAAAGGAAGAGTGGTAGGGAATGAACACAATGAAGGTAAACCTTTTATTTTTCTAATTCTTAGCTGATCTAATAAAAATTATCTATTAATAGCAACATTTTATTGGGTGATTACAGCTTATGGGTAACTGAAACCAGTGATAGCAATTTATGAGATGGGAAGGAGGAAGGAATAGGAAACATTGTGTTACAAGGTAGCTATACTATCTGTGAAGCAGTAAAGTATTACTTGATAGTGAAATTTGATTATGTATAAATGTATATTGCAAACTCTAGGGCAAGTATTAGAAATAATTTTGAAGCAGGTATAATAGATATTCTAAGACAAGGGAGAAAATGGAATCATATGAAATGCTTAATTAAAAAGACCTTTGCCCCCTATCACTTCTTGGCCTTTTGGCTAAGATCAAGTGTAGAAAGACCTTTGCCCCTTGAAGATTAGCAATTTGTGAAGATTCAGAGGGCAACAATGTGAACTTCTAAGCTTAGTACTATGTAAATGAGATTGTAATTGAGAGAAAGATAGTTTTTACCATGCCCTTATTATTATTTGTAGTTATATCCTTTAGAATCATGTCCATTTTCTAATGTGGTAATGACTTTGGCTCAGAAAATACTAAGAAAAAGATGCCTTCTGGCTCTCAACTCAACCACAGCATTGACTAATGGTTTTCTGAACACTCCTATGTATTCCCATGTTGAGAAGGACATGGAGACCATCTTTAAAGAATTTAGTATCTGGGGGCATCTGGGTGTCTCAGTCGTTAAGCATCTGCCTTTGGCTCAGGTCATGATCCCAGGGTCCTGTGATCCAGGCCTGCATCAGGCTCCCTGCTCAGCGGGAAGCCTGCTTCTCCCTCTCCCACTCCCCCTGCTTGTGTTCCCCTTTTCACTGTCTCTCTCTTTCTGTCAAATAAATAAGTTAAATCTTAAAAAAAAAGATTTTAGTATCTGGATTATAGTTGATAGATCTATTCCTTTTTCTAAATTATAAATCAATTAGGATATTTTATATAAACATGGGGCACAACTAATAGTTTACTCTACATGTCTGCGTGACTGATGGAAATCTCTATCAGTTTTCACTCAGAAATTTCCAGAAAGAACAACACAAAAATTATGATGTTGACTAGCAGTACAAAAAATAGTTTATACTCCCCTAGATTCTTCTTGTGAACTCTTACAGCCAGTTTTTAACTTCAACTACAGCATTTTTATCTTTAAACTCATATGATTTCTATTTCTAAATGGGTGATTTAGATATTAGTCGCGATCTCTTTATTACTGTTGAGGGCAACATTCATTAACATCTGTATCTCCCATTTCACCCAGGATAGGCATTTTTATAAATAAGTGTTCAATAAGTATTTATTGATTGCATGGATGAATTCCCAGTAAGCTAATCCCAAGAATTGTTCAGTGACCCTTACTCTGCAGAGGAATTGTGATAGATACGAGTCAAACTCAGAGTACCTTTATTCATGGACCTTACAATTAATTAAGAGGGAAGACAGATAGATATGAAGAAGCAAATATAAAAACAAAATTGAAAACAAAAAAAGCATGCTACCATTTACTCACAGAAGTTGCCTTAAGAAGAAAATACATATTGTTAAATGAAAACCGTTTGATCAAGTGGCTCTCTGCATAAAGCCCTTCATTGGTGGCTGAATTCTTCTAGAAGGTATTTCATACACAATGGCCTTTGTTTAAGAGATCTTACTTAGATCCGGCCTCGACCCTCCTCTATAGCCTCATTTACTATTACTCGTCAGTTCATGCATCTTTTTAATTTATGGACTCAAAATCATTTATTTGTTACCTTGTACATGTCAGGCATTATTTTAAACACCAGTGGTGGAGTTGGTGAAAAACAGAGCAAGATTTCTGCTCCTCTGGAGCTTACATTCCAGGGTGTACATGCGACCGGGGTAGAAGAATTGGAATGAATGAAATGAGGAGTCAAGCTAGTAAATATGTGCATAGGTTAATGGAGATTCAGATAATGGTTAGGAATTGAATGAGAGTAAAAGGACAGAAAGTGACTTCTAGTGCTCCCCTAGTTTGTGTTTTGGAAGATGGCCTTCCTGATTAAGTGTAACCGGAGCAGCAACCCGTATGAGGTATGGAGCATTCTGGGCAGCAGGAATTGCCAGTTGGTCAAAATACACTGAAATGAGTATTTTTTTTTTTTTTTTGGTACTAAAGCCTTTACTGTGATAAACCAAATATATTTACAATTTATACAAATGTTTAACCTTCAACAAAAATACAAAAAAACATTTCACAAGATGCAAAACCAGGAAACAAGTTCCGAAATGAGTATTCTTATCCGAAATGAAAGGAGGACAATCATGCTAATAACGGAGATGGACCCTGCAGCTCTAGTACACGGCTTCCTTTCATATTAGTAGTGATTATTAACATTTACCTTCTAAATATAAAACTGAGTGGACTTTCTGAAATTCTGCAAGGAGAGATGTATGCTTGGTAAAAAGAAATAGTTATTTTCTATAAGCAAATTGAAAGTGATACAATGATAGAGTATTTTCATCTCTGAGGGGCACAAAGAAAATGAAAGCTGGGGAGTAGTTGACTGACATGGTTATAGAAAATTTTAACACCAGGCTTGTTAATCAGAATAAGATTTTTACTCAAGCAAGATGGATTTGGGGTATACTGAAGATAACTCTACCGGAATGACCTACTGCAGAATTTTGAGTAATATACTGTATAAGATAAATTCTCATCTGCTGTTAGAAGTTGAAATCTAAAACTATTTTGAAAATACTTCTTTTCACAGTTAGGAATATGTGAACTGTCCCCAGCAAAATCACTTAAGATTTATCAAGTCAAATAGGGCACTAAAAATAATGAGAAAGAGAATGTTATTTGAAATGTTACTATGAAAGTTAAATGATTAAATTCATCAGATGTTTGAAAATTTAAGGTTTCAAATTATAAGCCTTAAAACTCTATTTTATAAAATTTGTTAGATTTTTTTTCTTCTGAGGTGAGTAGGAAGAGGGTTTGTGTGATGCTCCAGAAAAAAGGGAAGGTATATTGATATATGATTTGGTTACACTGAAGTAGTTTCAATTCTAGTGTTTTCTTATAACTATGATATCGTTATACCTCTTAAGTCAATTTAATGAAAAGCGGCTTTTTTCCTTTTTTTTTTTTGCGGCTTTTTTCCTTATTGAGAGCAATGAACTACCAAATTAAAGTAATGAAATTATTTCTAACTCTGAACCCTAAATTAGATCCTTTACTCTAGTAAAGGAGTTCCAGGAAGATTAGCAATATTATAGATAAGCAATCAGTAAGTGATAAAGCTTTCAATAGGTCTCTTTGAGAAAAAGAGAGGTAAATATTCAAATCATAAATGTCTCTTCAAATGGATCTGCCCTTAGAATAAAACTGAAAACAAAGAAAAATTAATCTATCTTCTAACAAAGAAGGGCTTCAAAAGTTTTCTCCTGATGTTCAGTCTTTTCAAATTCCTTTCTATGATCACCAATATCAAGATTGCAATTAGTTATCTCTCCCTTCTCTACTAGCCAGTAAACTCCCTAGAGACCATCTTAATAACTCTGCTGCCTACCACAATATAAAAGGTCAATGAATGAAGGTATTGCCTAAGACAAGGGTCATTCTCTAATTTCCTCACCAAAGGAGGGAGGTTAAAACATCTGGGGTGCTGACAACTATCTAGAACCTTTTGGCACCCAGGGAAAAAGAAACCGTTCTGTCCCTGCAGTTTTCAATCGAGCCTCCAAAATAACCCCGGAGATACGACTTGCTTACTGCCTTCTACCTGTCTCCCTCGATTCATCTCTACTGGGTAACTTCAAACTGAACACTTTAGGAAGTTTCTAAAGTTAAACACAGTCTTCAAGTTGGAATATTTATTTTTTTGCCATGCAAATTTTCTCCCATAGTCCAAATTTGCCCTGAATAATACACATAGTTGAAATACTTTCTTATATTTGATACCTGACTCTCATTAATCAAAAACTGTAATTATTCTGTCTCCTTCAGATTTATTTCTAGATCATGAGTTGATCTTTGACTTAACTCACCCCCCCAGTAGTTCCAGAAATAAATAATGATTATTTTACCTTTGCATTCAGAACAGTAATTTCTGAGACTTTCACCTCAAAACAACTGTGTAGAAATCCCATATATTTTCCATTAAGAAGGTAACATACCATAGATTTCCAGTGAGTTGAATTGTGCAGTCCTGTATTGCACAAAATAATTGGATATATTTAAGGGGTACAATATTTAATTTTTAAAACATATTTCTCAGTGAGCTGGGAATTCATTCCATAATTTATACTCCCTCTCTCCTACCCCCCCCCCTTATTTTTTCTTTCAGGCTTAAAATATGTCCTGTTAAAAGACTTCTGCCTTATCAAAATTGGACTTCCTCCATTTCTTTTGCTTGTACTCCTGCAATACAAGGAAGATAATCTTGTAGCAGACATTTTGGTAGAGGTGAATTTAAATGTCAGTTTTTCAGTGTGTGGATGTCAGGAGTGTATGTATTTGTGATTATTGTATCATCTTGATATATTGACTCCTTTATCATTATATAATGACCTTCTTTGTCTGTTGTTACCATTTTCAGCTTTAAGTCTTATTTTGTTTAAGTATGGGTAAACCTGTTTTTTTTTTTTTTTTTTTGGTTTTTGGTTCTGTGTTTTTTGGTTACTGTTTGTTTGGAGCAACTTCTTTCACCATTTCACCCCTTCATTTTGAGTCTATGTTTGTCTTTGGAGTTGAGATGAATCTCTTTAAGGCATCATATAGTTGAACCATGTTTTTTAAACCATCCAGCCACTCTGTGCCTATTGACTGGTGAATTCAATTTATTCACACTTAGGGTGATTATTGATATATGAGAACTTACTACAGCTATTTTATCTCTTGTTTTCTGGTTGTTTTAAATTTTCTTTTTCTTTGCATTTCTGTTTACCCTTTTAGGTTGGTGGTTTTCTATGATGATCTGCTCAGTTTCCCCCTTTTCTTATGTTTTCTGTCTTTAGGTTTTGTTTTGTGGTTTCCATGAGGTTTATATAAAACACCTCATAAATAAAATAGTCCTTTTCTGTTAATAGCAACTTATCTTCAATTGCCTATACAGGTTCTATCATTTTCCTTCTCCCCTTTTATATTTTCACTTTCACAAATTATCTCTTTTTATGCTGTAATGAAATTGTAGTAGCATTAGTTATATTTTTTTCTTTTAATCTTTATGCTATAATTGCTTAATACCCTCTTCTAAAATTGAATTGCAATTTCCTGATTGTTACCTTACTCAAAGTTTAGTGTACTTTTGTCTTTTCATTTCAGTTAGAGGAGCTCCTGTCAACATTTCTTTTGAGGCAGGACTAGTGGTAGTAAACTGCCTCAACTTTTGTTTTCTGGGAAAACCTTTATTTCTCCTTCATATCTGAAGGATAACTTTGCTGGATAGTATATTCTTGGTTGGCAATTTTTATCTTGAAGTAAAGAAGTTCTTTTTTTTTTTTAAGATTTTATTTATTTATTCATGACAGAGAGAGAGAGAGGCAGAGGGAGAAGCAGGCTCTCAAGGAGCAGGGAGCCTGATGCGGGACTCGATCCCAGGACCCTGGGATCATGACCTGAGCCGAAGGCAGACGCTTAACCATCTGAGCCACCCAGGCGCCCGTAAAGAAGTTTTTTACCCAGGTTTGGGAAAGCTATTATTTCTCTGAATAACCTCTCTGTCCCCTTATCCTGGCAAATACCAGTTTTTCAGCTGGGTTTCATCAAAGTGTATATTTCTGAACCACAAAATAATACTTTTAGTGACGTTCTGGTTTGAACTGTAGTCTAGTATCTTGATAAATTCAAGAGCTTGTCACATATCTATATTGTATCTGTATCATCTGTCTGTATATTGTCTGGAATTGTGTATGTCATCCTTCAGTTATCTAGGATCAACTTGATTTCACTGTGAACTTTATACTGGAAATATATGCTTTAGTATGACACAGTAATATTTGGAACTTTGAAATCCAGGACTGGCAATACTTTTCCAAAGCCTTGTATGAGGAATTATCAATAGAGAAGATTGTTTCCTTATAGGCCATTTCTCTAGGGATAACCATCTAATCAGAAGGAAATACCTAGTCAGAGCAATTTATCCTTATAATTATCCACTTTTAAATGATAGCCCTAGGGCAAATCTAGAGGGAATTTCACTTGCATTTCCAAACATTTAATAATCAGAACTTTATGGCCTATCTATACTTTTATTGATCAAATATTATACTCCTACAATTTTTAAAGCTCTTTGAGAACTAAAAATATACATGTATCTCAGATTTATCTTTGCCTCTTTATTCATTTCAAAAAACTTTAATAGAAGGAAAATAACCAGGGCATCTGGGGGGCTCAGTTGGTTGTGTTTGACTCTTGATTTTGGCTCAGGTTATGATCTCAGGGTCATGAGATCAAGCCCTGCATTGGGTTCTGTGCTGGGTGTGGAGCCTGCTTAAGATTCTCTCTCCCTCTCACTCTGCTCCTCCCCCCACCACTTGCATGCATGCTCTCTCTCTTGCTCTAAAAAAAAAAATAAACTGATTATATGTTTAAAAAATAATTCCATCATTGAATGCATTTTAAATCGTGATAAAATACATACAATGTAAAATTTAACCATTTTGAATGGTTATTAACACTAATGATTATTGATTTTAATGGGTTTATTAACACTTAACACTATTCAGCAGTGTTAAGTATACTCACATTGTAATGCAAGCACCTCCAGAGCTCTTATAAAACTGAATTTCTATACCTATAAAACAATGATTCCCCATTCTCCTCATCCCTAGCCTCTTGAAACTACCATTCTACTTTTTCTTTATGAATCTGATTCCTCTAGTTATCTAATTCAAATTATACAATATTTATCTTTTTCAACTGGTTTATTTCACTTAGCACAATGTCTTCAATGTTCATCCATGTTGTAGCATGTCAGAGCAAATGTAATTTCTGATAGCATTTTATTTTATTTCGTTCTAGTCATATTTATATACATTTTAAATTTTTTCACATGAAGATTTTGCTTTCTGCTTTATTCACTTAAGAGGTATTTTCTAATGTTTAAAAATGTCTTGGAGGGCATGAGAAGTTTTCTTTAAGCAAACAAAGTCTTAGAAGTATGATTTTAAGTATCTGTATACATACTTTTACAATATGAGTTTGCTACTTCCCTCCTCCCCCAATTTTCTCCTTGTTTGCCTGTTTATTTTGAGTCCAGATTCAATCTGTAACTTTAAATTGGGGAGATGAATTTATACATATGTTAGCATAAATAAGTTTTTGGCACATGTTTATCCTTTGACTCATTATTTTGTTAAAAAATGACTTGCAAACATGTGCTATGTGTCAGGCACTTGCAAGGTACTATAGATATAATGCTAGGAAATAATATAAAATACAAAGCTCCTGCTCTCGTTGAGATCAGCTTTGTAGGGAAGACATATACATCAAATAGTTATTTGAATATATCTAAAAGTGCAGTTATGGCAAAGGCTTAAGGTAAAGACAAATTAAGATATGAGTCTATAGTAGTAATCATAAAGATCATAAAAAGCTTCCCTGAAGGAGTGAAACGAGTATATATTTAAAGAATGAGTAGGAGTTAGTGAGATGAAAATAAGAAGGAATATTTCAAGCAGAGGAAATGGCATGTGCAAGACCTTTGGTGAAAGGAAGCAGATGAGTGAAGAGAAATGAAAGTAGATTAGCATGTCAAGAGGGCAGAGCATGGGGTAGGAAGACTGGAGAGATAAAAAGGGCCCAAACACAGTCCAGGCTATTAGGCCATGGAAAGCCACTCAAGTGTTTTAAGTAAAGGGCTTCAATTTTGAATTTATGCTGAGGGATGCTCACACTGCTGAAGGAGCAGAGAATGGATTGGAGGGCAGCCACCATGAATGCAGAAAGTCTGGTTAGAAAATTAATTTCTGTAGTCCAAAGAAGTGATGGGCACCTCTACTGATGGTGGTAGTAATAAAGATGGAGAAAAGTGGATGGAGATAAAGATTTGTAATCTTTATCTGGATGGATGGTGGGGGACAGGAAAGTGCCAAGACTGATTCTTTGGATTCTGGATTGCACAACTGGATAGATGGTGGTACTGTCTGAGATTACTTAGAGTACTTAGTAGAAGTACTCTAGTAGAAGATGATCATTGGTTTAGTATGGGGCATGATGAGTTTTAGCTGTCTTTGAGACATTCAATAAGAGATGGCCAAAAAGGCAGTTGGTTATGAAGGTCTAAAGCTCAGACATAAGGTGTGATCTTAACAATTACTGGGTTTTGTTTTCTTATTGTTTTTATGGTTATGTTTTGCCATGTAGGCTATGTGGTTTATATTATCATTTACAATGATTTAGAGCAGCAATTAGGAAATGTTTTCTTATATTATCATTTACAACAATTTAGAGCAGTGATTAGGAAACTTTTTCTAAAAGGGCCAGATAATAAATATTTTAGGCTTCTGGGATATAGGGTTGCTGTGCAAGTACTCAACTCTGTCCTTGCAGCAGTGAAAACATAGATAGTATGCAAATGAATGGGAATGACTGTGCTCCAATAAAACCTTATTTATAAAAACAAGCTGCCAGTGTTGAGCTGTAGTTTGTTCACCTTTACTTAGAAAGGTTATCACACTGTGGGGGACCTGAGTGGCTCAGTCAGTTAAGGACCCAACTCTTGATTTCATGATCTCAGGGTTGTGTGATTGAGCCCCGAGTTAGACTCTGTGCTCAGCAGGAAGTCTGCTTCTTTCCCTCTCTCTCCTCCTCTGCCCTTACCCCTGCTCCTACTCTCTCTAATAAATAAATCTTAAAAAATGTCATCACACTTTAAATTATTTCAGACACTTGTGGCTATATTAATATTTCTAACTACATTCCAGTTCTATCATTCTCAAAGTGTGGTTCTTAGACCAGCAGTCTCACCTTCTCATTATAAATGCAAATTTTCCAGCTTTTCCAGACTTACTGAAACAGGAGCTCTGGGTGTGGAACCCAGCAATCTGTGTCTTAATGAGCCCTCTAAGTGATTCTGATGCAGCTATAATCTGAGACCCAGTGCATTAGGACAATGGTTTTCAACTCTGTCACACATTAGAATTACCTGGCAATTAAAAAAAATATTCTTGTTTCAGAACACTACCTAGAATAATGAAGTCAGTAGCTGGAGATTAAGGCCAACAAATATCAGTATATTTAGGATGTTCTCAGTTTATCTCATATACTGCCAGTATTTAAGAGCCATCTATTTCATTTCATTCTATCCTAGACTAGGTTGAAAGTGATCAATTTCTCCCGAAATTTAAGTTGATTTCAATATCAATGCACCTAAACTCACAATATCAGGGAATCAAAGTTTAAATGGAATAGACTTAACTTGATTTGGCAATTATATATAAAAGTCATTTCATGGAAAATGGCTTAGTCCAAATAAATAGATTGTAAGAAGTTAAAACTAATCTTTAGGCCAGCTTATAATTTGTTTTTTGCTTTGTTTTGTTTTGTTTTAAACAAAAACTCTATAAATTCCTTCAACTTCTGGCAAAATTTGGGAGAAGAAACTGGAAAGAAAATTCACCTCCTAAGTCATTTGAAATTTATTAGGTGTTTTTTTAAAAACTTAATCTTAAAAAAACTGGATTGTAAAAGATATAAATTATATACTTTGTTTTCATCCATCTCACAAAATCATGCATGCATTTAAAAATACATTGCCATAGAGTTTGACTTTAAAAAAATGTGCATATACAGTCATTATCTATGATTGTACAACCTATGTAATTCAACTATACAATGCTATCATTCACATTTACTGATGCCTAATTAAACATGACCACAATAGTGGAGACTTAGCATTCATTTTACTTAAATTGACTACTTTAGAAAAAATATTAAAAGTTTCAATGGTAGTCATCTTGTTTCCTCAAACTTAAGAAATGAAAAACTCTCAAATAAAAAAGAAATGAAAACTCTCAGCATATAGCAAATAAAATGCTGAACACACATGGTCCACATGGATCCAGTCATTCCACTCACTTGAAAGCAAATTGTTTTTTTAGCTTTTTATTTAGTATTTTGATATTAACAATGAGTTTCAACATATGTCATGTTATTTAGAACACATTCCAAACTCTTTTTTCTGGAAGGAAATTAGACACTTTAATTAAAAATTCTATTGATTTTTATCAGGAAAAGATTTCAGATCGGTAGCAATTTCCATGTCAAAGTGGCTCCAAGTGTTATTAGTTCCATTTTAAACTTATGCTGCAATGATAATGGTTTGTGGTAATTACTTAGAATTCACCGATTACCAGATTTTATTCCACTTTAATATTTACTTTTCTCAACTGAGTTTAAGGCAATTGTGGAACATTGCAGACAAATAGTGAAATATTTGTGAAGCACTGAATAAATGAATGGTCAGAGCACGAACTTGTAATAAGCTGAGGGACATGTTGGAGGAAATGAATTAATAAAACTCTTCAGATGAGTTGCATCATCTGTATCCAGTCCAAGGGGAGGTATTAAAGGACAAACAAGTTTCTCTATTAGAAGCAAGGATATTATCAAGGCAAGATGCTTGTTAAAATCATTTGGATCATGTAAAATTCAGGGCATAAAGGACGCTATTTAAAGTTTCCCCCTTGATCAATTTTACTTATGTTTCTCTAGGCATGACAGGTACATGACAACTCTGTGGGTTAATCCCTTGAGATTTAGTCATATGGTATAATTTGTAGCTATACAACTTAAACACTCATTACTTAAAAAAAAATGGATACTAAAATTGAAGACACAGTTTCCACTCATATTTTTACCACCCACTAATATTGTCGAACAACTTAAAAAGTGTGAAAAGACTATGAGTGAGGGGGCGTCATGTTAAAAAAAAAAAAAGTCATGCAATACTCTTTCTTCCTTCATGCTTTTTGTAGAAATCTATAAGTGATTTTTTTTTAAGGCAGAAAATAATTTGTGTAAAGCCCAGTCATCTCAACTTAATTTTTAATTTAATTTGATGCCACATCTGTGATTCAAAAAATATAGTATACCTCAAAACCACATTCTGATTTGGGCCTGGAATAGTGTCTAATTAATGTACAATGCTAACAAGATGTCAGGTAAAGTTAATGCAGCTTTCAGATCTCCCTTTAAGAATCAAAAACATATAGAATCAATAAGCAAGGAACAGCCCATTTAACTTCACTTACTAGGACAAAGTTTACAATGATTTTATTTAAGAATGTGGCTAATCTAACATCATAAAACTAGGGTTTTAGTCTCGGCTGTCAGAAACTAACATACAAATGAAAATAAAAGTCTGACCATCTTTGCAGCAACCAGCTCAGAAAGGAAAACCATAACTTCTGCAGTAACTAGTTCAGGAAGCCAAAGCACAGCCTCTGAAATAATCAGCCCAGAATGTTTAGGACCCAGGCAATGACTGCTAGCTTCCTTCTTTTGGTTCTACTTGCAACTAATGACTAATAGAAAAAGCCAAATATGCTCCCTAAATCGGTCACATAAGACAACTTGCTTCTAGTTAGCCTACCTCCAGGTTCCCCCATACTAGCAATAGCCTAAAGCCCTTCCTTTTCTTCAAAAGAAAGTCTGCTCATTTCCCTTATTTTTGAGTCTGCCAAACACAAGTGATGGCAGCTAATTTCCTTGATACAGCAAGATCTGAATAAATAACCTCCATTTGTTTTCATTTGTGTGGTCCTTGTTTATTTCTAAAGTTCCATCAATTACTAGCTGTTGGACTTTCATAACTTTAATTCTCTATGTTTCTTCATATATAAAACAGTATTCATATTCATAAATGATTGCAATTCTACTCATTTTAAATTCTGTTTGTCAGCTTCATTAGAGAAGTAAAAACAATATTCCTTACTGTAATATATCTGTGTTTTTGTAAGGTTATTTTGAAAATATAAAACCTATGAGGAAACAGAAAAAACCTACATGATAAATTCTCCCTTGAAATATATGAAATCTGTGCCAGGACAATTAATAAACTTGTAAACACTCTTTTAAAAAACAAAACTCACCAAAGTTGTTTCTATTTCTAAATAGCTGCTGAGAAACTCATAACTATTACTATTTCTGTATCTTTATTTCTTTTAAAGATTTTATTTATTTATTTGAGAGAGAGTGAGAGACAGCGAGAGTGAGAATGGGAGGGGGGAGGGTCAGAGGGAGAAGCAGACACCCGATGAATGCGAGCCCGATGTGGGACTTGATCTTGGGACTCTAGGATTATGACCTGAGCCAAAAGCAGATGCTTAACTAACTAAGGCGCCCCAGTGCCCCACTATTTATGTATCTTTTTTTTATTGTTTTTATTGTTATGTTAATCACCATACATTACATCATTAGTTTTTGATGTAGTGTTCCATGATTCATTGTTTGTGTATAACACCCAAGGCTCCATGCAGAACGTGCCCTCTTTAATACCCATCACCAGGCTAACCCATTCCCCCACCCCCCTCCCCTCTAGAACCCTCAGTTTGTTTTTCAGAGTCCATCATCTCTCATGGTTCGTCTCCCCCTCCGACTTACTCCCCTTCATTCTTCCCCTCCTGCTATCTTCTTCTTTTTTTTTCTTAACATATATTGCATTATTTGTTTCAGAGGTACAGATCTGTGATTCAACAGTTTTGCACATTTCACAGCGCTCACCATAGCACATCCCTCCCCAATGTCTATCACCCAGCCACACCATCCCTCCCACCCCCCCACCTCTCCAGCAACCCTCAGTTTGTTTCCTGAGATTAAGAATTCCTCATATCAGTGAGGTCATATGACACATGTCTTTCTCTGATTGACATATTTCACTCAGTGTAACACCCTCCAGTTCCATCCACATCGTTGCAAATGGCAAGATCTCATTCCTTTTGATGGCTGCATAATATTCCATTGTGTATATATACCACTTCTTCTTTATCCATTCATCTGCCGATGGACATCTTGGCTCCTTCCACAGTTTGGCTATTGTGGACATTGCTGCTAATCCTTTAATGTACTGTTGGATCCTATTGGCTAGTATTTTGGTGAGAATTTTTGCATCCATGTTCATCAAGGAATTTGGTCTGTTCTTCTTTTTGATGGGGTCTTTATCTGGTTTCGGGATCAAGGTAATGGTGGCCTCATAAAATGAGTTTGGAAGTTTTCCTTCCATTTCTATTTTTTGGAACAGTTTCAGGAGAATAGGTATTAATTCTTCTTTAAATGTTTGATAGAATTCCGCTGGGAGGCCATCTGGCCCTGGGTTTTGGTTTCTTGGGAGATTTTTGATGATTTCTTCAATTTCCTTAGTGGTTATAGGTCTGTTCAGGTTTTCTATTTCTTCCTGGTTCAATTTTGGTAGTTGACACATCTCTAGGAATACATCCATTTCTTCCAGGTTATCTAATTTGCTGGCATAGAGTTGCTTATAGTATGTTCTTATAATTATATTTCTTTGGTGTTGGTTGTGATCTCTCCTCTTTCATTCATGATTTTGTTGACTTGGGTCATTTCTCTTTTCTTTTTGATAAGTCTGGCCAGGGGTTTAGCAATCTTGTTAATTCTTTCAAAGAACCAGCTCCTAGTTTCATTGATTTCTGCTCTGATCTTTATTATTTCTCTTCTCCTGCTGGGTTTAGGCTTTGCTGTTTTTTTCTGTAGCTCCTTTAGGTGTAGGGTTAAGTTGTGTATTTGAGACCTTTCCTGTTTCTTGAGAAAGGCTTGTATTGCTATATACTTTCAGTCCTGCCTTTGCTGCATTCCACAGATTTTGAACAGTTGTGTTTTCATTTTCATTGGTTTCCATGAATTTTTTTTTAATTCTTCTTTAATTTCCTGGTTGACCCATTCATTCTTTAGTAGGTTGCTCTTTAGCCTCCATGTATTTGAGTTCTTTCCGACTTTCCTCTTTTGATTGAGTTCTAGTTTCAAAGCATTGTGGTCTGAAAACGTGCAGGGAATGATCCCAATCTTTTGGTACTGGTTGAGACCTGATTTGTGACCTAGGATGTGATCTATTTTGGAGAATGTTCCATGGGCACTAGAGAAGAATGTGTATTCTGTTGCTTTGGGATGGAATGTTCTGAATATATCTGTGAAGTCCATTTGGTCCAGTGTGTCATTTAAAATCTTTATTTCCTTGTTGATCTTTTGCTTAGATGATCTGTCCATTTCAGTCAGGGGGGTGTTAAAGTCCCCCACTATTATTGTATTGTTGTCAATGTGTTTCTTTGCTTTTGTTATTAATTGCCTTCTATAATTGGCTGCTCCCATGTTAGGGGCATAGATATTTACAATTGTTAGGTCTTCTTGTTGGATAGACCCTTTAAGTAGGATATAGTGTCCTTCTTCATCCCTTATTACAGTCTTTGTTTTAAAATCTAATTTGTCTGATACAAGGATTGCCACCCCAGCTTTCTTTTGGTGTCCACTAGCATGGTAAATGGTTTTCCATCCCCTCACTTTCAATGTGGGGGTGTCTTTGGGTCTAAAATGAGTCTCTTGCAGTCAGCATATCGATGGGTCTTGTTTTTTAATCCAATCTGATAGCCTGTGTCCTTTGATTGGGGCATTTAGCCCATTTACATTCAGGATAACTATTGAAAGGTATGAAGTTATTGCCATTGTATTGCCTGTAAGGTGACTGTTACTGTATATTGTCTGTATTCCTTTCTGGTCTATGCTGCTTTTAGGCTCTCTCTTTGCTTAGAGGACCCCTTTCAATATTTCTTGTAGGGTTGGTTTCGTGTTTGCAAATTCCTTTGGTTTTTGTTTGACCAGGAAGGTTTTCTTTTTGCTGAGGTGATTTTTTTCGTCTTGTCATTTTGTCCAGAGGAGCATAGATGAATGAGAGAACAAAATGTTAACAGGTTAACAATGTCCCCAGCAAATGTACTCTATACAAATCAGAAAAGACCTGAAATCAGGGGAAAAGAAAGAGAAAGAAAGAAAAAAGAAAGAGAAAAAAAAAGAAAAAAGATAAAAACAAACAAAACCAGAACCAAACAAAAAAAGCAGAATATGATCAAATATGATCAGGCTAGTTCATAGATCAGTGCCACACACTAGATTTTGGGTGTATTTTGGTCTGTTAGAAGAAAGTGCCTCCTAAAATTTTAAAGGAAGAAAGACTTATATATGTACAAAATAAGGGTTGATATAATGAAGGGATGGAAGATGACTGTAAAGATGAAAATTATAAAAAAGTTTATAAAAGGAATTCATAAGAAGTTGCTTGAAAAAAGAAAGAAGAAGATTTAAAAAAGAAAAAGAAGAAAAAAGGGAGAGAATGTGATCAGGCAGGAGACTAGAAAAAAGACATACAGTAGTGATTTAGGGTATATTTTGTTCTGTTAGAAGAAACTGTATCTCAAAATTTTAAAGAGAGAACAACTTATATATATATGCCAAAAATAAGGGTAACTACTATGAAGGGATAAAATATGACTCTAAAAATGAAAAATAAAAAATGTTTTTTTAAAAAAGAGATTGATAAGATGTTGGTTGAAAGAGGGAAAAAGAAAAATTCAAAAAAAAGGTTAAAAAATTAACTTTGAAAAACTAATGAATCATGGTAAAAAAGCTATAAATTCTATGTGCAGTATTCCCCTAGCGCTGGAGTTCTCCTGTTCTCCTTGATCGGTAAACCTGGTCTTGGCTTGCTGGCTGTTCGTGCTGATCTTCTGGGGGAGGGTCCTGTTGCCATGGTTCCCAAATGTCTTTATGGGAGGCGGAATTGCCCCGCCCTTGTCGGTCTGGGCTAAGCAAGCTGCTTGGGTTTGCTCTCAGGAGCTTTTGTTCCCTGCAAGCTCTCCGTACAGCTTTGGAGGACCAGGGTGAAATGGTGGCCTCCCACTCTCTGCCCGCAGGAGCTGAGAACTCGGGGCCCTGCTCCTCAGTGCGCCCCCAGAGAAAAGCAGTCACTCCCGTCTCCCAGGTCTCTGGCTGCACTGTGTGCTCACCCGGCCGGTGACCAACAGATAGATCTCTGGCACCCGACCCCATGTGGAGTCTCCAAACCCAGTAGATCCCTGCGGTGTGCTCCTGCGCCGCTCCTACCGCGGGAGGAAGAGGAGTCTCCCCGGCTCTGCCACTTGCTGGGTCCCTGCTGGAGGAGCAGTGGCCTGACTGGGCTGCGGATCACTGTTTATGGCAACCCTGAGCTGAGAGCCCATGCCTCGGCTCCGTCTCTGCAGCTGGCTTCCTCGCTCTAATACCTGGGAGCTCTGCTGCACTCAGACACCCCCGGGATTTCTGTGACCCCGAGGGTCCTGAGACCACACTGTCCCGTGAGGGTTCCACCCCCCACTTAGCCACTGGAGCGACGTTCCTCAGTGTTGCCGACTTCTGAAAGTTCCGATTTTGTGCTCTGCGGCTCTACCACTTGCCAGAAGAGGCGGAGGCCCCCTCCCCAGCCGTCTATCCTCCTGAATGTCGCCTCGGATTCACTTCTCCACACGTCCTACCTTCCAGTAAGTGGTCGCTTCTCTGTTCTGAGAGTTGTTGCTACTCTCTTCTTTGATCTCTTTTGAGTTCATAGGTGTTCAGAATGGTTTGATCCCTATTCAGCTGAATTCCTGGGACCAGACGAAATCCAGGTCTCCTACTCCTCTGCCATCTTGCTCCGCCCCTATTTATGTATCTTTAAAGCAGATTTTTTTTCCTTAAGTTGTTTTGTCAGTGCCATTATTTGATAAGCTACCTCAAATTTCCTTTCTTTTTAAAGATTTTTTAATTTATTTATTTGACAGAGAGGAGAAAACAAGCAGGAGGAACAGCAAGGCGGGGCGGGTTGGGTGGAGAAGCAGGGTCCCTGCAGAGCAGGGAGCCCGATGGGGGTCAATTCCAGGATGTCAGGATCATGACCTGAGCCGAAAGGAGATGCTTAACTGACTGAGCCGCCCAGGTACCCCTACCTCAAATTACTTTTGAGACAAGCAAAGTAAAAACCAAGGCATGTATAGATATGCATGTGCAAATATATATATATTTTAAAAGAATTCTAATTACACAAAAAATGCATGTTAAAAGATAAATTATATAGATAAGAGTAATGTCCTTTTGGACTACTACCCCAAGTCAAATCTCTATATTCCTTCCAGAGGTGATCACCAATATTAGTTTGATGTATACATTTCCTATATCTTTTCTATGAATTTATAAACATACCTGTACCGTAGAGGCCTTTTCACTGGCATAACTCATTTACTCCTCAGTAAAATATGCTTGTCTTGATATTTTGTTCTTTTCTAATTACTGTTTTCAATAATAAGCCTATTATTTACTGAGTTTTTTTTTTTAACTCAAGTTTATAAATTATCTAGATTTTAAATAGCCGAACATTTGGAAAGTCTAGTTAAGAAGTATCATTAATCCCGATATCTATGGAAATACTGCTGTGCTACAGACAAGTTTTGGCCCAACTGATCTGAGATTTTTTTTCCAAATAACCAAATATGATATAGAGACTGATTTTTGCCCTGGTGGGACACCAGAGAAATTGTTTGAAAGAAGAATGCCTATGAAAGGAGCATGAGAGACCAGGAGCAATGACTGACTTTAGTACAAATTACCTTGAGTCAATCACTCAGCAAAACATGTGTAAAAATAATGGCTAGCGTTTATTAGTGCTTATTCCTTGCTTTCTAGGTACTGATTAATTTATTCTTCCTATCAACCTCATTTTATAGGTGAGTCAACTGAGAGCTAGAGAAATTGAGTGAACTCACAAGCTTACACAGCTGGTGAACAGCAGATGGAATGTTACACAAAATATCCACATTCAGAAACTAAACTCTTAACTTCTACATGTTACTGCTTCTCATAGAAAATAAATATATTTCTCAAAATGAATACCAACAAGAAAAATGAAAATCCATATGTGAAACACTGAGACCAGCAGTGAGAATCTTTCACCTTTGCCCTAGGAAACCACTATTCTTGTGTGGCTGGGGATTATCACCCTTCTTCTCAGTAGCTTTGCAATGGATTTTAGGTCATATTTCCATAGTTAACAGGACAGCAGTTTCCTCCTCCTTCCCCCGACTTTGTAATATAGACTGGCAGCTGTAGGGTTTCAAAAAAGCATTCTTTTTAAATCTGACTCATAAAATACATGCTAATCTGCATGAAAATGAGCAGGACTGAATATGGAACACTCTTAGGCAAAAGATGGCAGGCATAACTGAAAAAGCCCACTCAATGCAGTCTGAATTTAACATTTAATTTTCTTATTAGCTCCAGAAGGGCAGGCTGATTTTCCACAGGTGTAAGCAATATACATAATTAATACCACACCTCAGGTTTCCTAAAAAGCTCAGTGGCCCGCATTAACTGTATACATGCTATGTGAAATTGGATCATATCTGATATTCAGTTTTGATGTTGCAATTATGAGTGATGTGATTCATATATGCATTTTAAAGATGTTATCATTTCCTTTTGCTTTTAAAAACAGCTTTAAAAAGTCAACATAGCGTTCTCTTGGGGAAAAAAGAAAAAGCTCTCATTAATCCATGAACAGGAATCATGTAGACTGTTAGAGCTGCAGTGAATGTGAATAAAATTGGGCTGAATAATGACATTTAAAGTAAAACAGAAAGATCTACAATTTATTTGCCATTGCTGAGCACTGAATGAACAGTTAAATTGCAGTTATTTGAAACACAGGGCTTTTCAAAAACAATTGTTTGGCATTGAAACCATTTCCAGACTTGAATTATGTGCATCGAAGATATTTTCTAACTATTTTCTGTACAAAGAATGGATTCAAGCCACAGTTGTTCAGAAGGCGAAAGGGCTCCTAACTGCCAAGTTCAATTTTCAACATTGTGGTAAATGGAACAAAAGAGACCCAACTGGAATTCACCTGAGTTTTAGTGACCTTGCAGAAGACCTCTTTACAGCTTTGAACATTATATGATTTCTCTTATTACTTTCCCCATATTATTTTATCAACCCTGACTTCTGAAAAATGATATGACAAAATTCAGCAGGAAAACAAATAAACAAACCCTGATTCCAGTATGTTGGTCTGAAATCAACAGAAACCCAAGTGGTTTACTTTCTGATTATCTTTAAGGAGAACTCTCTCCTTTGTTCAAATAGGATCTTAAAAGGAGTCATTATTATTGGCTAGGTCAATGGTAAAGTAAAACCTTGTAATTCTGCTTATTCCTATAAACTATCTCTTTGCAGATAAGGATATGCTAGAGATAACTACTGACCAGTCAACTGGGAATAGTTTTCTATTACTGGAAACAGATTAGCATTGTTCCAGCTAAATGTGAACAAGAGGAAATAATTACAAAATGGCTGATTGGGGCATGGTAAGTTCTGTGACTACAAAATAGGAATTGAACCACATGAGGATGAAAACTTTAGTGTTTTTCTCACATCTGGGTGACTCTTACTAAGCTAATCAGTATAAATAACTACCTAAAATGACAAATTTTATCTATGTAAGGCCTTTACTTCAATGGTGTTATTTGTATCATCTCAATTTCTTTTTTACTGGTAACAAGACAATTATTATATGATATTAACCCTTTTATCAGAAATTCACTGATTCATGTGTTCATTCAAAAAATATTTATGAAGACAATTTTTTGTGCCAGTAGCTGTTCTGTATGCTAGCAGTAAAGAAATAGGACACTTACATGTGCTAAAAGGAAAATGACACAGGGTATTATGAGAAATGGGGATGTGGACAGGGTTTTTTTAGATTATTGTCAGGGAAGTCTTTTCTGAAGAAGCCACATGAATATTTTGATTCTTCAATAGAAAACATACTTCAAATAGAAGGAACAATAAGTGTAAAGTACCTGGCAAGCTCATCTATTTGGAGGAATTAAAAGAATAAAGCACAAAGGATATAGGATGAGAAGGTAGAAAGATAAACAATTAAGTTGTATAGGTTGTTTGAGGCAGGCTCTTAAATGACACTGTGAATTTTGGGGAGAAGTTTGGATTGTATCCTAAGTAGAATGGGAAGGCACTTAGGGGTGTGACATGACTTACATATTCAAAACATTACTCTGGTTGCTGTTTATAGAACACACTTTGGGATGGGGAGGCAAGCATGAAAGCAATGTCACCAATTAGGAGGCAAATAAAGTCCAGACTTCTGATTCTTTTTCTTTAGTGAAGTGAAAGCAAAACACAGGATCACTGGGGGAGGCATGAGGGGTTGTTGGAGGTGTGAGGGAAAGAGGAAAAGGTATGATGTAGCCATCTGGGAAAGTGGGAGGGTGAGTTGACCATGTAACTGTATTACTTTCTCTATATTATGCTGAGGGGGTTTAAGGATAGAGGCTGTAAGAGACTGAGTCAGTTCATTAAACTCGTTCAGCAGTGGAGAAAAACTGAGAGAAATAAACCACAGCAAATTAGGTCTAAGCTGATAAACCAGCTTGAGAATAACCTAATGAGCTATTTTACTGAAACTCTGTCTCTCGAATTACTAATGCTTTCATATTTCCTCTCCTCTCCTCTCTTCCTCTCCAAGGTAACAATGAAGAATGTAGGGTTAAACCTTACCTGGCTATGTGGGGAAGGGGGATCCCCAGTTCTATTCTGTAGTGGGTTGATGGCCACTGAGGTGCCATCTGTCTTTTTGAATGTATTGAGGGTAGTCAGTTCTGAGAGCCTATACCTGTCCAGAGGGTCCTGGTGAAATATTCCTCATACTCAGAGGTCTATTTGCCTCCAAGTCTGGCCTCTGGTTGTCCACAGCTCCTCTTAGAGACTCTACATTCTCTCACCAGGGTTCATGAGAATACATGAAGAACATATCTGTCAGTCTCCTGATAGACTGAACCAGGCAGGAATCCTGCCCCAAGCCCATTCATCAGGCTGCCTCCCACAAAAATTTCAATTCCACTGCTTCTGAGATGTTTTTGTCAGGGTACATCTATGAAAGCTGGGAGTCTCAAGGGATATGCATCTTCCCAACACTATGTCTGAAAAAGCAAAGTTCAATGAACTGTGACTCATTTTTATTTATGTAAATTTTTCTAAGCTCCTCTCTCCCATGGTGCTGTCTCAGGAAGTGTGATGGAGGTGAGGGATTAGAGTTGGTGGCAAGAACACTGACATTTTATTTAGTCATTCTTCTTCCTACCAACCTAAAGTAAAACTAAAAAACTTAGTTCAACAGATTGGTCCCTTGAAATGTTAATGGAATTACAAAATTTTAGAAGCTTTTGGTTTTTTTTTTTATCTAAAACAAACAATAAAAGTAACTTTCAAGACTTGTTAAAGATAGTTAGAAAATCTGTTGTGAACTCTGAGCTAGCTGGTCAGTAGCCTCTGTTTCATGGCACATAAGGCTTGGAGGTGGAAATAATCAAGAATTTGACATCTCAGTAGGAAACAAAAATGCATTTTTTTTTTTAAATCCCTGAGATGGTATCCTTCCAGCAAGGATATAAAAATTTAGACTTTTCCCCCATCTAAATGGTAAAATGAGAAGGAAGCTGTGAAATCATTTCTATTTCTTAGAATACTTACACTACACACACACACACACAAATATATATATATAATTTTTTTTGGCTTGCTGGGCAGAGAAAGCTTATTTAATTATTCACAGTTGCTGATTGAATAAGTATTTGGAATTTACATACTTGTGACCAAAAGAGAAATAGAAAGAAGTGGTGTTTCGTAAAGCAGACTCAAGGGTTCAAATATATTTCAAAAATAAAAATGTATAATGCAACATTAAATGAGAGACAATGTAGTATAGCAGCCCAGCCTTCTGAATCAACTTTTCATATTCTATTCCTGTAGATGATTAGCTCCATAAATTTCAGCAAGTTGCTTCACATTTTTGGCATTAGTTGGTAGGACTCTGAGTGCCCACAGAGGTATTGTGAAGATTAAATAAGATAAATGGAAGCTGCCGGCACCAGTGTTGCTGTTGTTGTCAATATTATTTATTATAATTTAAAAAACCCAGTCTACTATTCAAGACACTGCAATTTAATAATGTAAATAAAATATTTAGTCAATAAATTAATCTTGTATACAATGCCCATTATATGAGATATAAGAGATCAAGGGGAAGAGTTCAAAACTCTCAAAGTTATGATAAAAGATACAATCTGACCAGAGACAATCATGGTAATAAACAATTCTCAGTGTGTTTACACAGAGTCAGTAAAAAGCCTTTCACAGGGGACTATAAGCTGATTTCAAACCCATAAGGTTGTCAAACATACTCTTCCTCGGAAGACGAGTACTCAAGACAAAATCTGCCATTCCCTAGCAACATCTAGGCTTCATGTTTCCCTGCAGCCCATTTGTTTTCTTAGACAGTCAGGGAACTGCTAGGGAACTTTCAGGCAAGTGCACCTTGGCCAGAAATGTTACCATGTGATTATCCTTGTGTATGAGGGCTGTGATAATGTAGCATACCCTTAATGAGCTCTCCTTCCTCATTACTGTAAACCCCAATCCTGTCTGATTTGGATCTTTATCAATAAGTCTCACCAGCACCAAAAGCCTATCTTACAAATATCTTCTTCCTGAATTCACACAGCTTTCACTTTGGTATTTAGCCATGTACTGAAGATATTTTTGTTCCATGGGAATGTGTTCTGTTATTCCACTTACATGGGAATGTTACCTTTTAGTCATCTCTTTCAGAGTGTATGACTAAGAGCTGAGTACCTAGAATGATCCAAATATATTTTATTGAATGGACTTTACTGAATCATTATTCATTTCTTTATAACCCACACATGATCTGAACATGATCTAAATTTTCTGAATTAATAGTCTACCCATAATTTTCCAGTTAAGAAGAGAGCCTACTGTAGAAAACTCAAGTTTTGTTTTGTTTTGAGTTCTTTCTTTGCCTCTATAAGAGTTCCAAACATAATTAATTTATGAGCACTAGGCTTGGGGTTTGATTATTTTAAAGCAAATCAGCAATATGTCTGCACTGAAACCACAGCTGCTGTAGCTATGCATTTGCATCTGGACTCGTCTTATCCAAACCAAATTTGCTGCACCATCAGGCTCATTTGAAATCTCAGTTCTGTGGGTGCTGGTACTCCAAGTCACTTGAATAATCTAAGCATTACGAGAGAGAGAGAGAGAGAGAGAGAGATTGAGAGAGACAAAATTCCTCTACATGTTTCTATGTAGCCCACTATAAGGTAAACACATAATTAAATGTTATTCTATGACAAGTATAAGTATGCTTTTGTTCATTTCAGTTAAAAATTGTCAAGGTGATTATCTTTCCCACGCGGATTATTGCTAGGATACTATGTTTCAAAGAGCTTCAGGTTTATTTTGCATGGCTACTCTATTTTTATATTTACATTCAACAACGAGTTAAACATAAAACATTGTATTTTCAGGGCGCCTGGGTGGCTCAGTTGGTTGAGCAACTGCCTTCGGCTCAGGTCATGATCCTGGAGTCCCGGGATCGAGTCCCACGTGGGTCTCCCTGCTCAGCAGGGAGTCTGCTTCTCCCTCTGACCCTCCCCCCTCTCATGTGCTCTCTCTCTCTCTCTCAAATAAATAAAATCTTAAAAAAAAACAAAAAAAACCATTGTATTTTCACATTATGAACATTCAATATACTAACAGATGTTCTTCAAATATGAAGTAAAGAGATATAAAGAAAAGGTACACACAAATACACACACACACACACACAAACTGCACATATTCTCCTAGTATAATAGTGGATCAGATGAAATAAATTGTAATTTCCCTTAAATATGCCCCAAGTCATCATACCTCTCTTCAGCTGAACACAGTATTCCCTACTGGTGTTTGCAAAGAGCAAAGTAAGACTATTCTCAACCCAAAATCAGTATTATTGTCTTCATTTGTGCATAACATATAATAGAAATATTAACACATGAAAACAATATTGGCAAACTGGAACACATTTAGAGACCAGACAGGATAAGGAGTTGATGGAAAGTGGTGAGATCCAAGCATTGTTTTCCAAGGAAAGAGAAGACTCAGTAAGGATATGATCACTAACTTCGTATATTTGAAAGTTGTTTTGTGAAAAAATAATTTATCTGGTTTTATCTGAACTCTGAAGGAAAATCTAAAACAAACAGGTGTTAGAATAAGGCAGACAGGGTAAAAATAACGTCTTTGTAAACAACTGGAGCTGGATAGATAATACAATGTATGAAAGACATGAATTTCTTGTCACTGGTGGCATTCAAATTTGGACTTTAGAAAATATTGTGGAGTATATCCAAACATCCTAAAGGGGAGTTGACCAACATGTTCCCTAATGCTGTCTCATGTGACCTTGAGAGTTGCTGATTTAGAATGGAGCCATTTACCCTTTTTGGTAATAGCCCCAAATAGTGTACCCCCCTGGAGTAGTACTAGTATTTTAACCAAATGTATTTAGTGATCAATTACCCCATTCGGTCTGGAATATCACAAGTTTACATCTATTCTTCCAGCATAATTATTAATAGTGCCCATATTTAAATATTGTCATATTTTGAACAAAAAAATCACGTGGTTACAGTAATTATGTTGGCCATTCTTTCAAAGGGTTTAAAACACCAGAATTCAAAAAACAGAATATATACTTCTAAATCCTCTGATATCTATTAAGTTAATAAACAATGGATATATTTTTAACACAATAAAGTAACAGTAATGCCATTAATATAAAAAATAACATACCATAAATATTCATAGTGCTATTTAATGGAAGTTATGATACTAAAGTTAGTTCTTTTCAAACATCAAGGTGTCACTTAGTTCTTTAAAAATTTAATGTACATAAACTTATCTAGAAAGTGCTCAGAAAAAGAGAAAAAATAGGTAATATTTTACTTCTAAAATGAACAAAACTGGAAAATACTTCAGGGGACTGCCCTGTAAAATATTCTGTCTAGAAATAGCTTTTAGATGAATGTATAGAGAAATGGACACTTTTTTTGTCCAAGAGTTTCCTTTTTTATCATGCTGCTTCAGGGTTTAAGATTTATTTAATCTCTACACCAGATGTACTTACAAACAGCTGACTAAACAATATTCACTTCTACTCTAACATCTTCTTTCATTTCCCTATGGTATAATTTTAATGCATTAATAATGGAGAAGAAAGTTGAAGTTTGATTAAGAAGTCATGGCTGACTGAAGTATCAATTGTTAAAACAAACCATGGGATCATCTGATGATATTAAAAGTGGAATTAGCTTGAGTAAAATTTAGAAAGGTATGTTTAAAGTATTAATAAAAATGATTTTATTCTGCATAAGATTTATGATACCATAATTAGATAGTTGAAATTTCATTTATATGATATCTGATGCATACCCCTTTAAGACATTGTATTTCTCCTTCTGAAAAATTATAATAGAGTAATGATGAACAAGACCTACCTTCTTCAAAAGGTCTTCAAGGAATAATCATATCAATTCTACTCATTCTTTGATTTAGTTATTCAACAAAATTTACTGTTTCTCCTCCATGTGCCTGGCAGTGTTCTAAATAAAGCAATGAATATTCTGTGCCATGAAATATTTTAAGTGATTTACATACATTAACTCTTCCAATCCATATAAAAATGCTGGTGAGGAAATTCCAAGCTGGGATTTGACTTGGGTAGTGTGGGTCTAAACTCTAAACTGTTAATTTCTTCTTCATAGCTAAAGTTTTATAGCAATGGCCACAATTTTGAGTACTAGATTAGCTTCTCTTAAAATTTCATGTATGTCTATATCACTTCTTCAAATATTTTATTTTCTTCAGTAAAGACTGTGGCTAAGGTTGTTTTGCAGTTATATTGTTTACTGCTGGTTTCTTTGTGTAACCTGAGAGTATTGGGTTATAGTTAGTGAAAAAATAGAAATGTTATATTAAAGAGTCTGTAGGTTAGTATGTGAACAATTCTGTGAGTATATAATATATAAGGAAGAAATCTCTATCAAGGGGAAGAAAAAATTCCAAGAGCTAGAATGATAGAGCAAAAAAAAAAAAAAAGTATTAGAAATATAAGTACTATAAAGAGCTGCCTAAATATCAGTACGTATCTACCATGTAATACTTGTTCACCATATCCAACAGTAATCAAATTTTGCCAAGTAATCATATCTAATCAAAATCACATCTAATTACGATTCCATTACCTGAAAAATGACATTATGATGAAATGAGCTTTAAAAAGAGAATATATTTGTCATGTTGAACCTATTGTATTGAGGATTATTCTATCTGCATATGGAATTACTGATAAAGCCCTAAATAAAAATGTTATCAGTTCAGCACACAAAGAAAGAACATATCACAGTCTGAGATATTCATTAGTGAAACTCAGGTTGTGATGAATGAAGTTGGCAAAGTAGTAACAGATAGCAAAGCATAAGTGCACAAACCAGATCTAAAATATTACATTCTATAATAGTAACCCTACTTCAGGAGGAATAGAGACAAAGGCAAATAAATAGGGCAGTGAGAACACATAAAATGACAACATATAAGGATTGGTTAAAATAACAAAATTCCCAGAGGTCATGTCATAATATCTATATTCAAATACTGAAATTATGTATATATATTATATAACATATTATAAACATATATTTCTCATATATTTTATATACAATATACATAAATAAAACAAGATGAAATTTAACACCATTAAAACAAATTCTTAACCTTTCAATTTCCTGAAATTCTTATTGGTTGCTTCAAAATAAGGGGCATTCCCAATATTAAAGATATCTAACTTTAATTATCCTTTGGTTGGCTATGAAGTAAACTGAAGCATTACATGAGCAGGTGAACCACAGGACCTGTATGATTCATTTCACAAATAAATTCCGTGGTGGTTGAGCCACTGAAAATGAAGGAGGTCTGCAGAAGGGCCTAAATTGAACGAGACAAAGGGGACTAAGTTGTAATCTTAAAAATAGCAAAGAAAAAGCCAACCAACTACAAATTCTCTTTTTAAAGGCATAAATGGGGGCAGAGCAAGATGACAGAGGAGGAGACCTGGATTTCATCTGGTCCCAGAAATTCAGCTAGATAGGGATCAAACCATTCTGAACACCTAGGAACTCAACAGGAGATCGAAGAAAGGAAAAGCAACGACTCTCTGAACAGAAAAGTGATCACTTGCTGGAAGGTAGGACGTGCAGAGAAGTGAATCCGAGGCGATATTCAGGAGGATAGACCGCGGGGGAGGGGGCCTCCTTCTGCCGCTTCTGGCAAGTGATAGAGGAGCAGAGCACAAAATTGGAACTTTTAGAAGTCAGCTCCGCTGAGGAACATCACTCCAGCGGCTAAGCAGGGGGTGGAACCCTCTCTGGGACAGTGTAGTCTCAGGACCCTTGGGGTCACAGGAAGACCAGGGGTGCCTGAGTATGGCAGAGCTCCCAGGTATCAGAAAGGGGAGGCTTGCTGCAGAGGCGGAGCTGAGGCTTGGGCTCTCAGCTCGGGGTTGCCATAAACTGTGATCTGCAGCACAGTCGGGCCACTGCTCCTCCAGGAGGGACCCAATAAGCGGCAGATCTGGGGAGACTCCCCTTCCTCCCCGCGAAGGAGTGGCACGGGGGCAAACTGCAGGGATCTCCTGGGTTTGGAGACTTCACATGGGGTTGTGTGCCAGAGATAGAAATTCTTGGTCACTGGCTGGGTGAGCACGGAGTGTGGCCAGAGACCAGGGAGACGGGAGTGACTGTTTTTCTCTGGGGGCTCATTGAGGAGCAGGGCCCCAAGTTCTCCGCTCCTCAGGGGCGGAGATTGGGAGGCCGCCATTTTCACTCTCATCCTCCGAAGCTGTAGGGAAATCTTGCAGGGAACAAAAGCAACCAAGAGCAACCGGAGCAGATTACTTAGCCTGGACCCAGCAAGGGCGGGGCAATTCTGCCTCCGCAAATATTTGGTAACCACGGCAACAAGCCCCTCCCCCAGAAGATCAGCAAGAACAGCCAGCCAAGACCAAGTTTATTGATCAATGAGAAGAGCAGAACTCCAGCGCTAGGGGAATACTGCACATAGAATTCATGGCTTTTTTACCATGATTCTTCAGTTGTTCAAAGTTAATTTTTTTTAATTGTCTTTTTTTTTTTTTTGAATTTTTCTTTTTCCCTTTTTCAGCCAACTTCTTATCAATCCCTTTTTTAAAAAAATATTTTTTGTTTTCATTTTTAGAGTCATATTCTATCCTTTCATAGTAGTTACCATTATTTGTGGTGTGTGTGTGTGTGTGTGTGTGTGTGTGTGTGTGTGTGTGTGTGTATATATATATATTTAAGTTGTTCTCTCTTTAAAATTTTGAGATACAGTTTCTTCTAACATATCAAAATATACCCTAAATCTCTAGTGTATGGCTTTGTTCTACTCTCCTGCCTGATCACATTCTCTCTTTTTTTAAATCCTCTTCTTTCTTTTTTCAATCAACTTATCAATTCCTTTTATAAAATCTTTTATAATTTTCATCTTCACAATCATATTCCATCCCTTCATCATATTAACCCTTATTTTTATACATATATAAGCTTTTCTTTCTTTAAAATTTTGGGAGGCACTTTCTTCTAACAGACCAAAATACACCGAAAACCTAGTGTGTGGCACTGATCTATGCACCTGCCTGATCATATTCTGTTTTTTTTTGTTTTGTTTTTGTTTTTCTTTGTTTTTATCTATTCTTTTTCTTTTCTTTTTTCTTTCTTTCCCTTTCTTCCCCCAGTTTCAGGTCTTTTCTGATTTGTTTAGTGTATATTTTCTGGGGACACTGTTACCCTGTTAGCATTTTGTTCTCTCATTCATCTATTCTCCTCTGGACAAAATGACAAGACAGAAAATATCACCTCAACAAAAAGAACAAGAGACAGTACCAACTACCAGGGACCTAATCAAAATGTCAGAACTAGAGTTCAGAATGATGATTTTAAAGATACTAGCTGGGCTTGAAAAAAGCATGGAAGTTATTGAGAAACTCTGGAGAAATAAAAGAACTAAAATCTAACCAAGTCAAAATCAAAAAGGCTATTAGGAGGTGCAATAAAAAATGGAGGCTCTAATTGCTAGGATAAATGAGGCAGAAGAAAGAGTTAGTGATCTAGAAGACCAAATGATGGAAAATAAAGAGGCTGAGAAAAAGAGAGATAAACAACTACTGGATCACGAGGGCAGAATTCGAGAGATAAGCGATACGATAAGACAAAACAACATTAGAATAATTGGGATCCCAGAAGAAGAAAGAGAGAGAGGGGAAGAAGGTATATTGGAGCAAATTATAGCAGAGAACTTCCCTATTTGGGGAAGGAAACAGGCATCAAAACCAGGAGGCACAGAGAAGCCCTCTCATAATCAATAAAAATAGGTCAACACCCCGACATCTAATAGTAAAACTTACGAGTCTCAGAGACAAAGAGAAAATCCTGAAAGCAGCTTGGGAGAAGAGATATGTAACCTACAATGGTAGAAATATTAGATTGGCAACAGACCTATCCACAGAGACCTGGCAGGCCAGAAAGGGCTGGCCTAATATATTCAGAGCACTAAATGAGAAAAATATGCAGGCAAAAATACTATATCCAGCTAGGCTTCATTGAAAATAGAAGGAGAGATAAAAAGCTTCCAGGACAAACAAAAACTAAAGGAATTTGCCAACATGAAAACAGCCCTACAAGAAATATTGAAGGGGGTCCTCCAAGCAAAGAGAGAGCCTAAAAGTAACATAGACCAGAAAAAAAACACAGACAATATACAGTAACAGTCACATTACAGGCAATACAATGACACTAGCTTCATATTTTCCAATAGTTACTCTGAATGTAAATGGGCTAAATACCCAAAACAAAAGACACTGGCTATCAGAATGGATTAAAAAAAAAAAAAAAAAAAGACCCATCGATATGCTTTCTGCAAGAGACTCATTTTAGACCCAAAGACACCCCCAGATTGAAAGTGAAGGTGTGGAAAACCATTTACCATGCTAGTGGACACCAAAAGAAAGCTGGGTTGGCAATCCTTCTATCAGACAAATTAGATTTTAAACCAAAGACTGTAATAAGGGATGAAGAAGGACACTATATCCTAATTAAAGGGTCTAACCAACAAGAAGATCTAACAATTGTAAATATCTATGCCCCTAACATGGAAGCAGTTATATAAGGCAATTAATAATAAAAGCAAAGAAACACATTGACAACAGTACAATAATAGTGGGGGATTTTAACACCCCCCCTCACCAAAATGGACAGATCATCTAAGCAAAAGATCAACAAGGAAATAAAGATTTTAAATGACACACTGGACCAAATGGACTTCACAGATATATTCAGAACATTCCATCCCAAAGCAACAGAATACACATTCTTCTCTAGTGCCCATGGAACATTTTCCAAAATAGATCACATCGTAGGTCACAAATCAGGTCTCAACCAGTACCAAAAGATTGGGATCATTCCCTGCACGTTTTCAGACCACAATGCTTTGAAACTAGAACTCAATCACAAGAGGAAAGTCGGAAAGAACTCAAATACATGGAGGCTAAAGAGCAACCTACTAAAGAATGAATGGGTCAACCAGGAAATTAAAGAAGAATTAAAAAAGAAATTCATGGAAACCAATGAAAATGAAAACACAACTGTGCAAAATCTGTGGAATGCAGCAAAGGCAGGACTGAAAGTATATAGCAATACAAGCCTTTCTCAAGAAACAAGAAAGGTCTCAAATACACAACCTAAACCTACATCTAAAGGAGCTGGAAATAGAAGAGCAAATAAAGCCTAAACCCAGCAGGAAAAGAGGAATTATAAAGATCAGAGCAGAAATCAATGAAATAGAAACCAAAAGAGTAGAACACAGATGAATGAAACTAGGAGCTGGTTCTTTGAAAGAATTAACAAGATTGATAAACTCCTGGCCAGACTTATCAAAAAGAAAAGAGAAATGACCCAAATCAACAAAATCCTGAATGAAAGAGGAGAGATCACAACCAACACCAAAGAAATACAAACAATTATAAGAACATATTATGAGCAACTCTATGCCAGCAAATTAGATAACCTGGAAGAAATGCATGCATTCCTAGAGATGTATCAACTACAAAAACTGAACCAGGAAGAAATAGAAAACCCGAACAGACCTAAAACCACTAAGGAATTTGAAGCAGTCATCAAAAATCTCCCAACAAACAAAATCCCAGGGCCAGATGGCGTCCCAGGGGAATTCTACCAAACATTCAAAGAAGAATTAATACCTATTCTCCTGAAAGTGTTCCAAAAACTAGAAATAGAAGGAAAACTTCCAAACTTGTTTTATGAGGTCAGCATTACCTTGATCCCCAAACCGGACAAAGACCTCATCAGAAAGGAGAATTACAGACCAATATCCTTGATGAACATGGATGCAAAAATTCTCACCAAAATACTAGCCAATAGAATCCAACAGTATATTAAAAGGATTATTCACCATGACCAAGTGGGATTTATCCCTGGGCTGCAAGGTTGGTTCAACATCCGCAAATCAATCAACGTGATACAATACATTAATAAAAGAAAGAACAAGAACCATATGATCCTCTCAATAGATTCAGAAAAAGCATTTGATAAAGTACAGCATCCTTTCTTGATTAAAACTCTTCACATTGTAGGGATTGTGGGTACATTCCTCAATATCATAAAAATCCATCTATAAAAACCCCACAGCAAATATCATACTCAATAGGGAAAAACTGAGAGCTTTTCCCCTAAGGTTAGGAATGCGGCAGGGATGTCCACTCTCACCACTGCTATTCAACATAGTATTAGAAGTCCTAGCCACAGCAATCAGACAACAAAAATAAATCAAAGGCATCCAAATCGGCAAAGAGGAAGTCAAACTCTCACTCTCTGCAGATGATATAATACTTTATGTGGAAAACCCAAAAGACTCCACCCCAAAACTGCTAGAACTCAGACAGGAATTCAGTAAAGTGGCAGGATATAAAATCAATGCACAGAAATCAGTGGCATTCCTATACGCCAACAACAAGACAGAAGAAAGAGAAATTAAGGAATCAATCCCATTTACAATCGCACCCAAAACCATAAAATACCTAGGAATAAATCTAACCAAAGAGGTAAAGTATCTGTACTCAGAAAACTCTAGAATACTCATGAAAGAAACTGAGGAAGACACAAAGAAATGGAAAAATGTTTCGTGCTCATGGATTGGAAGAATATTGTGAAAATGTCAATGCTACCTAGAGGAATCTACACATTAAATGTAATCCTTATCAAAATACCATCAACTTCTTTCAAAGATATGGAACAAATAATCCTAAAATGTGTATGGAACCAGAAAAGACACCGAAAAGCCAGGGGAATGTTGAAAAGGCAAAGCTGGTGGCATCACAATTCCGGACTTCCAGCTCTATTACAAAGCTGTCATCATCCAGACAGTATGGTACAGGCACACAGACACACAGATCAATGGAACAGAATAGAGAGCCCAGAAATGGACCCTCAACTCTAGGGTCAACTCATCTTTGCCAAAGCAGGAAAGAATGTCCAATGGAAAAAAGACAGTCTCTTCAACAAATGGTGTTGGGAAAATTGGACAGCCACATGCAGAAGAATGAAACCGGACCATTTCCTTACACCACACACAAAAATAGACTCCAAATGGTTGAAAGACATAAATGTGAGACAGGAGTTACTCAACATCCTAAAGGAGAACAGAGGCAGCAAACTCTTCGGCCTCAGCCGCAGCAACTTCTTCCTAGAAACATTGCCAAAGGCAAGGGAAGCAAGGGCAAAAATAAACTATTGGGACCTCATCAAGATAAAAAGCTTTTGCACAGCAAAAGAAACAGTCAACAAACCCGAAAGACAACCGACAGAACGGGAGAAGATATTTGCAAATGACATATCAGATAAAGGGCTAGTATCTAAAATCTATAAAGAACTTCTTAAACTCAACACCCAAAGAACAAATGATCCAATCAAGAAATGGGCAGAAGACATGAACAGACATTTTTCCAAAGAAGATATCCAAATGGCCAACAGACACATGAAAAAGTGCTCAACATCGCCTGGCATCAGGGAAATCCAAATCAAAACCTCAATGAGATACCACCTCATACAAGTCAGAATGGCTAAACTTAACAAGTTAGGAAATGACAGATGTTGGCGGGAATGTGGAGAAAGGGGAAGCCTCCTACACTGTTGGTGGGAATGCAAGCTGGTGCAGCTACTCTGGAAAACATGGAGGTTCCTCAAACAGTTGAAAATAGAGCTACCATATGATCCAGGAATTTCACTACTGGGTATTTACCCCAAAGATACAAATGTAGGGATCTGAAGGGGTACATGCACCCCGATGTTTATAGCAGCAATGTCCACAACAGCCAAACTGTGGAAAGAGCCAAGATGTCCATCGACAGATGAATGGATAAAGAGGAGGTGGTATATATACACAATGGAATATTGCCATTTGCAATGATGTGGATAGAACTGGAGAGTGTTGTGCTGAGTGAAATAAGTCAATCAGAGAAAGGCATGTATCATATGACCTCATTGATATGAGGAATTCTTAATCTCAGGAACCAAACTGAGGGTCACTCGAGTGGTGGGAGGTGGGAGGGCTGGGGTGGCTGGGTGATAGATACTGGGGAGGGTATGTGCTATGGTGAGCGCTGTGAATTGTGCAAGACTGTTGAATCACAGATCTGTACCTCTGAAACAAATAATACATTATGGTTTTTTTTTTTTTTAAAGAAAGAAAGAAGATAGCAGGAGGGGGAGAATGAAGGGGGGGGAAATTGGAAGGGCAGACGAACCATGAGAGACAATGGACTCTAAAAACCAATCTGAAGTTTCTAGAGGGGAGCGGGGGTAGGAGGATTGGTTAGCCTGGTGATGGGTATCAAAGAGGGCACGTTCTGCATGGAGCACTGGGTGTTATACGCAAACAATGATTCATGGAACACTACATCAAAAACTAATGATGTATGGTGATTAACATAACATAATAATAAAAAAATAAATTTAAAAAATAAAGGCATAAACGGGTAAAGAAATGCATTAAAAAAGATGAAGGAAAAATAAACATATGGAGGCAAATTCAGGAAAATGGAGCTTACCAGAAGTCAAAGTATAAGAGAATTTTTAAAAAAAGGATATCATCAAAAGCCTCAATTCTGGAAAGAGATTATTTATTTATGTTTTCATTCAGCAAAGACTTAAACTGGTACTGTGTGCAAGGAATTGTGAAGTATTTGGAATTCAGTATCAAACAAGAGATACAAAGCCTCCTCTTTTTACCTTCCATTTTAGCAGAGGTGGAAGGCAGTATATAACTAATTTTACAATGTATTATTTAACCACAATAGCAATATATGATACGATGTAGAAATTGAGGTTGTTAGGGAAAAAATTCAAAGCTGTATGAAATAGTGGAGGGTTATTTAACCCAATCTGGCTTATACTTTAAGACTTCTTTGAACATGTGACAATTAAAAGTAGCTTAGAGATACAAGAGCGAACTAATTTTGGCAAAATATATTGGAAGGAGCATTCATTAAAGGAACTTAAAATAGCCAGTGTGACTAGAATGCAAAGAACAAGAGGAGGGGTGGCCTGAAATGAGCTGGTAAGATGTGGGATTTCAGTTTTACTCTAATGAAAATCCATATTTAAACAGGGGAGTGAAGGAATCAATCTGTATTTATAACAATCACTCTAGATGCAGTTTGGGGAACACCAGAGGTAGGAAGTAAGGAGGAGAAGAGGTGGATATAGAAGACCAGCTAAAATGTAACTGCAGTAATCCAGGCAAGTGACTGACAATATGGCCAAGAAAAGTAGTAGTGGAAATGGATTAGAGATATCAGCTTTGAGAGATATATAAGGTCTTTCAATTGGGAAGAAAGAAGAGAGACAAGAAGAAATTATAGTTGCTGGAAAGAATAGTGTTAAGTCTGGAAAATAAGGCTTCTGGAGAGGAAGAGGGAGATAGATGCAGGACTTAGGAATTTACAGGCAAGAAGAATGCGGAGGTGACTTGATGTTTTATATAAGAATCGTCCATTTTACAAAATGAACTACAATATATTTCTTTTTTCTGGAAACTGCTCTTTTATTATGCTAAGAAAAGGACAGGGTTTACAAACATTGCATCTGAGTCTCATGAGGGCAAAGTGAGGCATACCACTGATTTATTCTTTATTCCTGCACTGGGTTACCAGAGGTTGGGAGGGCAGTGTATGACCTATTGAAACCCTAGCATCATTTCTTATAACACCTGAATTATCACTATAGGGCCCCAACTCAAATGCTGACCTGGAACTTCTCTGGCTTTTGACTCACAATTCGATTATACCATATTAAATGATTTGTAGAACCAGTGCTTAGAAAAGGAAATTGAAAGAGGCTAGTGCAGAGAGGGAGAGTGGAGAGTGCTTGATGAGAGAAATATAAATAACAGGGATAATAACATATAAAGGCATCATCAGTTGTACAAATCACAATTTCAGGGGATTTTCAGTGACCAAGTCTAACAGCAGAAGTTTAAAGGGAAATATCAAAAGCTTGCTTCACCTCTGGCAGTTGAAACTGACCATGTTATTAGGGAACAAAATAGATGAAGACAAATAAAATACAAAGGAGTTGGGCTTTTATATAGCATTTCAAGTTACGTATTTATCTTGGAAAAAAAGGAGAATTCCACTTGAAATAAAGGCAAATTATTTATTTTACCTTTATAATAACACACACACACACACACACACACACACACACACACACACACACACACACACACACACACACACACACTGAGAGATTTACCTGTCTACCCTGGTTCAGAGTTTACTCGACATAAGTCCAAGCCTCAGCTATTCATCTTTTTGCCTTTGGAGGAAGATCTTTGATTGGAATATTCAACCACTGTATTACAGCTTTGAATACATGTAAAATAGCTCAGGAAGGAAAAGAAAAGATGAAGATTATATTGATAACACCAAGCTAAAGAACTTGGACAGGGAATCAGTCAGTCTCTTAAACTTTTTTTCATTACCTCTAATTCAAGGACAACAATGTCTAACCAAAATGATTTATAAAGATTGTTAGAGATTAAAAAACAAAATAAAACTTAATGTATAAAAAAATTAGCCAATCCCATGAGGAAAAATAGTAGTGTGGAAAAAATGGGAGATTTGGGCTCACTAGAAACTTTTCTTTAAAACGTATTTTTGTGCCATTATTGAATCTAGTTTCCAAAGCACAGATTTTCTCTCCTATTTATCTCTGATTTATCCACTTCTCTACCTGCCAAACCAGTCCAAACCACCCATCATCTGTCACTAAACCACTATATCATGCTTCCTTACTTCTTCCTTATGAGGAAAGATCCAGGTTGTGTAGAACAAGAGATTATACAATTGAGAGATCTTTAAGAAAACAATATACAAAATTATGAAATGAAAATATTGATTTACAATGGAACATGAATCTACAAAACACACACAAATTTTAACACACTGACAGATACCACAAAATTTATTTTTAATGAAATACCTGTTATATTTTTAAAATATTTTCCCTCTCTTTATTTGGCAAGAATTTGGTAATAATTTTCCAGAAAGAAGAAAGATTATTTGATCTTCCCTCTGTCTTAGTTGAGAAAAATGTGTTTATTTTGCTTTTTGTTTTTTTCTTACTATTGATAGTTTTGATACATAAAGCATATCATTTCACACCCAAATATACTAGATATTTAAATACCATAATATTGGGTCCTTTAAACACAAGAATTTTGATACATTTCAGTAGGCACAAATACCATCAAAAAAGAAAACAGACACACACACTCACACTCACACACACACACACACACACACACACACACACACAGAACTTAAAACTGTGTATGCTGCATTATCAGGAATATTCCTCCCAGGACAGAAATGTTGTTTTTCAACTTAGAATCTATAAAAAACAAAATTTTACTTATAATTTTAACAATATCATGATTAGAAGATTTTTCCATAGATTAGCTTTACACATTGCAAGCTTTGAATCTTCTCTCCTATCTATTTAAGTCCGGAGGTGGGGACCAAAGGGCATATTTACATCACAATAGGAACTATGACCGGTGCACCTTTTCAAGATGGAGATGAGTTGGCACAGTGAATGTTGAGAGCTATAGGAATATCTGCTTTGGATTGGTAGAAACAGACTAACTTGGCAATGATGACAAACCACATACATATTTCCACTAAACCCAAGTCAACCGCACCCACATTATAAACTCCCCTTAGCTGGATCCCCAAAATGCCTACGAGCCCCTTCAATGTCACTAAAGATAAGGGGAAGTGTGAATGGAAAATCAAAGTGGAAAGTCAGATTGGAAACAGAGGAGGTCTTCATCAGTTACAGTTAAAATGGTTTATTACAGCTAATGTAAAAAGGAAAATGTGACCATGTGATTACATTTCTGGGATGCTAGGATCCTTCTAGTGCCAGACTTGGCAAGTGAGGGGTCCTGAAGCTTAGTCTCCTTAGCTTTCCAGTAAATCCTCCTCTACTTCTATATGTCTTTACAGGTGTGTTATTAGCCTTGTAGGCTAAGCAATTCTATAAATTCTATAAATCATATGGTGCTTTCCAGGGCTCTTATCATCCTTGACCTTCTTGAAATTAGATACCAGCAGCACCCCCTCCCAATCATTTACCATCAAAAGATGTCTTCCTTTTCCAAAAGCAGCCTGGGGGAGGAGAAAATTTCACCCCTAGGATGATAACCGTATTTCTAACCATATTTCAAGAGCTTGAGTAGTTAGCACATTATTTGGAACCTCCATTTTCAGTATTAGAAAAAAAGAGATACAAATATAAATTCAAGAAAGTTAAATAAAATCTCTTTAATGCTAAATTTGAATTGGAAATGTCAATATCAAATATGCATATATATTTTATAGCAGTATCACTGAAAGGGCCTAGAAGCACTAACAATCCAGTAGGATGAACCCACTCAGGACTAGTTTCGAAAACCTGTGCTTCTTGGAGGAATGGCAGATTCCTGGTTTGGGCACCTTGTTATTCCAGAAAGCAAGTGAGCTGTAAGACTAATGAGAGACATGCCAAAGAAACACAAGAGTCAAATTTAAGGAGCTTCCTATTGGCCAAAGATGGGACAACTTGAATATTAAACAAGAATGATTTTTGCAATTGATGAAGACATACTGGGTATATAAAATCACATATGTTCATAATGGTACTAAAAAAAAAAAAGGCAGGGATTGAGGGGAGAAGTCAAAGCACATCATCAAACGCCCCAAATCAAGCAAACAAGCTATAATACACCATTTCAAGATAATTAGGAAAAGCTGAAATAAAGTTTGGCCTGTGGCGTTAAACGTGTGTGACATGTTACCCACTTTCTTTTAGACCCTTATTACTGCCCTTTTGTAAGGCCTGACCAGATACATTACCTTTTATCTAAGTCATCTTGAGCCAATCTCCTTTGTGTCCCTATGTTTCAGCCACAGAAAGTTCTTCAAGTTTCTATAAACTGTTAAGGTCATTCTTGATTCACAGCCTCCACCAATGCCGTTCTCTTTTCTTTGCCAACAGCCACACATGACACCAAACTCAGCAGCAATGTTACAGAAGGTCTTCCACTCATTTTCCAAAGCTATTGGCTGTCATATCTCACATAGCACACTTTGACTTCCTAGAACTTAACTCCATTTCACAGTTATACATTTGCTTTGCATTTATTTGTAAGAATCTGCCATCAACACTAGAATAAAAGATCTCATAGGTAGTGTGCTGTGTTTCTTTTGTTCTCTGTTATATGATCAGTTGTTAGGACAGTGTCTGACACATAGAAGGTGCCCAATAAACATTTTCTGAGTGAAGAAACAAAATGCAATTTTAAATTAAATACTTACAAAACATACTTAAAAGTAATATATGGGCACCTGGGTGGCTCGGTTAAGTGTTACCTTAGACTCAGGTCATGATTCCAAGGTCCTGGGATTGAGCCCTGCATTGGGCTCTCTGCTCCAAGGGGAGCCTGTTTTTCCCCTCTCCCTCTGTCCTTCCCCTCTGCTAATTCTCTCTCTCTCTAATAAATAAATAAAAATATTTAAAAAAGTAATATATGTGATTCATACAAAACACTTTTGGAGATGAATGTATTCATTTCACCTCTTGCACTTCACTATATCCTAAATACTATGTTGACAAAATCACAAAAAGCAGGCAGGTCTGATAGTATGTGGACATATCTTTCTTTCTAAATCTGATTATTGACTAAGTTTTAACATAAAACCTTCAATAATAAATCTTAAAATATTTTTTTAGCCATACAACATATGATACTTACTCTTGAACCCATACAAATTTCATCCCTTCCCTGCTTCTTTACACATTGAACACCAACATCACATTATATAACAAAACTTTTTTTCCAAATGTATATATCTGGACTTGCCAGAAATTTAAATAAATGGAAATGAAAGAGGCTTCTCTGCTGCAGTAAGGAATGGACTAAAAGACTCCCACAAACACTCTTTATTTTCCTTTCATTAAATAGGTTTTTGTGAATGCAGCTTCAGCTGGGGCAAAGAATCAATAATTGTTTCACAGAACTAGGGCTGACTTGGCAAAGATTTTTGTTATGGGCAATGGGAAGATGCTAGTTGATCTGTTTTCGAAAAATCATATTTAGAATGTTTTCTCCAGAAACTGCCATGAGAGGCAAAAATATAGACTACCCAAATACCATCTTATAAAAAGAAAATTAAGAGTCATAGAGGAGGGAGGTGGAAATGGGAGAGGAATCCTGTCCTATAAATAATTCTTTTTGCACTTTTTAAAAACTAGATGATTTTCATAAGAAGGAGCAATTGCAAAGATACTGAAGCAAGTTTACAAAGACACACTCATCTTAGTTTCTTAGAGGAAAACAAGCATCTGAAGAAGGTTCCATATAGTATGAGGAAGGTAATTAACTAATTTCAATGAGACTTATTTGTCTTCACAGTTCAAATGATCCGATTAGAACTTCTATAAAGTTCAACTTCCTGGAAATAATATTTTCTTTTTATTGTTATGAAAATATGGTTTAAATGTCTAAAGTGGAGCAGCATTACCTTCATGATATAATTATTCTTGTATCTGACAATGAACTCATTTTTTTTCCAGAGATACGGCTGCATAATTTTCCTAAAATGAAATTTATTCCCTTTAAACATAGTTCACTGAATTTTAGCAAATGTACACAGTCACGTAACAACCACCACAATGACAATGTAGAACAGTTTCACTATCCTAAGAAGTTTCCTCTTGACCATAGGTAATGAATTTCCTCCCATTACCCTAGCCCCAGGCAACCATTAATTTGCCTCCTGTCACAAAAATATTGTTATTTCTACAATTTCATATAGCTGGAATTATATAGTATGTATGTAATACTGTGGCTTTTTTTTTACGTATTTCACTTAGCACAATGTTTTTGGTATTCATCCATTTTGTAGCATGTATTAAGAATTTTTTTATGATGAATTCTGTATATGTGTGTGTGTGTGAGTTTGTATGTATATATAAACTTATTTATCCATTCACTAGTTGATGGACATGTGGCTGTTTCCAATTTGGGACAATTATGAATAATGAATGCTCCTTAAAACAATCATTAAAATGCCTATGTGTGGACATAAGCTTTCTTTTCTTTTGGTATTTTCTAGGAGTGTAATACCTGGGTCATATTTTAAGTGTATTTAACTTTGTAATACAGATATCTTTCTCCAAAATGGCTTTACTATTTTGCATTCACACCATTAATACTGGCTTCATAAAATGAGCTAGGAAATATCCCTTCTTTTTGTTTCCTGCAAGAGATTTTATAGAATTGGTATTATTTCTTTCTTAAATGTTTGGTAGAATTTACCAGTGAAATCATTTGTACCCAGGGTTTTCTTTGTTGGGTGGGGGTGAGGGTTAACTACACATTCAATTACTTATATATCTATCTACATGTGTGTATATATGTAAATAGGTTATATATAGATGTTATATATAATATATAAATATCTCTCTCTCTGAATAGCTCTGTGTGTGTGTGTGTGTGTGTGTATTCTCACTAATAATATATGATTCTCTCTCACATTCAGGTATTCTGTTTCTTCTTCAGTGACTTGTTGGTAGTTAGTGTCTGCATTTATAGGTGTAGGGTTTTTCATACTGTTCTCTTACTATTGTTTTAATATCTGTAATTTCAGTTGTGATGTCCATTTTTTAGTCTTTAGTTATTTGTTTCTTTGCCCTCTCTTCACTCCCTTGATGCACCTGTCAGAGAGTTTATGATTTTTTTAAAAAAATTACTTTTGATTGAACAGATTTTCTCTATTTTTTTTGTTGTGGTTTTTAATTTCATTAATTTCTGCTCTAATATTATGTACTTTTTCTATTTCCTTTCAGATGCTTCCTTTTACTTCTTTAGCTCCCAAGTGGAAGCTTTGGTTACTGACTTTAGATCTTTTCTTTATTTCTATTAGAAGCCTTTCAGGCTATAAATCTCTAAGCATTGCTTTAACTTCATCTCACCAGTTTGATAAGTTTTATCTTCTAATTTTGCTCAGTTCAAAATATTTTAAAATTTCCATTCAGACTTCCTCTTTCTCTTTGTTATTTAGAAATGCATTATTTAATTTCCAAGTATTTGGGGATTTCCAGATATATTCTTTTATGGATTTTTAGGTTATTTCCATTAGAGTTTGAGAATATGCTTTGAATAATTTCTATTCTTTGTTTTTAAAGATTAATTATTTTGAGAGACTGAGAATGAGAGAGAGAGAGAGAGAGAGAGAGAGCACATGAGAGGGGGGAGGGTCAGAGGGAGAAGCAGACTCCCCGCCAAGCAGGGAGCCCGATGCGGGACTCGATCCCGGGACTCCAGGATCATGACCTGAGCCGAAGGCAGTCGCTTAACTGACTGAGCCACCCAGGCACCCAATAATTTCTATTCTTATAAATTTGTTAAGATTTGTTATATCTCCTATAATTTATAATTTGCACTTGGGAAGAATGTGTATTGTGGTTGTTGACTGGAATTCAATGATCTGTGGATGAGGTCAAGTTGATTGATTGATTTTTCCCCCGTATTCTATTTTTCTGTGTACTCATTCTATCAATTAATGAAAAAGATGGTGATTTCTCCTAATGATAATTGTGGATTTGTCTATTTCACCTTTCAGATCAATTGGTTTTTGCCAAATGCATTTTTAAGCTCTATTGTTGAATCTGTTCACATTTACGATTTTTACATTTTCTTGAATAATTGTCCTCTTTATCATTATGTACTATCCCTGTTTTTCCCTGATAATCTTCCTTATTCTGAAATCCACTCTGTTTGATATTAATACAGCCACCCCATTTTTCTTTTGGTAGGGTCTACATGGCATATCTTTTTTAATTCTTTTGCTTTTTTTAAAAAATCAATATTTCAGAATGATTTGATGTTTACATAGAGTTGCAAACATAATATAGATAATTCCCATATCTCTCTCACCCAATCCCACTGATACTAACATTTTATATTACCATGGTTCACTTTTTAAAACTTAGACACCAACATTATTATTTTTCCGGTAACATTATTTCTCTGTCCCAGGATTCAATCCAAGATACCACAATTATCTAGTCACCATGTCGCTCCTTAGTCTCTTCTGGTCTGGGATGGTTTTGTAGTCTTTCCTTATTTCCACTGTAATTGAAATATCTGTGAAATGTTTCTTAATTGGGGTTTGTCTAATGTTTTCCTCTTTACTAGACTGCATAATAGGTTTTAGGCAAGAAAACTGCAGAGATCAAGTGTCCTTCTCATCCCATCGTATCAGGGAGTACATGATATAAACACAAGATATCACTGGTGATAATAATCTTGACAATTTGGTTAGGGAATGTTTGATAGGTTTCTCAACTATAGAGTTACTACTTTTCCACTTTCCATATTCTGTTCTTTGGAAGTAATTCACTAAGTACAGCCTACACTCAAGGTTGTGACACGTTAAGCTTTACATCCTATAGGAAGAGTATCTATATGTATTATCTGAAATTCTGTGAGAATTGTTTGCCCCCTCTTTTCCATTCAATTATTCATTTATTTATTTATTCATATCAGTATATTTATTTTCTGCTTTGTGTTGTTCCAATAGTATATTATTTATTTTTCTTGAACTATTACAGCTCTGGCTACTGGGACCTCCTTCAGGTCTATTTCAATCTTCTTTAACATGTCCTCATTATTTTGTTTTTAGAGCATCTTTTTACTTTAGCTTTTCTGTACCTTTATATTTAAAGTGGGTTTCTTGTAGATAGCACATAGTTGGGACTTGATTTTTCTATCCAGTCTGATGATCTTTACCTTTTAACTGGTATATTTAGACCACTCACATTTAAATTGATTACTGATACATCAATATGGTTGGAATAAAATGTACCCTGTTTTTAGCTGTTTTCTATTTGGACTATTTGTTTTCTGTTTCTTGTTTTCTTTTCGTCTTCCCTTGGTCTAACTGAGCATTTTTATGCTTCAGTTCTCCCCGTTCCCCACACACATGCATATATATATGTATATATATAATATGTATTGTCCTGCTATCACAGATTCCTTAGCCCTTTTTAGTCTTATGATATACTTGAGAAAGGCATTCTTCATTTCTGTTACTATGGTTTGGATTTTTAGTATTTCCATTTGATTCTTTCTTACAGGTTTTAATTTTTTTGAAGTTACCTTTACTTAAGTTTTATCTACCTTTTTCATAAGCATCTCTCACTTAATAATCATAGTTATTTTAAAGATTTATTTATTTATTTATTTTAGAGAGAAAGAGAGAGAGACAGCATGCAAGTGGGGGAGAGACAGATGGAGATGGAGAAAGGGAATCTCATGCAGACTCCGCACTGAGCAAGGAGCCTGATGAGGGGCTCAATCTCACAACCCTGAGATCATGATCTGAGTTGAAATCAATAGTCAGATGTTTAACCAACTGAGCCACCCAGGTGCCTCCAGTAATCATAGTTATTTTAAATTTCCTCATAGTTAAAACATTTGAGTCATATGTGAGTCTAGTTATATAGATTTCTTTACCTTTTCAGACTGTGTGTTCTCTTGCCTTTTTGTATGCTTTGTAATTATTTCTTGAAAGCCAGACATGCTGTACTGGACCACAGATACTGAGGTCAATTTTGTTTATGCTTGGAGATGAACACACCTTTACTTCTGAAGGGGTTTGGTATGGGTGGTTGTGTTATTATTGTCAGCAGTTGGAGGAGGTGTGAAGATTTTAGTTGCTATGGTTACCTTATTCCATCACAGGCTTTAGTTATCTCTAGTGATACCCTGTGTTTATGGGGAGGGCTATATTACACTGTTATTTTTATTAAACGTGCTAGCATGGAGGTGGGAAGTGTAACGGGGGGGGCATTTTCTAATGTTCTGATAAAAATTCAACCTTAGGGAAGCACTATGAAGTTGGGTATTGGGATAATGAATTACTTTTTTTTAAATCTTCACAAAAATGCTATGCCAGTTTTGTTAAATAATGGTAATATCTTAGCTAGAAAACAGGTGGAGTAAGAAGGATTAGAGGAAAGATTTAATAAGAATGTTGCAAAACTACCTTGGTAAAATTAATATATTAATCTCTGTATTGTGTCCTGGAAACACAATATAAAATTTATTATGTCAGATTTATCATATAGTAGTTACAAGTACAATTACTGTGTAAGGTCTTTCTACTCTATGTATACACATCAATTAATAAAGTAGTTATTTATAACTAGCAGTCTCAGGGTGGGGGAAGGGTTCTGTCTCTGAATCCTTCTTTTCCCTCTACTAACTTCCTGTCAATGTCTCTAGTAACTTTAATTTGGCCAACTTTGATGATCAATACTCAATATTCATTTTCATTGGTCTATCAGCTGCATTAGACATGATAGATCACCGGTGTATTTTTAACAACTGCTTCACCTCACTAGCCACTTTATACATTTCTCTTTACTAGCTGCTTTCCAAGAAATCTCAAGGTCTAAAAGTTGAAATGTCCCTTGGCTCAATCCTTAACTACTCCCTGAAAGTAGCCCCATGATAAGATCTTAGTCTTTACACATTAAACATAAATACCATTCTTATATGCTGATAATTTCCAAATTAATATCTACAGACTGGAGCTCTGCCTTGTATGCCACATTCCTATATCTCCAGTTTCCCAGTCAATATCTCCATTTAAATGTATAATAAACATCTCAAACTCAACATATCCAGAAACAAATGTTTTTCCTGTACAGCCTGCTTTCTCTTAGTTTTCCTCGTAGGTAGATTAAAATCTATCATATCATCTCTCTCTGCAACTTCTCTCATACCTCATATACATCAGTTTAAATCCTTTAAAGCAATCCTCAATAGATACAATATGTGCTCTTTTTACTCCACTGTCAACATCATCTCTTTTCTGAATTACTGTAATACCCTCTTAAACATTTTGTCCATTCTTGGCCCTTTAAACATTTACTCTTCACATAGACACCAGAGTGATTCTTTTGGAATACAAGTCATATTGTGTTGTTTCTCCCTTCAAAAACATCTGATAATGGATCATTTTACTCAGAATAAAAGCCAGAGTACTTATAATCACCTATGAAACCTAGATGTTCAGGCCTCCTTTGTATCTTTATAACCTTATATACTGCCTCTTTCCTCTTTCACCTCTTTTGAGAGTTAAAGTGCTTTTAGTATTTCAGTATTGTGGCTAAGATCACCGGCAATCCAGGGCTATGTCTAATGAGACTAAAATCCCATACTGGCCTTGCTTCAGTTTTCAAATCTGCTAAACACTGCAAATTCAGGGCTTTTGCGTTTGGTTTCGTCTCTGTCTCTCAAATAGCTGCATGAATTTCTTGCTTCTTTATCAAATAAATAAACTGATTAAATAAATCAGCTATTTCTTTATCAACTCTTTTTTTTAATAATCTTCTAAAACAGCAACACTCTCTTCCTCCAAATCCCTTATGCTCTCTACTGTGTTTTGAGTTACCCACAGCTCTGCTTAACATAGTATATATTTATTTGCTTACTGTCTATCTTCCCATTATGATGTAAGTACCTAGATAGCAAAGAAGCTGTCTATCCTATTTACTACTGTATTACCCTTGCCTAGAAGTACATTTGACACATAAGAGTCACTGAATCGATGGTATGTATGCTGGCTGAGTAAATGGGTGAATAAATCCCAGTCATTTTACTGTCCTCCTGAATGTTTTCCTTGGACAACGCTGTATAATACAGTGTTTTTTTTGACTAGAGGCTAGATCTAGACTCCTCCAGTTACTTATAAAGATTTTAACTGTCTTTTTATGTGTTTTCCCAAAGGTCATCTTCTGACAGTCACCTAGAAACACAAATAATAGAATATTGGCCTGCCCAAAACTTAACCCTCAATAGCATGCAATCTACTAAGTTTACAGAGAAGCCGTTCATTCATGTGTATAAATGGCTAGTAGCTAATGATTTCTTTGTAGCCAAGGGAGTATATTCACCAATGTAATTAGGACTTGGAAAAAATATCTAAGGATGAAATCACTTATTGTAGAAGGAGATGAGATTTTAAGTATTTTTACTATTTCAGAATTGTGTCTAAGATCATTGGCAATCCAGGGCTATGTCTAAAGAGGCTAAAATATCCAATAGTGGTGACATTTAAGAAATCCTGTAAATTTTATTTTGTTGTTGTTATAAAGGATATTTTACATTATTTGCAATTCCATTCAGATAAGAAAAGATATATTTTTGGTTTTGGTTTACAGCCAAAAGAGAAATCCAGTCCACAGCTAGTTTCCAAATCTTTATGCCACGAATATATTCTTCAATTCAAATAAAAGAGCCCTTTTGTTAAACCTTGCATTCTATCCATCTAGCATCAAACGCAGTGAAATTAGAAGGTCAAATAAAACTTCTAATTAAACACACAGGTTAAATACATAGATCTAGTGTCTGGATTTAGAAACTAAGACTACCTTAGAGACAAAGCATACAGAATTACAAATTTAAGGCAAACACACTTAAAATGTACGGTTCATACACAAAGTCCTCTCTAACAGCCGCAGATGACTATGAACCTATCCTACCACAAGTGCACGCATCAAGGACTTATACCATAAACACACCCAAGAGAAATCCTCACTGGCTAATGATGAAGGATGTATAACCCAGACACTATTTATCATTTTGATTTGAACACAACTATATCCCAATATTGAGACCTTCAAGATCTGTTTATGGTAATAGTGTTTCCAGAGTTCACACTGCTCTTGAAACTAGCTGCAAATATCCCCACAGGCAATTCTGTATTACTGCCTAAACTATCAGCAATGAATTCAGTTCAATCCCACTCAAACACTGCGATTATGTACTATAAAGAAGACCAAATTATTAAGTGCAAGAACTATGATTTCTCCAACTGTGGTTATGTATGGATCAGGACTGCTCCCTGCAGAGCTACTGTCCTGAGATAATTCTCTTTCTCAGATTGTAAGAGCCAAAAAAAAAAAAAAAAACCAAAAAAAAAAAAACAAATCTTGGTTTATAACAATGTATACTTTTTCCTTTCCTTTTTCCAGATACTACAAAATGATCAATAACTTTATTATTATATATACAAACTCAAATATCAGTAATCCTGAAGAAGACAGGTAAAAGAGGAGGAGGTGGTCTGCCTCAAAACTCTTCTACAATAACAGAGGTAAAAAGAATTAAAAATATTGAGGTAGATGGACAGGAATAGGACTTGATCTGCAAATGACTTTCTAACCTGCTTTCTTCATGATTTAAAAAGCAAGACTGATTTTGTCACAAGAGAATTTGCATATACCAGGACAATTTTCTTGAAATATCATAAAATTTGTCAATAGTAAATTAAAAATAAACAATTAAATACACATTTTTTTTAATTCTTTCAATAATACCTTGTTACCTTGTTGAAATTTCTTCCATCTTTTCCCAACATCCTCAGCTAACTTCATCACTACTATTTCCATGAATAGGAGCATTCAAATATTAGCTCTCAAATTTAAAAAAATCCTCTCAAGACCCCTCATTATTTCCAGCAACGACCCCAGCTTCCTCTTTCACAATAAAACTCCTCAGTGTTTACTCATTGTCTTTATTTCCCAATCTCTAATTCTCCCTTCAATCTACTTCTCCTGGGCTGTCCCTGCCACTTCCACAAAGTAGTTCTTTTCAAAGCCATCAATGACAATGAAAGCTATGCTTAATTACTCCTTTTCTCATAATCCATACTCAAACCATTTTAAAGTCCTGTGGTCTCTAATTCCAAAACATTACTCAAATCCCTCCAATTTTCTCCATCTGTATGACAACTGCCCTAGTAAAAATATCATCATTCCCTTGGAATTTCCCCAGTGTCCTCTTTGATCTCCCTTCTATTCTTCTTTCTAATCAGACAACAACCATAATAAATATTAATCAAATAATATTCCTCAGTAGCTTTATTTCCTTGCTGCTAATTCTTCCGTTGTTTTATTTTGCACTTAAAATTGAAATCTATCATGTCCCATGGAGCCCTATATTTTCTGGTCCCTGTCTATCTTTTGGCCTCTTTTACCAAATATCTTCTGAATTCTGAAAACAATACTTTAACTCAATGGATTCTATTTTGAATAGGAATTTAAGACCATGACTAAAGGTAGGGAAGAAAAAATTTTAACAGGAATCTTTCTTCAGAATTCCTAAACTGACAACAGTATTGCCAGAGGGTAGACAACAATCTTCAATGACGTATAACTGACAGAAATAAATGAACCAGGGAATTTGAGCCTCCTGTCTGCTTTCTTTACTCCTTCATTCCCACTCTTCCAATTTGCAACAGGTAGCCAGTTTCCCCACTCTGAGCTTTCTAATGCAAATCTCTACCTCTCCACCAGACCAGCATCCATTCTGGGAGTCTCTATTGCAAAAATCTACGTTTTGATTGAGACTCATTCACATAAGAACATTAATTTTGCTACATATGTATATGTATTCTAAAAATGCTTGATATTTCTAATATATGTTTTACCATACAATTAAAGCTGTTTTAGAAACTATAAAAAAAAGGTAAATGAGTTAAAGCGGAGAGCAGACAAGAAGAGGAATATGAGCAGAGCACTATTTCATAAACCCAAACTCATCTTCTGACAAGCTTGGCCCTGAGGGCAAATGCTTTTCTTGTTCCTATTGATTTTATGGTATGACTCTGACTTTAAGTCTCTCCCCTTCTGTTACTTTCCCTATCCTTAATTCCTTTTCTCTCTCTCTCTTTTTTTTTTTTTTGGCAGAGAGAGAGTGCACAAATGGGGAGCAGCAGGCAGAGGGAGAAGCAAGCTGCCTGCTGAGCAAGGAGCCCCATGCAGGACTCGATCCCAGGACCTTGGGATCATGACCTGAGCCGAAGGCAGACACTTAACCAGCTGAGCCACCCAGGTGTCCCAATTCCTTCTCTTTCTTGATATTTTCTCTGTCATGGTCTTATTCCAGGCCTTATGCAAAGCCTATTAGAGTTATAGCAATAGCCCCAAATCTCGCTCTATTCTATCTTTTATATTATGGTCAGGAAACTTTTTAAAAAGACTATGTGTGAGGTTCTTAGGAAATATGAAATGTTCAAAAAGTCAGGTCACTAACCTACTCAAAGTCCTTCAATGCCTCCCATCACCTTCAGATTAAAATGTAAAACTTTTAGATCCATCTATGGGCCATTTGGCCTGACCTACCTCAGAAGGTTTTTCTCCTGACATTGTCCAAGCACTTAATGCTCCAGATTATGAAAATCATAATTTCCCAAAAGAACCAAATCACCCATGTCTTTATCCCAAATACAAAAGTGAATACATTTTTCAGAAAACCTTATTAGGAAGAAATAAAATCTGAAGGCAGTATGGAAGCCTGAAGCAAGAACTTGTTTCCCATACAAAACTAAATTGGAATGAATTCCCAGAGAAGATGAAGCATACTGAAGAAAATAAATCACTGACGAGGACACAGTTTCTAGTAATCATAATTACATGTGCCATAATAGGAGAATGATTTGGTATGTTTTCTGCTCCAACAGAATGATTTGACAAAGAAGTTTAAAAGTTTTAAATAATCTAAAGGTACATGAATTATTATGGATCTACAACACTGTAGGAATTTAATTAGGGTGTGACCAACCTAACACCATTAGGGCTGATAGTAAATTTAGAGAAAACAGTGCTGACCTTTACGGAGAGTAAAACATTGAAAAAAAATGATGCTGCAGAAACATAATCCCTTTACTCAAATGATTTTAAGGACTTCACTACTCCTTGATTAAACAGCTTCTTTAATATAGCAAGCAGGTTAATACAATTAGTACTCAAATTGATATCAACAGTCTCGAGTATAAAGACACATTAAAAAAAAAAAAAAGACAGAAATATTTTCCCAGCTAAAGTAGTAACCACACAGTCCAAGAAAAGAGATGATGACAGATGATTCATTAAACCATTAAATTCATACTGTTTAAAATCATTGAACAGAAGGCAAAGGAATGCTTAATTATTATATGTAAGTAAATTTAAATACTTTTATGATTTAATCTTGACATTAAACCTACATTATAGGTACTATCACCACCATTTTACAGAAGAGGAAATTGAGACTAATGGACTTTAAATATCTTTCCGAGGAAACATGGATGGTGAGCAGGACAACTTGGAGTCAAGCCCAGAATTGCTATTCCTAGTCCCCAAATGCAGATAATAATAAATATCTTACAATTCCTGTGATTATTAAATGAGATAGTGTATTAAAACTGCCCATCACAAGGTTCAGTTCACACTGTATGTTAAGAGAAAGGCTCCTTCCACTCTAGTTACAAGGGTATCTCCATAGGCAAAGATTTTGACAGCTTTATATCAAAATCTTGGCCAATTCCATACATATCACACACTTTTACTTAAATTCTCTAACCTTGGGGTTGTGAATTTCAATGCCTTATTAGAGGCAGGTCAATAACAGCAACCTGCTGGTGGGGCTTATACGGCTTATGGAGAATTGGAAAGTGCATGCCACAGGTATTGGTATTAAATTAAAAACAAAACCAAACCCCAGCTGTTCAAGGATGAGAGCATTTTCTGACATACTAAGCCTGGGGGGTAACAATTTGTGAAGTTGACCTACATGCTGAGGGCAAAGCCAGACCCTTATTAGCTTGGCATTGAATCCAGAATCAGAGAGCTGATATTATATGCCTCTCTATTTCATCCTAAGGGATAACCTCATCTGGTGCAAAGTGCCCACAACCTTTAGCATGTAGCCATAGTGATATTTTCCTAATTTCCCAATGTTTACCATCCCCAGGCAAGACTGATAGACCAAAGATAACACCTAACATGGGATCAGGCCATCATTTCTCTAGTTGAGATCCTGCTTCTTTCCTCCTAAAATGTGAACTAAAGGCAAAGACGGCAGTTGGACTTTGCTGAGCATTCAAGCAGAATGATAACATAGAGTAGACTTGAGTTGTAAAGGCATTCGTAGTTCACAAGGAAGCTAACTATATGGGAAAGCAAGAACAACAAATAAGTAGGAGCTGACTGCGAAAATGGTGAGCTGAAAAAGAGAAGACTCACGTTGGGAAGGAGAGATGACAGAGGGAGGAAGAGACAGACCATGTAGCTTTTCTGGGTTACATAAATAATTCCGGTCCCAACCTTTCTGGGTCTTTAAGGTCTGGCTGTACAGTAGCACCCAAATTAAATTTCCATGTAATTTCCATTACATGTCCACAACTTTACAATATATCACCAATTTCATATGAATAGATTTGAGTGAGTTTTTAGAGCCTGGAGCTTAAGGGCACTTGGTAAAAACAAACATCATCAGTTTCTCCGTTAGACGCTTTTTCTGTTTTATCCTTTTTGTTTTTGCAATCCTACTTTACACAATGTGTAAATTCCTTCTTCTCAGGAATTTGCATTACACATATGTCAATGCTTAGAAAATCTTGCCATTGTGTAATTTTCCTAGATTCCCCCATCTAATGTTGAGACAAGAAACTGGGTATTAATGGGTTACTAAGAATACCTCGGAGAGCCATAGGTCTCTAGAGATGTATAATTGCTTCATTTTTATAGATATTCCCAAAATTCTTTCCAAAAGCACAGGCACCGCTGAACAATGTTATACTATAGCAGTTTTACTGCAACACTACTGGCATTGAAAATTTTAATTACATGACAATACAAATATATAATAAAGCACAAATAAAAAGTATTGCTGATGGGTTTTTTGTTTTTGTCTTGTTTTGGTGTGGTAGCAATAGCAAGAATGAGAAAGACTTAGCTTGGGTACTCCTGAAAGAAGTCATGCTTGAGTGTTTTTAAAGAGGACAACATGATATAGTATAAAAAACAAACAAACAAAAAAACAAATAGAGTATGAGAAAAAAAAACCCAGGTCCTGATCTTAGTCTTGAGGCTAGTTAGTATGTTATTTGGAAAAGGCACTTACACTTTTTGCTTTATAAAATGGCCACATCTTCTGTAAAACATTAATTTGTTTAACAAACACGTGTGTATGTGCTATGTATTTAGACTGGTCTAAGTTATGTGACAAAGATTGGACTGTGGGTGAGGGGATGGGTTAAATAGGTGATGGGGATTAAGGAGGGCACTGGTGATGAGCACTAAATATTGTCTATAAGCGTGGAATCATATTGTATACTTGAAACTATTACACTGTAGTTAACTAGCCAAAATGTAAATAAAAACTACAAAAAAATGCTCTAGAGATAGAACATTCAGGCCAATTCTCCTGATAACAGTAACAAGAAAATATGAAAAAAAATTAAAATATCTATTTGAAATTATTAGAGTTTCAAAAGTGCTGAATAATTACTAGGTCAAGTTCCAAAGAGAAGATAATATGACACAAGAGAAGAGAAAATGTGAGTGCAAATTAGGAGTGAAGGGGATGTTATTCTTCTAGAGATATATGCCAGTGCTAGAAGATATTCTTGAGAGACATGAGAAGCTGAACAGTTTTGGGGGACTCATGCACTGGGTGACAAACACTGGCATTGAGAGCCTACCAAAGTGAGAAAAGAAGCAGATAAATCCCCTAGGTTTTCATCTAGAACCACAGAGTATTTATTATACCCTAAATATGAGGGTGAATCAGAAATAGAATTGTTCTCTAAAGTATCAAAGCACAGTTTTTTTCCAGTTTTATTGAAATATAATTGACATATAATACCGTGTAAGTTTAAGGCATACAGCATATCATACACTTATATGATTACTGCAGTAGAATTAGTTAACACTTCCATCACCTCGCATAATTATTTTTTTTGTGATGAGAATATTTAAGATGTATTCTCTTAGCAACTTTCAAGTATGTAATACTTTAGTATTATTACTATATTAACTATAGTCACATTGCTATATGTTAGATCCCCAGAATTTATTCATCTTATAATGGGAAGTTTGTACCCTTTGACCATTATCTCCCCATTTCACCATCCCCACCCCCTGGCAACCTCCATGCTGCTTTCTGTTTCCATGAGTTAGGCTTTTATACATTCCACACATAAGGTCATACATATTTATTTTTCTCTAATTTATTTCATTTAGTATAATGCCCTCGAGGTCCTTGTTGCAAATGTCAGGATTTCCTTCTTTTTCATGGCTAAACAATATTACACTATACATATATATGTTATATATAATATGTATACTCATATATATGCATATATATTTTATATATGTATATGTATTGTATGTATATATACTATTATATAATTATATATATGTATATACATATTATATGTATATATGTTCAGTTGTTTCTATATCTTGGCTATTGTGAATGCTGCTGCAATCAGCATGGTGGTACAAATATCACTCTGAGATCCTGATTTTATTTCCTTTGGATATATAATCCAAAGGTAGTTCTATTTTTAATTTTTTTAAACAATTTTTTTTTAAGATTTTACTTATTTATTTGAGAGAGAGAGAGCATGAGAGGGGGGAGGGTCAGAGGGAGAAGCAGATTCCCCGCTGAGCAGGGAGCCCGATGTGGGACTCGATCCCGGGACTCCAGGATCATGACCTGAGCCGAAGGCAGTTGCTTAACCTACTGAGCCACCCAGGCACCCACTATTTTTAATTTTTTGAGGGAACTCCACACCGTTTTCTATAGTGGTTATATCAATTTACATTCCCAGCAAGAAGACACAAAGATCCTTTTTTTCCTTCATCCTCACCAATACTTGTTATCTCTTGTCTTATTGTTAATAGCCATTCTAAAGGTATGAGGCGATAATCTCATTGTGTTTCTGATTTGCATCTCCCTGATGATTAGTGATCCTGAGCATCTTTTCATGTACCTATTGGCCATCTGTATGTCTTCTTTGGAAAAATGTCTATTTAGGTCCTCTGCCCATTTTTCAATTGGATTGTTTTTTGCTATTGAGATGTATGAGGTAGTTACATAGTTGAGATATTAACCCCAATCAGATAAATGGTTTGCAAATAGAATCTCCCACTCCATAAGTTGACTTTTTATTTTGCTGGTTATGTCTTTTGCTGTAGAGAAGCTTTTATGGTTAATACAGTTCCACTTTTTTATTTTTGCTTTTGTTGCTGATCTTCTGGTGTCATATGCAAATAGCTGTTGCCAAGACTAATGTTAAGGAGCTTTTTTCCTGTGGTTTTCTCCAGGACTTTTATGGTTTCAGGTCTTAAGTCTTTAATCCATTTTGAGTTAATTTTTGTGAATTGTTTAAATTGGAGTCCAATTTAATTTTTCTGCATGTGATTTTCCAATTTTCCCAGCAATAGCTATTGAAGTTATTGATTTCTCAATGCAGCAATGAAACAACTTCTCAATGAAACATTGCCTTCTTTTGGAAGTGGGATGAGGGATATTCTTTTTAAAAGTCTTTATCCAATCAAATTTTCTTCAAATTGAGAGTAAAAGAAAGAAATTTTAGACCAAAAAATAGTAGAGGATTTGTCATAATAAGACCTGCATTTAAGAAAATACTAATGCATCAGGTGTAAGGAAAATGATCCCAAATGCTAGCCATCACATGGAGACAGAATGACAAAGAAATTAAAATGGATATTTATTGCAGAAAGCAATAATAATATCAAGAAATCTCATAGACTTGGGATTTACCACTTTCTAGGTCAGTCTTAAATATTCAGAAGCCTGCTTTTTTTTTAAACTAGAAAACTACTTATTAGTTTTAACTGTTCATCGAGTTAGTTCATTTACTTGAAGCCCAATGGGTGAGTTGAATATTCTCTTTCACCTTTATTATTGAGATATAATTCACATACAATGTACAATGTTATATTAGTTTCAGGTGTATGACATATTGATTCAACAATTCTAGACATTACTCAATGCTTACCATAATAAATATAGTCACTATCATTCTAGAGCATTATTACAATATTATTGACTATATTCCCTGTGCTGTGCTTTTCACCTCCAGAACTTATTTATTTTATAACTGGAAGTTTGCACCTCTTCATCCTTTATCTGTTTTACCCATCCTCCCACCCACCTCCCCTCTGGCAACCACCAGTTTGTTCTCTGTATTTAAGAGTTTTGTTTTTTAGATTCCACAAACAAATGAAATCATATGGTATTTGTCATTCTCTGTCTGGCTTATTTCACTTAGTATAATACAGTTTAGGTCCATCCATGTTGTTACAAATGACAAGATCTCATCCGAAGCCTCATTTTTGCTAGTAAAATGACAACACATTTTTCTCTCAAGGGAAGACTCCTATTCACTGAGATTGCAAGACTGATGTATAAATTCACAAAGCCAAATTATTAAATTATATGCATACCTCTCATAATACTAAAAATATTCATACCCATATGACAATCTAATTTTCTCCATACTATTGTATTATTTTTCTCTGAGAATTATCACCAAAAAAAGGGAGAGAATTCTTTGAATAACCAGACTAATCTTTAGACAAACCTATTTAGAATATGACTACATTTCAGAACCAAGCTTGTCCACAAACATCTCATAGTATGAATGAGTATGAATCTTTGCCAAAGGGCCATATTACCCCCAGTCTGTTACCTAAGGTCACCACCATGAATATGGTTTTTTGATCCAACTGTGGATAATAATCACCGGCCATGTCCCTCCCAGACTTACATCTATATTTAAGTTAATATGGTCAAACCGACACTAGAACTATTAAGTTTCTTAAGGTACTTTGCATATGACTCTTCTACTTTATTACAGGTTGATTTTATATTTTAAATAACAGACAGTACTCATATATCTTATTTTTAACATTTTGATGACTTCATCTATACACTGACAACAGAAAAATTATTGCTATCCTTAAGTAAAATAACTAAAAATACATCAAATGCACAGGCATGTGTGTTATACCACCTTGATTCACTGTTGCTCTAAAAAATATGATACAAATTTTAACAGCTGCTTTTTCAACTTACCTGGTGAACAATGACATTTTTCACACCATTTGCAGCTTTGTAAGGACTGACAGTGTAGAATGTGTAAATGGCTCTCTTTGACATGTTATGAAAACTGACAATCAGTTAAAACTTGTGCTTTGGAGCAGTAATACACAAAACTGGAGATATGTTTAAAATGTACTGGAAGGGGCACCTGGGAGGTGCAATCGGTTAAGCATCCAACTATTGGTTTGGCTCAAGTTGTGATCTCAGGGTCATGAGATTGAGCCCCATGTTGGGATCCACAGCTCAGGGCAGAGTCTGTTTCAGATTCTCTCTCCCTCTCCCTTTGCCCCTTCCCTCTGCCGCTTCCCACTGTACATGCACACTCTCTCTCTCTAAAATAAATAAATCTTTAAAAAATTTAAATGTACTGGAAAAAATGAACACCACTTCAAGATTCTGGACCAAAAAATTGACAATCTAGACAATTAGAAATTAACAAGAACATGTTACAGCAGCCCCATCTGTCCCAGAAGACTGATTTACTGTAGTTATATGGAGGGAAAGTTCTTGTATATATCATTATCCTAAAGCACTAAGGAAATTGTTAATAGTAGATAATGCATATGGAAGGTAGGTATGACTAAATAGGTGGGAAGATATGAATGAATGACATTGGAATATTGAACTAAAACTTTCTATCCTTTGGGGACTTGGGGAGAATGGGCTATGTTTTATTCCTTCCTGACTTAGGCGCTTGCCAATTAATGAATTATAACTGTAAGCTAATAGCTCTGCTTGAGTAAGGTCTTTCAAGGGAATACCTATTAGCAATAATGAGGCTCCCCAGACAAGGAGAAGGAAAATCCAATCATTTTGCAGATGAGGAAACTGAAGATCAATGAAACTAAGTTTCTAAGGTTACACAAGAACTAAGAGATTTATGTAAAGATTTATGCTTAGATAAATAAAGTAGTTAAACATAAACAGGATAAGTAAGACACAGCCTTAAAAGCAAAATGTTTAAGAAAGACTCATGGTATCAAATAACAAGTTCCATTAAAAACAGCATTATGAAATAATCATTAAATAATTGAATGAAACATACAAAATATAGAGGAATTGTACATTTATAGTATATAAGACTGTATAGTTTATGAGACTTCCTCTGAACCCAGCACTATCAAACCACCTGTTGTAACCTGTTGTATCTTATCCAATTTCCAGCATGATCTATCAAGCAGGGCTCACATAAACCAGAATCCCTCTCCTGAAGGAGTCCATGGCTTAAATACACAAGAAGATACTATTGGTAAAGAATACTTGAGAGTTGATTATGATAAAACAAAACAAAAAAAAACAAGTCTTAGAAAAGAGGAGAAACCAGCAGCTATTTATTAAAGTCAAAGGGAAGAACAACTGAAATTGTAGGACCTGACAAAAAATAGACACAAATCAGTAACCTACTTCTTTGTGTGTTGACAGCTCTTATATTAAAATCTGCTTGTATCCATTTTATTGCATTGATTCATTTACAACTTTGAAGATGGTTTGCTGGCCTCATTCTTCAGTCCCACATTAAGATGGTTTCTTGTTAATTTCATTATTTCACTGAAGAGTCTCTAATAACTACGTAAGACCTAAGAGGACAACCTAAATTGATCCATTTTAAAATAAGTAAATCAAAAATTTCACTGACTAGAGATCTACTGTTTGGAAGGAAAAAAGTCACAGATTTTATGTGAAAGGGACTTAAGCAAGGCCAAATGGTAAAAAGAACACAGGACTAGGAACATGGTATCTGTGACAACATCAGTGGTTCCCAAACTTAGTGGGTCTTCAAAATCACATTTTATATCCAGTCAGAAATTACAACTGAGTAGTCTTGGGGTGAGTCAGTAAACTGTTAACCAGCCATGACTCCCCCACCCCAACATGCACATACAGGCACACACAACATTGCAGGTAGTTCTAACAATCAGCTAGGCTGGGGGCTCATTAAGTTAAATCATCATGGGCACTTAACTCAACCTCATCTGTGAATGTAAGAGGTTCACATGAGATTACTTTTTAATTGACATTTGATTGCAAATTTTACATTTCTGATACAGCCTCTTGCCTAGTCCAGGGGTTTATTCTAGAGAATGCTTGATTGATGATTCCTAGTATCCCTCAGACAGAACTTGCTCTCTCTGGAGGCTATTTGTCCCATTATTATGAAGCTCCCTATGCTGAGCCAAAAAGTGCAACTTCCACTGATTTGACTGACTTTTACTCTTTGAAAGTATACATTCCCCTGCTGTCTGATAGCCTTTCAGATGTTTAAAAACTAATCTTGCATCTTTCCTCCATAATTTCTTTTCCAGGTCAAAAAAGGTGTAAAGAGTATAGCCATAAAAAATATAATTTTTTTTCTTGATAAGCCACTAAGATGGAACAACCTCTCAGCATCAATAAGTTGTTACACTAGAAAGGAAGAAAAATCAAGGAAGTAATTTGGAGTCTTGTATCAATAGTTGCAGTTAGAGGAAATCTTGCCAAGAAGAAGGCTGAGGAAAATTGTGGGAGTGTTACAGCCTACCAACATATGGGGTGTGGTAATTTCCAAAGTAAGGAATGGAAGATGGAAAAGAAAAAAAAAAAAACAGTAACAGTTACACACATTTGAATAACTTTTAAAATTAAACTGTGTAGGCTGTGGCACATATTTTTAAAATTATTATAGTATTTTGGATAGCCTCTTTCTATCAAGGAAAATTAATCAAATCAATGTCCAGATTATTTTTATATATGGTTATTCAAATATAACTGCATTCATATATAAAAAGTGATTAAATTACATAAAAAAATAAGATGCAGTCTAAAAAACAGAGGATAAAGGAGGTATGCAGAATCTTCCTTGAAAACATGAAAACATGGGGCGCCTGGGTGGCTCAGTCGGTTAAGCATCTGACTTTTGATTTCAGCTCAGGTCATGATCTCAGGGTTATGAGATCAAGCCTCATGTCAGGCTCTGCTCTGGGAGTGGAGCCTGCTTAAGATTCTCTCTCTTTCCCCCTCTCCCCCTCCCTCCTCCATCTCTAAAAAAAAAAAGAAAACATGAAAACATGATTAAAGTAAAAATCAATTATAGACCAATTCTAAGAATGATAAAATAATAGATTACCTCTAACATACCAAAGGAGGCTAATTCAGGATAAATAAAAGTACATTCTATTTACGGTTCAGAAGAAGGACTATTAAACTTATTTCAAGTGGTATGGTTATTAGTTACCTAAAAACATGTATGTAATCAAAGCTTCAAAAATTAGTTTTACCACTCCTCTTTCTTCTAGTGTTATTTCTCCTTTATTCAGTTTTTCCTTTATTTTCCACAAACTTGCTACTATCCTCATTATTCTTCAAAACTGTTATCACACACTTTATAAAATTGTTAGGTCAAAAGTCCTTTTGTCCAACTCTGCTATGGATACTTTTGTTTTTTGGCATTATTGATCAGTTTTTCTTGTTGAAATTGTCTACCTTTAAGTTCCAAGACTTAAAGTGTCTCAATTTTCATTGTACTTCTATCTGTCTTTCTGGGGATTTTCTTCTTTCATTTGTCCTTCTACAAGAAGCCAACCTATCCTTTTTTTTAAATACAAAATCAATAATAATCAGCCTTAATATAAATCTCTACTTCTGAACTCTCAGTCAGCTTCTAATCCCTTATCTCCAGCTTTCTCCTCAACATTTTCACTTGGCTGTCAGGCTATTATCTAATAGAATTGAATGGTGTTTGAGTTCCAACTGACCTAAAGATCATCTAGTCAAATCTCAAGTTTCAGATAAGGGTATAATTTGAAAGAATAACCATGCAAAGTCACTCAGATTACAGGGGTAGGACAAAGACAGTCCCCAGGTATTTTGTAATATAGCAATACCACCCTTTGTGCCACCTTACACACAGATGAATATAGATTAAATTTAGATTAAATTGGTAAATTATAGACCATAATTTATTAAGGTAAATTAGTATTTTGGGCAGGACAAGATTACTATCAACAATTTCAGACCAAATATACATTTGGCAATGTTCAAGACTGACTCACAGAAAAGTTGTTGGAATAAGGATTATTTTTCAAGTTTTTGAGAACCTATAAAAATAAACTGCTTTGAGTTGATTGGCTCAGTTCATGTTGGCTGATACACCAGACATCTCCACTATTCCTCAAAATTTGGAATCTGCTCCAACACCTTTATTAAGAGTGCATTTATCAAATTTAGTTATCTGGGATGGCAGTTTGAAGACCTCTGCAGACCCAGTCCCTTGGAAACACTGGTGGCAACTAGAGAAAAGTATAATAAAGATAACCATTTAAGGTCTGTGAAAATGGTTCTAAAGACATTGAGAAAATTAAGAAATATTACTTGAGAAAATCTGCTAATGCTTGATAAGAACAGTGAGCATCTGTGGCACTTTGACCGTGACCTGCTCCTTCATTCCCCCGTTCTCTCCCCCTGGACAATAAGCACAGCCCCCACCATGCTTTGTCCCTCTGCATAAATTTCTCTCACCAACAACCTTTCCAGGTTCCTCTTGAGCCCTGGAGCTGGCTCTACTTCCTCCCTCCCTTCCATGCCCTGACCCTGGATATGGTTGTTTAGCTCTAATAATGTAATACAGATTGGTTGTGAATTAAAAAAAAAAAGTGGTGATGACAGAAGCTCCAACCTAGAAATTGTGACCAGGAAAGCCTAGCTCCCATCCCCTGAACTCCCAGTCAAGAGATACGGTATTTCAATATTACAGGCAGGCTACCAGAATTTCTCTTGACCACCTCCCAGTTACAAGTTGCAGAGGCTAAATTCTTAGTAAGTGTGGTCAAGAGCTTGGGGGCTCCCTTCCTCAATCCATCTCCCACAGAGCAGAGGATCTGCCCCAGGCTGAGAATTCTCAGGCCCTTATTTCCCTTGCCCCAATGCATTCATAAGGCATAAGTTGAATATCTGAAGAGGCAAGCTGAGAAGACTAGAGGCTACTACAGCCACCCCACACCTTCATAGTGGAGGGGTATCCCCTGAGGAGGACATTGCCCCTCTTCTCAGCTCCGGAGGAGGGGCTCAGAAATTTTGTCCACTGGGATAGACAGTTGATATGAATAAAGAGCTTCAAATCTCTCTTCAAAGGAACTGAATATTGAGTGTGACTTGATTGTTGGTAGTGCTGGATTTTTCATTTCTGAGTGGGCTCTGAACTGGCTCTGGATCTAAATTATTGTCATGTCTCTATCAAATGTCAGAATCTCTTTGATTCCAGCTCTGGACCCTGTTAGCTAGTTCTGGCAACAAGTCTCACTCAACCTGCCATTACAGAGATATTCAAAGAAGAATCATGCCAAGAATTTGGTCAAAGCACTCAGGGCTTGCTCATTTTATTCTAGCTAAATCTAAACCTGATCCTGAACTCCTATATCACAAATTCAGAACAACAGACTGGATTGAAAACTTGTTTCAAAAGACAGAGGATCATAGGGGAAGGGAGGGAAAAATGAAACAAGACAATACCAGAGGGGGAGATAAACGGTAAGAGACTCAATCTCAGGAAACAAACTGAGGGTTGCTGGAGTGGAGGGCAGGGGGGATGGGATGGCTGGGTGATGGACACTGGGGAGGGTATTTGTTATGGTGAGCACTGTGAATTGTGTAAGACTGATGAATCACAGACCTGTACCCTTGAAACAAATAATATATTAATAAAAAAAACAAAAACAAAAAAACTTTGGAGCCAAAGTTCTCCCTCCAAGGGGAGTTCTTGTGTTGGTCAGATGTACCAAAAAGAACTTATTAGAAATTTCTCCAAATATAGTTGAAATACACTTTCTAACTATATACTATTTCCTTCCTAACCTTACAATTATGTAATCAAGTTCTATTGCAGAAGACCACTTATTGGTAAATTGTATACTTGAAAAATTTTGTATTTAAGACTGTCAGTGCCAAGCTACTTAAGAACACCTGGGCTTTAAATGGAAGGGTATTACAAAAAACTGATGTGCAGAGCATAATTCGGCAGTAATAAAAGCCCTCCCCCATCTCCCCCCAAAAGAAACCTTGTTTCAATCCTAACTCAATAAAAATTCTAAGCCCTGAGGCGCCTGGGTGGCTCAGTCAGGTAAGGGTCTGCCTTCGGCTCCGATCATGATCCCAGTGCCCTGGGATTGAGCCCCTGTCAAGCTCCCTGCTCAGCAAGGAGTCGGCTTCTCCCTCTCTGTCTCCCTCTGCCCCTCCCCTCTGGCCCTTTCCCCTGCTTGTGCTCTCTGTCTCTCTCAAATAAATAAATAAAATCTTTTTTTTTAAAAGTACAAGTTCTTTTCCAGCCTGAATTACATTATATAATATTGAATTTTGTTGAAAATAAAGTGTAAAATTATGGTGTCTTTTTTCCCCCAGAAAGACATATTGAGTACTTGATCTATTTAGATAAAAAAAGTAAACATAAAAATAAGCATGGGAGTGTGTATAATACAGCGAGCCATTGGCTCTATTCTAACTTTTGTTCCTCCTTTCAAATCAAAGTATTTTTTCCATGAACATTCTTCCTCCCACTGAAAAATCCTAACCACTGCTGGTCTGCTATATATTTCCTGTTAATGTCCATACTCCTTTATAATGTCACTAAATTTCTTCCTTATACTAGAAAATACAGTCTTTAGATTCTCTTCCAAAACTAAAAAGAATTTGAGGCTGACATATTTACAAGGAGATACATAGTAAACTTCAAGGAATTATAGTTTACAAGGATGGTAGCTAAGCATCATCCAAGACCTGTATTCCATTTTTTTTGTTGCTGTTGTTTTTGGTTTGAGAAATAAAAATTCACATTTCCAGACAAAAAGCTGACACATTTTTCTTCCCGTTTTTCCATGTAAGGAAATTCTTGTCATTACCGTAAATGCCTCAGAACTGAAAAGATGTAACTTCTCAATGTTATTAGTGATTGTTACTACTTTGTAAGTACAATAGGTTGCTATTTTTTTCCAGCCAGCAGTCTATCACAATTTTATAAATGTATAAACTGACCTGGAGGATGTGCATCTCAGACTGGAGTGGTACAGTTGAGTTGCAGAGGCCTGGGACATTGCCAGAAGAGGGATTCCAGCTGCAGGGTTCCAGGCCAGAAGCCAGCGTCACTGCCTCAGCGTGAACTGAACCTTTCTAGAAAGCATTAGCATTGCAGTCAGCGCATGCGCAGTTCAGCCCCGTGTGTGCCTCATGTGGTCCTGCAGCTGCACATCATTTGGGACTGAGCTAGATCCGCTATACCTGGTGGTCCCTGGGCTGAGGCGCCACTTCACTGTGACGCTGAGTTTGTGAGGGGAAGGTGACCGTAGCTGGTGTGAACAGGACTCCTCATGGACAAGTCTGGGACGATGGACCGTCAGCACCAAGAAACTCAGGTAAATACAAAATAAAAAAATGTTTATATGTTTAGATGACCCTTGAAGAATAGGCGGTTGGGGCACCGACCAGGGCAGCTGAAAATCCGCATATAACTTTGACTCCACAAAACTTAACTACTAATAGCATACTGTTGTTGACTGGAAGCCTTACTGATAATATAAACTGTCAATTAACGCGTATTTTTTGTTATATGTTGTATACCTATTGTTAAAATAAGCTAGAGAAAAGAAAATGTTATTAAAATCATGAGGAAGAGAAGAGAAATACATTTACAATACTGTATTATATTTATCGAAAAAATCTGTGGGAAAATGGACCCAGGCGGTTCAAACTTGTTCAAGGGTGGACTGTATGTTACAAACTTTGCATTTAGAAGTGGTGCATGACTTGACCATTAAGGCAATCTTTTTCCGTCCATAGTACAACTGTATAACTTTTAAAGAAATGTTAAAAAATACTGATTTATTTGCTAATTTTTGGTTTTTTAAATTGAAGAATAATTGACATACAATATTGCATTAGTTTCAGAGTTACAACAATGATTCTCTATTTATGTACATTTAGAAATGGTGACTTCAGTAAGTCTAGTTACTAGTCATCTTATACAAAGTTGTAACAATATTATTGACTGTGTTCCGTTTGTTGTACATTACATCCCTATGACTTGTTTACTTTGAAATTGGAAGATTGCACCTCTTAATCCCTTTCTCCTATTTTGCCCATTTAAAACAGCTGATTTATCATAGAAGCTACATATTAGAGGATAATGAAAAAATGAATAATAAATTGTGGGCTGAGAAACTAATGTGTGCATTTTACAGGGAGTATTGTTTTCATAGATTGGTGTTCCTGGGAAGCACATTCTGATGCAGAGTATCAGTAGAGGAATCCACAGTAGGCCCTGAGCAATCCTGCATGCTTTTGCTTGCTGTGCCTAGAGGTTGTGTATATAGAAAGGAATTTTGAGGCATAACACAACGTCTCCCTCCATGAAAAAGAGCAGGCTTATTCACTGCTTATTATAAAATGCTAGATTCCCCATCTCAGTGTCCCTCTTCCTAAGGGAATACATTGTGTGTACACATATCCATCTGGGCTCTTAATTTTACCACTGTTGGACTTGGGGGCCATATGAGAACTGATTCAATTTTTATTCTCATGTTGTTTACTTTGCTATGAGTAGTAACTTCATACACTTCTGAAACAGAAGTTTTGCTTCTTCTGACAGTATCCATGAGAGCATAACAAACTTTTAGTTTGCATGTAAGAGAAAGACAAATTTCAGAACCTGATAGGTTTGTATTGAGAAATTTTACTGGGGGGTGCTCTCTGTGGGGGCATGAGAGAAGCAAATTCGGCAGAGGGAGAAGTTGATCTGCCATGTAGTTGTACCAAAGGCCTTAACCAATGCTACAAAGACCTTGGGATTTGGGATAACCTTGCAGATATGTCCCAAACTGAGCAAGACAGTCTGGCCTTTGTGTCCCATATCAAGCATTCTTTGCATGTGGGCTGTGCGCAATATGATTTTGGGCAAGGTGGCTCTCTTTGAAGACAAGGGTAATAGGGAAAACCTGGCAGTGCACCTCAGCATCCACTACAGCGGCAATTCAGAAATATCAAATGAATGGCTTCTGCCAAAACAATGAGTTTCCTTTGGAAATATATGACATTTCACTGTTGTCATGCAGTCACATTTGTGAGTTTAAAAAATACAGTTCTGAGATAAAATACTGTTTTTAAAATTCTAGTGGCATGTGTGAATAGACTCAGAACGGTTACTTTGGTCAGTTTCGTGATTCCTATTTTGAAAAATCCACTTTAAAAGCAAAAATTCTGCCACTTTAGTGTTTGTGGTTAATTATGGGCAAAATATTATCAGCTATCAACAACTAATCTTCTATAAAAACTTTTTCCTGTTTATTCTGCCCTCCTTCCTCATTCACCTGAACACTTTGGTGATTTCTTATATAATATCTAGATATCTAAAATGTTGTGTTCAAGAACATGAATTATGGATCGTGACAACCTGAATTCGAGTTCTCAGTTAAACTCTTAATTTTTTGCTTTATTATGGGCACATTGCTTAATTTGTCTTTACAGCAAATTTCTATTCAATAGAGTGGAAATAATGTATTTAGATCAAAGGGTTGTTGTTAGCATTTAAGATATTGTACTTTGCTGTGTACTTAGATAGGAGTGAGCTCTCATATCTTAACTACCATCATTACGCTTTGCTTTAATTATATCTAGACTCAAAAGCCCTCCCTTCCTCTTATGAAGAACATTCACACACACGTATCTTGGGTTTATTTCATCACCTGAATCTCTCTACTGTTTTTTTTTTATTTTTTTTTAAGACATGGGAAATGTCTTCCTTAACTCTGTGTCTCAGTACTTATTACAGTGCCTGACACACAAAATGAACTTTATTATTGAATTAATGAACAGATGGATTAAATAATGAATTTTCCAATGTTACTAGTTTGATCCAGAAACATAGTGGTGTGCTTAGAGACCTTCATAGCAAATGAAAATGAAAACAAGGCTGTCAGTAAGGATGCTTTTGAGCAAGGAATGTAGTATCTGAGGACAGGGATGGTAAATATTAGTTCAACAGGGAAGGATTGACACTTGACAACAGATTTTTTCTATTCTTTATTATGATAGTGATATAAAAACTGGTAGAGTAAGGTAAATAAACATTTTCTTATTCAGGGTTATCAGTACAATGATACATGGATTCATAAATTGTAACAAGGAAAGGCACCTTCTTTCTTTGGAGGAACATCATGGAAGGGTGGTGCCTAATGTATAACTTGAAGGGCAAGAAAAACTGAGTAAAATTAAGAGATAGGTAAAGGATGAGGTCTTGAGGGAGTGTCCTAGAAAGTCATATGAGTAATATGTGCAAAGTAGCATATGTGAATGTGAGAACTTACTGGGAACTATAAGTAATATAGCTCAGGTGGCAAAAAATGAGTAAGAGATAAGATTGGAGGAAAGGTCTTTGTTTGGATTCCTCCTAAAGAAGAGCCTGAGCCAAGGACTTGGGTGCTTAAATTTTATTTGGAAGGTGATCCCAGGAAGCAAGAGTGAAAGAACTGGAAGGATTATTCAAGCAAGAAGAAAAAGTTAAGGTAAGAATAGCTATCAAGTCCCTTATTTGTATAATAAGGACACAATTTCATCAGGGCTCTTGAGAAGGATAAATGATATCATCTCCTAGAATTGTCCTTCTAAAGGAAGGAAGGCTGGAAAATTTACCTCCAGGCACTCAGCCCTTGTCAACTGAGGTTGTCTTGGGCATTAATTCCTCCATATCTCCAGGATGTACCTAGGAGCTCTGCAGCCTGGCACCGCCTTCCACCCCATGAGGTGAATCACTGGGGTGGAAGGTAAGTGAAAGATTTTTTGCATACACCCGAGATGGGATATTGTCATAAAGAGATGAATTGGAGAAATAAATAGTGCTAATAAACTCTCCATGGTAGCTACAGATGATATTAAATCTGGGCTGAGGGGATGTGATGTGAGGCACGAAAATGTCTGCTACAGGTAAATAAACAGGGCCAGACCATAAAGGCCTTGAACACCTTGTTAGGGAGCTTGGAATTTACCTTTATGAACTGAAGCATGTGGAGTAAGAGAATAATATGACCAGATGCAGATATTTTGGACATGAAACATCATCATCTCCTTTACATAAGCACATATGATAGATACATTAAAATCTCAAAATCCAGTTCTTATTAATTTCAAAAGGACCTCGTGGTGCTTTATGCAGGACCTGCCAATCTAGAAAAGAGATTACTATTTTTTAAATTGCCATTGTCTGCCACCCAGTTAAAAACTCCTCTTAATAGGAACTTGAAATAGTTCTTAACAAAAAGTGTGTTATTGAAAAGAGTTATATATCTTTATTGTATTGGTAAGTGGTTGCTGTGTAAAAACTACACTGAAACATAGTGACTTAAGCAATTATTGTTTACAGTATGTTCACTAGGAGCCAGTTGACCTATGCTGGGCCTGGCTGGAGCACTTTTATCACCATTCTCCCAGGCCCAGTGGGCTGGCCACCACCTTCTTTTTATAGGCCTGGCTGAATCGTAAAGGAACAAGCAGAAACATAGAAGGTTTCCGAAGACCTGGGCTTATAACTGGTTCACTGTCACATCTGCCTCGTTCATTAACCTCACAAATCAGATGAGCAAACCAACAGTCAAGAGGCGGGGAAATAGACTCTCCCTCTTAGTGAGAAGACACATGGCAAAGTGTGTGTACATATACAGATAGGCAAAAAATTGTGGATGATAATAATATCTACCACACTGTATTAGTACCCCAGGGTTGCTGTAACAAATTACCACAACATTGGTGGATTAAAATAGCAGTTGTTCATTCTTTACGGTTCTGGAGGCCAGAGGTCCAAAATTAGTATTGGAAAGGTTGGTTCTTTCTAGAAGTTCTGATGAAAAGTATGTTTCAGATTTCACTCCTAGCTTCTATTGAGTGTATGCAGTCCTTCGTGTTCCTTGGCTTGTAGATGCATCACTTCAGTCTGTCTCTATATTTCATGTTATATTTCTGAGTCTTTTTGTGTCTTCTGGGTCTTATAAGAAAACTCATCATTATAGTTAGGGCCTAACCTAATTTAGGATGATCTCATCTCAAGATCCTTGCTTTAATTACACCAGCAAAGCATTTATTTCTAGTAAAGTCACATTCTGGGTTTCTGGGTGAACACACCTTTTGGGGGGGGCGCTATTTAACTCACTTAGACAAACTCACTCTCAAATGTAGTGTTTTTAATATTTTTACCATGAGTACCATCACTTCCGATTTAGTGTTTAAGTTTAGCACCCTAACTATATATGTGTGTGTGTGTATGTGTGTGTGTATACATATATATACATTTTAATTTTATATGTATGTATATATATGTAGATATTTTAATTTCACAATATTTCAAGATTCAAATACCATAAACCTTACATTTTAAATCAGATTCTGATGACTAGTTCATGTGTGGAAAAATACTCTACTAAATATATTTTGCTATTAGAATATTGAAGTAGGAATTATGTAAAAAATCAATCAATTTAATATATGGGTTTGATTTAAATGTACATATAACATGAAAAATGTTACCAAAACCTTAAAGATAATAACAGTACCATGTCATTGCATATTCCTTAATTTTACATGTTTTCAAAGCATACCTCAGTTCTGTACTCATACATGCAGTACAAATCAATCAGATATGCAATAGGCCACCAACTGGTGATTTGGTACAAGCTTCCAGAAAAGCATGGAAAAAAAATAACCTATGATACAAACTTTTTGGCAGCAACTCAAACCTAGGCAACTCCTGAAAGTATACAAGAATTGCTAAGGAGTTAGATTGCTTGTACTCACTCCTGTCTTCCACATATTATACAGCAAAACTATGGAATAAAGCATTATTGGAGTAAAAGATGTGGCCCCAGACTGGTGCCAGTACATGAATAGTTTATTATCTTTTATTGCCAGCCCACAATAAGTACAAATTCAGAGTATTTACCAACTTTTATTGAGGTTTTATGTTACTTCCATGTCCTATGGCTTTCAAACCCACTTCATTGAACATGGCCTAAATCTTTTGAGTTGCATGTGGAGTCTTAGGTACTTGTCATGCAGACATATAACAGTATTTGAGAATTAAGAATTTATTTTTCAACTTTAACCCAAAAATGTATTGCACCTAGAATCCATTTCTTTCCTCAAAAGGTAATTTAAGTTTTTGGACCTAGCTATTTGTGAAGGATTGAAGATACTTTGAGAATACATCATGACTTACATTTTGGGTAATAGTTAAAAGTGATTATCCTCAGTTTGCTGAAATTGCTTTAAAATCTTTTATGCCATTCCCATTGACTTACCTCTTTAAGAAAGGTCTCTCTACTGCCATTTGTCTTGAAACAAAACGTAGGAGCAGTTTTGATATAGATCATCCTCTGTCGCATACTGATATACATGTTGTTCATTCAAAATATGTGAATATATGTTTAAAATGGAAATCACTATTTCATTGACAACTTTTTCTTAAAGTTACAGTTTTTAATAACAAATAAGTTTAATAACTATATTAATTGCCTCTATGTACACTTTCAATTAACTTTCAGTGAGAAACATATAAATTTTGCATTTTTCTTTCTTTCCTAGATTATGCTTATGATTATAATTATTGAAATATAATTGCATATCTAGTGGTTCTAACATAAAAGAATGAGTATATCAAAATGTCTTTATCATTGTGTTTTTTCCTATTTATTTTCCTAGTAATATATACTTATTTAAAAAATATATTGGTCCATAAAATACTGGTATTTTAAATAAAATGGAGCAGCATGGATAGTTTGAGAAGCAATGAAATAGATGATTCTTGGCTAGGTTTCATTAATTATCCAGAAATGAGTAGATACTAGTATGTTAATGGTATAAGTCATATTACTTTTCAAGATCTCAGTGCAATATCCAGGATGCATAGGGATATGATAACAAACAAGTATGGAGACAATCTCTTGAATAATTTATTATGATGATATTAATAATTATAAATATAATTTGACAATTTTATATGCTCTATTGATTATTTTTCAAATCCCTGTGACTTGGGACATGAAATGTTCAAACCACCATATCCTAATTGAGTACTTCCTAGAGGAAATTTGATGGTGATGTTACTACTAAAATATTATGCCAATGAAACAAGGAATTGTTTTTCTAATTATTCTTTCCATCAAAAGTAATATAGAAATACTTCTTCCATTGGCAAATAAAACTGTATAATACAACTGCTAGAGGCAAAACACCCCATAATAGGAAAAAAAATCCAGAAAAACACCTCAGTTTAGAGAGGCACAGAGTGCAGTATTTTCTACCATCCTTTTGTTTACAGGGAATCATGATAATATATAGCTACAATTTTTTTGAGCACGTAAGATGTGTTAGGTATCCACTATATATGCACATATGCATACACACCCACATGCATGCACATACCCATATATTCTCTTTCATGCTCTGAAGAGACCTGTGATTTAGGTGCTGTGATATCTTTTGATGTGTGAGCTTGGCTAGGCTGTAGGGTCCATAGGTTGCTATGAAGATATTTTAAAGATGGGATATTGTTGATTTAAATAAAGGATTCCAGATATGGGATATTGTTGACTTAAATAAAGGATTCCAGATAGTCTGTGTGTACCTGAATGAATCAGTGAAAGGCCTTAATAGAATTGCTGAGGCCATCCTAATGAAGAAGAAAAATCCATTGTGGACAGTAGCTATAGTCCATGCCTGAGAGTTTGCCCGTCCTATGGAAATTAAATTTGCCTAGCAACCCCACAATTGTGTAAGCCAATTCTTTGCAATAAATCTCTTAATATACATCTGGTTAAATCTTGACTGATACAGGTGTTATTATGTACCTGCTTACAGATTTTAAAAAGTTAAATTCTTTATCCAAGGTGCAGTTAGTTTGTGCCAGGATAAAGATCTGCACTCAGATTAGCAATTGTCAGATCTTACACCCTTAAAAATTGAGCCCTAATATTTTCAGAACAATAGTGGTCAGCTATACATGACCAACATTTAGGTTTTTATGTAATCAGCAGACTTTTCATCTAGCTCTCAACTGGTTATCTCTTAGCAATGAAGAGGTGAACCTTAATATCGGACAGAGCCTGTTTGTTGCACATCCTCTAAAGTATGTTGAAAATAGAAAACAGTTTACTGACCATAGTTCTCATTTGTGAATGTAGATTAAACCAGTCACAACTTTTTGGGGCTAGAGTTAGGTTCTTCCAAGAAATGGTGCATGTAGATATCCAGGGTGGGAAGAACCTATTCTTCTGTAACAGTCAGAATTTCTAGCAAAGGCTACGATGGGAAAGACATAGGAGCACTTGCATTCCTCTTCTCAGTTCTTCATTTAGAATTCTGTCTTTTGGTTTGGATATAATGTGCATTTTGCTTTCATAAATATTTTTTCTACTAATCCTCACAACTCTAAGAGATAATCTGAGTGGACAATTTCTTTTTATTAGCCATGAAATCTAAGACTTAAAGAAAATAGAAAAAGACTTGCTTAAGATCACAGTCCATAGTTGGCCAAATAGAAGTTAAAGACAGTTTCTCCAACATCATTCTTGCTTTTGTGCTCCACGTTTTGATTACTCTTCAAGCAGCCATATGTACAGGGTTCCTTCCTTTCAAGATTCTGATGGCCCAATCTAGGAATTGAGAAACAAGGGAACATTGGGAAGAAATGTTTTACTCATGAGTTATGCTGTAGAAATAACAGAATAAATAAGTCAATTTAGATTGTTACATAACAAATTACCACAAGCTTAGCTGCTTAAAACATCAATTTATGATCTCAGATTTCCATGGTTCAGAAGTCCAGCATGGCATGGTTGGTTTCTTAAGGCTGAAATTGGCATGTCAGCCACAGTAACAGTTCTCTTCTGGGGCTTGGTGTCTCCTTTCTAAATCACTAGTTGGTAGCAGAATTCAGTTCCTTCTCTTGCTTTTGACATGGCCCCCTCCGTTTTCAAGCCAACAGCAGCAGGTCAAGTCTTTCTCATACTTTTAATCTCTTTGATTTCCCTTCTCCTTTCTTCTTCTGCTTTTAAGGGTTCTTTTTGTGGAAAAAACATGAGACCTGGGTTTCCATCTTGCCTCTGTAACCACTAGCCGTATAACCTTGGGGGTCACATAAACTTTCAAGGCTTTATTCCCTTAGATAAAGAATAAGGACACTGAAGTCTACTTTTTCTCTCAACAGATTTCTTGACACATATTAATCACTCTAGGGTCTCTTTCAGTTCTAATTTTAAATCATCTGAACAAGCAGTTCAGTAATAAAGATGTACTTTTTGCCAAATACATAACAAGATTCCCTGATTATACTCAGTAAAAGTTCATTAAATGAAAAAAATAGATGAATCTGAGCAGCACTTTTCAAGTTATCTGTATTTCACAAAGGGTAAAAATTAAGCAAGAATAATAGTGCTTCTCAGATTCCTGACCTCTCTCCAAGATTCATGAATTTTATTAACTGTTGATTCATGTGAAACCCAGTATCTGATAGCTATGAGGCATGAACAGCAATTAATTAGACTGGTGCCACTCAAAAAGAAGTAGGACCTAATGCATAACAACATTCAATCAGTCCTGTAGAAATCTCACACGTAGATTTAATATTGAACCTACCAATATAAAATAATGTTTCAAAGAAAAAATATAGTTATGCCTCCATTGTGCATGGCTCTATACACTATAAGCAACTATGAAGTTATTTTTTTAATCATTTTATTTATTTTTTCAACATGATAAGTGTACTCTTTAATCCCCATCCCCCCCCACCTACCTCCCCTCTGGTAATTGTCAGTTTGTTCTCTGTACTTATAGTGGCTGTTTAAAAGTGCTTTTATGTTTTTTTGTTTTTGTTCTTGTTTTTTTGTTTGTTTTTCTGCAGTGTATTGTGGCAACAGCACTGTCAATAGAGGACTTTGTTTTAAGTTGTTTTTGCTACACACCTGTTGATTGCAACTTCACCTTCCAAACCTGTGGTTTTGAATAAACAATAAAATACTTTAAAAAATGCCTTATTTAGCAAATTCAGTGTGCATCAAAAAGCACTGTGCTCATTGAGAATGTAGGTGTTAATCAAAAGGTGCAATCTCAAGGAAAAACTGAAAATAGTCTATTAAGGAAGATTTTAATGAGCTAGAGATTCTAAAAATTCTATATTTGGGACATAGTTTTTATGTAGCTGTCAGTGAAAGGGAAGAGACTCTTTATGCTGAGCCTATTTTGATGGAGCTGTGACACAGGAAACAGACTCCTAGAGAGTTGTATGCAGAAGATTTATTGGGAAATGGTCATAGGATATACAACTGTAAGAAAACAAGGGTAGGACTGGGCAGGATGATAGGCTGATGTGATTTACTCACAACTAAGGCCTTTGCAATCCCATATCAGCTAATCATTAGCATCCCTAAGGAAAAAGTCCTTGGACTAGACAATCCCATACAACTGAGGACAGTTTCCAGTAAGAGACACAAGTATGAGTCAGCAGCCAGTATTCCCAGCAGCTGAGGATTTATTCAGTGGCTTAAAGCAACACGCATTTATTATCTTTTAATTCTGGAGGTCAAAAGTCTGAAATAGGTCTCACTGGGCTAAAATCAAGGTGTCAGCAGGGTTCTGTTCTCAAAGGCTCTAAGGAAGAAATCATTTTCTTCCTTCTCCAGGCTGTTCTCATTCCTTGGCTTATGACCTTGTTCCATCTTCAAAGCCAGTGAAGTGATCCTCATGCTGTGTCACTTTAATATGACATTCCTGCCTCCTTCACTTTATTAGAACTTTATGGTTACACTGGACCCACTTGGATAATTCAAAATAATCTTCCTATCTTAAGGTCAGCAAGGTAGTAATCTTAGTTCTGTCTAGGCAACTTTGATTTCCCTCTGCCATGTGACCTAACACAGTCACCGGTTCTGGAGATTAGGAAGTAAACATATTTTTTTAATTTTAATTTTAGTTTTTTAAAAGATTTTATTTATTTGAAAGACAGAGTGAGAGAGAGAGAGAGAGAGAGAGAGAGAATGAGCGGAGAGGGAGTAGAGGGAGAGGCAGGTTTCCTGCTGAGCAGGGAGCCCGATGCGGGGCTCGATCCCAGGACCCTGGGCTCATGACCTGACCTGAAGGCAGACGCTTAACGACTGAGCCACGCGGGTGCCCCAGAAGTAAACATCTTTAAGGGACTATTATTCTGCCTGTAATAGGTACATTGACTCCTGAAGAAGATAAGAGTGAAACACACAATATATAGTTGCCAGACTGGTAAATTAGATAGAGATATGAACAAGGCCACCTCTCTTTGACAATGGTCCTGTTCTTTGGCACTTTCTGCTGGTGTGTGGTATTTTTTTTTTTAATGGATTAACTGAGTTAACATTTACATACAATAATCTCAGACATAAATTTACAATTAAATGATTTTTCAGTAAATTTATAGATATATGTAACCATCACTACAGTCTAGTATTAAAACATTTCCCCTACCCCAGTAGTTTCCTCCTGCCCGTTTCCAGCAATCTCCACTCTCATAAGCCCCAGACAACTAATTATCTGTTTTCAGTTTCTGTGCTTTGACTTTTCTCAACATTCAAATAAATGTAATCATATAATATATAGTGCTTTGCATCTGGCACATGTAATACACATATAACCCACCGTGCTTATCCATTTACTGGTTGATACACATTTAGGTTGTTTCCAATTTAGGAATGTTATGAACAATGCTAGTATGAATGTTCATATTACAGTCTTTGAATGGACATATGGTTTTATATTTCCTTAGTGAATTCTTAGGAATGGAAACGTATAGCCGTATGATATATATACGTTTTTTTTTAAACCTGCCAAACTCTTCTAAAATAGCTTAACCAGCTTTATTCCCTCTTACCAGTGTGTGAAGGTACCTATTTTTCCACATCCTTACTAACACTTGTTTTTTTTATGTCTTTTTTGATAATAGCAATTAGTATATGTGTGTAGTGATATCTGAGTGTTTTTCAATTTCATTTCCCTAAATACTAAGGATATTGAACATCTTTTAATGGCATATTAGGCATTCACATATGTTCTTTGGTGAAATATTTATTCAAATCTTTTGCCTATTGTTTAATTGGAATTTTTGGCTTTTAAATATCATTTTTAAAGGGTTATTTATATATTTTGGATACTACTTTTTTATTAGGTATATGATTTTCAAATATGGCTTATCTTTTCAGTTTTATTAATGATGTGTTTTGAAGCACAGTTTTTTTGTGTTGATGAAATTAAATTAAAATTTTCATTTTTGAATCATATTTTAGTGTTGTATCTAAGAGATTTTTGCCTGTCCGAATGCCCTGAGGATTACCTCCTAGATTTTCTTCTAGAAGTTTTGTAGTATTAAATCTTATATTTGTGTGTATATGATGTATTTTGAATTAAGTTTCGTATATAGTATGAGGTAAGATTCTAAGTTCATTTTTTTACATATAGATAATTACTTGCCCCATGACCATTTGTTGAAAAGACTATCCTCTTCCCAATTATGTTTGTTTTTTTGCCAAAAAAAAATAATTACCCAAATTTAATATTTTCTGGATTCTCAATTTTTTCCCTTTAGTTTATATGCCTGTACACCAAAAAAACTTTGTCTTGATTCCTGAAACTTGATAGGAAGTTCAGAAATCAGATGGTATATGCCCTCCAGCTTTGTTCTTTTCCAAATTATTAGTATATAATATACTATATTGTATATAAATATACATTTATATACTAATTTTACTAATCACCTTATCAATTTCTATTAAAAATACTTGCCTATATGTTGATCAGTATTTTGTTGAATCTATAGATCAATTTGGGGAGGGTTGCTATCATAAAAAATAGTGAGTTCTCTAAGCCATAAACATGGGACATTTATTAATTTAGATCTTTTGAAATCAGCAGTCTTTTATAATTTTCATTGTACATGTCTTTCATTTCTTTAGTTAAATGTATTACTGAGTATTATTCTGGTTGCTGTTATTGTGAATATTTTAAATTACTTTTTTAGAATGTTAATTGTAAGTATATAGAAATACAATTGATTTTTGTGATTGGTCTTACATTATGTGACCTTATTAAATATGTTTATCAATTTTGTGAATGGAAATAAGTGTGTGTGTGTGTGTGTGTGTGTGTGCGGCTTCCTTAGGATTTTTGACATAGGGAATTATGTCATATGTGACTGAATATGTACACTTTTGCTTTTATCTTTAAATATGAATACCTTCAATTTATTTTTCTCATCTGATGGCACTAGCTAGAAACTCTAGTATAATGATGAATAGATACATGCTGAAAGTAAGTATCCTGTCTTTTTCCTATTTTGAGGAAAGAATTCAGTCTTTCACTATTAAGTATGGTATTATCTATAGATTTTTATAGGTGACCTTTATTAGTTTGAGGATACTATTTCTATGTCTAGGTTACTGGGTGCTTTATCAGAAATGGATGTCTAATTGAACATAATTTAAAAAAATGGATGTCTGATTTGTCAAACACTCTGAATTTACTGAGATGATCCTTTTTTTTTTAATTCAATTAATAGTAACTCTATTACAGCAGAAGTTGTGCCTGGTGTATTACTGATATACTAACTTGACATGGTGAAGGAATGTCAGAAGATTTCATTCTGTTTTCCCTACCATGATGGCACTAATCCCAGATCAAAAAAAAAAAAACAGTGTGAGTGTTCTGCTATCAAGTTTAGCCAGCCCATTAATACATTTGGAAACTGAGGAGATGACCACTATGTGGGTCTATGAATACAGAAGATTCACTCGGAGTTGGAACTTACCTCAGGACTGCATTTATTATCTGACCAACATCTACCCTCATTTTAACAATGGCAAAACTATGCTTTGGATCCTTGGATATCAATGCCAATCCAGCCCCAATAACCAATAATCTTCAGAAGGTATTGGTACTTTCTTTACCTACCACATGGTTATCTAAGTAAAATATTTCTAGGTCCCTGTGGTGGAACAGTTTTTGATTTATAGAAAAATTATGACGATAGTACAGAGTTTCCAATGTATTTATTTCTTTTGTACAGCTTCTTTTGCCTTCACCCTACCAACTTGACTCATTTTCAAAGTTATTTAGATCAGCATGTTATTCTTTTATCCCCTTCATTGACGTTGTTTTATACATTTGTAGGTGCAATAAGAGTTATTTATTTTTAACATATCGCTTTCCATCTTTGGATCCACTGAGCTTCTAAATTATTTTCTATGATTCTGTTTCATTAAGGTTGATTCTTTGTGCTGGAAAGTTTTATGGAGTTTGGAAAATGCATACTGTCATGTATTCACAATTATAGTGTCATACAGAATAGTTTCTTTGCCCTGAAGACTCCTCTGTGCTTCATTTACTCAACCTGCAGCCTTTCCTGGAACTACTGATCTTTCTCTATCATGTGTATAGTTTGTCTTTTCCAGAATGTCATATAATCAGAATTATAGAGTACATGATCTTTTCAGACTGGCTTCTTTCACTTAGCATTTTGGATTCATCCGTGTCTTCTCCTGGCCTAATAACTTGTTTATTGCTAAACAATATTGCTTGGTATGAATGTGGAACAGTTTATTCACTCATCTATTGAAGGCATCATGATTGCCTCCAGCTTTGGATGATTATGAATACAGCTGCTATAAACATTCAGATTTTTGTGTAGACATACATTTTCAAACTCATTGGATAAAATATCTTGGAGCATGATTGCTAGATGACATGGTAATGCTATGTTTAACTTTGTAAGAATGGTCAAACTGTCTCCTCAAGTGGTTCTACCATTTTGCATTTTCATCAGGAATGAATAAGTGTTCATCATTGTCACCAGGAACTGGTATTTTTAGTTTATTTTTTAAATTTAATTTTTTTTAAATTTTAGCCATTCTAGTTAATGAGTGGTGGTTCTCCAAGCGATTTTTGTACATAGTAAGTTTGATGAAGATTTATGGGGTTAAGTAAGGAAAATTGCAGGTCTTAGAGGAAAATCATTGCCAATTGTTTTCTGAGAACGCAGAGAACAATCTTTATTGATATAGTTTCTACTAGTGGAGTATATTCTTTTGATTGATTATAGTTATTATTGAATTCTGCCTATGCTTAGGGGTACATTAACCTAGAATTTTACCTCCAATTTTTTAAAAAAATTAAGCAGCTTCACAATTAAAGTGGGTCACCAAAACCAAATGTTCTCTGCAATGATTAGTATGATTAACGATTGCTTTCAATATGGGTCTGTCTTACAGGGATAAAGGTAAAATATTTTAATGACATAGTCATGGCATAGATAACATTTTGGTTTCTTTCCAGTTGCATAATTCGTAGACTTCCAAATACCTAGTTTAATTTCCCATGCATTTTTATTTTTAAAAAATTTTTTTTAGATTTTATTTATTTGAGAGAGAGAGACAGAGATAGTGAGAGAGAGAGCACAAGTGGGGAGGAGAGGGAGAAGCAGGCTCCCCACAGAGCAGGGAGCCCGATGCGGGACTTGATTCCAGGACCCTGGGATCATGACCTGAGCTGAAGGCAGACGCTTAACCGACTGAGCCACCCAGGTGCCCTCCCATGCATTTTTTCAAGTGCATTTGGAAATGCTAATTATGTTTAGGTAATATGTGTTTAACTTGCTCCTATACTTTATTACAGAAAATATTATACTTTATAATATTGTAATATAAAATATTATAAAATATACTCTATTACAGAAAATACATTTCAAATAAAATGACTTTCTTTTATGTTATAATCTACACTCTTATTTCCAAATTGGATGATTATTAGGCCTATATTTAATAGCTACTCTTAGGTTAAAAATGCTCAAAGTGACCTTTACTTTGAGAATGAAACATATAATTTTCGCTATTTATCCATCTGAATTTTGCTATTTAACATGCAATTTTAAAAGCAAAGTCGGTACTTTTACATTATTAACTGTCCTATACATATATTTAAGCTATAGTATCTTTTGGATTTGAAAGAATATAATTGAGTGAATATAAAAGTGTGATCTAGTTTTTGCAAATACTTTTCTCTTTCAACTGGTAAAATAAAAATATAACAGGAGTCAAATACATGCCTTCCTGTTTAAAAATAAATTAACTTAAATAGGGTTTATAACACATTTGCACATGTGTGATCCTATTAATCAGAATTAGTCATAGTCCAGTGAATTATAGTCCAGATAAAGTCCAGATAAAAAGAGATAATAAAATCTCATTACATTTTTATCATCTCAGTAAAGGTCCTGAATTTTCCCAGAATAGAGTGAAAAATTTCATGTATATATATTTTCTCTTAAAACTTACTGAAAGGGAATCACCACTTCCAAGAATAATGTGCTAACTTTATTCAGACCAACCATCCCACTGAGTAGAACTAAAAACTCTACATAATAATAATAATGGTAATAATAATAAGCAATGATAGTATTTGTTTGGAGACATACTAAATCTACCAAAGTAGCAAGATTTCGAAGACCAATATCCCCCCAAAGAGAAATTAGAAAAGTGAATATTTGGAATTACTTTTTCTCAAATAATTTTTTGATTCAAAACCAGAGGCTTGGAAGCAACGAGAACTTTCTTAATCTAACATGGAGTGGAGGTGGGCTTGGTTTAGATGTCAATGTAGATATAGGTCTCCACATTTTCATCTGGGAGCCCCAAAAAGCTAAAAGTAATAGAAGAGTAAATTAGAAATGATGATCTTTCACAAAGGTTGAAGCCTAACTTGAGATCAGTTCAACCCTTGAGTAGATAAAAGCACTTGACTGTCGGTGAGAAACAAACATGAATCCTATTTTGAGAAAAATGATACCACCAAAAATATTGTACTGTCCCTTCAGTTTTTCAACACAATATATGACATTCAACCAAAATTAGCCATAAGTAAAATAAATAAATAAATAGATAGATAGATATGAATCTATAGGCAATGACAATACTAGAATTAGTTAACATAGACCTTCTGTTGTCTGTGATTAATATTTAAGAAGATAAACCAAAACAGAGTTTTAGCAGTGAACTAGAAATTATGCATTTTAAATAAGGAAATTCTAAAATTGAAAAATACAATAATTTTAAAATAAGGATTCAACAAATGGGTTTAATATTGCATTATACATAATAGGAGAGAGGATTAGAGAACTGAAATTTCGCTCATATGAAAATATCCACTTTGAAACATAAAAAGACAAAAGTTTGGAAAATATAGGAAAAGTCATAAGAGACATTGGGGACATAATGCATTAAGTGCACAGTATATGTTGTGCATATATTTGGCCAAGGAGAGCAAAAACTCTACAGTATTGACAAGTCATGTTTGGATATATAATGGCTAAGAATTTCCTAAAGTTAGAAAGACATGAAGCCAGATTAAAGAAGTCCTAAAAACAACAAACATGATAAATACAAAGAAGTTCCCACCTTGGCTCTTTATAGTAAAACTCCTAGAAATCAAAGACAATAATATTAAAACTTGACCAAAAAAAAAAAAGATACATTACTTGTTTACAAACCAGCGGCAATAAAACTGAGAGCTGATTTCTTGATAGAAGCAATGGCAACTTTAGAAAACAACAGGTAATATTCTAAGTTCTGAAAGAAATAAATACAAAAATAGAAGTCTAAACTATGGCTGCCATAACAGTGCCCCTCTTAAATCCCCACCGGCAGGGAGTAGGCCCCAGCTTCTGTGCTCTGAAATCCATGCTTGAATTAACTCCCAAAGTCATTCTTTTCACAGATTACTCTTAGCTGAACACTGAGTGAGGCAGGGACTAACTATGGGAGGCCCATTCCTAAGAGATTAGGGACTCTTCTGATAGGCAACTGTCCTCTGATGGGCTCCCTCACAGAGTTGGCAAATTTTCCTTAGAAACATGCTGCAGAATAAGACACTTACAACCAGCTGTTCTCTCCTTTTTCCCTTTCCCCTTCCTACATCTGTCAGAGTCTGACCTGCATTGCTATCTGAGCCTTTCTCTGCCCCAGCCCTTCATTTTCTCTCACAGGCATTTCTCCTAAATGATTTATTTCATATCTAACCCTATTTTGGCACCTGTTCTTAGAATATCCGTGTATTAAAGAAAAAAAAAAAAACTCCCTACAAAATGAAACAGGAATAGATATTTTCACAATGAATAAGGCAAATAAAAATTAGCAGAATTAACTGGTGACCATACAGAATAAAAGGAAATACTAAAGATATCACTAAAGGCAGGAGGAAAATTATTGCATACAGAAGTACAGAGATGCAGAAAGAAATGTAGAAGGACAGTAGGTAAATCTGTAAGTATAATTAATTTTGACTAAAGAAAATGATAGTAGAATCTTATGGGAGTTAAAAATATGTGACAACAAAAGAGCAAATAGTAGAGAGTTACATGGAGTTAAAGTGCTCTTAGGTGCTTGCATTGCACAGGTAGTGTAGGTGGGTCTTGTGAATATGCAGGGATTCCACTCTGTGAAAGGTGGCATGATGAAGAGATTTGCAGGTATAATTAAGGTCTTTAATCTTTTGACTTTGAGTTAACCAAAAGGAGATTATCCTGGCTGGAATTGACTTAATCCTGTGAGCTCTTTCAAAGAGGGTCCAGACCTTCTCTGAAGGAAGACAATGAAAGAGACTTCTTACTAGCTTTGAAGAAGTAAGTTACTGTGCAATGTGCTCATGTCATGGCCCTGAGAGCATCCTCTAGGAACTCAGAGTGACTCCCACTCAACAGCCAATAAGAAAGCGGTGACCTCCATCATACAGTTGCAGAGAGAGGGAGTTCTGACTATAACCAGAGAGCCTGGAAAAGGACTCCAAATAGCAGCTGAGATGGTGGTCCTGCCAGCAATGACCATTTGAATGCAGTCATGTGAGACCTTTATCAGTGGACCTAGGTAATCTATGCCTGAATTCCTGACCCTGGAAATTATAAGATAATAAGTATATGCTATTTCAGGATGCTCCGTTTTTGGTAATTTGTTATATTCCATTAAAAAATTGCACAGCTCTTATAGCTATGATGAAAACACATAGACTTTAACACTAGAGGCCTTACTAGAGATAAAGAAGAATATTTTATACCATAAAAGAACTAACCCACCAAAAGATATAACAATTTTAAATATGTTTGTAACTAATACAAATGTCTCAAATGTATGCAAATCAAATTAAAAATTAATAGGGGGAATAGATAAATCCACGATTATTTTGTCCAATTTTTTCATACCTCTCTTTGAAACAACATATTTGTTTTCAGGTCCAATACACATTTCACATATATTGCTGGAACAATAATATTGTGACTTTATAGAATTTGAAAAAATAAGTTTCAAAAATAAGAACTTGAAAATTGAGGTAAAGAGTGATTTCAGAAGGCTAGATAGATTTGGAATTACCCTTTATTTATTTTTTAAAGATTTACTTATTTATTTTAGAGAGAGAGAACACATGTATGGGGGGGTGGAGGGCAGGGGGAGAGAGAGAAAGAGAACCTCAAGCAGACTTCCTACTGAGCGTGAGCCAATGCGGGGCTGGATCTCATGACCCTGAGATTATGACCTGAGCTGAAGTCAAGAGTATAGGACACTTAACTGACTGAGCCACCAAGGCGCCCCTGAAATTACCCTTGAAAAAAAACATCTTTCAAATCTATTCCTTTGTCAGTGATTTAAACCTTTAGGCTAGAAGAAACATTCACATTACTTGTTTGCATACACTGTTTTTAGGACTAAAAAGCCAGTGATATCATTAGTCCAAGTAGTGTGGCAAAATTATTTTCATTAGATTTTTATGCTAGTATTTTGTTCAGTTCATTTCAGTGAGTAGGTAAGTACTTAATTAGTGGCTATTTTCCAGCAGGCAAGAATAACACTGAATATAAAACAGAAACATACAGCTTTTAACTTTTACAGAGGTATTTTTTATTGCAATAGTCTATGTTTCAGTGTCTGTAGTTTACTTTAAGATGTATCAGAATCTAATACTAAGTATTTATGTACCGGTTTATTCCACATCCTTAGGGAAGTCATTTGTTCTATTTCAAAATGTATACTTCATGGATGGTTAGGATATCAGATATGCTACATCCCAAGGAAGGCTACTATAAACATGTTGCTTTTCCTTTTTTTTTTTAATATTTTATTTATTTATTTGACAGAGAGAGACACAGCGAGAGAGGAAACACAAGCAGGGGGAGAGGGAGAGGGAGAAGCAGGCTTCCCACTGAGTAGGGAGCCTGAGTGGGACTCGATCCCAGGACCCTGGGATCATGACCCGAGCCGAAGGCAGACGCTTAACGACTGAGCCACCCAGGCGCCCCAACATGTTGCTTTTCCATGTCTCAATTAACACTTCAGTCTTTGTTTAGTAGCATTATTATTTTTTAAATTAAAAGCATAATAGTATAATTATAATTAGAAATGGAATTTGTGAAATTAAAACTATTTTTAAAAATATGGATTAGCAAAAATATTTTAGAGATGCTTCCTATCTTTGTAAGAATAAAGTTTAAGAATCTTAGAGAAATGTCTTCTATGCTTTCTAAGGGATGGCATCTAAAGCTTCATCTTAAATGAGTCTGTATCCAGTCATTAGTTAGGAGTGATTCTGATTCTCTGATATCAGCTAAAGGATAAAAAAAAAAAAAAAAAAAAAAAAAATCTCAGTTGGAAAATACTTGCATAAGCCTGGGATAAACATTTCATATAAGGTAGTGTTTATAACACCCAAACTTTAGCTAGAATTCATTGAATTTACTGAATATGGTGTATAAAGTGGCTGCTTGTAATAAATACTTGTTTATGAGTACCTGTATGTTTGGCAGAATTTATTCTAAGATTTACCTAATTTAAAAACTTGAAATGCAATTGCAGAGAATAGCTAAAGTTCATCAAACTCATATTTAAAAATTAAAAAGTAGCCTAATAGTTGTGCATGACCATATTAGCTTGAGTCAGTCTATCACAGAATGGTTACACAAAACAAACAAAATCAAGGCAGAGAGAAAAGTAATATAAAGGAAATAGAAAATGCAAACAAAGTGTTATGGCATTTTGTTAGGAAAATCCACATCTGTTGCTCAAGAAAGCTGTCATAAACAAAAGAGAAAAATTAAAAATGAAGAAAGTGGGGCATTACAGGTAGGAAACACCATGAGAAAAATATTGAAGAGGGAAAGCACATTGAAGTATTTGGGAAATAGTGAGCAGTGTAAGGTAAAATACCCATGTAGTAGCTGCTCAATAAATATTTATTAAATGCATAAATTAATGAAGGAACAAATGAAGTTAAATTGAGGCTTTGGCTTCAAGATAATTTATAAATATTAATTACTTTCTTGTGAAGAAAAGTAATTAATGGTGTCTTAGGAAGTATGTAATTAAATCATGTGACTGTCCTGCTGTAAAATGACTACAACTTTAGGAAGCTTATTTTAGATTGAATAAGGGATAAATTGGAGTAGAAAGATACAGTGGGTAAGCAGGGAATACAATGAGTGAAGTTAGGGGAGCATGGCTGCTGGCTCAGTGGGTGGAGCATGTGACAATCGATCTTGGGATTATGAGTTGGGGCCTCAAGTTGAGTGTACAGATTACTTAATAAAAACAAATGAGTGAAGTCATAGAGGAAATAATTACAGAATATAGAATGAGAGTTCTCAATATATAATTGAGGTCTAGTCTAAATAGAAAAAAGTGCAAGTATAATATTAAAAATATCTTTGAGGGCTTACAATGTGCCAGCACTATTTTAAGTGCTTTATTTGTTTTATCTCAGTTACTCCTTATAATCCTGTAAGATAAAATTATTCCTCCCATTTTTCAGATATCCCTCTTGCAGCGTAGAGACTTCAGAGAACTTGTAAGTGATAGAGCTAGAATTCATACATGTCAGTCAAATCTGGACAGACTCTATAAATCATGTTCTTAAACATTATGATATGTGAATCAAATGACTGACTAAAGGTCAAGTATTGAGTAGGAAAAAAGACCTCATAACAGTAAGTCGATTTAAGTTTTAAGTGAGCATAACTAATTTTGGTGAATTAAGGATGATATGTTAAGTGTGTATAATTATTTAAAATTTGCATTATTGGGGTGCCTGGGTGGCTCAGTCGGTTAAGCACCTTCCTTTGGCTCAGGTCATGATCCCACGATCCTGGGATCAAGCCCCATGTCAGGCGCTCTGCTCAGTGGGGGGCCTGCTTCTCTCTCTTTCTCTGCCTGCCACTCCACCTGCTTGTGCACGCGTGCTCTCTCTTTCTCTCTGTCAAATAGATAAAGTCTTTAAAAGATTAAAATATGCATTATCATATGATAAAGAGAACTGGAAAGTGGAAAGAGGTACTGGACAGATATTAGCAGGGAGAAAATAACTGAATTTGGAATATATTGCTTGGAATTAGGATTCAGCTTACTGAGTGTTCAGTATATATCAATATTTGCACTATGCAAATAAATTTAGGTTTGATTGGATACAGGAGCCTGAAGAAATTAGAAGGCTAAAGTCATTTTTTCATTTAGAAGCAATATAAAAATTTATGGTATTAGGAGATGAAGCTAAAATAAGCTCTATAGAGCAATATATCAGGGGTGCCTGGTGGCTTAGTTGTTAAGCCTCTGACTCATAGTTTTAGTTCAAGTCATGATCTCCGGTTTGTGAGATCTAGCCCCATGCCAGGCTCCATGCTCAGCGAGGAGTCTACTTGAGATTCTTTCCCTCTCCCTCCTCCTCTGCTCCTCCCCACTGCTTGTGTGCTCGCTCTAAAATGAATGAATGAATGAATAAATAAAATCTTTAAAAAAAGTAATATATTAATACCACCCTTTAAGTTTGGTTATGTATCTATTATCTTGTGAATTTTTTTACACATTTATAGTGTTTAATAAGATATGGTGATCTTGATGAGATTTGTTAGCATTTATTTTGTCTTTGGTAATATCCTGAACATGCTTCTCTTAATCACTTTTTTTTTTTTTTACTGGAGGTTTTTACTGTATGCATAAATATATCTTAAACATAAATAAAACAAAACACATAATTTGTCATCTAAACACTTCTCTTAGTGACATCCCATATTTTTTATTTAAAGCAGGCAGAGGCCATATTTACTAAAAATAATTCTAGAAAATTACATTTTATATATAACCATTGTTCAACAATACAGTCTGTAAAATATTTTATAGTCTCTTCAATTTAAACATCTTATGTGTAAGTAGTTTAAAATTTATTTTATAATTATCTAAATTTTAAGATGATAGAAGTAAATGAAGAGAACAAAAAAGTAGTTCCTGACATTCAGAAGCTGACCTGACACAGCTAGGGCATGCTATTCTTTTTTTTTTTTTTTTTAAGATTTTATTTATTTATTTGAGAGAGAGAGAATGAGAGGCAGAGAGCACGAGAGGGAAGAGGGTCAGAGGGAGGAGCAGACTCCCTGCTGAGCAGGGAGCCCGATGCAGGACTCGATCCCGGGACTCCAGGATCATGACCTGAGCCGAAGGCAGTCGCTTAACCAACTGAGCCACCCAGGCGCCCTAGGGCATGCTATTCTTTTATGCATAAATAATCTCACAGAGTACTAATCTCAGCAAAGTTTGCTTGAGACCATGATAAGTGAGACAAAATAAAACCACTTCATTTTATTTTCCTAAGAAGAGATAAAACCAAGTTTCCTCTACCACCCACAAAAATACCAAATGCTCTCACTCAGCCCAAATGAATGATTGCTACTTCTTTATCAGTTACAGCTTTATTCTTGTACTAGTCTCCCCTTACTACAGATAAGATTTATTGAAGTACACAATTATAGAATTTCCCCGACTTTATGACAGCATCCAATCTACATGAAACTCCTACTTCCTTACACCTTCACCCAAATCACCCAACCAAAACCCAGATCTTACAACAAATTATTGCCAGCAGTTTTATAGACATACCCCATGTTCTCTGCTGCTGTATGTTCTCTATTACTGAAACATATAATAAATCCACCTGGTACTGTTAACAGTGTGGTCCTGTTTGTCTTTGGCTTTGGTTATTGATATACAATGATGATTATTTTTTTTTCAGATATTCTTTCGGCACAGTTGAATGCTTACTAAATGAGAGGTGCTGTATTAGACACTGGGGATATGAAGATAAAATTCATGGTTCTTTACCATCTAAGGAGCTCATAGATGATCCTTGAATGAAAAGAAAAATATCCACTATAATTAGTACTATTCTGTGAGGTATTAAAGCCTAAAGGAACATGCTGTTATTTCTGGTTTTGGTGGTTAGGGTTATCTTAAGAGTGGAGATGGCCTTTAATCATGGCCTAAAAGGACAAGTAGCATTCTGCCAAGAAGACAAAATAATGTGATATTTACTATGATAACAAAGTGAGCCTTAGACTTAATTTTTTTAGAATCCATATATTTTTATAGAGAGAACTATGCTATCCTAACCATTGATATTGTTTCCTAATGTTATATGCATCATTTAAAGCTGCTGTATGTTACTTTTGGAAACTATACATACATTAATAGGTAACTATTTTTGGAGATAGGAAAAGATCAGAAAAATACTATTATATTTATACTGAAAAAAAATTCGGTATAGTATTTTATTGGGTAAAGTTGGAAATTAAATTGTGAGTCTTATTTTCTGAACAGTTTATTAGAATAAATAAACTAAATTGCTTAATCTTAGAAAGTAAACTGTACAGTGAATGGATTAATAATGATATAAAGTTACTGTGCAGGATTCATCATTAGAAAAATCAAACCCTACCAGTTCTGTGACTGAAAAGCCACCATTTCGAAGCCATATTTCTCTGCTGAGAACTGGGAGAGAGTTTAAACAAGCCTTTTTAGAATTCCAGGTGAAAGAAGTGTCCTATGATAATAGTAATTCATTTATTCATATTTCACTAATCTTAGTGATTAAATATTTAAAAGTTTTAGATTGACATACTGGAGGTCCTACTGGAGTTGTGTATTGATGCTTGACTAAGCTAAGAACCACCACTAATTTTTGGATTTGACTGCATTAGTCTTGCTACATTCCTGTATGCTTAGAAGATAAGTCTGGAGGGGCGCCTGGGTGGCTCAGTCATTGAGCATCTGCCTTCGGCTCAGGTCATGATCCTGGGGTCCTGGGATTGAGCCCTGCACTGGGCTCCCTGCTCAGCTGGGGGCCTGCTTCTCCCTCTCCCACTCCCCCTGCGTGTGTTCCCTCTCTTGTTGTGTCTTTCTCTGTCAAATAAATAAATAAAATCCAAAAAAAAGAGAGAGAAGATAAGTCTGGCGAAGGGGGCTAGAGAATTTCTTCATTTTGTGCTTCAGTGAGAGAAAAACACTTCAGTTTTTGAATGAGTCTGTAGGGTCATTGGTCTTAGAATATAAAATTCCCTATGATGTCAGTAAAGTATAATATCAGTAACTTATGTCAAAAGTAAAAACACATGTTGTTCTTTCAATTTTCTGCTACCAAGGGACCAATCCCTGTAAGAAGACCATACACCTAGTTCAATTACTAGTTAAAATTTAGCCTGAAAGTTGAATCTCTTGGAAATTCAATACAGGATAAGAGCATTAGAGATGATTTTGGATAGTTTTAAGGTTAATAAACAAGGAAGAAAAAATATGCACTCATGGATATATACACAAAATCATCTGCTTACACACATACACCTTTACCGTATTCTACAGAAAGACCATGAGACTGTTCCTGTTGTGTCACTTACATACCCCCATTTCTTAATTTTCTCTTTTAAAAATTCCATAGACAATATAGGTGGGAAAAAAAGTAATAAAATCTTATAGAACCACGTCCTTTCCCTGCCAAAAGTTGACCATTTTCACTTACATTTTCTAGAATTGTTTCTATTTAATGGGATGATTCTATACATACGGTATGTAGTTTAATTATTTTATTGCCATAGTATGATATATTACCATTTTTTAAGAAATCTTCTATTGTGAGAGATTTAATATGCTTTTTTTATTTGCTGAGCTAGTAACTGTGATGAATATTGCCATACATATGTGCATATGCCTTTGTCCTGTTATTCCCATAGGAAATTAGAAAGTTATCATGCCAAAGGTCCTCCAACATTTTAAGGCTGTTGCCGTATATTGTCAATTTATTTTGAATACAAGCATACCAATTTAACAGTTAACATCCATGCTGATTTATTTTTTACACGCATGGCAACATTAGATGCTATCTGGTGATATTTCTAAGATTTATGAGTGGAATGTGTATCATTTTATTACAAGAGTGCTTTGTGATTCTGAGGAACAAATAATGTACCAAAAATAATTATTTGCTAAACTCCCTAGGCAACCAAACTTTCAAACATTCAATTTTGCATATGAAGTAAAATTTCTGTTCAGATACATTGCCATATTATTGGCATATTTTGTTTATTAAATCATGTAAAATTAATAATCAGTTTGTTTCCATTAAATCTAAGTAACTTTCGTTTCATTACTTAACACATTGTCATAAAATCATTTAATCCCTAAGCATCCTCATTCTTATGCAATATGACCACTACCTTTTTCACTTTCAAATTACTGTTGACCTTGATTATGGCTAGTTATTGATAATGTAACTTCATCTACAGGAAGAAGACTCATAAAGCAAAGTAAAATTCAATGACTTTAAGCCAGCTTTTACAAGGGTGAAAATTAATTATTGATAAGTTATTCACCTGATTGAATGTTGACTTAGATAAAAGGATATTGAGATAAAAACTTATCTAAGAAAATTACTTCGTCCAGCTCTCAAAATTATTTGTGTTTAATAATTAGGATTGTTAGATTTTAACTACTTCAACATAAGTACAGGCTGAAAAGTAGGGTTTTTTTTGTTTTTTGTTTTTGCATAAACTTTATGTGCTAACCCAAGGAAAAGTATGGGTAACCAAAGTCATAATTCAACTGTTTAATGTTATCACAGACAAAGCTGTCACTTTTAAAATGTTCTCTGGTCAAATTTGCAGAAACATAACATTGGATTTAATGGACTATATAATTTGGATATTAAAAGAGAAGTGTTTGTTCAGTGGTGAATTCTACCAAACATTTAAAGAAGAAATTCTCATTCATATATACCCAAACTTAGGAGTAATTTAGATGCTTTTCAGTAAGTAAATGGGTAAAATAAATTCTGTTACTTCCAGATAATGGAATATTATTCAGCACTAAAGAGATGAGCCGTGAAGTTATGAAAAAAGGAGGAAACTTAAATGCATGTACTAAGTGAAAGAAGCCAATTTGAAAAGGGTACATACTCTATGATTCCAACTGTATGACATTCTGGAAAAGATAATACCCTAAAGACAGCAAAAAGATCAGTGGTTTTGGAGTGGGGGTGGAGGGATGACTAGGCAGAGCACAGATTTTTAAGGCAGTGAAATACTCTTGATGATGCTGTAATGATGCACACATGTAATTATACATTTATCCAAACTCAGACAATGCACAATACCACGAGTGAACCCTACAGTAAAGTATGGTCTGTGGGTGATTGTAATGTGCTAATGTAGGTTCGTTCTTGATAAAAAATGGCACCATTCTGATGAGTGATGTTGATAATGCATGTGTGGGGACAGGGGGAATATGGGAAATCACTGTACTTTGCTCTCAATTTTGTTGTAAACCTAAAACTGCTCTAAAAATTAAACTCTTAAAAAATATAATGCTTCTTTTAAAGTAGTGAAAAAAATCAGAACTAACTCTTAGTGAATTATTGGATTATGTCATTTTCTCTTGAACTGGGTATTGTTTTATTTCATAGGGCATTTAGTTTTTTTCAGATGATATATCTGAAGCTAATCTGATTCTAACATTAGTAAAATTAACCTTTCCCCTCCTTGAAAACTTGAAATGTTTCTTACCCTGAAATAACACATAATTTGCTATTTATTTCTGCTTAATATTTTTAGCATTCTCAGTTTAGCTTCTCAATTCCCATTCTCATATGCAAATTCTCTTCTTTTCCACCTATGATAGCCATTTCTGGTTTATCTCCTGTCTGTTCTTTGAAAGTGACTATTATTGAAGGATTATATTTCTCTCTTTCACCATTCATGTCTGTTACAGAATCACACTTTCTTATCTCATTATAACTGAAGCTCTCTCATTTATCACTTATAATTCAATTATCTAAAAGTTAATTCTGCATTTCACATCTTTAAGTGACAGTAGGACTTTGTCAATTATAGTTTTTATTTTACCTGAGATTTTCTTACTTAGTTAATGTTTTAGCTATTTTCCTTTCAGCAATTTTACAAGTCATAATTTATTTAAATTTATTATCTATCCATTTCAATAGAAATATTTGTACTTTTCCCCCAACAAATACATGTTCCCCTTTTGTGGTTTGCATAATTTCTTCACAAGTCCTAGATCTTTTCCTCACATTTACTGAATACTAAGTTGGTTTTAATATTGTTATCTTTGAGACATGTATCCTCTCTGTACCATTTGACCTTCTGCAACATAAAGAGATCTGCAGTAGGCTGGATCCAGAGGACAGATTATGAAGGGGCTAGCATTAACCTTCAGTTGTTTGACTGCTGGCAGTTTTCACCTGTGAAATCATGAAGTAGATATAGTAAAGTTGTAGGTCCACTATTCCATTTTCAGTGAGGTTAACCAAACTAAGAAGAAACTACATCTAACACTACGGGAAACTCTGATGGTTGGATTGGGGGAGGAACATAACCAATTATCTCTATAGAATTGTTAAAAAATTTTGTTTTTGTTGAAAATTATCTCTGACTTAAATAATTTTATTAAAATATAGGCATTAGGATATTTCTAAGTTTCTATCGTTTCAAAATCTCAGCACTATGATTTTATCTTTTGAATCAATTGGAGAGTGAGACTCTGGATCAGAGTTGTATCATTGCCAAATGTTGAGCAGTTTTATTTACCATTTCTTCAAGGTCCACTATACTTTCACATTCCTTTCAGTGACATGGGACTCAAAGGATTTTCTGATCTGTGTTTTGGTCATTATTGTTACTGTTTGGGGAGAGTGTAAGGTGGGACTGATTGGATAGCATTTGATTCAATCTGTAGTTAATATTTCTATAATAATTCATAAATGAATATTTAAGCATTTCCTGATTTATGTAGGTACTCCTAAATTCTTAATGCTAATGTGGCTTAAGTTCGCAAATACCTTTTGTTAGTATGCTGAGAAGTTACTGTAATGTTGTTCTGCATTCTGGAAAAGCTTGATAAAATAAAAGGAGGAAAAAGTTTTCCTTGATCTTTCCAATGGCACATGTGAGCAGGCTGGACAGGCTGAAGATGACTTCTGGATGAAACACCCTCTGCGTATCAAAGGAACACCTTTGAACCTTATGAACACATTGGAAAAAGTTTGACTTATAGTTATGGGACATTTCTAGAGCTTCAGAGTTATAAGAAGTTATTCTTAAATTGCAATCTCCCTAGAAATTTATAAGATAGTAGGTAATAAATAGTGTTTTAAAATATTGATCATGGTGCAGCACAACATCAGATATATCTAAACCAGCAAAAGTGTACTACAAGAGTATACCTAACACAGCGTGGGGTTGAAGCAAACATAAAAAAAGTATATTGAATGGCTACTGCCCAGAAAGCTCATCACATTATAGGGGTTATTATCTGTGAAATATTAGAGATAAAAATTGAGAATGAAAGTGATATAAAGATACATTTTAGTGGAGTAAAGCATATATGAAGTAGCAAAAACAAAGCAGCAGAAAAACCAAACTAACACCAACCAACCAAACAGAAAAAACTTTTGAAATGGCATTCACAGGGTTTTATGATAGGTATAGAAATAAAGGAAACAACACAACTAAATGACCTTGACTCAGTATGATTATCACCCGGTCACAGTCATGTCCCTAGAATTTTATGTTGAATTAAAGTTTGACAGGATTCTCTTTAGACTGTGCAAGAACTCAAGCACTTGATTCTTAAGAGAGAAAAGTAAGTTTTCAAGAGCAGCAGGAAAGAGGCAGCATTTGTCCCTTCTCACTTGATGTTTCTATATAGGCCCAGAAACAGACTGAAGCTAAGAGCACCTGTGTTCCTCAGAATATGCTATAAACTGTATCATTTTTTTCATCCAAAGCTCATTGCCTTCTATTTCCAACCCATCTTCAGATCACGATTTATCATTATTATTGTCATCATGATTACTATTATGTATCATTAGACTCTCCATCCGCAACAAGAGATCATTATAGCTTCATTTTTTCCCTAAGGCTTCAACTATTTCCCAAATGTAAATGTTTATTATTGCTTCACAAGGAGACAGCACTGAGCTTCATTCAGGAACTTCCCTAGGCTTCAAACAGCTCTGTTTGCATTCCCTGCTGGCTGCTTTAAAGCTAAAACAGATGAACAATGCAGATTTAAGTGGAGAAAATTTCTTTTTTAAGTTTATATTTAAATGATTGAAGCAGGCTTTATGCAGAGTACCTCCAAAGAATATAAAATCTTGATGGAAATAGCACTAAAATGAACTACTGTTTAAATTCCTTATTCTAACTGGTAGAGATAGGGTGTAGTGGCAGTAACCCTGGATTCAGGGTTCAGGATTCAGGTTGTAGTAGATCTAGTTTTTATAAGGTCTTGGATAAGGCACTCATTTTTCTGAGGCACTTGTAAAATGCTAATGCTCTTGATGTTGAGCTCTGAGGTTATTAGTTTTGAAGTTCTGCCATTTTAGTATCAAGAATAATGTTTTACTTTAAAGGATTAAGGTAGGAAAACGTGTTAGTGAGTAAGGGTTTGATCAAGTTTGATATTATAATCTCTAGGGCATGTATGTAAGGAGAATCTTTGCCTCATCTAAAAAGGACACAAAGATCTGAACTCAAGTAATTGAATTTTGAATTACAAATTGGCAGTAACCTAAAAATCTTTAAAGAATAAATGCTAATAAAATGACCAACACAGATAATTCTAATTGTTTCCTCTTGGAACTGTTAGAAGTCACTTTTTAATTGGCCACTAGTTTAAAAAAACAAACTCAAAATCTCTAAATCTTAATCTTCTGACAGGTTGTGACCTTACTTAGCCTTTTACAACCTATGATTTTCCTAGGTCCTATACAGTTCCATGATTACATTAGTGTGCACCGGAGATTTCTCACATGATTTCACTCAATCATGAAAGCATTTCAAATATTCCAAAGAAGATATGGAAGTTCCCTTTACAAGATAAAAATAAAGAACATATATAACTACATGCACTGAAACTATATATTGACAATCTACTTTTGTATAAAAAGCTTCAGTTGCAACAGCTGTTTTATATATTGCTTTTTAATTTTGTGCATTCTAATTTTGTTTCCCCAAATTAAGACATTAATAACTATGGTAGTTTAGCCATATGAACTCTTTTATGATGAGTCATCCCCATAACATGGCAAAACCTTCCTCTAGAGTGCAGAAGTAGAATCTTTTTCAGGAATAAGATGGCTTTGTTTTCTTCACTATGTCCAGAATTTTTATCAGCTTTTCTTGGATAGACACATAACATGATTGTAGGAAGAATGGTGCTTTAACAAGTATCAATCAATTCTGAAATTAATTTTATTAACAAATGTGGATATTCCAATTGAGTTAACTTGATAATGTGGCACAATAGGAAAAAAAAATACTGGACTGGAAATCAGGAAGAACTGTGTGTTAGTTATTGAACTGACTTTTTTTTTTGATTGTGATAGTTGCTTAGTCTTGCTGAGCCTCACTTTCTTTGTACACGTACAATGAGAAGATGAAAGAAAAATCTTTAAGGTCCCTTTCAGTTAAAATCATTATTATTTCTCTCATTGGTCAAGATTGACCATTTTTATGCACTGGAATAATGGTAAAGAAGGCAAAGGAGTAAACTTAGTGAAGTTTAAGTTGACATTGAAAACATTCAAGGACAATCTTTATTCAATATTGAGTGATGCTCGTAATCCAGTTATGGACCATTCTCCATGAGCAATGCACCATGCAAATAAAATATACTGTCATGGTGTTCAAGGGAATAGTTGTTCCCAACATGTTTTATTGTCAATTATCAACACATCCACACCTACAACATTATCAAGTTGTTTGTTTTCTGTTGCCTTTTTTTTTATTCTAGCTATTTTATTCTAGATATAAGGTGATCTCACAGTGTGGTTTTGATTGGCATTTCCCTGATTATTAGTGATGTTGAGCATCTTTTCGTGGTTCTGTTGGCTATCTATATGGCTTCTTTGGAAAAAATGTCTATTCAATCCTCTGTCCATTGTTTTAATCAGATTGTATCTGGCATAATAGAGAAATTGGCCATTGAGCCCAGACTTGATAAGATTGAATATGGGGCCACTTATCTTATTTTGTGATTATTGGCTATGTTTCCTTCTGGAGGATCAACAGTTACTAGTTAAAGAAATCTAAATTCTTAAACTGCATTTAACAACTATGCCTCTTTAAAAATGCTATTGATTCAAACCAGTAAAACTGAAAAAAACCTTTAGATATATTAATGGCTATTTTTTTTTTTTTTGTATCAACTCTACTGTTTTCATGGGGTTCCTGCATATTTGGCAAAATTTATTTCTGGGTGTGTTTTTGAGAGCTTTCCTGGATGAGATTAGCATCTGAATGAACAGACTAGATGACACTGACCGCCCTTCCTAATGTGGATGAGAATCATCATTGAGGGCCTGCACAGAAAAAAAAGAGAAAGGGAGAATTATCTCTCTCTACCTGACTACTTGAATATATCTTCTCCTTGTACTGGGACTTACATCATCAGTGTTCTTTTTTGCAGACCTCTGGACTCATACTGGACCTCCATCATGAGCTTTCCTGAGTCTTAAGCTTTCACATTTATAAATAAAACAGAATTATGGATTTCTAACTGATATAATTATCAAAGTGTAATTGATATAAAGTACACTGCTCAGGTCTAAAGTGTACAATTTAAGTTTTGAAACACATCTTTTGGTGTCAGATGTAAATGTAACTCCTGGCTCCATAAAATATGGGTAATAATTTGTATGCACAGAATTTTTGTAACTTAACAGAGAAATTTAGGGTTTCCTAGGGAGCCCAGGGGAATAGGATTCAAATAAAACCAAAGCATATTTTCTTCCACAGCTGGTATTATGCCTTCTTTTGATTTTACTTGGTAAAACCAAGTGGTACAGCATCTTACCCTTGCCACATGAACAGTATAAAACATAATTTTGGGCAATCATTATTCTTAATCTTTACTAAAGTGACAGTATTTTTCTTCTACATCCTCTTTAAACAACATACTCATAATCACCACTACTTCCCTCATGACTGTGCCAGAAAGCACTTATTGTTGGTCTTTGGCAGTCTTTGCAAATAAGAATCATGGGAGTGCCCTTAATCAGATTTTTATTTTTGTAAAAACGCAGAAGCAAATAAACATAATGAAACATCCTTGTCTCCCGTTAGACCATCAAATCTAATGGATCCAAGGACTGTTTAGTAAAATTCTTACAGGGGCATTCATGTGATAGTCATTATTGGAAAAGAAAATCGTTGAAACCACATTAAGAAGTATCTGAAGTGAAGATAAATATATATATTTTTTGTCCTTCCTACTGCCAAGATATCTTACAGTGAGCTTTTCCACACTTCTCATTTTCTGTAGGAATAAAAATAGAAGTATAAAGGAGAAAGATGAAGGCTATTTTTGAGTTAGCACTGAGTTGATTATATGTTGCAAGCAGTGGAATTATGATTCTTTATTCTTTTCAAGGTAACAACAGCAGTAATGACTCTAAAAAAAAACTTAGTACCCTGCACTTAAATGTAGTCTTTTACCCCAGTTTTAGGACAGCAATTACACTTTACAACAGTTTTGAGAGTTGTATGTTAGGATAGCCATTAAGCCCTGTATAAGGATGAACAAATGGAGATGTAGTGACCGATGTTCTTCATTCTATTTTATGACCATCTCCACTACTGAATAAAAGCCAAGCATTCAATGATCAGTATAAACTTGTGGAACTCCTAGTGGAATTTTCTAAATTGTGTTACTTGAAAAGTTGGTTTAAAATGATAAGGAGTAAAGGTTATTTTTATAACTGTAAAATTGGACAGGATAATGTCATCTTTCTCTTTAAATTCTTCCTAGAAACTCAATTTATAGTCTTTACCTGGTCTCCAGAAAACCAAGACAAAAATATATACCGTGATTTTCTTTTATGCTTAAACATTTCTTGTTGCATTGTGTGTATTTTATGATATTCTAAATCAATTTTTTGGAACAAGACATTAAATTTATTATTATATAAATGGTAACTGTATTCTTTAAATTGTGTGTATATTAGATGCTTGATTAGAAATTCACCAAATATTTACTAACTGTCAAAGTACTTTAAGGAATTCTAAGAAAATAAGGTAGAAAAATACTTTGGGATTTTTTGCTTAGTACACTCCATTTATTTAACAATTTCAAAGAATGAAGGAGGCCTTTGAGTGTATGCTTTTGATATTTGAAAATTTATCTTTTTAGAGCAAATCATTTGTTTAAAAGAAATGATATTTAATGGATCATAAAACCAGATCTGTCTTTCATATTGTCAAGGGAATGGATAATGTCCAGATAATTTGAGATGTCTTCTTTAGAAAACAAACTTTTATTTTAAAATAAACCATAGTAGATTAAACCATTAGCTATATAAACTAGACTATATTTTTTTGTGTATGTGGTCTAAAAATCTAGGTGTGTCTGATGATTTGACAAGGGGAATAAAACTGTCCAGATATCTAGTTTTGGAGTGGGTCCAGAGGTGATTACTTGGCACCAGGGAAGGCGACAAAGGACAGAAGATGGACCATATAGTTAAGCATTGTCATGGATAGTTCTAGTAACAAAACCTTGGCCAGACACCTGAGAGCAAGAACAAACCTTCCCAATGATAGGCTGCCAGCATCACATGTAAAAATTTGCCAAACGTGACTATGAAATTATTTCTTTTCTGTTAATCTAATTTTTAAAATTTATTTGATCACTAATAACATTTATTAGTAATTTTATATTCTCTTCTATAAGTCATTTGTGTTTTGCTAAATTCATATAGTTTCTTTTGTCAGTTCTTCATTGTATATCTTATTTGGCAAATATTTTTCCAGTTTTTGGTAAGATTTTTAATATTGCTTGGTATTTCCAGTTTTAAGTAATTACATCTATTAATATTTTATATAATTACTTTTATATTAAGAGATCATTTCCCCAAAATATACAAAACATAAAATGAATCAAATCATGCAATATATAAGTAAATGTTTAGCCCTTTAATATATCCCAAATCTGGAGAAGTTATGGCTTGATTTGGGGCTCTAATTAAAATTATTCCTCCCTAGGGATGCCTGGCTGCACAGTCGGCTAAGTGTCTGACTCTTAGTTTTAGCTCAGGTTGTGATCTCAGGGTCGTGGGATTGAGCCCCGTGTTGGGCTCCACGCTCAGTGCAGAGCCTGCCTAAGTCTCTCTCTACCTCTCCCTCTGCCCCCCGCTCCTCAAACTCACTTTCTCTAAAATAAATGAGTAAATCTTTTAAAAATGTATTCCTCCCTAAAAGTTTGTTTCCTTTATACTTTTCATTGAATAATCCCTTCATTTTTGAATGTATTTATATAATAAAATCAATGTCATTGACATTTAGGGCTTGCGCTGCGATCATTCTCTTTGTTGGTACATTGTGTGTGTGTGTGTGTGTGTGTGTGTGTGTGTGTGTGTGTGTCCATCCATGATTACCATATCACACAATTTTAATATAGGTGACTTATAAATGTGTTTTAATATTAGATGAAACAAGCTGTATTAGTTAGGACCCCCCAAAGAAAAAGAACCAATAGGATATACAAAATATTTATTATAATGAATTGGCTCACAATTTATGGAGACCTAAAAGTCCCACAGTCTGTCATCTGCAAACTGGAGATTTAGGAAACCTGGTGGTATAATTCAGTCTCTTTGAAGTCCTGAGAACCAGAGGAGCTACTTCCCAATTTGAGGGCAGGCAGAGATGAAATGAGATGTCCCAGGTCAACAGTGAGGCAAGAAAAAAAGGGACAAATTCCTCCTTCCTTCAACTTTTCTTCTATTTATGCTTTCAATGGATTGGATGATGCCCAACCACTTTGAGGGGAGGGAAAATTTACTTTACTGGGTCCACCAATTCAAATGCAAATCGCATCCAGAAACCATGTTTAATTTAGGCACCCTGTGGCCCACTCAAGTTGATACATAAAACTAATCATCACAAATTTCAATTAATTTGCTCCTTTATAATATTCAGTGTTCTGCTTCAATAACTTGATATATCTCTCCATTTTTTTTCAATTTATCTTTAAATCTTTATGGCAAAGTTTTGAAATTTATTTTTATTAGTTCTAGGTATGTTATTTTCATCTGCCTAATATTATTTTTTTAAAAGTTTGCTATAAGAGTACTAGGGTCAGTATTTATGTTGATATTCTTGTTCAGATAATGCCCCAGTGCTCTTTGCAGTTCCATCATGGTTAGAAGGTAAGGTACTCCCTCCATGTTCTTATGAGGTTACTTATCCTCAAGTTCAGGGAGGGCTTCAGTCTCCAGCACTCTTAAAATTCATAGGTTAGCCCATGTCAGTAGGAGGATCTTTTTTTTTTTTTAAAGATTTTATTTATTTATTTGACAGAGACACAGCGAGAGAGGGAACACAAGCAGGGGGAGTCGGAGAGGGAGAAGCAGGCCTCCCGCCAAGCAGGGAGCCCGATGTGGGGCTTGATGCGGGGCTCGATCCCAGGACCCTGGGATCATGACCTGAGCCAAAGGCAGACGCTTAATGACTGAGCCACCCAGGTGCCCCAGTAGGAGGATCTTTACTCAAGGATAGCTGATCCCCAGAGTCATCTCTATCTTGTTTCCTTTCCTGAGCTGTCATAATGTTGTATCCTCTCCTCATTTAGGTAGTCCTTATACTTAGTTCTTTCTTTTCCATTTGAGTTGTTCACCTTCCTCTTTTAGGCCTGCACAGGACCTGTCTTATGTAGTCAATAAGATGGCATGCTTTGAGAAGAGTTAAATAGTAGACGGATCTTCTCTTCAGATCTTGGTTCTGCCATAGTTAGCGCTGGGGAAGTCAAATGCCCCTCAGGGTATAAGCAAGGGAGCAGGGATTGGTGAGAGCAAGCTGAGTATTACTTTGAGTTAAAACTTTGTTATAGGTATATATGAAACATACAGTTTTTGCCCAACCCACCCACAAATAATTTTTTGATTAAAGGTAGAGTTCTAATGATGTTTTAATTGATTTTCTTGAATTTCCTCAGTATGTTATATACAAATGAGGATCTTTTTTCCCATATTTTCCTGTAACTTTTCTATTTAACTAAACTTTAATACTTGAGTCTTAGTGATTTAATAGGATAAAATGTTAATGTGGGAAAGTTAATGCGATATAAGAGTTAATGTGGCAAAACACTAATATTTGCTTGATGTGAAGGTTCAAAGAATAAAAATGTATATGTAAGTGTTTTTACCTGTTATGTTCCCTTAATTGTCCTTTTGTTTCCAGAGGTAACCAGTACAATAATTTATGTGTGTGCTGGTGTTGCCATCTCAGCAGTGTAAATATAACTAACTCTTACATAGTAATCTTGAATATGGATACAGCATACTGTATTTAGAGATTTAGATGTTTTCTAATTTTTGAGTATTATAACATCAATGCAGTAAGTATCCCCATGCTGGATTTGTTTTGTTACAGAGTGTGCATTTTGCTAATTTTATGTTTTTAATTTTTTTTAATTTTAATTTTTTATTGTTATGTTAATCACCATATATTACATCATTAGTTTTTGATGAAGTGTTCCATGATTCATTGTTTGTGCATAACACCCAGTGCTCCATGGAGAACGTGCCCCCTTGAATACGCATCACCAGGCTAACCCATCCCCCCACCCTCCTCCCCTCTAGAACCCTAGGTTTGTTTCTCAGAGTCCATCGTCTCTCATGGTTCGTCTCCCCCTCTGACTTACTCCCCCTCATTCTTACCCTCCTGCTATTTTCTTCTTTTTCTTTTTTCTTAACATATGTTGCATTATTTGTTGCAGAAGTACAGATCTGCGACGCAACAGTCTTGCACAATTCACAGCGCTCACCATAGCATATACCCTCCCCAATGTCTATCACCCAGCCACCCCATCCCTCCCACCCCCCACCACTCCAGCAACACTCAGTTTGTTTCCTGAGATTAAGAATTCCTCATATCAGTGAGGTCATATGATACATGTCTTTCTCTGATTGACTTATTTCACTCAGCATAACACCCTCCAGTTCCATCCACGTCGTTGCAAATGGCAAGATCTCATTCCTTTTGATGGATGCATAATATTCCATTGTGTATATATAACGTATCTTCTTTATCCATTCATCTGTCGATGGACATCTTGGCTCTTTCCTCAGTTTGGCTATTGTGGACATTGCTGCTATAAACATTGGGGTGCACGTACCCCTTCGGATCCCTACATTTGTATCTTTACGGTAAAGACCCAGTAGTGCAATTGCTGGATTCCATGGTAGCTCTATTTTCAACTGTTTGAGGAACCTCCATACTGTTTTCCAGAGGGGTTGCACCAGCTTGCATTCCCACCAACAGTGTAGGAGGGTTCCCCTTTCTCCGCATCCCCGCCAACATCTGTCGTTTCCTGACTTGTTAATTTTAGCCATTCTGACTGGTGTGAGGTGGTATCTCATTGAGGTTTTGATTTGGATTTCCCTGATGCCGAGCGATGTTGAGCACTTTTTCATGTGTCTGTTGGCCATTTGGATGTCTTCTTTGGAAAAATGTATGTTCATGTCTTCTGCCCATTTCTTTTTTTTTTTTTTTTCCCTGCCCATTTCTTGATTGGAGGATTTGTTCTTTGGGTGTTGAGTTTGATAAATTCTTTATAGATTTTGGATACTAACCCTTTATCTGATATGTCATTTGCAAATATTTTCTCCCATTCTGTCGGTTGTCTTTTGGTTTTGTCGACTGTTTCTTTTGCTGTGCAAAAGCTTTTTATCTTGGTGAAATCCCAAGAGTTCATTTTTGCCCTTGCTTCCCTTGCTTTTGGCGATGTTTCTAGGAAGAAGTTGCTGCGGCTGAGGTCGAAGAGGTTGCTGCCTGTGTTTTCCTTTAGGATTTTGATGGACTCCTGTCTCACATTTAGGTCTTTCAACCATTTGGAGTCTATTTTTGTGTGTGGTGTCAGGAAATGGTCCAGTTTCATTCTTCTGCATGTGGCTGTCCAATTTTCCCAAAACCATTTGTTGAAGAGACTGTCTTTTTGCCATTGGACATTCTTTCCTGCTTTGTGAAAGATAAGTTGACCAGAGTTGAGGGTCCATTTCTGGGCTCTCTATTCTGTTCCATTGATCTATGTGTCTGTTTTTGTGCCAGTACCATACTGTCTTGATGATGACAGCTTTGTAGTAGAGCTGGAAGTCCGGAATTGTGATGCCGCCGGCTTTGCTTTTCTTTTTCAACATTCCTCTGGCTATTCGGGGTCTCTTCTGGTTCCATACAAATTTTAGGATTATTTGTTCCATTTCTTTGAAAAAAGTGGATGGTATTTTGATGGGGATTGCATTGAATGTGTAGATGGCTCTAGGTAGCATTGACATCTTCACAATGTTGGTTTTCCCAATCCATGAGCATGGGACATTTTTCCATTTCTTTGTGTCTTCTTCAATTTCTCTCATGAGTATTTTATAGTTTTCTGAGTACAGATCCTTTGCCTCTTTGGTTAAATTTATTCCTAGGTATCTTATCGTTCTTGGTGCAATTGTAAATGGGATTGACTCCTTGATTTGTCTCTCTTCTGTCTTGTTGTTGGTATATAGGAATGCACTGATTTCTGTGCATTGATTTTATATCCTGCTACCTGACTGAATTCTTGTATGTGTTCTAGCAGTTTGGGGTGGAGTCTTTTGGGTTCTACATACAGTATCATATCATCTGCGAAGAGTGTGTTTGACTTCCTCTTTGCTGATTTGGATGCCTTTGATTTCTTTTTGTTGTCTGATTGCTGTGGCTAGGACTTCTAATACTATGTTGAATAGCAATGGTGATAGTGGACATTCCTGCCGCATTCCTGACCTTAGGGGAAAAGTTCTCAGCTTTTCCCCATTGAGAATGATATTCGCTGTAGGTTTTTCGTAGATGGCTTTTATGATATTGAGGTATGTACCCTCTATGCCTATACTCTGAAGAGTTTTGATCAAGAAAGGTTGCTGTACTTTGTCAAATGCTTTTTCTGCATCTATTGAGAGGATCATATGATTCTTGTTCTTTTTTTTCTTAATGTATTGTATCACGTTGATTGATTTGCGGATGTTGAACCAGCCTTGCAGCCCAGGGATAAATCCCACTTGGTCATGGTGAATAATCCTTTTAATGTATTGTTGGGTCCTATTGGCTAGTATTTTGGTGAGTATTTTTGCATCCATGTTCATCAAGGATATTGGTCTGTAATTCTCTTTTTTGATGGGGTCTTTGTCTGGTTTGTGGATCAAGGTAATGTTGGCCTCATAACATGAGTTTGGAAGTTTTCCTTCCATTTCTATTTTTTGGAACACTTTCGGGAGAATAGGTATTAATTCTTCTTGAAATGTCTGATAGAATTCCCCTGGGAAGCCATCTGGCCCTGGGCTTTTGTTTGTTGGGAGATTTTTGATGACTGCTTCAATTACCTTAGTGGCTATAGGTCTGTTCAGGTTTTCTATTTCTTCCTGGTTCAATTTTGGTATTTGATACATCTCTAGGAATGCACCCATTTCTTCCAGGTTATCTAATTTGCTGGCATAGAGTTGCTCATAATATGTTCTTATAATTGTTTGTTTTTCTTTGGTGTTGGTTGTGATCTCTCCTCTTTCATTCATGATTTTGTTGATTTGGGTCATTTCTCTTTTCTTTTTGATAAGTCTGGCCAGAGGTTTATCAATCTTGTTAATTCTTTCAAAGAACCAGCTCCTAGTTTTGTTGATCTGTTCTACTGTTCTTTGGGTTTCTATTTCATTGATTTCTGCTCTGATCTTTATTATTTCTCTTCTCCTGCTGGGTTTAGGCTTTTTTTGCTGTTCTTTCTCCAGCTCCTTTAGGTGTAGGGTTAGGTTGTGTATTTGAGAACTTTCTTGTTTCTTGATAAAGGCTTGTATTGCTATATACTTTCCTCTCGGGACTGCCTTTGCTGTATCCCAAAGATTTTGAACAGTTGTGTTTTCATTTTCATTGTTTTCCATGATTTTTTTTTAATTTCTCTTTAATTTCCTGGTTTACCCATTCATTCTTTAGTAGGATGCTCTTTAGCCTCCATATATTTGAGTTCTTTCCAACTTTCCTCTTGTGATTGAGTTCTAGTTTCAAAGCATTGTGGTCTGAAAATATGCAGGGAATAATCCCAATCTTTAGGTACCGGTTGAGACCTGATTTGTGACCTAGGATGTGATCTGTTCTGGAGAATGTTCCATGGGCACTAGAGAAGAATGTGTATTCCGTTGCTTTGGGATGGAATGTTCTGAATATGTCTGTGAAGTCCATTTGGTCCAGTGTGTCATTTAAAGTCTTTATTTCCTTGTTGATCTTTTGCTTAGATGATCTGTCCATTTCAGTCAGGGGGGTGTTAATGTCCCCCACTATTATTGTATTGTTGTCAATGTGTTTCTTCACTTTTGTTATTAATTGCCTTATATAATTCTCTGCTCCCATGTTCAGGGCATAGATATTTACAGTTGTTAGATCTTCTTGTTGGATAGACCCTTAAGTAGGATATAGTGTCCTTCCTCACATCTTATTACAGTCTTTGTTTTAAAATCTAATTTGTCTGATATAAGGATTGCCACCCCAGCTTTCTTTTGGTATCCATTAGCATGGTAAATGGTTTTCCACCTCCTCACTTTCAACGTGGGGGTGTCTTTGGGTCTAAAATGAGTCTCTTGCAGACAGCATATTGATGGGTCTTGTTTTTTAATCCAATCTGATAGCCTTTGTCTTTTGATTGGGGCATTTAGCCCATTTACATTCAGGGTCACTATTGAAAGTTATGAATTTAGTGCCATTGTGTTGCCTGTAAGGTGACTGTTACTGTCTATTGTCTGTGTTCCTTTCTGATCTATGCTGCTTTTAGGCTCTCTCTTTGCTTAGAGGACCCCTTTTAAGATTTCTTGGAGGGCTGGTTTCGTGTTTGCAAATTCCTTTAGTTTTTGTTTGTCCTGGAAGCTTTTGATCTCTCCTTCTATTTTCAATGACAGACTAGCTGGATATAGTATTCTTGGCTGCATATTTTTCTCATTTAGTGCTCTGAATATATCTTGCCAGTCCTTTCTGGCCTGCCAGGTCTCTGTGGATAGGTCCGTTGCCAATCTAATATTTCTACCATTGTTGGTTACATATCTCTTCTCCCGAGCTGCTTTCAGGATTTTCTCTTTGTCTCTGAGACTCGTAACTTTTACTATTAGATGTCGGGGTGTTGACCTATTTTTATTGATTATGAGAGGGGTTCTCTGTGCCTCTGGGATTTTGATGCCTATTTCCTTCCTCACATTAGTGAAGTTCTCTGCTATTGTTTGCTCCAATATACCTTCTGCCCTTCTCTCTCTTTCTTCTTCTTCTGGGATCCCAATTATTCTAATGTTGTTTCGTCTTATCGTATAGCTTATCTCTCGAATTCTGCCCTCGTGATCCTGTAGTTTTTTATCTCTCTTTTTCTCAGCCTCTTTATTTTCCATCATTTGGTCTTCTGTATTGCTGATTCTCTCTTCTGCCTCATTTATCCTAGCAGTTAGTGCCCCCATTTTTGATTGCACCTCATCAGTAGCCTTTTTGATTTCGACTTGGTTAGATTTTAGTTCTTTTATTTCTCCAGAAAGGGTTTCCCTAATAACTTCCATGCTTTTTTCAAGCCCAGCTAGTATCTTTAAAGTCATGATTCTGAACTCCAGGTCCGACATCGTACTAATGTCCGTATTGAGTAGGTCCCTGGCTGACGGTACTACCTCTTGTTTTTTTTGCTGAGGTGATTTTTTCGTCTTGTCAGTTTGTCCAGAGGAGAATATATGAATGAGAGAACAAAATGCTAATAGGGTAACAACGTCCCCAGCAAATATACTGTATACAAATCAGAAAAGACCTGAAACCAGGGGACAAGAAAGGGAAAGAAAGAAAAAAGAAAGAGAAAAAGAAAGAAAAAAGAAAAAAATGTTAAAAACAAAAACAGAACAATACAAAAAAAGCAGAATATGATCAAATATGATCAGGCTAGTGCATAGATCAGTGCCACACACTAGATTTTGGGCATATTTTGGTCTGTTAGAAAAAAGTGCCTCCTAAAATTTTAAAGGAAGAAAGACATATATGTACAAAATAAGCATCGATACAATGAAGGGATGGAAGATGACTGTAAAGATGAAAATTATAAAAGATTTTATAAAAGGGATTGATAAGTTGTTTGAAAAAAGAAAGAAGATTTAAAAAAAAAAAGAAAAAGGGAGAGAATACGGTCAGGCAGGAGACTAGAACAAAGCCATACAGTAGTGTTTTAGGGTATATTTTGATCTGTTAGAAGAAACTGTATCTCAAAATTTTAAAGAGAGAACAACTTATATATATATATGCCAAAAATAAGGGTAACTGCTATGAAGGGATAAAATATGACTCTAAAAATGAAAAATAAAAAGTTTTTTTTAAAAAAAGGATTGCTAAGATGTTGGTTGAAAGAGGGAAAAAGTAAAATTAAAAAAAAACAGTTAAAAAAATTAACTTTGATGAACTAATGAATCATGGTAAAAAAAAGCCATGAATTCTTGTGCAGTATTCCCCTAGCGCTGGAGTTCTCCCGTTGTCCTTGATCCGTAAACTTGGTCTTGGCTTGCTGGATGTTCTTGCTGATATTCTGGGGGAGGGGCCTGTTGCCGTGGTTCCCAAATGTCTTTGTGGGAGGCGGAATTGCCCCGCCCTTGTTGGTCTGGGCTAAAGCAAGCTGCTCGGGTTTGCTCTCAGGAGCTTTTGTTCCCTGCAAGCTCTGGTACAGCTTGGGAGGACCAGGGCGAAAATGGTGGCCTCCCAATCTCCACCCGGAGGAGCTGAGAACTCGGGGCCCCGCTCCTCAGTGTGCCCCCAGAGAAAAGCAGTCACTCCCGTGTCCCCGGTCTCGGGCCGCACTCCATGCTCACCCAGCCTGTGACTGAGCGTTTCTATGTCTGGCACCCAACCCCGTGTGGAGTCTCCAAACCCAGCAGATCCCTGTGGTGCATTCCCGCGCCACTCCTCCCCGGGGGAGAAAGGGGAGTCTCCCCTGCCCTGCTGCTTGTTGGGCCCCTGGGAGGCGCAGTGGCCCGACTGGGTCGTCGATCACAGTTTATGGCAACCCCGAGCTGAGAGCCCGCTCCTCGGCTCCGTCTCTGCAGCCAGCTTCCCCGCTCCGATACCTGGGAGCTCTGCCGCACTCAGGCACCCCCAGTCTTTCTGTGACCCCGAGGGTCCTGAGACCCACTGTCCCGGGAGGATTCCACCCCCCGCTTAGCCACTGCAGCGACGTCCCTCAGTGGAGCCAACTTCTCAAAGTTCCGATTTTGTGCTCCCCGGCTCTATCACTCGCCAGAAGCGGCTGACGGAAGCCCCCTCCCCCGCCTTCTATCCTCCCAAATATCGCCTCGGATTCACTTTTCCGCACGTCCTACCTTCCAGTAAGTGGTCGCTTCTCTGTTCAGAGAGTTGTTGCTACTCTCCTCTTCGATCTCCTGTTGAGTTCGTAGGTGTTCAGAATGGTTTGATCCCTATTCAGTTGAATTCCTGAGACCAGACGAAATCTAGGTCTCCTACTCCTCCGCTATCTTGCTCCGCCTGTGCATTTTGCTAATTTTAATAGAGACTATCAAATTGCCTTTCAAATTGCTTATCCCGGTTAACACACACACACACACACACACACACACACACACACACACACACGCACACACACACACACACACACACACACCCAGTACTGTTTTCCCTCATATGTATCAGTGTTGGGACTTTTATTCTTTCTGTCTTTTTAACAGTTGAGTCTCATGAACATCTCTTGCACAGCATAAGATTAGGCAGGATACTTGATTTATGACACATTTTTATCATTGATCACATATTTTCTATTTTATTTTTAAATAGTTTAATAATACAGTAAGCATCTGTGAAGTAACTACCCAAAACATATGGCATAACCTTGAAAATAACCTATACTTAGTCACTCTTGCAAATGTGACAAGTGAAAAATTGCCTCCTTTTTAAATATTTGCCCTTCCCTGACTACTAGCTTTTCTCGAGATTGTTTTTTCTAAGAATTTAAGTTTCCTCTCTTATGAATTAGTTGTGCTTTACCCATTTCTCCACTAAGCTGTTGTCTTTCTATTATTTATTTGTAAAAGTTATTTTTTTAAAGATTTATTTATTTTAGAGAGAGAGTGTATGCGTGTAGAGGGGAGGGGCAGAGGGAGAGGAACAAAGAGTCTTAAGCAGACTCCCTCTGGAGGACAGAACCTGATGTTAGCTCCATATCAGGACCCTGGGTTCATGACCTGGGTGGAAACCAAGAGTCAATGCTGAACTGACTGAGCCACCCAGGCACCCCCCCTCCTTTTTTGGTTAGGATTTATTTATTTTTTTTTTAAAAGATTTTATTTATTTATTTGAGAGAGCGAGAATGAGAGAGAGAGCACATGAGAGGGGGGAGGGTCAGAGGGCGAAGCAGACTCCCTGATGTGCAGGGAGCCCGACGTGGGACTCGATCCCGGGACTCCAGGATCATGACCTGAGCCGAAGGCAGTCACTCCAAAGGCAGTCGCTTAACCAACTGAGCCACCCAGGCGCCCTAAGATTTATTTATTTAAAGAGGAGAGAGAGAGTGTAAAAGTTCTTACATATGACTAAATAGTAATCCCTTTAAGAGATATCTCCCTTTTCTTATCTTGTAACTTTAATTACAATGTCTTAAGTAACAATTAAATTTTATTTGTTTTACTTACTAATTATGGCAGAGTGATGCTAGTTATTGACCCAAACTATATTATCTTCTTACATTTTATAGTCTTTCTTGTAGTTAAGTGTAGGGATGTGAATAGATTACAGCCAATGGTTATTTGTTTGAAATCCAGCTCTCCAATCAAAGTGTCCTATATGTGATCCTCTATGTTAGTTTTCCCTTACAGTTGGTCAAAATGGATACCACTCATAGTGCGGCCTTGGGAGCCTCATGACTTAGAACATAGCTACAATACACACTTTTTTCCAATCAGCTTTTCCACTAATGTTAATTTTATATTTTAGGATCCAAAATAAGATCCTACATTGCATTTTGTTATCATGTCTACTTAGTGCTTTCCATTACTGTGAAAAATCTTTAGTCTTCTCCTGTTTTTCTTTGGCATTTTTAAACAGTGCCAGTCAGTTATTTTGTAGGAAAGTTTATACTTTATGATAGACAATTCTATGAGATTTGACAAATGCATAGTTATATTTCCCCTACAACTCATTATACACAAAATTATATCACAAAAAATTCCCTCATATTTCTCCTTTGTAGGTAACCATTCCCCTCCTTTTCCTCTGCTAACCAATAATTTGTTTGCCTTTTCCAGAATGCCATATAAATGGGACTGTGCAACGTTTGATCCTTTTTAGTGCCAAGTAGTATTCCCATACATGAATGTATCATAGTTTATTCACCATTTGAAAAATGTTTCACTTGTTTGAAGTCTTGGTGATTATGAATAAAGCTGCTACAACCACTTGGCATTTTGTGAAAACATTAGTTTTTATTTCTTAGGAAATTGATGAATCATTTACTTTATAAAAAACACCAAACAGTGCTTGTATCATTTTCATTCCCATCAATACAGTTCCAGTTAAATCACTTTCTTGTAAGTATATGGTATTGTCAGTTCTAGTAACTTTAGCCATTCTAGTATGTGTGGAGATGCATCTCTCTATGGTTTTATTTTCCATTTTCCTAGTTACTAATTTTGCTAAACTACTTTTCATGGGCTTCTGTGCCATCTGTTTATCTTTTTGGAGTAATGCTTGTTTTGATCTTTTGCCCATTTATATGCTTTGACCTAATTGCACACATATTTATTTTTCCCAGTTCTTGGCTATTATTTTTGCTGGGTAAAGAATTTAGTTTTGAAAGTCATTTTCTCTTAGGGTGCCTGGGTGGCTCAGTCGTTAAGCGTCTGCCTTCGGCTCAGGTCATGATCCCAGGGTCCTGGGATCGAGTCCCACCTCAGGCTCCCTGCTCAGCAGGAAGCCTGCTTCTCCCTCTCCCACTCCCCCTGCTTGTGTTCCTGCTCTCGCTGTCTCTCTCTGTCCAATAAATAAATAAAATTTTAAAAAAAAAAAAGTCATTTTCTCTTAGCTTTTTGAAGATGTTTTCCTATTTTATTATTGTATTAATTTTACTAGTGAAAATTTTCTTCTGATGCTAATCTATTTTTTATTCTTTGAAGATATTTTTTCTTTATCTCTGGAATATTTTAGGATTCTCCACTTACTGTAGACATTCTCAAATGTTATTGCTTCTTGAGTGTGTATGTCTGTGTGATCCTTTGGGGCACTTAGTGGGACCTTTCAATACAGGAAGTGCTCATGGACTTGTTTTTCTTTATTCTTTTTTAAAAGTTTTTTCTACCTGCTGGAACTCTTTTATGCTTTTATACAGATATGGAACTTCTGGATGCCATCTCCATGTGCCTTGATTTTTATCTTATACTTACCATGTTATATGATTTTGACATTCTGAGATCTTTTACACTACATTTTCTAGTACATTTGCATTTTATTTCATTCTGATATCCTCTCACATATATATTTTTCCTCAAAATACATATGTATGTTTTCTTGACCTTATTTTTTAAAGTACCTTCATCATGTGCTTGAATTCTTTCATTTTTTAGAAAATTGACTTTTATACCAGATGGAGGAATTGACTGAGAATAATATTCTTACTTCCTACATTTTCCTTTAGAAATTTGTGGACTTTTATTCATGAATTTAGAATTCCAGTTATACCATGTTCTTTTTATAACTGAATTTGAACAAGAATATATCCACCTCAAATTGAGCTCAAATACTTATATGTAGTGTCACATATTCTGAGAATACAGTGCAAAAGACAGAAACATCAAAGTAAATTCTGGGGTTCCATGTGTCTATTATAGTAAATCAATTCTGTTTCTGTCATTAAAACATGTTGTAGACCCATTCTTTTTTTTTATTTTTTTAAAGATTTTATTTATTTATTTGACAGAGAGAGAGACAACGAGAGAGGGAACACAAGCAGGGGGAGTGGGAGAGGGAGAAGCGGGCTTCCCACTGAGCAAGGAGCCCAGTGCAGAACTCGATCCCAGGACCCTGGGATCATGACCTGAGCTGAAAGCAGAAGCTGACGCTTAACGACTGAGCCACCCGCGTCCCTTGTAGGCCCATTCTTAATGGTACTACAGTCTTACACAGAGGGAGAGGTTTATCTGCATCTCTATAAATTCTCTGGAGAAAACAATGCAGGGAGAGGGAAATTACAATCCCAAAAGGATGAGGAAATTGAACAAGGTGGTTTTGGGTGAACAAGGTATCTATAAATAGGGAAGATGCCAGCAAGATCTATTTGGTGTTAGAGAGGAAGCCTCAGGTCATTAAGATAAATGTGAAAATGAGACTAAATTAGAAAACTGGAAAAAAATGTAGAGCATTAAATCTGAAATCCCAGGGCAGGCTGCCCTGGAATAAGTAGAAGCTTGATAGAAAATGTAATTTCAACAAAACTGCTTAGCCAAAAGAAAGCTTTAAATGTGTTGGATGCTCTTTAAAGGGAAAGTGATGAGATACATGAGAGGTAGTATATTGTAGCAGTTCAGAGTTTGGGCATTGCTGCCAGAAACTGGGCCACCAGTGCATGAATCCCAGCTTTATGAATTACTAGCTTCTCTGTGCCTTGTGCTCCTTGTTTATAAATGGTGCTAATATTCACCACTTCCCGTTACACTTTTTGTGAAGATTAAATTTGTTAATGCACATGAAGCACTTAGAGAAATGTCATAACTTTTAAATGTCAGACATTATAATACAGTAAATATTTAGAAAGTCATTAACATCCATATTTAGATAACAGAACAATATGTTGATGATTAACTTTTGTTGATCTCATTCTATGTTTTAAGTGTGTGCCTCATCTAATTTAATCCTCAAACCAATCTGTGAATTAAGAGGTATTATTATTCCTTTGTTTGGATAAGGAAACTGAACTTTTTGATAGATGAGTGTTTTTCCCAAGTTTATGACCACGGTAAATCCAAAAACTGGGAGTTTGGCTGGATCCAGAACTTTAGCACTTGCCACTATGCTAGGGTGTTGTAATTATGAAATCATTATTTATTTGTATAGGATCTCAGAGCAGGTGAATGGTTATTGATTTGACATTAACTGAGGGTTGTCTTTTAATCTTTAATTTATAAAACAATAGGCTTTCATAATTGACAATTAAGTTTTAACAATCCACTCTTCAGAGCTATTGAAAGATTTTTGCTCTTGGAGAGGCGTAGTGGGGTTAAATGGGAGGTGAGGGTGGGAATGAGAAGATTCCATCCTGCAAGTGGGGCTCAATATCACATCTAAAAAGTTCCCAGAAAGATTATACCATTTGACTTCCCAACACCTTTCTATCTAGAGCTTATCATTTAAAGTACAAGAAGGAAGATAATATGCCTATGAGCAAGTAACCAGTTTCTGAAAATAAACCGGACATATTCAATCAAGTAAAGAATGTAAGATCTCTGCTGACGTTCTTGAAGTGTTCTTTAAATGAGAGAATTCCATCCTTCACATATTATATGCATAAGTGCAGACTTTTTATGAGACAAGGATTATGATCAATTTGTAGCATGAAAGTAATAGAAACAAGAAGACAGCAATAGTGGCAAGGACATGTACTAAGGATTTATTTAGCCTGGTGGACATTTTTTCATGTATGTTTCCCTGTGCTATTTATATTTTGATATCTATTATGAAGACAAAAAGTATATAATTGTAATAAACACAGACAGAAGCACTCACATAATGTAGTCTTCTGCCTACGTGGAGTTTATAACACCCCCCTTCATTTATCACATATCTTTTTATGATGATACCTAAAATTCCACCAATATACTGTCTTCTAGGATCTCTCCCTTTTCATCTCTTAAATGTGGATCGACTCTTCTTTCTTTTCAATACATGTATGTGTATATATGACGTATGTATGTATATATGGGATTTTTTATAAATAATACAGAAGAACAAAAGATGTAGAACAAAATCATAATTTTCTACAGCTAGCTCACCTAGTGTCTTGAACTCTCCAATCTTAGCAATATGATGGGCATCCTTTTTCTATGCTGAGGCATATTTACTATACAAACTCTCTATCTGTATATATATATGTATATGCACACACATATGTACAGCATTTAAAAGTGGAATCACAATTAACAATGATATATATTTCTATGTATCTAACACATTTGCTTTAATAACAACATATTGACAGTAGAGATGTATCATAATTTGTTCAACCACTCTCATTTTGATGTACTAATTTCTATTGTATTACTGCACTAAAAATGTTGGTGTATGTATTAGTATATACTCATACTCTGCAGCCATCCTTTCTTAAAATACACATTGATTTTGATTGATTCCCTAATGCACGAGTGCACACTAGATTTATTAGGTCATTTTCCTTACGTGATAATGTGGCATTAGCACAGATTTCCTCCTGTGGACTAATGAATAAGGGTGCAGTTGTCTGTGTACAGAGTAGAGGAGAGAGGCAGTCACAGAGGCCACATCCATGAATTATCATAAAATAATCCCCGGGCAGATTTGTACATTTGTGTATATATCTATGTAAAAATATACATACACATATATAGATGAATAGGTTCAGAGTATTTTTAAAAATTTTAAATTTTTTGTTTAAATTCTAGTTAGTTACCATACATGTAATGTTAATTTCAGGCGTACAAAATAGTGATTCAGCACTTCCATACAACACCCCGTGCTTATCACAAGTACACTCCTTAATCCTTATCACCTATTTAACCCATCTCCCCACCCACTTCCCCCTAATCCTAACTCTTAACCCCTAACCTTAACCCTAGACCTAACCTAAATCGAACCCTCTCGAGAGGTCTCTAAACTGCAGCATATCAGGCACATTCCCTCACCCCGGCCCTAACCCTAACCCTGGCAATAAAAAAGATTCAGAGTTTAAAGGGAATTCAGCAGTTGTTAAAATGACACATTAGATACTGACTCTCAATTTTATAAATCTGTATAAATTTGAATTATACATAGTGAATTACATTTTAGGGGCACCTGGCTGGCTCAGTCGTTAAGCGTCTGCCTTCGGCTCAGGTCATGATCCCAGGGTCCTGGGATCGAGCCATGCATCGGGCTCCCTGCTCGGCAGGAAGCCTGCTTCTCCCTCTCCCATTCCCGCTGCTTGTGTTCCTGCTCTCACTATCTCTCTCTCTGTCAAATAAATGAATAAAATCTTTTAAAAAATAATAAATTACATTTTATTTATTATAATTTTTAATTTATAATCTATTAAAATCATGTTTGTTTTATTTTTTAAGATTTTATTTATTTAGTTATTTAAGTAGGGGGGAGGAGCAGAGGTAGAGGGACATGCAGACTCTGTGCTGAACCCGATATGGGGCTTGATCTCATGCCCCCAAGATCATGACCTGAGCTGATATCAAGAGTCAGATGCTTAACTGACTGAGCCACCCAGGTGCCCCCAAATCATACTTGTTTTAATAGAGAGACTGCATTCTCCATAATAGAAGCCTAAAATTTAACAGTTGTATTAATCCTTTATAATATGAAAATCGGAGATAGGCATTCCAGAATGAGCAGCAGCAGTTCAAAGATCCAGTGTGGGAACCTAAGCACCTTCTACTTGCCTGCTCTGTGTGTTTTAATGTGTAACTTCTGTCTCCATGCTCATAATATGGCTACTCTACTTTGAGGTATTGCTCCTTTGTTCTAGGCAGGAAAGATAGGCAACTACAAAGAGTGAAATGAGGATTCCAGTAAACCTATTGTTTTTAATGATTTCCCAGAAGAACTAAACTAAGACTTCTTTTTATATCCCACTAGAAGTAATTGTCATACAACTCCTCTTTGTAAATGATTCTGAGGAGGCATATTGTCTAGACATATTGCCATTAGTAATTGCGAAGAAAGAATGGATATGAGGAAAGCCTACAAGCTGTCATTACTACAAGGGTGTGTGTATATGTGTGTGTGTATGTGTGTGTGTCTGTGTGTGTGTCTGTGTGTGTGTGTATTATTTGTATATATTTGTGATAACTATGAGAACCAAATTTCAGTTGTGATGCAACTTTGTACACACAGATGCTCGATGAAGATGTATTAATTTATTGAGGAATTTATTATGTCTAATAGAGCTTTACTTTAGGGGAGGGAGTTAAAAATAATATATTGACTTTTGTATTATAGCACAGTATTTCTAAATAACCGAATGCTGAAATGTTCTTCTACCCACTTTCCGCATTGTGAAAAATGTATACAGAACAGAAGTGGCATGAAATGTATCCATTCCCATGACATAGGCTGTAATGGAAAATTGTCCAAGCCTAGCCTAGCCTTAAGATTTTAATCTTGTGATCCTCTTCATATGTCATACTGTAGTGCATGGACTATATCCAGCACATTTGATTTAAAACTATTTCCAGAAAAATAAATTGTCTTGTTAAGCTTACTAACCAGTTTTCTTCAGCAGACACATTTTTCTCTTCATGAAATGTCACTCTTCCTTCTTAGCACAGCAAAAGATAATATTTGTAATTCACAGCATTGATAAAGAATTCCTAAGGTAGTTATTCACTGAATATCTGTACATGCTCAGAAAGAAATTTGAGCATTTGGGAAATTTTGGGGATAATTCAGAAAAATAAAATAGCTTTTCTTAATGGTCAAGGGTAATAGGTCATTTTGGCTCCAGTTAACTGAGAATGGTAAGTGGCAGATTATGGGAACACATTATTTGAGAACACTATCTATATTTATATATTTATGTATCTGTAGCTATATATTTTTTAAACTGGAGGGCCAGAGTTTATGAAATAGGTTTAAGAGCTTAATTTTATAGACCATTTGTACAATTCTAAAATTGGCTAATTTCTTTAATTGACTTTTAAACTTTTTTTTCTATTAGGGAAATTTACAAATTAAAAAAAAATAGAGTAGCTTCATGTACCCATCACTCATATTTTTTTTTCCCATCACTCATATTGAACACTTGACAAGTTATAGTCAATCCTGATTCATCTGTACTCCTTTCTGCTCTTCCTTCCTGTATATTGTATAAACATTTTGCTTGTAAATATTTCAGCATGTATCGATAAAAAATGGGCAGTCTTTGAAAAAATGCCCTTTGAACATTATTGTATCTAAAAATCAAATAGTTATCTCATTATATCCAGAAATATCTAGTCAGTGTTCAAATTTCTAGTTGTCTCTCATTAATGTTTTATTATAAACAGATATTTTTGTTTTGTTTGAGTCAGGATCGAAACAAGGTCCACACATGAATGTTGGTTGATAGATCCTATGAATCTCTTCTTTTTTTTAAGATTTTTATTTATTTATTTATTCATGAGAAAGAAGAGGAGAGAGAGAGAGAGAAGCAGAGGGAGAAACAGCCTCCCAAGGAGCAGGGAGCCCGATGCGGGACTCGATTCCAGGACCCTTGGATCATGACCTGAGCCGAAGGCAGACGCTTAACCATCTGAGCCACCCAGGCGCCCTATGAATCTCTTCTTGTAGAAGAAACTGAGTTAATATTTTGAGTTTTCTCTACAGTCTAGATTATACTGATTATACCCTTTTTGTTGTTTGTGTCATGCTCCTCTGCCTCCTGTCCTTCTATATTTCCTATAATGTAATTGCTGGAATTAGAAGTTTAATTACATTTGGAACCTAGCTTTTGGTAATCTCATTTATGGATGGTGTTGGCTCTGTTCTTCTAATTCTAATTTTGAATGTTTATTTGTAGTGTGGATTGTAATAAATGGCTTTCAAAGATGTGTTTTTATTTTTGCTATAAAACAGTCACTTTTCTATAATATTAACATTAAATCAAGGAATTATTTTTCTCATTAAATATTCTTGCAGCTCCTTTTTCAAAATGGCAGAAACAAAGGAAAATACCTGTAGTGTCAGTGTGTATGCCATCCCATGAATTTTTAGCTATCATATTAGAAAAAAATAAAAATAATAGCAATAGCTAAAAATGTTGACATATGTCATCTCATTTAATCTTCACAACTAAAATATGAGATATGTGTTATTTTATTTTACAGAGTATGAGACTGCAAGTCACAGTGGTCAAATATCTTGCCTAAGAACACACAACAGTGGGACAAGTTTCATTCAGACAGTCTGACTCTTCAGTGTCTGCTTTAACCCCCATACTGATGTACTGATCTTGAAGACAGCAATAAATCTGTATGGTGTTAGTCTTCATAAATATGGTTTTAATATTTCTGGAGATTTGAAGTCACACTCAAATATACAGAATACAAATGAAACCAATTTGATGCAAATAATAATGGTGCTCTAGTGCCTTTGCTGTTATTGAGGGAGATGTGGGCGTATATGATACAGAAATTATAAAATGTTGTAAAGAGGGGAATATATTCATCTCTATATAAAATGCAATGCTAAAATATATTCTTACAGGTTATATACCAGAAAGTCTTTAACCTTCTCCAAATTAAGTGGCATCTGTTTAAACTCTTGGAGTGAAATTTCACTGCCATGTGAATCATTCCAGGAGCGGGCATCTCTAACTTAGAAGGTTTTTAAAATTTGTTGTTGATACTGTTCTTCATATAATTTGTCTATTATGACAATGAATTGTCACAGTGAAAACGGGCAGTACTTCTATCCTTAGTCATCAAATCAAACGTCTCTTCTAAACATCAGTTAAGTATCTTAAGGTATCTGGTACACAAAAGCTACTTTGCCCACAATAGCATTTCATTCTTTCAGCTTACTCATAGGACAGTTTTTTTTTTTTTTTAATAGGGCTTAAAGTGTCCTTTCCTGATATTCCTATGTAAATCAGTTTCCTCTGAAATTTATTTTTAGAACACATATTGCAATTTCTAATTATATTGTTATTTGATTTACTATCTAATGTCCATCTATCTAAGCTGTATATTCCATGGTGACAGCAGACCCTATATCTCTTTGTTTTACCACTGAATCCCAAGGGCCTAAACTAGACTCTTATAAAAAGAATTCAAGGCATGAAGGAAAATTAAATACATACATTAATAAATGACTTATTTTCCTGATTTCCATTCCCCCCACCTATTCTGCTTCATCCAAGCTGTCTGATCTCAGGTTATTTCTTAGAACTTTTGAAGAGCTCACACAACAACTGTATTCATTAATATAACATGGAAAATGTATTTCAGATATAATTTAACCCATGTCAGATTCAGTGAACTGTTCACTCCTTTGATATGTATAGTTACATTAGTGTCAATTACTTGGGCACTTAGTGGATTGTTCAACATTTTTTAGTTCTTCCTTCTAACAGCTATAAAAAATTTCATCTTGTTATTTTATTTGATCATTTCAAGTGTGTAGATCTTCTTAGCATCTTGATTCTGTCACTCAGTGTGCTCACTATCATTCAGATATTGTTACCTTCTGAAAATTAAGTAGGCAGCTCTCCATTTTAATTTAATTTCTTGATTAAAACATTTTTAATAATGTGGCATGACAGATTAAAATAGAAGAATTTGAGCCTTTCCACTTGGAGATTTCTTTGCAGACTAGAGACAATATGATTTTTGGTATCATTCGGTCGCTTAAAAAATATCCACAAGAGTGTTGCCACCCACCCCATTGTGCTCTTACTCTCTTTTTTTCTAGGGTAACGTGACTTTGTCAAATGTCTTGTTGAGATCTCAGTCAACCTTTTGCAGAATCTTTTTTCTAAAAATTTTATTAAGTTTTTAAAAATGGCAAAGTGCTGAAATAGATCCTATGTTTTCTTATTTAATCCATGTATAAAAGAGCACACAGAAGTTTTATATGAATTGAAATATCAGTGTTTTGTTATTTGCAACAATTAAACTGATGATAGCTGTGGTAATCTACTTAGATTAGTGATGAAGATGATGGTAATAATAATAATAAATAGTATTAGTAATACATTGAAAAGAGTGTTTCCCTTAATCAGAGAGCAGCAAAGTATGGAATTATAAGGGAATAATGTGTATGGATATATTTGTGAGAAGAAGAGAATGAGTAAATGTGAGCTTCATTAACACCAGTTTCATGATGAAAGTTGCCTGGAGATTACTTTCTCAAAGCTATCTTTCTTATGTTGTCCATTCATTCTAGAAACAGATACAGCTTATGAGAGTAATTAGGTATTAACTAAGATCTCAGTTCCTATCTAATTTTCCCATAAAGCAGAGACTAAAATAGTTTCTGAGTTACTATTGTATTAAAGAGTATAAGCCCAAGGAACAGTAATGAGGGACCAGGGGAATGCTTCGGGGAAGGAGGGAAGGCAACTATGCAAAGACATTTTCAAGTTGCCTTTCACCAAGGGCAATTTTTTACTCTTTCTCATGGGACTGGACCCTACTAAGCCCTGTGAATTTCCATGGCAGCAGTCATGGTGGTAGAGGAGGAGCTGAAGAAAAGTAATTTTTCAACCAGCTCCCAGCACTTCAAGTGGGCAAGCGGTGTTTCTCTTTGTGATTGGGAGGAAGCACATGGACAGGGAACAATAAGCTCTACTTGGCCATGATTCAGGGCTCTGGTGAGTGCCTGGAAGTGCTTCAAACCAGTGGAAAGCTGGCTGCTAAATAGCAGCTAGAACAAGAAATAGGCAATGCTGATAGGATCTGAAATATCTGGTATGATTACTGGAGGATAAAATTTCAAGGTCTTTCTCTGTCATTAAATATAAAATTCACCTCAACAAACATTTTTTTACATGTTTACAATGTGGGAGACATTGTGTAAATGAAAAGGGTGTGGATATAAAAGTAACTAAAACTCTACCTACAAAGAACCACAGTAGTGTTGTGAGGGAAAGAGTAAACAGCTAATGGCTAACAGTGTGCCTGACTAAAATGCCAACATAATTTTTTTTTAAAAGATTTTATTTATTTATTTGACAGAGAGAGAGACAGTGAGAGCAGGAACACAAGCAGGAGGAATGGGAGAGGGAGAAGCAAACCTCCCGCAGAGCAGGGAGCCCGATGTGGGGCTCGAGCCCAGGACCCTGGGATCATGACCTGAGCTGAAGGCAGACGCTTAACGACTGAGCCACCCAGGCGCCCCATGCCAACATAATTTAAAATAGGTAAAATTAATTTTGGATTTGGGATAGAAATTTGGGATAAGTTTTACAGAGTGAAAAGGTGCTGATCTGGTGGTTGATGCATGATAAGATATACACAGAGGTGCACTTCTGGCTAATGGTAACAGTCCGAAAAAAGGGACTGAAATTTCTGACCATGATAGGTTCAGGAGTTGATGTGTGGCTGAAAGAGTGAGGAACAGAAGACAGACATAGAGCATAGGATTACTGAAACATCAGATTGAGCCTCAGTACCCAGTAGAGTACCAGGAATAAAGAGTATTTAGTAGGTATTTGTTGAATGAATAAGCTTTATGGGAACGTCTGCAATTGCTACATACATGCACAAAAATGGGTTTGATGCTGTACTTAGAAAAACCCTGAGTTTGGGGTCCCTGGATGACTCAGTCAGTTATGCATCTGCCTCTTGATTTCAGCCCAGGTCATGATCTGAGAGATGTGAGATTAAACCCCATGTGGGACTCTGTGGTGAGCATGGAGCCTGCTTAAGATTCCCTCTCTCGCTCTCCCTCTGTCCCCCTCTCTCCGCATGAATCCCCCCACATGCACATGATATCTCTCTCTAAAAAAAAAAAAAAAAAATTCTGAGTTAAAAAAATGAAGCAGGATTTCTTGTCAGATTTTTCAGAGATTTTGATGAAAATTATGACTGATACTTAGTATGTAGCATTTATTAAGAATATTTTAATGAGACTGATTTTTGTGTCAAATATCTTGTGGGATTTTTTTTTTTTAATTTGAGAGAGAGAGAGTACAAGCTGTGGGGGAGGCAGAAGGAGAGGGAGAAGCAGTTCCCCTCTGAGCAGAGAGCCCTATGTAGGGCTCGATCCCAGGACTCTGAGATTATGACCTCAGCCGAAGGCAGAGCTTAACTGACTGAGCCACCCAGACACCTCTATCTTGTGGGATTCTTATTCTAGTAGTATATTTTAGATGGTGGTGTGCATGTATGGAGAGGAAAAGAAAATGGAGGGGAATTAAACCTTAATTGAGTGTATGCTAATATGGCAAAGAGTGTGTATTTTCAACAATACCTTTTTAGGGAAAAGTTTGGGAAAAAATTACAAAATGCCTTGAGTAACAGCCTGAATAATTTCCTTTTAAAAAAGATTTTATTTATTTATTTGAAACAGAGAGAGAGAGATAGAGAGAGCACAAGCAGGTGGAGTTGCAGGCAGGCAGGCAGAAGGAGAAGGAGAATCAGGCTCTCTGCTCAGCAGGGAGCCTGATACAGGGCTTGATCCCAGGACTCTGGGATCATGACCTAAGCTGAAGGCAGACACTTAACCGCCTGAGCCACCGGGGCATCCCTGAATAATTTACTTTTTATACATTCTGTCCCAGAAGCCAACAACCATTTGGAGACAGTATAAGATCAGGTTTTGATTTATAAAGATAAAAGTAACCCTGGAGGGGGTGGAATGTGATTGGGATAGATTTTGCAAAGGTACTTCCCAGTTAGTCATATAACAAAAACATGCTTAAAATCAAGTGTGATTTGCAAGCAAAAAGATGGACTGATTTGGCATGGGTACTTCTGGATAATATGTGATATTCCCATGGAAATGGATTTTATATGTCTTTCATAGAACTATAAAAGTGCCACCTCCATATTTCTATGCATTTGACCCTGTGAGTACCTTCTTATTCTCAGAGAATATCATAGGTCATTAAAGTACCTTCATTGCCAGAGTCAGATTTTGCTTATGCATCTTTTGTTAAGCATGTGCTCTGTGTCAGAAACAGTGTGGTACATACTGTAGAGGCTACAGAGATGTGTAAAAAAAACTATGGCCTCAAGAAAATTGGTCTCTAGGTGAGAAGGTGAAGTGTGTGCATAAAATGGTGACAACCACTTTCATACAGCATATGATAAATGCTGACATGAGTTTTAGAGGCCACTGCTATTGTTATTGTTAGTTGTGACCTTGACCTCTTGGGAGATGGGTCTTAAGAGGCTCTGAGCCAATCAGCAGCACAAATGTATCTATGTTTACAAAAACGTGAAGTTGTTTGAAGATGGTGGATGGTATATTGGTACAGGGATAAATATACTTTACTTCATGCCAGTCTACATTAACCAGTAATTATTTAATCTATACTGTTTATTTCACCTCACACTACATTGTATCCTGACTCATGAACTGTATAAACTTACTGGTATTCACGACAACTTTTCTGCAATTTTCTGTAAGCAATGTTTTGATTTTACTACAGTCTTCTACTTTGCCACAAATTCCTATCCCTATGATTCCCAACAAAATGTGATCTTTTACTTTGTGGCATTTGTGTATTGTCTATTCATTACTCCAATGGGAAGATGCATCCTATCTTGCCTCAAGTAATAAACTTACTATTCAAACTTTTGTCCTTTCCATATACTCCAACACTTGACTGATACTTGACCAGAGCTGGACCAATTTTATCTTCTTTATTTGACCTGGGAAGTAGGAGTTAGGAATGGTGGAGAAAGAGAAATGAAGGGGGAAAAAAGTAGAAAAGAGTTTATGTATCAGAGAGAAAATGAAAAAAAGTGGAAGGGAGGGATGAAGAAAGGAAAGAAGGAAGGAAGAAAGAAGAAGAGAAAAAAAAAGCCTTCCATTGAACTAGAAAACTTTGACTCCTCTCTCTCAATGCTGCAGAATGGTTGTATGACCCTCCATAATCAGCTCTGTTTATCTGTGTGGTAGTCAGTTCCTGTGTCTGGAATGTAATCTTTGGAGTTGCACTGTTGCCTTTCTCTGATTTTGTTGTATAATTCTCTGATTTTATGAATTACATATAAAGCCCTAGGTTTTGTACAGTTCTCTAGTGCCCAGAAGCGAATCACCTGGGAAGTAGTTTATTAGGTGCTAAAGAATCCTCCAGGAAGCAATTTACCATATCTTCTTTATCTGTCTTAAAGGGCATATTTTATATAATTATTTATATGGACATAATAATGAAAAAGCAACACACAGTAATTATATGTCCAGTTGTAATCATGTCTCAAGTCTACAGAAATATTTTGACAGCAGATTTATTAAATACATATCAACATCTGCTTTTCTCTCTAATGATTCAAAGAAAAAGATTGGTTATAAAAGGAATACATATCCAATGAGTAGTTTATCCACTCCCAATTCAGTTTACTCAACTAAACAGTGGTGTTTGACTCTTAGTATGAAGGTTTAATTTTTCTTCAGAATTTTCATTCCCTTCTTCTTAGATGCAAATGCAGAAAATTTGCCATTATTAAAATTCCACTATGCTAAATATATTTCTTCATATATTTAATAAAATTTAGTGACATTGGCTTCATCGTTTTAACCATAAATATTAATATTTATGTTTCAGGTTTTCTGGGAATGTATAATCTATTGAAATATAAGTGATTTGTCTTAATTATTATTGATTTGTGGAAAGGCAGTTCATATTTTCCACTGACAGTGCAACTTATTGCATTTGTTAACACATACTGTAAGATGTAAATAATGTATACATGAAACATTTCAAAGAAATGAATAGCTAGTATCCCACCAAGCTTCAGCTTGTCAGAATTTGTTTCTGGAAAGGTTACAAATGTTAGCAATAAGAATGCTGGTTTTTTGTGTCCTCAGCAATATATTCTGGAATGTCACACAACATGTGAACAAAGGTTCAACGGAGATGGATGATGAAAGATCAAATTAAAATCCTTCCCATTTTTAGAGTAAATATTTCTCACTCTGTGACAATTTATCCATTTCTTTTTTAAAAAAAGTGTACATAAGAAGTCTAAATTCAAGTTTGCAAGATGTTGCAAGCTTGAACAATGATTTTTTAGCGTCCCTCTTTTCCTAACATTTAGAGTGAAACAGATCAATAAATCTTAAATACTTAATAACAACCCCATGGATACTCTCTAGGATCAGTCATGAACTGATCTGAAAACACATACACACACACACATGCTTTCTTATAACATATTTGACATGGGATCAGAATATATGGATGCCATAACATAACCAGTCCCATACAAAGTGATGAAGAACTTATGTGTATAATGGGGCCTCTTACACTTCTAAGCAAGAGACAAGGTTTGGTTAATAAAAATACAGCTTTGCTGATAGTAGACAACCTCAACCTCTACTGAGACTCAGATTTTTGAAATACAAATTAGTATGGTGAATATAAGCTGGTTAATTATGAGATTGCTTCAGCTGCTTTTGTAAGCTCATTTAGGTATATGTTATTTAACCAAAATTGATTTTATTTAACCAAAAATAATAGAGACATGGTATTATGATATAAAAATCAGTTGCCTAGCATACCCTACTGTCCTGAAGGTCTTGGTGAAACCTAGAAAAAAATAGAAAAGCTGCAATATGAGTTATTCTGAGAATTATTATTGCATATATAAAATCAGAAGACTACCTGAGGGACAGTAATACACTATCTCAAGCTAATTTGAAAGAACTACCTTTTGAAATATTTTAATGTCAATTACAGATGCTTCACTTGTTAATTATTAGCAAGGAAAGAGTTAAATCCTTTTATAAAGAAATTGTGGTAAAATACATCTTAAATAATATTTACCATCAGAATCACTTATTCAGTAGTGTTAAGTACATTCATGTTGTTGACTAATATCTCTTTGAGATCATGCTTTCAGTTCTTTTGGGTATATGCCTAGACATGGAATTGCTGGATCATATGGTAATTTTATTTATTTATTTTTTTTAGGAAATACCATACTATTTTTCATAGTGACTACATCATTTTATGTTCCCACCAGCAGTGCTCAAGGGTTTTGATTACCCTACATCCTCACCAACACTTGTTATTTTTGTTTTTGTTGTTGTTATTATTGTTCTTTTGATAACAGCCATCCTAATGGGTGGGAGGTGATATCTCATTTTTTTTTTTCATTTTGGTTTTGATTTGCATTTACTCAAGAATTTCTGATGTTGAGCATCTTTTCATGCTTATTGACCATTTTTATATCTTCTTTGGAGAAATGCCTATTCAAGTTCTTTTCCCACTTTTTAACCAGGTTGTTTGTTGTTGTTGTTGAGTTATGGGAGTTCTTTATATTTTCTGGACATTAATCCTTTATCAGATGCATAATTTGCAAATATTTTCTCCCATACCCTGAGCTCACTTTTCATTCTGTTGATGTGTTTTTTGATGCATGGACATTTTTAAATTTGGTGTAGTCCAATTACCTTTTTAATTTTTGTTACCAGTGTGTTTCATGTCTTATCCTAGAAATCATTGCCAAATCCAATGTCATTAAGCTTTTCCCTATCTTTTTATAAAACTATATATATTATTTGTAAAGTTTTATTATTTTCAAGTGACATACAAAAGATTGTATAAGGTCTTTATGAACATTTTGCAGAATAATAATGGAATTGAATTGGTCGTTTCATCATTGCCAGTTTAATTAGAGCTTTATAAGCATCTTTGACCTATCTTAGATGCAGACTCTGTATCCCATTCAGCACCCCTTGCCCTGAATTAACACTAGTCTCAGTCGGTTATGTATTAGAAATACTTTTTCAAAATTTGCGGACTTCACCTCTTTCCTATATTATATTTCTAAATTAAAATAAGATCTTAATTCTAATAGACTTGATTTCCCCCACTTTTTCCTATAGAGTTTGTATGTGTTACAGCTTGTTAAATAATTTCTTGCTCTAAGATCACAAAGATACTTTTTCTATATTTTCTTTGAAAATATTTACAGCTATGCCTTTTACATTCAAGTTCTTTTATACAAATAAAATTTATTTTTAAGTATGATGTGAGAAAGATATGCATTTTAATATTTCTAGTATGGATAGTCAGGTGTCCCCATATTATTTATTTAATCTCTTTTTCGAGCACCATTTGTGTCATACATTGGGTTTGTACATATGCACATGTTTATTTCTTGCTGCTCTTTCTTGATTCACTGTTATATTTTTTCTAACCCTCCAACAATATATTATTGTTTTAATTATTATACTTGTATAATATTTTTTTGATACAAAGTAGAGTAATACTCCCAAAAGTACTTTGTACTTCCATGTAAATTTTAAAATCAGTTTATCACTCTAATGAAAAAAATTGCTGTCATTTTGAGTGTAATTAGGGGAAATTGTTAAATTAATTTCTGAAAAATTTACATTTTTTTACAATATTGTCTTCCCAGACATAAACTTGAAATGTCCCATTACTGTTTATCTAATTATCATTGGCCCCTGAGACAAAAAATAGTCTCCCTTAAACAATAAAAATAAATAAAGAAATAAAAAGGAAGCACATGGCTTATCATCCTTAATTCTGGTGGCTTTCTTTAGTGAACATTAACAGGTCTCTTTAGTGAAACAAGAGAAACAAAACTATAGCTTTATAAAAGATGTAGTTATGCTGTGCAATTGTGCTATACAATGTTGTTACTTAATCTTCACAATAACTTAAAAAGTATGTATTATAATGACCTGCTTCAGATGAAACATTTGAGTGGCAATTTGGTACGTAATATGTTCAAGGTCATTGATTCACCATCATGATCGTAAGATTCATGAAAAATATTATAGACTCAAGCACCAAAGTTTCAAGAAAATTAAGTGTGGCACGGTGCTACAAGTCAAGGACAGATTACAAAGACCATTCTATTTTCAAAACTAAACCAGAAAATTTTTTAATTGTTTATTATGTTAATCACCATACATTACATCATTAGTTTTTAATGTAGTGTTCCATGATTCATTGTTTGTGTATAACACCCAGTGCTCCATGCAGAATGTGCCCTCCTTAATACCCATCACCAGGCTAACCCACCCTCCCACCCACCTCCCCTCTAGAACCCTCAATTTGTTTTTCAGAGTCCATAGTCTCTCATGGTTCATCTCCCCCTCCGATTGCTCCCCCTTCATTCTTCCCCTCCTGCTATTTTCTTCTTTTTTTTTTTCTTAACACATGTTGCATTATTTGTTTCAGAGGTACAGATCTGAGATTCAACAGTCTTGCACAATTCACAGCGCTCACCCTCCCCAATGTCTATCACTCAGCCACCCCATCCCCCCCCCCAATCCAGCAACCCTCAGTTTGTTTCCTGAAATTAAGAAGTCCTCATATCGGTGAGGTCAAATGATACATGTCTTTCTCTGATTGACTTATTTCGCTCAGCATAACACCCTCCAGTTCCATCCACGTTGTTGCAAATGGTAAGATCTCATTCCTTTTGATGGCTGCATAATATTCCATTGTATATATATACCACTTCTTCTTTATCCATTCATCTGTCGATGGACATCTTGGCTCTTTCCACAGTTTGGCTATTGTGGACATTGCTGCTATAAACATCAGGGTGCACGTACCCCTTCGGATCCCTACATTTGTATCTTTGGGGTAAATACCCAGTAGTGCAATTGCTGGATCGTATGGTAGCTCTATTTTCAAATGTATGAGGAACCTCCATACTGCTTTCCAGAGTGGCTGCACCAGCTTGCATTCCCACCAACAGTGTAGGAGGGTTCCCCTTTCTCCGCAACCCCGCCAACATCTGTCATTTTCTGACTTGTTAGTTTTAGCTATTCTGACTGGTGTGAGGTGGTATCTCATTGAGGTTTTGATTTGGATTTGCCTGATGCTGAGTGATGTTGAGCACTTTTTCATGTGTCTGTTGGCCATTTGGATGTCTTCTTTGGAAAAATGTCTGTTCATGTTTTCTGCTCATTTCTTGATTGGATCATTTGTTCTTTGAGTGTTGAGTTTGATAAGTTCTTTATAGATTTTGGTTACTAGTCCTTTATCTGATATGTCGTTTGCAAATATCTTCACCCATTCTATCGGTTGTCTTTTGGTTTTGTGGACTGTTTCTTTTGCTGTGAAAAAGCTTTTTATCTTGTTGAGGTCCCAATAGTTCATTTTTGCCCTTGCTTCCCTTGCCTTTGGTGATGTTTCTAGGAAGGAGTGGCTGCAGCTGAGGTCGAAGAGGTCGCCGCCTGTGTTCTCCTTTAGGATTTTGATGGATTCCTGTCTCACATTTAGGTCTTTCAACCATTTGAGTCTATTTATGTGTGTGGTGTAAGGAAATGGTCCAGTTCCATTCTTCTGCATGTGACTGTCCAATTTTCCCAACACCATTTGTTGAAGAGACTGTCTTTTTTCCATTGGACATTCTTTCCTGCTTTGTCAAAGATTAGTTGACCGAGAGTTGAGGGTCCATTTCTGGGCTCTCTATTCTGTTCCATTGATCGATGTGTCTGTTGTTGTGACAGTACAATACTGTCTTGATGATGACAGCTTTGTAATAGTGCTTGAAGTCCGGAATTGTGATGCCACCAGCTTTGCTTTTCTTTTTCAACATTCCTCTGGTTATTTGGGGTCTTTTCTGTTTCCATACACATTTTAGGATTATTTGTTCCATGTCGTTGAAAAAAGTGGATGGTATTTTGATGGGAATTGCAGTGAATGTGTAGATTACTCTAGGGAGCATTTACATTTTCACAATGTTTGTTCTTCCAATCCATGAGCATGGAATGCTTTTCCATTTCTTTGTGTCTTCCTCAATTTCTTTCATGAGTATTTAATAGTTTTCTGAGTACAGATCCTTTGTCTCTCTGGTTAGATTTATTCCTAGGTATTTTATGGTTTTGGGTGCAATTGTAAATGGGATCAACTCCTTCATTTCTCTTTCTTCTGTCTTGTTGGTGTATAGAAATGCTACTGATTTCTGTGCATTGATTTTATATCCTGCCACTTTACTGAATTCCTGTCTGAGTTCTAGCAGTTTTGGGGTGGAATATTTTGGGTTTTCCACATAAAGTATTATATCATCTGTAAGGAGTGCGAGTTTGACTTCTTTGCCGATTTGGATGCCTTTGATTTCTTTCTGATGTCTGATTGCTGTGGCTAGGACATCTAATACTATGTTGAATAGCAGTGGTGAGAGTGGACATCCCTGCCGCGTTCCTGACCTTAGGGGGAAAGCTCTCAGTTTTTCCCCATTGAGAATGATATTCGCTCTAGGTTTCTCATAGATGGCTTTTATCATATTGAGCTATCCCTATACTCTGAAGAGTTTTGATCAAGAAAGGATGCTGTACTTTGAAAATGCTTTTTCTGCATCTATTGAGAGGATCATATGATTCTTGTTCTTTCATTTGTTAATGTATTGTATCACGTTGATTGATTTGCGGATATTGAACCAACCTTGCAGCCCAGGGATAAATCCCACTTGGTCATGGTGAATAATCCTTTTAATGTACTGTTGGATCCTATTGGCTAGTATTTTGGTGAGAATTTTTGCATCCATGTTCATCAAGGATATTGGTCTGTAATTCTTTTTGATGGGGTCTTTGTCTGGTTTGGGGATCAAAGTAATGGTGGCCTCATAAAATGAGTTTGGAAGTTTTCCTTCCATTTCTATTTTTTGGAACAGGTTCAGATGAAGAGGTATTAATTCTTCTTTAAAAGTTTGGTAGAATTCCCCTGGTAAGCCATCTGGCTCTGGGCTTTTGTTTGTTGGGAGGCTTTTGATGACTGCTTCAATTTCCTTAATGGTTATAGGTCTGTTCAGGTTTTCTAATTTCTTCCAGGTTCAGTTTTGGTAGTTGATACTACTCTAGGAATACATCCATTTCTTCCAAGTTATCTAATTTGGGGGCATAGGGTTGCTCATAATATGTTCTTATAATTGTATTTCTTTGGTGTTGGTTGTGATCTCTCCTCTTTCATTCATGATTTTGTTGATTTGGGTTATTTCTCTTTTCTTTTTGTTAAGTCAGGCCAGGGATTTATCAATGTTGTTAATTCTTTCAAAGAACCAGCTCCAAGTTTCGTTGATCTGTTCTACTGTTCTTTTGGTTTCTATTTCATTGATTTCTGCTCTGATCTTTATTATTTCTCTTCTCCTGCTGGGTTTAGGCTTTATTTGCTGTTTTTTCCCTAGCTCCTTTAGGTGTAGGGTTAGTTTGTGTATTTGAGACCTTTCTTGTTTCTTAAGAAAGGCTTGTATTGCTATATACGTTCCTCTTAGGAATGCCTTTGCTGTATCCCAAAGATTTTGAACAGTTGTGTTTTCATTTTCATTGGTTTCCATGAATTTTTTTAATTTCTCTTTAATTTCCTGGTTGACCCATTCATTCTTAGTAGGATGCTCTTTAGTTTCCTTGTATTTGAGTTCTTTCTGACTTTCTTGTGATTGAGTTCTAGTTTCAAGGTATTGTGGTCCAAATATATGCAGGGAATGATCCAAACTTTTGGTACCGGTTGAGACCTGATTTGTGACCTAGGATGTGATCTATTCTGGAGAATGTTCCATGGGCACTAGAGAAGATTGTGTATTCTGTTGCTCTTGGATGGAATGTTCTGAATATGTATGTGAAGTCCATTTGGTCCAGTGTGTCATTTTAAATCTTTATTTCCATGTTGATCTTTTGCTTAGATGATCTGTCCATTTCAATGAGGAGGATGTTAAAGTCCTCCACTATTATTGTATGTTGTCAATGTTTCTTTGCTTTTGTTATTAATTGCTTTATATAATTGGCTGCTCCCATGTTAGGGGCATAGATATTTACAACTGTTAGATCTTCTTGTTGGATAGACCCTTTAAATAGGATATAGTGTCCTTCTTCATTTCTTATTACAGTCTTTGTTTTAAAATCTAATTTGTCTGATAGAAGGATTGCCACCCTAGCTTTCTTTTGGTGTCCACAAGCATGGTAAATGGTTTTCCACCCCCTCACTTTCAATGTGGGGGGTGTCTTTGGGTCTAAAATGCGTCTCTTGCAGACAGCATATCGATGGGTCTTGTTTTTTAATCCAATCTGATAGCCTGTGTCTTTTGATTGGGGCATTTAGCCCATTTTCTTTCAGGGTGAAAGATATGAATTTAGTGCCATTGTATTGCCTGTAAGGTGACTGTTGCTGTATATTGTCTGTGTTCCTTTCTGCTCTATGTTGCTTTTAAGCTCTCTCTTTGCTTAGAGGACCCCTTTCAGTATTTCTTGTAGGCCTGGTTTCGTGTTGGCAAATTCCTTTAAGTTTTGTTTGTCCTGGAAGCTTTTTATCTCTCCTATTTTCAATGACAACCTAGCTGGATATAGTATTCTTGGCTGCATATTTTTCTTATTTAGTGCTCTGAATATATCATGGCAGTCCTTTCTGGCCTGCCAGGTCTCTGGATAGGTCTGTTGCCAGTCTAATATTTCTACCATTGTAGGTTACATATCTCTTCTCCCGAGCTGCTTTCAGGACTTTTCTTTGTCTCTGAGACTCATAAGTTTTATAATTAGATTTTGGGGTATTGACCTATTTTTATTGATTTTGAGAGGGGTTCTCTGTGCCTCTGGATTTTGATGCCTGTTTCTTTCCCCAAATTAGGGATGTTCTCTGCTATAATTTGCTCCAATATACCTTCTTCCCCTCTCTCTCTTTCTTCTTCTTCTGGGATCCCAATTATTCTAATGTTGTTTCATTTTATGGTGTTGCTTATCTCTCAAATTCTGTCTTCGTGATCCAGTAGTTGTTTATCTCTCATTTTCTCAGCTTCTTAATTTCCATCATTTGGTCTTCTATATCACTGATTTTCTCTTCTGCCTCATTTATTGTAGCAGTTAGTGCCCCCATTTTTTATTGCACCTCATTAATAGCCTTTTTGATTTCAACTTGGTTAGGTTTTAGTTCTTTTATTTCTCCGGAAAGGGTTTCTCTAATAACTTCCATGCTTTTTTCAAGCCCAGCTAGAATCTTTGAAATCATGATTCTGAACTCTAGGTCTGACCTCATACTAATGTCCGTATTGAGTAGGTCCCTGGCAGTCAGTACTACCTCTTGTTCTTTTTGTTGAGGTGATTTTTTCCATTTTTGCCATTTTGTCCAGATGATAATAGATGAATGAGAGAACAAAATGCTAACAGGGTAACAACGTCCCCAGAAAATATACTCTAAACAAATCAGAAAAGACCTGAAGCCAAGGGAAAAGAAAGGGAAAGAAAGAAAAAAGAAAAAAAAAAAAGAAAAAAGATATAAACAAAAATGGAACAAAACAAAAAAAACAGAATATGATCAAGTATTATCAGGCTCGTAAATAGATCAGTGCCACACACTAAGTTTTGGGTGTATTTTGGTCTTTTAGAAGAAAGTGCCTCCAAAATTTTAAAGAAAGAAAAACTTATATATGTATAAAAATAACGGTTTATTTGATGAAGGGATGGAATATGACTGTAAAGATGAAAATTATAAAAAATCTTTTAAAAGGAAGTGATAAGTTTTTTGAAAAAAGAAAGAGGATTAAAAAAAAAGAGAAAAGATAAAAAAAGGGAGAGAATGTGTTCAGGCTAGACTAGAACAAAGCCATACACTAGAGATTAAGGGTATATTTTGATCTGTTAGGAGAAACTGTATCTCAAAATTTTAAAAAGAGAACAACTTTTATATATATGCCAAAAATAAGGGTAACTACTATGAAGGGATAGAATAGGACTCTAAAGATGCAAAATAAAAATGTTATTTAAATAAGGGATTGATAAGATGTTGGTTTTAAAAGGGGGAAAGAAAAATTCAACAAAAAAAAAAAGTTAAAAAAATTAACTTTGAAAGATTAAAGGATCATGGTAAAAAAGCCATGGATTCTATGTGCAGTATCACCCTAGCTCTGGAGTTCTGCCATCCTCATTGATCAGTAAACTTGGTCTTGGCCGGCTGTTCCTGCTGATCTTCTCGGGGGGCGGGGGGCCTGTTGCCATGGTTCCCAAATGTCTTTGCTGGAGGCGGAATTGCCCTGCCCTTGTTCGTCCGGGCTAAGTAATCTGCCTAGGTTTTCTCTCGGGAGCTTTTGTTCCCTGCAAGCTTTCGGTACAGCTTTGAAGGACGAGAATGAAAATGGCGGCCTCCCAATCTCCGCCGCAGAGGAGCCGAGAACTCAGGGCCCCACTCCTCAGTGCGCCCCCAGAGAAAAGCAGTCAATCACTCCCATCTCCCTGGTCTCTGGCCGCACTCCATGCTCACCGGGCCTCTGACTGAGCATTTCTATCTCTGGCACCCGACACGGTGTGGAGTCTCCAAACCCAGCAGATCCCTGCCGTGAGCTCCTGTGCTGCTTCTCCTGGGGGAGTAAGGGGAATCTCCCCAGATCTGTCCCTTGTTGAGTCCCTCCTGGAGGAGCAGGGGCCCGACTGTGCTGAGGATCACAGTTTATGGTAACCCCAATCTGAGAGCCCGCCCCTCGGCTCCGTCTCTGCAGCCGGCTTCCCAGCTCCGATACCTGGGAGCTCTGCTGCACTCAGGCACCCCCGGTCTTTCTGTGACTCCAAGGGTCCCAAGACCACACTGTCCTACGAGGGTTCTACCCCCGCTTAGCCACTGGAGTGATGTCCCTCAGCGGAGCCAACTTCTAAAAGTTCCAATTTTGTGCTCTGCTGCTCTGTCACTTGCCAGAAGTGACCAATGGAGGCCTCCTCCCCCGCCGTCTATCCTCCCAAATATTGCCTCGGATTCACTTCTCCACACGTCCTACCTTCCAGAAAGTGGTCACTTTTCTGTTCAGAGAGTTGTTGCTATTCTTTTCTTCAATCTCCTGTTGAGTTTGTAGGTGTTCAGAATGGTTTGATCCCTATCCAGCTGAATTCCTGAAACCAGAGGAAATCTAGGTCTCCTACTCCTCTGCCATCTTGCTCCATCCCTAAACCAGAAATTCTTTACAACTCAGATAAAGAGAGTTAGGGACCCATTCATTGTATAATAAGTCAAAGTAAAAGACCAGTCTTTAATCTTTCTTTTTAGTCTTCTATTGCTTATCAGTCTGAATGTGTGTTTTCTAGTTGTATATTAAGTTGTTCCTTAAAATTAATGGACAGAAATAACATTTTAAGGAGCCAACAACACTTTAGTAAAATGAGATGCCTTTTGTGGATCACACTTAATTTCTGGCAGAAAGAAAAGTAATTACAGTAGCAATAGGTTTAGCAACGTATGTAATACTTTGTGCTTTTTCAAGTTCATGATTTGATATGCTGTGTCAAAATAGTAGGCTGGAAAGAAATTCTTTTAGATAACAAGTTTATATTTTAAAAACAATCAGTATAATATATATAATACTACACATCTATAGTTCTGTAGTTAAGCTTTTTTTTTTTTTAATCTGAATGATTACATTGTATAGCTCAGGAATTGGCTGATTTTTAGAGGGGAAAAATGTCTCACCATCAAAATGAGCTGGGCATATCAGCATCATTCATCAATCTACTGAATACCTTCACAGAGTTTTTTTTTTTTTTTTAAGATTTTATTTATTTACTTGGAGCGAGAGAGAGAGAGAGAGCAGGCGAAGGAGCAGAGGGAGAGAGAGAAAGAATCTCAAGCAGACTTCATGCTGAATGCCTGAGCCAAAACCAAGAGTGGGACCCTCAACCAACTGAGCCATTCAGGCACCCCCTTCATAAATAGTTTTTACCACAATTCTAGAAGTTGGTGGATTGACCATCATGAATGTAAGAATCATGAAAAATATTATAGACAGGCACCAAAGGTTCAAGAGTATTCACAATGCATATGCTGTTATAGGACCATCATTATGTTAGTAACCTATGCTTTTGACTTCAGACACATTTCAACTAGATTATTTATTTTTAAAAAAGCATTTAGTGTTGTTTCTGAACTAAATGTATGGAATATTGCTGAATATCAATGGTGGGGGGAAAGATGGGAAAAGCCGGGAAGAAGATTTTTCCTCTTCTTTTTGGCTCCCAGCTGAATGTCATGGCTGTACTAAATGGCAGGTGAAGAGATAACATAATTATTGTGCAAGACAAACTTTTTAGCTCATGCATTTTCTAAGATTGAATCTCTTCATTGAAATACACCTCAGATATTACAGAATGGATGAAGATTTAATATTAAAGAAAAATTCCCCTCTTTCTAATTGTTTTTAAATAAATACTTGCCAAGAAAGGCTTTCAAACATGTTCTAACATAGTTTTAGGTTCTGGCATAGCCCTTGTTAAAAGAATTAAACCTTGAAGCACTGTTCATAGATGAATGTTTAGTGGTGAAATATACTAGACAAGGAGGACATTGCTTCTATGTGTTTATAGTGGGAAAGAGAGTTTTACTTTAAATCAAAGAATACATATTATTTAAGGGTTCTGTACATCACAATATAATGTGTATACATGTGTTTGTGTACAGATACGTATATGTATCATGACGTACATAATCTTTTGTTTTATATCTTTTGAAAAGTTATATAGTCAATATAAAATATTTAGAAAGCACAGACAAATTTTATCAAAAAATTATTCAAAATGTATCCCTCATAACAACTACTGATATTTTGATATATATCTTATAATCACTTTTATACTTTTATCAGTTATTGGTAAATCATAAGCCTATTAGAAGAGAGTTATTTGAATAAATAATTGTTGCATTTATCCTGCCAGATAAATAATCCAACAAAATGTAATAAGCTGATGCTTACAAATTATGTTCTTGCAAATTGGGTTCCACAGTGTCTGATGTCTCCTCTCCTTATGAGAGTAGACTAATCAACATGAAATTTGAGTAACTTCCAGTTTATGAGAGTTCTGTACTTGTGACCCCTGTTTTTAGGAAAGACTCCTGCAGCCATAGTTGTATTATGTGATCTCACCAATAGTAAGCACGATCAGAATGGGTAAGATTTTTCAAATTTGTCTAAGAGTCTCATTTTCAATAATTTTAACACAAAATCAATATGGAAAGAAAGGGAGAAAGAGGGAAAAAACAGTCTTTATAGCACATACAAATGTGTTATGAGCTGCTTTGTCAAGCCTTACAACCTAGCGAGGAGAAAAAGATGATCTCAAGAGGAAATTTAAGCAAATAAGTTAAGAGAAGTAGTGTGAGGGATGGAGAAAGGTATGATACCAGAGTTTCTAGCAGGTCTCCAGCTTTGAGGCACAGGTAACCCAAATCTATACATAATTTATAGTTTAAAATGCTTAAGAAGGCTCTATTTTTTGTCTGTTTCATGCATAACTTAATATCCCCATAAAATCCATTTTCTGATGCTGCCACTCTACTGGAATGTGGACACCTGGCACAGTAAAATATCACTCTTGAGAACCATTTAAATGATGAGCTGCCTAGCAAATCCTGGGATCGGGGGGCATCTTGATACTTTAATATCATAATATCTGGCAACTTTTTATTCTATATTTATTATCATTTATCAACTATTTTTTTCTTTCATAACTTTGATTTATTTGTTGAATATGGATTGATCTAGCCAAATTGGCAAAACCAATACTTGCCTCACTTCTGCACATCTGGGCTGGGATTCTATTCATTTTTGTTTTGTTTTGTTTTGTTTTTATAAACCTGTAATGCTGTCTGGCTAGTTTGTTTCACTTGTGTGTATTTTGTTGTCCTTGACTGGAAAAAATTATAAGCATGACCAATGAAAGGAGGGAACATAAGGAAATCTATGAAGTAACATATTTATTAAATTTGAGCATATTCCATTTGTTATTTTTTGGAGTGCTGCAAATTTATATTTTATTTATTTAAATTGTTTAGAAAATGCAATAGAAGTCAAAAATACTCATACTTTTACTTAAGTCAAGATTTTATTTCTACAACTTTAGTTATTTGAGAATAGTACACAGGAAATGGGATAGAATAGGATAAACTTTGTTTAATCTTAGCTACTCCATTTATCTCTTTGGCCTTGGAATGTTATTGTTATCATTGAACATGAGTTCCTCATTCATACTTTTCAGAATTCTTCTGAGGATTTGAAGGGTATTTAAATTTTGGGGTATATAGGAGAATTTCATTGGTGACAGTCATTCTAATCAATTTTCTTTATTATATAAAAATCAGGAGATTCCAAAACTTTCTGAGTCATGTTCACCATCTTGTAGCATAATTTTGCTTGATTTATCCTCTTTCTTTTGTATTTGAAAAATGAAACCAAATAACAGTTATTTCCTTAGAATATTTTTTGAACAAGTTCAGTATCCATCGTATCTGTGTTATTAGTACAATAGACTCTAAATGGTGAGGGTTCCCTCCTTAGACATTAGAGAATCTCATAAAACTGTATAATCTTGAAGGATGCTCTATAACACTATAAACATACATGACACCTTAAAAAGCTTTAAGCCATGGGCGCCTGGGTGGCTCAGTTGGTTAAGCGACTGCCTTCGGCTCAGGTCATGATCCTGGAGTCCCGGGATCGAGTCCCACATCGGGCTTCCTGCTTAGCAGGGAGTCTGCTTCTCCCTCTGACCCTCTTCCCTCTCGTGCTTTCTATCTCTCATTCTCTCTCTCTCTCAAACAAATAAATAAAATCTTAAAAAAAAAAAAGCTTTAAGCCATTTTGTACTTTACCTTTTCCATCTCTTGTAACTTTTGTAAAAAGGTTTAGATGATAGATTGAGCAGTTAGATATGCTACAGAAGTTTAAAGTTGTTAGCTTTTACTCCAAAAATAATGTTAGGTAATTTATTTGAATAGATTAATCAAGTTCACAGCATTTACTGGATACTGCCTATATATACTATACAGATATATAGAAATGAAGGATCCTGTAATTGAGTTAATTACTAAAACTAAGTCATTTATACTATATGCTCAAAGTGTAACAATGATTAGGTTCTGCAGAAGTTTCAAGAAGTGAGTGATCTCTGGGTGCTGGTTGCCAAAGAGCCAGGACAATTTCCGGGATAGGAAAAAAGTTTTGGAGAAGTAATGAGGATTATTCCTATATCGGTAGAACAGTGGGATATATTAAGAGTTGAATAGAGCATGGGCAAAGTATAAATGCAAGATTCTGTGAAATGAATAGACTACCTGTAGTCTAGGATTTGTGATCCATCACAAGATGACACAAAACCTTTTTCACCAAAATCAATGTTTATGAACAAAAATCAATGATATGTGCCATGTGTGAAGATAGATTGATTTGTAGGAAAGTATGTATATTAGGAAGGGGAACTAGCTGTGTATTCTGTACACATCTCAGTAAGATTTCCATACATGTCATGAGCTTGCTGATTACTACTTGCATTATTGGTAGTAGGTGAAGGGATATGTCACTTGTTGGATATAGAGCTGTTACAGCGGATCCAGGTCCTATAATTGCTCACTTTTTTTTTTCTTCTAAATTGTGAAATGTGAGTGACAGGTAGTTTGATCCTTCACGACACAAGCAGCTGAAGTTGTTGTCAGAAAGAAAGATGAGAGAAGAAGCACTCTGCAGAGGCCTGCTTGCTATCCCATTTGAAGCAAAATTTGAAAGAGAAAAGTATTAGAGCTTGCTTTAAAAAAGACATACAACTCTACTTAAGGATGACTGAACTCAAAGAATAAAAATTTTTCTTCAAAAAATATAGTATCAACATTGAAGGCAATTAAACATATCTGAAAGAAGGAAGGCAGGAAAACTTAGTGGTGGCAAATGCAAAGCAATAATGAGATGTTTTTGCATAATGTAGTAAAAACTCTTTTATAGAAAATCAGAAATTACCATTTTTGAAATAATATAGAAATGTCTCTAAAATTTGACAGCACTGTCATTACCTCAGAAAAGCATATGGAAACTTCTTTGAGAATAATGATATTTAAAAACCATAGAGGAGAGACTTTTGAAACTTTGATGCTATTGTGTAGTGATTTGTAGACAATTACAATGAATTATGACACACTTTCATCTGCCCCATCATATCACCATAAGCCAAGATATTTTTGACCTAGCAAATCTCTAATGCTATTGGGAAATATAACTAACTGTAAAAGAAAAAGTTGATGATTTTTTATTTTTTGCAAACTCCTCTCCTTGTTCATAATTTCTGATTTTTTATTAATATCTCATTATCTTAATATCTCCTCCTCATCTTTCTCTTTCCTCTAAGCAGCCTGTAATCTTCTGTTTTGTTATCAACAATAACAGACAAGTGCATTTATATCATAATTACTTAGGGGGAAATACATAAAAGGCAAAGAAATGAAACAGGGACAGTAGATGTAAAGATTTGTACTTTGTGATATTTCATTACTGCCTTTTCTTGATTATCTTAAGACTACTGGTAGTTTGTCAATAGTTGCAACACAAATGCAAAAAGCACTTAATAGTTCACTTAAAATTTATGACTTTTTTTCCCCTTTGTATTTCGCATCTAACCTTAGGGTAAATTTAGAGACAAACAACTGAAAGTCAGGAAGAAGAAGAAAATACAGGGTGACCATGATTCCTTTGTGCCGGAATGTTCTGGGGCCATGGTTCTCAACCAAGGAGAGAATGTATATTATATTCATCTTCTGAGCTTTCGGTCCCCTTTATTTATCTTGCTTAAGGGTTAATGTTTTTAAAAAGGAAACTTGAATGAATACTCTAAGAGGGATAGCTAATAAAGAGAACCTACAGATAAATCCTTTTGTTCCTGGTTTGGCAGTTTAGAAGCTCATAATAATTTAAAGTTTACCAACTCTGATGATAAGATTTTAGATTTAATAATAACATTTATCTTTGTAAGTCCAGTTTTGTTTTGTATAAGCAGGTGAAAGAAATAAGCCTGGTATATCTCTTAGGCAATATATATCCAGTTCACTGTAGGCATACTTTTATTGTCTTTACCCTCTGCTACTTGCCTTGTAGAGCTTTCATTGACTTATTAACTTCACCTTTAGTAACTGATCTGGTGGACAATCAGAAAGGAAAAATAAGCCAGTCAGTTATCTTTGCTTCTTCCTTATATAATTTTTTATTTTTGCATATTTTTTTGTTAATATATGTGTGTGGGGGGGAGGGAAACAAAAGAGGGAGCCTTGGATTATCAAAACAAGTGTGTATATTAGATGTTTTCTTTAAAATAGAAGTTGGCAACAGGGTGGCTATAGAAGATGTTGGCTCTGGATATAACAGAACATACATGAAAATAAGATCAAATAAAATTGAGATCGGTTTTTTCAAGAACATTGGGGGAATTTCAAAATCAAGTTAACATGGAAAAAAAAGTAGAAGGTTTACTGAAAAAAAAACGTGAACTAAAATAAGTCAGTCATTTGTATTGCACAAAAGAGACAAAGTACTGGAATTAGTGAACTGGAAGCTGCCTAATTAAGATGCAAGGTAGTTTCAAGCTTTTAAAAAATTATTTTAGAATTTAAGGTGTGATGTATTGCATCACAAGACAATTACTGATCATTATGCTAAAAATATACAGGATGTATTAACATAATATACAAGTGATTTTTATCAATCATTGTATGTATGTAAACTGTGGGTCAGTCTCACATTTTTGGGGACATTGCTATGTGGAAGACGATAATGAACAATTAAAGTTAGAATTGCTGCATAAGAGAAAAGAGGCAAGTTTACGTCCTTGAGAAAGGAGCTGATATTGAAAGATGTGTTCAAAGATGGTCAATGAACAAAAAGTTGGAAAATATTAGCTCTAAATTTCAATTATTCTTTACCACAAAAAATAAGGATTACTAGTACAGTGCAAGCTTGTCTCATTTTCAAAAGTCTACCTAAATTGGGAACTACAGGTCAAATAAAGACTGTTAGCATCAGGGTGCCTGGTGGCTCAGTTGGTTGGGCGACTGCTTTCGGCTCAGGTCATGATCCTGGAGTCCCGGGATCGAGTCCCGCATTGGGCTCCCTGCTCAGCGGGGAGTCTGCTTCTCCCTCTGACCCTCCTCCCTCTCGTGCTCTCTATCTCTCATTCTCTCTCTCTCTCAAATAAATAAAAAAATCTTAAAAAAAGACTGTTAGCATCAAATAATTTGAATAAAATGCAGAAATAAGTATGTACAGAAAACTTACATGTGACAAATATAAGGTGGTCACCTTCAGAGGTGACTGAAGATATATAAGTACTTCTTAGGAAGGATGTCACAATCAAATTATTTCTCCCAAAGATATTGACCAAAATCACAGAGATAAAAAAATTCCATCTTTAGTGATAGGTGTTATTAAGTTTGGCAAGAATAACCAAAGGGAGTAAATGAGAGTGATGAATATGTGGCTATCCTATTTCTTTATCACTGACATTGTTTTATCTGCAAAGCAGTGAAAAATAGTTGAATACAGCCACTAGAATTAGAAAGTTCTTAAAAAAATTGTATGAATTTGGGAGGAGGAAAATGAATGCCAGTATATACTTAGAAGACATAGCCATGGTAACTTGACCCCAGGATTGTAGGACTTCTATTTCTGGTTTCTCTTCTTGCCAAGCCTATGAGCAACGCATTAAGTATTTCTTGGTTCACCCATATATCTCCCCATCCTGAGATAATCACAGAAGGAATAACTTCTTCTGCGGGTCCGGATGATGAAAACCAACATCTGAATATTTACTTTCTTAATAAAAATAAGGATATTCAAAAGCACTTCTTCTCTTTGAAGTGCAGTAACAGGTTTCAAATTATCAGATTTCAGAAACTATATTATACCTAGCAACTAAGGAATAAAACATATGCTATATCTGATGTCAGAAAACTGACATCACTCAAAAAAGGTCAAATGAAGGAAAAAAATAGTGCTAAAATTCAGTCCATATATCCCACTAGCATAAACCCTTCATATCTGAAGAAGATGGCCTAAAACCAGGAACTGAGTGATTCAGTGACATAATTAATCTCACCCCTCAAATGTCCTACAGCCAAGTTGTGATGTGATGGATACTGGCTTGGTTTGAGTTGCTAATGAAAACTGAGCTCTTAGTACTCCCTTATAGATAATTTCTCCCTTTACCTGGTTCAGGGGATCAAAAATAGTACAAAAGACAATTAAAGCTGAAAATAGCAGTCTGTTGCAATGTTAACAATAATAAACATAGAGAGGTCCTTGTTTTCTTTCTCTTCATCTCTAAGTTTTAGAAATAAGATTTCTCTCAGAAATGGAGCTTTGCAGTTTCTTGGGTTTCTCTTCCACAGTGAGTTCTGTGGAATTCTCAGAATTCTGTAATCCCCCATGCCACCATTCTCCAAAGAAAACATCAAGGACAAGGAAGGGACTTGTATAGACATTTTTCCAAAAAACAAACAAACAAACCAAAACAAAACCCCAAACAACAAAAACATATAAATGCCAGTGGGTATAAGAAAAAAATGCTTAGTGTCACTAAGGAAAATGCAAATTAAAATCATAATGAGATATCACATCACAACTTGAGCATGGCAATATCAACAAAAACAAAAACCAAAAAACAGTCAGTGTAAGGATGTGGAGAAATTGGAACCATGGCATACTGTTGGTGGGAATGCAAAATGGTGCAGGCACTAAGGAAAACAGTGTATGAAGGTTTCAAACAAAATTAAAATTAGAACTGTCATATGATCCAGCAAACCCACTTTGGGATATTTATCCTAAATGATTGAAATCAGGATCTTGGAGAGATATATTCACTGCTGTGTTCAATGCAGCATTATTCACAACAACCAAGATGTGAATGTAACCTAAATATCTACCAACAGTTGAATGGATAAAGAAAATGTGACATATACATATAGGGAATATTACTGGGCCTTAAAAAGGAAGGGAATTCTGTCACATTCTACAACATGAATGAAACTTGAGGACTTTATGCTGAGTGAAATAAGGTAGTCATAGAATGACAAGTAGTTCATGATTCCCCTTATTTGAGGTATCTAAAATAGTCAAATTTATAAAATCAAAGAGTAGAATGGTGACAATGTAGGGGCTGGAAACAGGGAAAAATAGAGAGTGACTAAAAAAATAGGCACAAAGTTTCAATTAAGTAAGCCAAATAAGCTCCTGGGATCTGCTTTACAACATTGTCCCCATAGTCAACAATAATATATTGTACATTTAAAATGTATCAAGAAAGTAGATCTTATGTTAAATGTTATTATAAGAATAATATATGTATTTATTTTATATACATATACAAAATATATGTATTTTTTAAAAGCACATCAAGCAACCCAAAAAGTACTAAGAAAAATATATTTCAAATATCAGAGAGAATTCAAAATTCAGAGAGAAAACAGGGAATAGGCTTACCAGGTGATTTTTCTGGAATAGGAGATACCTATAACAATGTCTTTACTTGTGTGGGAACATTGTGCTATAGGTACTCCGCTTTTTGATATATGGAATGATACCAGTTGGTCAGTTTCATATTTCATATGCATACTCATTCATTGAACACATAGCTATGGAATTCCTTTTAGGTACAAAGTTTCAGACATAAAAGTTAGCAAGTTAGGCAAAGTCTCTGCCTCCTAAAGTTTATAGTCTATTGGGAGAGAGGTATAAACGATTATTAAGAAAATAAAGACAATAATTACAGATGGCAAGAATTGCTATGCTGGCAACAAAACAATTTGCTGTCCTAGAAAATAAAAGGGAGTGGAAAGCTAATTAGAATATGATATTTAGGGAAGGTCTCTGAAGGGATAATATGTAAATTGATACCTGAAAGGTGAGAAGGGTGAGTAGTGTCAAGTATATTTAAGAAGAACAGTTTTGACGGAGAAAATAGGAAGTGCAAAGTACTTGAGGCAGGAAACTGAAGGCCAGTGTGGATAGAGGATAGTACAGAAAGGAAACCACAAGCTGGGGGGAGGCTGGGTGATATGGGTTCTGTGGATGAGTAACTTTTTTTCTTTAAAGATTTTATTTATTTATTTTAGAGAGCTAGAGCCCTCTCATGAGCATGCGCCAACAGGGAGAGGGGCATGGGGTGGGAGAGGAAGGGAGAGAATCCCAAGCTGACTCCACACACAGGTTGAAGTCATACATGAGGCTTAATCCCAGGACCCCAAGATCATGATCCAAGCTGAAACCAAGAGCCGGTGCTCAACAGACTAAGCCACCCAGCTGCCCTGGAGGAGTAACTTCTGATGCCAAACCCCTGAAATCAAAATATCAGTTCTTATTTATTGATTTTCCCTTGTATTTCTGCCCTAATTATGCTAGAACACAGACATTTTGGGGGATATTATTTTTGATTCCTCATCCTTGACATCTACTATCCATACGTGAAAATCTTAAATTTCATTTTAAGAAAGATCTGACACAAGGCTTTCTAATTTGTTCTTCAAATTTCATAAATACTCCCTAGTTCATAGTTCCATATGATATAACTTATTAGGCCAACTATAGAAAACATGTTTAATAGGATGTAAACAACAAAGCACAACTTATGTATATTTCTTACTTTTTCAAAAAAATTCCATTGGTAGGAAATGGGCATCTAAATGCTGTGAGATGTCATGAAGGGAATAGCAACCTGTACTGTTGTCTATTTCTCCCTTTGCAGTTCTAATCAAAACAATGGTTCTGTCACCTGTTTGACCAGGATTTCCCCCAAATGTTATTTGTTTCTGGGTAGATTGGAGTCAGGAGTATGTATCATAGAAACTGCCTACAACTGGAGAACACCCCATCGGTGTGTGACACAAATCCAACAACCTGACCTGAACTTGCAATATATTCATAGAGTTGTAAGGAAACTTAGTAGAGCCCCTGATCTTTTGGTACCAAAAACAAAAACCAAAAAGATATTAAACTAAAAGAATAATTGCTACTGCAGTGGGGAGTATATAGAAAATGTCTATAACTTCCTTTAATTTGCTGTGAAACCTCCAAAAAGCAAAAAACAGTTTCCAAGTTCTTTAAGAGTTCTTTTGGGTTTTCAAAACATGAAACAACTAATTCTTCCTGAAAAAATCAGTATCTTTGTCCCTTACTATTGATTCCAGCCAGTTGCTCTATCCATGATCTCTGTTCATAAACCAACATTAGTAATAAAGATATGGCCAGTAGTTACAATGAAATAACACATCCTTATTTCACTCAAATAATGACTCTGTTCTTCAAGACCAAAACAGGAGACTTAAGCTCATTCTTTTCCCAACTAACTCATGTAGCCTTTTCTATAAATTATGGAAACTCAGAAAAGTAATGAGGAAGAAATCTATACTCATAAGGGGAGTCATTATCAACAAAATGTTTTCTCAGACACAAGTTTTTTCCAAGATACCGATCTAAGGCGTTGGGTAACAGACATTGATTGCTTTTTAGTGTTACTGTGTATACTTGATCCCATACTAAATGCCATTTGAAGATGGAGATTTCTTTTGAAATTATACATGAGAACACTAGAAAGTAATCAATGTTTTCATTTCTCTTTTCTTTTGATTTCATTCTCTTCAGCTCTTCTGTTCAGATGAGCCTGAATTAACAAAGACAGGCTGACCCTGTTCTTGTTTCTGCCCTTATTACCACCTCTAGAACAGTGCCCAAAGCTTCCTTTTTCAGTCTTTGAAAAGTTTTTCTCTCTTACTATCTATCGCCTGACATTTCTCCAGAGGTGAGGGTTAGGGAAAAAACCCTCACACTTCTTGAATTTAGACTAGGAGGGTCTTATACAGCTAACAGATTAGTGAGTTGACTTGAATTACAGGAGAAAGAGAAAGCTATGGAACTTTTCCGGTGTGCATTAGTCCTCAAAATGTCTGATAAGTTGCTATTCATTCATTTGTATTGTACCAAACCTTTCAAAGACAACACTATTAACTTTGTTCTTTTTCACAGAACAAGTGGACTATTCCAGAAATTATTAAGATTTATTAATTCACTCATTTTCTTGATAAAGACTGATTTTTTGAAGGTAGCTTACTGGGTAAAAGAAATAAATACTTTTTACTACTATACAGACGGCATCCTTTACCTGCAGAGTGAAAGCAGTTACTTGGATGAATAAATAAAACCTGAGAATCCTTCCATCAATTTAAGACATTTGAGAGGAAACAGAATGTGGAAAAAGTAAGGTTTTCATGAAAATAACACATAATCAGATTCCGATGTTGTGATAGCTCTGTAATTTATCCTAATTATGTGATCACTGAGGGAATATTAGGAAAGTATTATATTGGGTAAGAGGGCAATGGGAGACCCATAAAGCCAAGCTCAGTAAGTTGAAGTGTTTGGATGTGTGGAAGCCCTCTGTCTTCCTTAGTAAAAGCAAACTCAGGATACTCAGTGCGGCAAAGGAGAATCACTATGTTGGAAAGACAGTTGAATCTAGCATTCCCAAGCAAGGTTCACTTCCTTCTGAGGCTCTGCCCTCTACTGCTTATGACCTATGCGACTTTGAATGAGTTACTTAAGTTTCCTGTGCCCCAGGTTTCTCATCCACTAATGGGCTTATTAATAGTATTATCCATTAGTGTTGTTGGTAACATTAAAGGAGATAAAGCTTAGAAGAATGCCTAGAAAACTTTAACTATGGTTATTAATGCTGTTCCTACAACACAGGCCTAACTAGGGTGGTACTCTGGTCCCTGTAGGTGCTCCTCCTCAAGTGGTCGCTTGAATATTTTTCCCAATCTGTAACTGAGAGGTATTAGAATAGATCATTTAAGTGAAACTTTAGTAAAGACTCAGAACTAACAAAAGAGAAAACCCTGAGGTATTACATGCAAGTAGATCATTTGGCTTATAAAAGGGAGGTCACTTATATTCAGTTTGGACTCCCCATATCTAGCTGCTGGTCATGGAAACATGGTGAAAGTCCTCATAAATCCATTTCTTTTTCTTTTCTTTTTTTTAAGAGTGGGAGAGAGAGGTGGGGGAGGGGCAGAGGGAGAGGGAGAGAGAGAATCTTAAGCAGGCTCCACATTCAGTGCAGAGCCTGACACGGGGCTCAAACTCATGACCCTGAGATTATGACCTGAACCAAAATCAAGAGTTGCATGCTTAACTGACTGAGCCACCCAGGCACCCCCATAAATTCATTTCTCAATAATCCTTAGAGGGGTTTTAACTCCTCAGAATTCAGATGCAAAGATAGGTTTATAAAGAGAACTGAAGATTTCCTGTTTATCTATTTGATGTATTAAAGCCCCTATTTAAAATTTTAGATTCCTCTTTCAAGACTTCTTGATTCCATAGATGACAGAAAATGTCTTCTTTCCTCTTCAAGGGAAGACTCACCATCACCTATGGGTCAGGCCCTTACCCTGTGGACACAGACAGACATTGCTGTCAGGATGTGACATGACAACATGGCACTTGTTAAATGGGAGTTACCTTTACCGACTTCCTTCCACAGGGCAGCAAAGAGGGACGAGACGTGGACAGAGCAGGTTATGAAAATGGGGAATCCTTGCAGAGAAAACTAAAACTTATCAGGCAAAACCCTTTTCCCTTACTGACAGGTTCAAGTGTGAGGAATGTCTAATATTCACCCCTCCGGATTTAGAGTGAAGTCTATGCTAAAATGCTTTATTATAATTTCAGCCATAAGTATAGCAAGTTTAATGCAAGTTAGTTTATTAGATAAGCCAGTTAATAACAGAGCCCAAATGGAAGTGCAAGATGTGCTAGGAAAACCTCCTAATGGATTGTGGACTAGGCCACTTGCCCCTTGCCTTGAAAAGGACTGCAGTAAAATGTTTTGGCTAAATAGAGGATAGCATGAGTCAAGCTCTGTAGTCATAAGTCACAGGGGGTCAATGGGGAAAGGTTTCCATAGGGTAGCTCTAGTTCATAATCATTAATGATATGAGTGACTGAAACTATGAACAGATGGCCAAAAGCTGAGAGAGCTAAACATAACTTAAGAGACCAAAACTTTTGGAAGGCAGCTATGCCTTCCATACAGAACTATGCAGCCTTAGAAGGGAGAAGATGAGTTATTTTAAGTCCAATGCCTTCCTTTAAGGGAGGAGGCTGACTTCAGAGAGATGAGACCAAAACTTTTGAACATTCCCGCGTAAAATGTTCAGACAGATCAAAGAGTGGCCATGCATGTGGAATTAAAACAAAACAAAACTAGAGTTATAATAGAAAAAATATGTTAGGACAAGATTCACATATGGAAAAAAAAAGATAGAATCTCAAGTGTGGTTATTCTTTTTTCTCATATCTGTTCAGAAAAGGGAAAAAAAAAAAAAGAATGAGAGAGGGTAAAACAGGAGACTGTCCTCTGTAGCTAAAAGTATTTATAGATAACCCTTTGGAGAGCCCAGTGGTAGAGTGGCAGGGTTAGAAGGTGCAAGTCCTTCTACTATGATGACATTCAGGAGAAACTGAAGGCACTGCCACCTGGCTAGCAATTAAGTATCTGCAGTGAACTTAGGCATTCACCACTGAAAATGAGTAAAGGACCTGCATTAAAAAGATAACTGGGCTTTCCGTGTAATATATAAAAGGAGGTAATGAAATTAAATCCTTGCCCATCTTATCCAGATTGTGCTGGCCTCAGCCAGTTGTTTGGCTTTGGGCAATGACCCAGAAATTAAATGTTTTACCCACAGAGAATTAGAATTAAAACACACCTGAGACGTCTCTAGGCTGAAGTTCCATCCTCAAAAGTGTGGAATTGGTTTTACACACAGTGTCAACAACTATCCATCTTCACTATCGGTCTTATAAAATGTTTTCTCAGTCATTACAATAAAACCTTTAAATTTTTGAAATAAACTAAAAGCTAGGCCATGATGAACTGTGTGTTCCCTCTTTGCTTCTACCTGGTTATGTGTTTGATGAAGCCATTTAATCTCTCTGAAGTCAGCCTCCTCCCTTAAAGGAAGGCACTGGACTTAATATAACACATCTTATCCCTTTTAAGGCTGCATGGTTCTGTATGAGAGGCATGGTTCGTGTTCACTTTATATGTTTCTTTTTGCCTTCATACCCCCTTGTTGTTAGGCAAGACTATTAGACTTTTTCTTGCCAGTGGGCTTTGAGTAGAGGTGATATGGTTCACTTTCAGGCAGAAACATGGAAGTACAGGGTGAGAACACCATGAAGACCCCCCTTCACAGTAAACATGATGGTTGTACCTTCCACATGCTGCACTCTCAGATGGTAGAACCTCCACTGGCCTAGGTCCCTGAGTGACAAAATAGAACAAAGTTTATCTACCAAGTACTCGAACGTGTGGTCTGAGTGAGAAATGAATCTTTACTATTATAAGTCACTGGGTTCTGTAGGGTTTAGGGTTGAGGGTTTAGGGTTTAGGGTTCTTACTATAACATAATCTATCCTGTCCGAAGTATTAAATATTTTTAAATCATTCTTAAAAGGATTTCTGAACATAGCACATTGCCTGTCCCATTTTTTTATTTCTGTGTTATGCAAGTTATGCAAGTCAGTCACGTTCTTTTTTTTAAGATTTTATTTATTTATTTAAGAGAGAGAGCGAGAGAGCGTGTGTGCAAGAGCACAAGTCGGGGGGAAGGGGCAAAGGGAGAAGCAGACTCCCCACTGAGCAGGGAGCCCGATGTGAGTCTCCATCCCAGGACCATGAGATCATGAACCAAGCAAAAGGCAGCTGCTTAAATGACTGAGCCACCCAGGTGCCTCAAGGCTGTCAAATTCTTTCTTTCTTTTCTTTTTTTTTTGTAAGATTTTTATTTTTATTTTTATTTTTATTTTTATTTTTATTTTTATTTATTTGACAGAGAGAGACACAGCGAGAGAGGGAACACAAGCAGGGGAACTGGGAGAGGGAGAAGCAGGCTTCCCGCCGAGCAGGGAGCCCGATGTGGGACTTGATCCCAGGACCCCGAGATCATGACCTGAGCCGAAGGCAGACGCTTAACTGACTGAGGCATCCAAGCACCCCAAGACTAATATTTTAATAAATGTTTTTCCATTCAACCCTAACAACTGCTATGTGAGTTTGTGGAAGAAATTATCACTCCCTCTCTTCTGTAGTTAGGGTGATGTTGCTGACAGATGGCAAACCCAAGACAAAAATCTAGTTTTCCCTATTTTCATCAGGCAAACTCCACTCACCTTTATGACTTCAAGTCTTCCTTAACCTGTTGCACCAGGACAGAGTCTCCAATTGCTTTGTAACATAGTACTTTTCTTTCTTTGTACTTTTCACAAATTGAAATACTTTATTTTATAATTATGCAGTAAGCACTACATAAATGAATGACACATTTTGTTAACCTATTGCTTTTTTCGCCTGAAATTTCTTTACTGTGCTGCTGCATTGTTTTAGGTTGCTCAATCTGATGATAAAATTAAATTCTTTTCTTAACAAATATATGGCTAAATTCACTTCTATTTTCACTTTTTCTGAATAAGTCGGAGAAAGGTGAGAAGATACATATCTTTAATACCATCTTAGGATGCAGTTTTTTTTTTCTTCCAAGGTATGTTCCCTCATAGCAGCACTCAGTCATTAATAACTGTATTAAATATGGAAGGTAAATGTTTATGTCTGTTTCTCTTCCTTTTTGTTAACTTGTTTGTTGCTGCTAACTCACATGAAAGGCTGGATTGGCATGCTATAAGCACTACAAAATAATTTGTCACTGTAGTTAAACACTGTTAAATATTTCAAGGTTTTTCTGACATCAGGGAGCTCTGTGTCTCAAGAGCCTCTGAAAGAAGTATTTGTTGAAAGTAAGCCTTTCTTTACTTGTCATATACAACTTGAAATTTCAGAATTACCTTCATGGAAGGCAGTACTACCAGTTTCCTTTCTCCACTCCTTACCCTTGCAAGACTGTGGCTAGTTTGATTTTTTTTTTTTTTTTTGACCCGTATTTGACCCTGTCACTTCCCTGTTTAAAAACCTTCCAGAACTATCCTGTGGTTATAGGGCAAGTCCAAACTTCCCAGTCTTGCCCTTGTCATTCTCCAAACTGATGACAAATCTGTTTCCCGGTCACTTTCTTACTCTACCCCTAAATCCAAGTCTGTGTTCTTGCTGTCTCCTATATCTCTGTCCATGTCATTCCCATTTCCTTCTGTTCTTAGCTTGTTTTCATCCTACCTCATTCTACTTGATTTTTTCATTTTATTCTACCTCATCTTCAAATCAGGAGCTCAGTCACTACCTGCCCAGAAATCTTTCCCGGTCTTGTTTTCCCCATCTGTAGCTGGAAGTAGCCTAACCCAGGCCAATCATGTACCCTCATTTGAATTTCTCTGAACTTAGCCGCAGTGTCCATTTATGCTTCCCCTTTTGATTCACAGTATTTGGTATAATCTTTAAACATTCTGTGTATCCAGTAACATATAATAAAATAAGGGCATAAAGTGTGATTGACACCTTTAAAACTAGCCTTAAATGTGTTGAAAATGGAAAAAAATAAACTTTTAAAATAATCTCACATTTTAAAAAGTCTGCTCAGCAAATGATTGATTTGGGGATTGTGAGATTTTACAAAATGGGATTTCTTGATGAGCAAAGTAAAATATAGAAGTACTTTCCCCTAATTATCACTAGTAAGTGTAGTAAAGGAAAAAAAATGGGTTGTTGTATTATCTATCAAATTCTTATATTTTATAAGTAACAGCATTATCAATTTAAAGCCATAATAAAGCCATATATGCAGGCATTTAAGGTAGAAATTGGACAGATTCTTTATAGATAAAAGTCAAACTTGGAAGTTTCATTTTTTTCAACTGTATCTGTGGTATTCTTAATTTTCTTTCTAACAAAGTAGAATTCGTCACTCTGTGGAATTTCAGTTTGAGGAGGATTTTACAATTAATCAGGATGGCATGACTTTTTCCATTTTGTTCCAGTGATTACTATAAAAACCTATCCATGAAACCGTCTAAAGAAGCGAAAGTATTACTTTTACCTGCCATCTAGAAAAAAAAAACAAAAACAAAAAACCATTAGGTTAGGAGCAGCAACAAGAAATAGCAGACAAACTGGTGTGGAAAGCATAGTTTTCCCTTTCTCAAATGATAATTTTCAGGGAAAAAGGAAAAAAGAAATTTTTTGAAAGTGAATGCAGTTTTTAAGTGAGCACAGATAGCAGAATTTAGTTTCCTTAAACTCACAAATCTTGTTATGTAGCTTCTTTCAGGAAAAACAGAAATGAATACAAATGATTTTTAGCATTATAAACTAGCATAAATTTGGACAAAAATCAAATATTTTGCTGTGTTCCTTGATTAATTTACTTGATTATTTTTCTTTTATCATGCACACATATTTAGTAATTTAATTATGTATATTAGTTCTCCTCCTGTGCTTTTTACAATAGTTCTTTGGCCATGCTAACTATCAAAAGAGGAGAGGTTGGCTTCCCAGCTTCAAGGACTCTCTGTGATGACAGGCATAGAAACTTGGTTGCCGCACTCTTGAGTCACACAGGCAATTTCTCCTTGATCTAATACTTTTAAATTTGGGGCAGACCCTTCAGAACCTGAAACTCTGGAGATGAAACATTTAGGCAAAAAGAGGTTTATAGTCCTTGAGATTCCGTATCCACACATTCAATCTCTTTCTCTCTCAATACCTCTTTTCATTGATGTAAAAGCATTGACTTAATTTGCAGAGCAGAGGACATCATTAACTGCAGCTTCAGATAAAGCATTTCAAAAAAAAAAAAAAGTTCTAAAGCAGAAAACTTACAACACTCTGAAAACTTGAAACTTTTAACTTTTCCCATCATTATTCCGAAGTTCAAAATCAAAAGTGAACTTAAACTTTAAAAAAAAAAGTTTGTGTATTCATAGAACATGATTTCCCACAAGCCTCTCCTTAATTATTATTTTATAAGTTGCATCTTTTATTGGGCAGGATGCCATTAAAGAAGTCCTTGGAGAACTTACTAGCACTGTCATCCTGATTCAGGTTGAGTGTCCTTAATTTTAAAGCTTACATGCGCATTTTACTTCTGAGTTCAAGTGTTCTCAGCTTAAATAAACTCATAATTGTATTTATGGTGATGAATTCCATCATAAATGTAGGCACTTGCTTATATAATACCGGTGGCCCTTCAGTTCTTTTTAATTGAGAATAAAAATCTTAATTCACATATTCAGATTCAAATCTATTTTTTTAATACCTGCTGCTACTACCTTGTTCACACAGTCAATATTTCTTTCTTGGATAGGTACAAAGCTTTCCAAGTCTTGAGAATCTATCATACATTCTTTATCATGAATCCAGAGTGATTTTCTAAAATACAGCTTTGATTATATCATCCTCTTGCTTAAAACTCTCTCATGCCTTTGTGTTGCTAGGATAATGTCCATACTCTTCATAAAGGCAGCGAAATCCTTAGTCAGATGCTCCCTTTGTAAATGCCTGGAACATAATAATTGTCGTCCAGCCATCCGTTGTATCTCAAGTGTCTAGTAAGGTGTCTAGCAATTCTAAACACGCACTTAGGTTGGAATGACCATTTGTAGAATGACTGTTGAAAGAGTCATGAAAGTAGAATTATCTCATGTGCTACATTTCTTTTAAGATTTATTTACTTGAGAAAGAGAAAGCGAGCACTCTCACATGGGTGGAGGGACAGAGAGAGAGAGAATCTCCAAGCAGCCACCCCCCTTAGCCTGACATGGAACTTGATCCCAGGACACTGAGATCATGACATGAGCCAAAACCAAGAGTGAGACACTCAACCGACTGAGCCACCCAGGCACCCCTACATTTCTATATATATTATCTTCCATCATTAAAAAAAAAATCCTCTGGTAACTTAACTGTATCTGTCTTTTCAAAATAACATTACTTAAAAAGAAGTTTTTTCTTTGTTTTTCAATATACCAGTAACTTTTGTTTTCTATATACCAGTAACTCCTGTGAATTTACTGAAGTTCCCCTGTTGTATTTTTGCTATATATATATATATATATATATATATATATATACTGTTATTTTACTACTCTTATAAAAATTTTAACAATCATACTTAAAGTGTAAAGTCAATCAATATCTTTATCTTACTTCCAAACAGTGTAAATATGCCAGAACAGCTTAATTTATATTTCTCTGCATCCAATTTATGTACTCTTGTTGCCTGTTTTTTTAGATTTATCTTGTTTTTTTTTTTTAATTCCATGAATCTGACATTATATGTATGGTTTTAATTATTAGTTTAAATTTACCCATATAGTTACCAAATTCAGTACGTGCCATCTCATCTCACATTAATTTGTAGAATTTTGTTGTTTATGTTTCTTAAGTACACCCATTAGCAATCTCTATAGTAAAGTTCTTTTGGTGTCAAAATCTATCAGTTATAATTCTGAAAATGTCTTCATTTTGTCCTTGTTCTTGGAAGATACCGGTAATGGATACACAATTTAAGGTTGACAGTTTTTTTGTTCTTAGTCCGTTTGGTGATGTTAATCAACTATTTTCTGGATCTGTCATTAAAAAGACAAACATCAGTCTAATTGGTATTTTTTTTTAGAGGGATAGCCTTTTTTTCTCTTGCTGCTTTTAGATTTTTTTTATAAACTGAATTTTTTGTACATTTTAAACAGATATTAAACATAATTATTTTCTATTTTGTAATCATTCCAGTATCTAAAGTCTTTGTTGTTGTTTTCTGTTTTGTGCTCTTACTGCTGGCTCTTGTTCTGCCTTCTGTTCCCATATATTTAATGATTTTTTAATTGTGGTTTCGAATTCCTTGGAATTTCATTTGTGTTAATTCTTTGATAACTAAGTTAAAGTTGGTTTCCTCCAAAATATATTTGTAGTTGAATTTGCCACATACTTGAAGGCAGTAAATTTCTTAAACATCTTTTTAACCTTAAGGATTTTCAGATCAAATAATACACCACATTCGGGCAATGATTACTTAGGAATTCAGATTATGCATTCAAAGTTCATGGAAGCTTTTGTTTTTGTTTTTATTTTTTAATTTCCATTCTACCCAGTGTAAAGATCAAAATGAACAATTATCTTTTCTATATGTTTAGTTTATTTCTAGTTTACCTTGGGCCCCCCCAGCTTTATATAGAATCTCTGTTTACATTATATACTCAGCTCTGGCATTGTCTCTTGCGCCTTAATCAATGACAAGTTCATTTTCACTAGAATTTGAAAGAAACCCCAGGGCAAAAGCTGACCTCAGTGTGAGCTTCTCTCTCTGACTTTCCACTTTTACTTTGTTTGGAGGCCTCTGAATATTTATTTTTAAATTTCTCCTTAGCTCAGCAAAGCTTTTAGAGTGTTTTGTTTTAATATATTTTAGCTAGCATTATTAGTTGTTTTGACAGGAGGTTTATTCAGGTTATCTCTTTAGTCATGCTTCAGGAAACAGAATTTTCTCCTTGATGCCTTCTTGCTAAAATCTCTTGCCTATCTTTATGAAATTCCCAATGGCAACAATTTCTTTAGAAAAGGGACACTTTCTAATCTAGGATTATTTGCTTTCTCTGTCTACTCTGATAACAATTGACCAAAAAAATTCTTCTTAACTTTCTACTCCTTGGGTTTCCACTGCAGGACACTCTCATTGCCTTCCATAATTCTGACTCACAATTCTCAGCTTTTTTACTGAACCATCTTTTTTCTGTGGACTCCTTTATTTTTGTTGTTCCCATGTGTGATGATTAATTTTTTGTGTCTACTTGCCTAAGCTGTAGTGCCCAGTTACTAGGTCGAATGCCAGTCTAGATGTTGCTGTGAAGATACTCTCTAGATGTGATTAACATTTAAATTAGTAGTTTTGAATAAAGTAGATTTCCCTTCATAATGTGGGCTGGCGTCAGCCAATCAGTTGATGTTGGCCTTAAGACTGAGCTCTCCCAGGGACACCTGGGTGGCTCAGTCGGTTGAGCATTTGCCTTCGGCTCAGGTCATGATCCCAGAGTCCTGGGATTGAGTACCACGTCGGGCTCCCTGCTCAGCTGGAAGCCTGCTTCTCCCTCTCCCTCTGCTCCTCCCCCTGCTTGTGCTCTCTCGCTCTCTGTGTCAAATAAATAAAATCTTTAAAAAAAAAAAAAAAGACTGAACTCTCTCAAAGAAGGAATTCTGACTCCACGTTGCCTTCAGACTTAGGACTGCTTCAAGTCTTGCCAGCATTTCCAGCCTGAAGGCCAGACCTACAAATTTGAAACTAGCTGTCCCCACAGTCACATTAGCCAACTCTTAAAAATTATTTAAAATCCATATTTAATAAATTTAATTAAAACTAAATTTTAATATGACTAGTGTGTGTGTGTGTGTGTGTGTGTGTGAGTGTGTGTGTGATTTGTTTCCCTGGAGGATCCTAGTACAGATGTTTGTACTTGGAAGTAGGGTTCTGCCCTAACAAATATTTAAAAATATGGAATGGTTCTGGAATTGGCTAACGGATAGAGGCTGAAACAGTTTCGAGGAGGATGATTTAAAAAAAAAAAGAAAAAAAATGGCCTTACAGAGGTTGTTGGTAGAAACTGGAATTCAAGGGAGATTCTGGTGAGGGCTCAGGGAAAAAAAAGACGAGAGTTATAGAGAAAGCTTCTTTTATCTTAGAGGATACATATGTCATCATGAACCTGGAAATACAAATGTTAAAGGAGCTTCTGATGAGGTTTCAGTTGGAAATGAGGAACATGTTATTAGAAACTGGAGCGGAGGAGATTTCTAAGCGATATATTGATGATGCAGCTTGGTTTTTCCTTGCTGCCTATGGCAAAATTTAGGAGAGTGATAAATTGGAGAACAGTTAAGCAGTAAGAAAGTGGCACTTGATTTGGAAGATTCTCTACTTATCCAGAAAGTGTGCTCTGGAAACAGGAACTTTTGCTAAAGAGATAATGTATGCGACTCACGGATCCAGTCAACCATCTCAGGAAAAGATAGGTATAGAGATGCTATTATCCTGGAAAGATCTTGTGTAGTGGCTTGAGCCATGCTTATTATGCATCTCTACCTTCATGTCTCTTCAAAATATATCTAAATAAAAAGTTCCTATACTTATCATTTTCCTGTATAATTCATCTTGATTAAATACCTTCTTATTCACTGTCTCAATTTCAGATTAAACTTTCCCTCTGCATCACTGTCATATTTAGTTTATCCCAAAGCAAGTTTCAATAATTCTACCTAAATACTTCTGCCATCCTTAGTTCAGACTCTATATACCATGTTATAATAGCTAAAATTGGAAAGCAGCACTTTATAGCATTATTTAGATTTAAGTTTGAATCCTAGATGTCAGGGGAATTAAACTTCCAGAGTCCTTGTGTCTTTATTTATAAACATTTTTTTTTTCTAAAATTCAGGTCTGATAATGTCAGTTTCCTAATTAAAAACTAAATTAAAAAAACACTTAGCTTTCTAGCTCATAAGAAAATCTTTAAACTCTTTATATTAGCAAATGCCTTTATTTTCACAGCTCTTACACCTGCCTATTCCTCAAGTTTCTCTATTGTGCTTGCATCTTATGCACCAGTAACACCGAATTATTTTTATTTTCCTAAAAACAATGGATTTTTTAATGTGTGTTCTCTGTGCTCACAATGTCTTTCTGCCAGTTCACTTGCCTGGCATACACTTTTTAAAATCAAAGACAAGGATCCTCTCTTCTGGGAAGTCGTTCCTGAATTCATATACTTATTCATTTTCTCTACTCTTTGTAAACAATGGCCAGTGTCTGTTAGAACATGTATTGTATTTATATGTTTACATATATTTATCTTAGGCAATAATGTGAATTTCTTGAATGTAAGGATTGTGGTTTTCATTTTGATCAGAAGACATGGATATTGTTTCAGAGTCAATAATTCCTCATCACTTGAGTGAATGAGCATAGTGATTACATACAAACTAAATGATTCAAGTTAGGTCATGGATTGAACCTAAGTGCTGGGCAAACTATAGTTTGCCATTAGGGCTCGGTAACCATAAGACATTTTTGGAGGACCCAAATTAAAATTTAAATCATAATTATTTAAGTGACAATGATTAGGTACTAATTAAGTCATATATGTAAATGTAGTTGTATATAGTAGCTATGATTAAAAACATTTAGTCCTCTATGATATTGAGAAAATAACCAGGGGTTTCTCAATTCTTTATTATGCTTATGTTTTCCAGAAAAAAATATATACTCATATTAAGTCATTGTTAAGGATGCTGAGTCACAAGTCACTTATTTTTACATGATGACTGTCTATATCTCTGGTTGGAGTCATATGTATTGATTTTGAAATTTAAATAATTTAATCATAATTTCCAACTTTGTAATGAAGGGGCTCCTCCTTATAATCTTAAAGTATAGCAACATTCACAACCCTTGCTCTGTTATCAAATTGTTGTATACCTTGAATATTCATATCACTTCTGGTCGCCTCATTTATAAGATGACAATAACAATGTTAACATATACTACCTCCCAGTAATGTTGCAAAGTTTAATGAGACAATACATGCTGTTGAAACACTGAAAATGTGAGAAAACACTTTAAAATATTGTAAGCATTTTTGTAAGACTATCTTTTTTTAGCTTCAAGAGCTGTATGTTATGTTTTCCTTGGACTGGTTATTTATAAATAAAAAAATAATAAAAACTAATATTTTTTATTTTTGTTTGAACCATGTAGCATTCCATAAACTTATACAACTGGAAAAAAGAACGTCTAAAATCCATCAGAATCTGAATCCATCAGAATTCATTAACTTACTAGGGGTTAGATGATATCAAATCATCAGGGGAATTTTAATTTCATAACTCCATTTTCATGCTGGCATCTGTACCAATGCAAAGATACTTGTAATGGAACTGCCATGAATGGAGGTGTTTTACAGTCTAAAAATATTCTGTTTTAGGTAAATACTCAGATTATTTTAATGTTACATGGTTAATCAACACTTTTTTGACTTGTAGAATATTTTATTGTATGTGAAACCAAACCTTCTTTTCTTTATAAAGCAGAGTTGTTTTGACTTAAAAAGATCCATTCCAGAATCCAGATGCTTCATACTGCCCAATGAGATAGATGTAGGGAAGTTCACCAACGCTTGTTAAATGCTATCATCTTCAATTACCCTCCAGTTATTAGAGTTTCTTAAGAAAACCTGATTACTTCCCTTTTTACTAAAAGTACCTGTACCATTACCATGTGTCATAGATGCACTGTTCTGTCAGTGTGTTTTCTTCTTCTCCGTTGCAGTCCTTTTGGTCATTATGAGCTGTTGGCTGAGATTTAACTCTCTCTGCATTTCTGCACATGTGGAACAGAAGTCAAGTCCCTGAGCACATTTCAAAGCTGCCGGTTTGCCCTTGATGTTTTAAGTTTTCTTTTTTTCTAGGGGGGAGAGATTGTGATACTGAAGATGGTCATGCTTCCTGCATTGCTTATTCTTCATGATATTCCAATTAGCTATAAGGGAAATCATATATATCATATATGGTAGAAGAATGCTTTCTTACTTCAAAATTTTAACAGCCTTGAAACATATCTATTCAGTCACATTCTGGGCATTAATTAGTCATAGCTGAATTTGGCTGAGATTGATCTTTTGTCTATATTAATTGCTCAAATTAAAAATAATCATCTTAAATGCAGTATTTGGGTCTTGGAATCAAGTACTAAGTGAACAATTCATTTTGTGCATTTTGAAATGACCACGATGCATTTGATTTTGTGTTTCCTCTGGAAGAGAAGGGCAGTATATCACAAGGAATTAACAGGTTGCATCAAGACATTGACTTAATTCAAACTTTAATCATACCAAACACATCATACAACATTGTATTGCTTGTAATGATTGAATTCATTGATTACTTTTTCTTAGTTGAATTGTGTACCCAGCCTATACATATAGTCAATATCATTTCTACTCCCAATCTAGTCATTTTTAAAATTATGAAAATAAGGTTTTGTTTCTTTGGTATTGATACAAAAGGTTTGCTAATCTTTGACTACTAATTATGAGAATGGTTGAAGGTAACTTTGAGAAAGTTTGTTGAAGATTTCAGTTGCTAAGCAAAGGATCCTGCATGTTAGTACTGTAAATAATGGGAAGCCACTGAAAATATTTGAAGGAAGGATATATTGGAAAAGGGGGGCTTTTTTTCAGCTTTATTGAGATATAATACATTGAAATATACAACACTATATAGTTTAAGGGGTACAATGTGATGATTTGATACATGCGTATATTAAGAAACAACACAGTAAGACACATTGTGTATATGTGTGTGATAATAACAATTAAGATCTACTCACTTAACAACTTTCAAATATATAATTCAGTACATATAGTTCACTATAGTCACAAGCTGTGCATTAGATCCCTGGAACTCCTTCATTTTATTCCTGGATGTTTGTACCCTTTGGCCAACATCTGCCCATTTTCCATATCCCCCAGCCCCTACCAACCATCATTCTACTATATTTCTATAAGATTGGCTTTTTTTTGGATTCCACATATAAGGGAGATCGTACAGTCATGCAGTATTTGTCTTCTGTTGTCTGACTGATTGCACTTAATGCCTAAGAGGGTTTTTTTTTTTTAAGTTGGTAATGGATATGTACATATCTGAGTTAATTGAATTGCTTGCATATGACCGAGTTCACAAATATGCTCGCAAAAATAAACTGGCTTATAGTATACACATGGAGGGGGTCAGGGAGTCATGAAAGGCATATTCAGCAACTAGTGGAGCCTTGGCCATGCCTAGGATTCCTGCAATTTTAAGAGTCTAAAATTGTTGCAGAAACTGGATGCTGGTTGAGAATTATCAAGGATGTCAAGAGGCCTTGAGAGCTATGGGGAGCCCCTAAGAGAGGTTAATATATATGAACAACTACCTTGTTTAAGAATATGACCTGCACAGGGCGCCTGGGTGGCTCAGGCGGTTAAGCGCCTGCCTTCGGCTCAGGTCATGATCCCAGCGTCCTGGGATCGAGCCCCGCATCGGGCTCCCCGCTCAGCGGAGAGCCTGCTTCTTCCTCTCCCTCTGCCTGCTGTTCTGCCTACTTGTGCGTGCTCTCTCTCTCTGTCAAATAAATAAATAAAATCTTTAAAAAAAAAGAATATGACCTGCACAAAGGATCTCTTTAATTCTTGAGTAAAGTGCATTTTTATTAAAACTCTGTTGATTTTTTTCAACTTTTATTCATTGAACAAATATTTACTGATTGCTTACTGCATTACAGGAAATTTAGGACATTCAGTAAATGTTGTAAACTAGGTGTAAAAAGCTTCTTTCACAGGACTTGTAGCTGGGTGGGATGGTGGGTGGGGAAGGCAATAAACCAAGGCACCTGGAGATCATGGTAACCTTTATAACAATAGGTTTAGTTGAGTGGAAGGAACAGAGGTAGGATGAGTTGAGAAAAGAACAGTATGTGAGGCAGTGGACATTGTGTTAATAGACAATTCCTTGAGAAATTTTGTTGCAAAGAGAATGGAGAATAAGGCCACACATGGAGGGCAACATGTTGTACAGGGAGTTTTCTTTAGGATTTTTGAACATTACTGGATATGAAAAGTCTGAAATTTGTCAAGATATTTATAATGGTTTTGGTTTCATTAATAATCTTTAACTTTTAAAATTTAAGCTAGCATAATTTCTAATGCCACTTGAAGTCTTAAATAGACAACTATATTAAAATAAAATAAAATAAAATGATGTATATGGTCAATAGGTTTTGATGCTTAGAGAATTTCCCAAATTATAAAGGAAACAATAGGGTTGGATATTATTTTGAAAAGAAAAAAATCCTATGAAAAATTTTAACCAACATTTATATTATTTTAAAAGTTTAATGTTATGAATTAGCTTTGACTTTTCCCCAGTTGTAGACAGAAACTATTACTTGCTATTCTCAAAAGGGGGTGCATGTGTGTGTTTATAATAAATATGCTGTATACTAAGTACAAAAGGCATGAAAATATTTTCAAATATAAGTACTCAGAAATTCTATTTCAGGAAGATACAAAGCTGTAAAGTTCTGTATTAAATAACTGAAAATGTGCCCCTTTATATTGTAGATGACCTCATTGCCAGTGTGAAAAATATTAGTAATCTGTACTTTTGAAACACATTTATTTTTATTACTTTTCCTTTATCATGATAAGTGTAAAAATACCATTATAGATCACAAAGCTATAATAAATGTTAAAATGGATTCTATCTCAAGTTCAACCATGTCATAACAAAAATCCAAATAGAAAAATATGTCTTTAATAACAGTTTCTACCACAAATCTGAATATACCTAAATCTTAATTCTTACTTTGCTTTGCAGTTTTATATTAATTTGCATATCTGTTATTACTTGCTGGTATGCTTGAATGCTGCTACATTTTTATAAATTTTATCCTTCCTCATGCTCTTAATATGTATTTGTTGTATGCCATTTCCAGTGTCTCTTGTAAACAAGATATTTCAGTGTGACTTTTTCACTTAATGAATATTTTACATGAGTCAGTCAAACCATAAACATTCTTTTCTTTCCCAATCTGCTCCATGACATGAAAAATACTACAAAAGGTAAGTCTGCCAGAAGATAGCCGTCTTAATGAGTTGCAATTTTCAAGAAACAGTAATAATCATTAGACACAGATCCCTGGAAACCTAAGGCAACAACATTCACCTGAAAAATAACACAATTCAATTATAAAGAAAGTTTCTGTATGTAAAAGCATTAATTTCCCATTTTCATACTTTCCACTGCCATTTTGAAGTCATCATCACTTTATTGCACCTCTAGTTTTGCTGGCTTACCAAATGCAAACCTGCTTTCATAAGCACTAGCAACATCTGTAAAAATATGAATTACGAGTGCCCCAAGAGAGATATTGTTGTATCATTATAATTTTAATACAAACTACATGATGAGGCACTATTAGTACTATGATACGTAATGCTACATTTCTTTAAAGAGAAGTCATAAAATAAATAGAGGAAACATTGGCTCTTGATTGATATATCAAAGCAGTTGATAAGTTAGTAAACTTACTTTGGGTGGAGTAATATGGACAAAACAATCTAAAATTTAAAAGAATTTTATAGACATACAATAAGCTAAGCCAGAGGTTCAGCAATCCAATACAGGCTCCAAATGCATGTTTATCTCATCACTTAAAATGTTATGTGCTTTCATTTGACTACAGAAACCCAAGCATTTATGGGCATTTTAATTGATTTTAGGTTTAAGACATTTTCGCTGAAAGACTCTCAAGAGAAAAACATCTCATTTTGATAAGCAATCTCCCAGGCTTGCACTCACCCAGCATTACTCATTTACATACTGTACTGTACCCATATTATAGATAAAATGATCAACTTGAAATAACTGACTCTGTGCTGGCAGTAAAAGGCATGGTATAGGAGAATTTGGAAGACAGACTAGGTTTCTCCCATTTTACAGTAAGTTGGAGATTTGCACCTTATATTTGATGGTATGATTTTTATCCCCTCCACTCTAATTTTGTGTTTTTAAAAAACATTTATTTTCCTCAGTAAAATGACCAGGGCATTGAAAAAATAATAATAACTGGATTAGAGATGAGAGATTAAATTTAAAATCAAGATTAACTACTTCCATAGCGTGCAACAGTTAACCATTTAGAAAAATCCATGTCTAGGTTTATCTTGCTTGCTTGCTTGCTTATTTATTTATTTATTTATTTATTTATTTATAAGATTTTATTTATTTATTTGACAGAGAGAGACACGGTGAGAGAGGCAACACAAGCAGGGGGAGTGGGAGAGGGAGAAGCAGGCTTCCTGCAGAGCAGGGAGCCTGGTGTGGGGCTCAATCCCAGGACCCTGGGATCATGACCTGAGCCGAAGGCAGATGCTTAACGACTGAGCCACCCAGGCGCCCCTATCTTGCTTATTTACTACGTATTTGCATATTTGTGCAAATACAGCTGCAACATAGACCACATGGCTAAAAAAATATCCATTAGAGGAAAGCAAAGGGTAACATAAATCTTGACCCACCCTAACCAAACAGACCCAGAAAGGATTTTTCTCCAAACACTCTCAATATACTCCTTCAACCCTAATGGTACAGTGTAGCTTCTTTTATTTTTATTTTTTTTAAAAATTTATTTATTTGAGAGAGAGCCCTGGAAAGAGATCTACAAGGTAGGGGAGGGGCAGAGGGAGAGGGAGGGAGAGAATCTCATGCAGACTCCCTGTTGAGCGCAGAGCCCCAAGGCCCATCAGATCATGACCTGAGATGAAACCAAAAGTCAGACACTTAAAGGACTGAGGGATCCGGGTGGCTGGTGTAGCTTCTTTTAAATCAGAGCACATCACTTCTCATTTTACAAAGGAGAATGAATAATTAGGAAATGGAGATAAGTTTTATCTTTGAGTTTCTTAAATTGCTAACAGATATCTTCAGTTTTCATTCAATTTTAAGTTCTGTTCATGATGTGTCAAAGAAAAATTGCACCAGACAAGTTAAGCAGGCCAGGAAGACTCCATTCAAGACTGTTGCAATAGGGAAGAGAGATTGAACTCAATTCCTCCCAAACAAAAGACTGGAATGTTTTTGAGCACTTAGGGTGAGCTCAAGTAAAAGTACTAAAGGGATGGTGGTAGGGGGAGGTTGGTCATTGTGATTAGGCCTTCTTTGTTATTTATATTTATGGAAATTAGGCTCCTCTATTCAATACATGTGCGTGAATACACACACACACACACACACACACACTCTCTCTCTCTCTCTCATACACTCCCACACTCCCACATGCATGCACATGTGCACACACGTGTATAGTTTTCTTTGATGACTACATTTCAAAAGGATGGCTTCCAGGACCTTTAGAATGACATTCCTGGGTTGTAAACCTGGCAAGAGGCTGAAAGAATATTCACATCTCAACAGGGCAGAGAAAGAATTTATATTTGAAAGTTTTCTGAAGCATATGCTCTAAGGAAGGGGAGCTCAAGAAGCAATAGTTAGGAAGAAAACTGTCTAAAGTTTAGTCATGCTGAGGGGAATATTGTCTTGGTCAGAAGTCAAATATAGAAATTGGAATGTATTTTCTAGTATTCAGTGGTAGTTGTAGGGAATCTTATATGTGCATTTCTCTTTCATAAGAAAAATACCATTCAAATTCTGTAGTAGAATAGGTGCCATTGGTTCTACTGGTATAAACAATGCCTTTTTTATATAACAGAAGTCAGTTTACTTAACTATAAGGAGAGGGATAATAGTACCTTCATATGGTTGATTATCACTGGGATTAAATAAAAATATACGTAAAACTATTATGACAGTTCAAGATCATAGACTGTACTCTTTAGATACAGGATAGCTGTTAGATGTCACTAATGAGTATATTAGTCTCTAGATTCTGTTTGAAAATTATTATATGATTGAATATTATAGATTATTATGGGGAAAATATTTAGGTATTTTTGTTTGAAAGATCTATTAAAACCAACTTTTCTATTCACTATATATAGCCATTTGTAACTTCATTTTTATTTGGGATATTTTATTTGGGATATTTTACTTCATTCTAAGTGTCAAGTGCCTGTCTCTTTGTAATGTTTATACTGTGTTTTCCCAAGGCCCTGTAAGTCAAAGGAAATGACCAAGGCTGAGGGGAAAACCTAGTAATCTCTAAGGCTATAGAGCTTTTGAGGACACAAGGCCTTCATTCATCTTCCTTTTCTCTTGGCTACCTGATGGTTTCTGTGCTTTCCTCAACGACTAAAGCAAGCAGGTGTTGAGGTCCCTCGTTGCCACACTCTGCCCTTGCTATCTGGAGGTCCCAGGGTTATCTGCTGCTCCTGTGGCTTCCCTTCTCTAACCACTGCCGGTCTTGAGGCTTACACTTCTGACATCTCTGCTCTCCTTGATTACCTTAGCTACTGTCTCTTGACTCTTGCTACTGGTTTTACCTTTCATCTTACCATTTTCGTCTCCTATCCAGTGGTTATAAATTCATGTTGACTTCTCATTGGTGTTTTGTTTCTCTCAGTGTGGAGAATTCCTCTTTGCAATTTAAGATCGTTCCCTAGGAATGACATAAAAGAAGGTGTTTGCCTACTAGTTCATGTTCAAGGGAGCAAATATAGACTGTGGTTACCTGGAGTCAAAGAGCATGAGTATAAATCTTCTCCTTCAGAACCACCTCTGCTGTTCAATAATTAGGCCTCATGCAGACACATGATGTTGGTAAGACTAAGGCACAGAACCTCTAGCAGTCTTCTGATACCATTGCTCTGATACTCATAACTAAATATTCTGTCTGTTAATTTAATAGTCTAACCTCCTAAGAAATACAAAATCATTTGATCATTAACCACCATAAGGAGCACCTGTTTTAGATGGGTATGTTTGTTTTGTCTTGGCTCTGATTTCTGGTCCACTTAGCTCTATTCAAGAACAGAGATTTGGGACTGATGGCCAAGGAACAAGTTATTCTAGGAGCTGGCCTGTGGGTATGGCAGGACCTTTTTATGGAAGTCTTCTCCATGGTCGTCACAAAAGACAGAGAATGTAATTGGCTGGAAAACTATAGTAGCTCCATTAAAGGGTAAAATGTGGATGAAAGTAATTTGGGTAAAATTTTCAACCTCCTAACATAGAGTAACATGTAGAGGTTACAGACTAGCTCTTCCCATGAAAGGGCAAACTTCTCTAGCCTTCAGGTCTCTTCATTTAATGTTGCTACTGCCAGTGAAGCTGCTTGACTGGGGCAAGAATTATCAAATTTTTCAAGGAGCAACTTTTGTCATTCTCATAGCAGATTTTTCTGGATTTTCATCCTCTCCTGATTTTTTTCCAGGGAATATAACCTTTAGGCTACCTGCTAACCAATGTGAGGTACTAGATCAATCTCAACATGTTTGTGAGCATGCTTGCTGAAAATTTGAATCAATATGAGTTTTCCAGAATCACTTTTCTTTGTGTACCATGTTCCAGTTGAGTTCAGGGTCAATGCCTCCCTGAGTCCATTTCTGCATTCCTCCACTACAAAGGCTGCTCATGAGGCAATGAACAGTATCAGCATTCATAATGATACTCCCCATGTCCATAAAGCAGTTATCCAAAACAGAGCCCAGGTGGCTCAGCATCTTCTTCTCTCAGGTTGAGTTCCCTTATTATCCATAGCACTTCTGTTCCCTACTGTCCTGACTCCCTCTATTGAGCCTATTGCTTTCATTCCCTAAGAGCTTTAAGTTTCATTTTTTTTTCCACCATTCTAAAAAAAGACCTACAGGGTCCTACTGGAAAAAGAATTATTGTTTCTTTTCCTTGATAATTTAGTGCTCTTAAGATAGTAATGGGACTAAGGAACAGATTCTTTCTCACCATTTTTGTCCCATGACTTGGTTTTTATGGTACTTGAACATAATTACTATGCTAATTCACAAATATTATTACAGCCAAATCTTGAAAGCACTGTAAGCTTGGCTTTATTTATTAACAATCAAGATCAGCTAAAAGATGGGGAGAGCTGGGACCTGAACTCACTTCTGTTCCCATATTGCACGTTCTTCCCATGATATGATGGAAGTTCTTTTACAGTAATACTCTTACAACACTGTTGAGCACTGGAAGGGTAGGAGGTTATTTTTAAAAATTCCCATTCTTCTAACTATTAGCTATGCAGTATTTTCTCCACTTTTTCTTTACAAAAGTATCAAAGCAGAAAAGTTTCAGCTACCATCCATATATCCACCTAGATGTTGACATTGATATTTTACCATACATTCTTCTATCATCTAGTAAATTTTAGCTATGCAATTTTAACAGGCTGTTTTTTTCTTATTGTAGTACAGCTTCCCAGTCTGCAAAATGGGAATATATAATACCTATCTCATAGTTTTGTTTGATAATTACCTAGGACAACATTTATAATTGATCAGCAAAACTCCTGGAATAGGATGAATCATAATTTCAGTGAAAATGTTCTCCCCATGAGCAGTTTTCTTTCCAGTAAAGGGAAAAGGATCCATCCAGGAAAAAAGCTGCAAGTAGTTACATTCATCAAATACAGAACTTTCCCAATAGACAATGATTCTATTTTGAATGACTTTTTATTCCCTTCAGATTCTTTGGGTTAACAAAAAACTCATTTTAACTTCCTGATCTCAAAATATACAAAGTGCACTAACTCTATCCCAGCCATCAAGAATCCTCTGACTCCATGGTGAATATTCGGAGATGTTGAGTCTTACAGTACCATAAGGTTCTGGTCAGATTTGGATGTTGGATATACTGGCTCTTAAAATCAGTGTTTCATCAGGCCAGATGGTAAATAAGTTTTTCTTACCCTGACTAATGGTATTATTTCCTCTCCCACAGAGCCACTAGAGATATCGCATCTAAAAACATTCATTTAGGATAACCTTCACTTTTAAAGTTATTTGTTAGTGCATTTTGTAGGGATAAAGGACAGTCAAGGCCTCAAAGCTGAGATTACCTTAAGGTACACTAAGGTGACACTGATTAGAGAAGTGTATTTAAAAGTTTGTAAAGAATGAAAAAGACTAGTAGCAAAGCAAGACAGACCCAAGTTAATCCAGAATAATGATTTATTTTCTTAGATAACAGATTGAAATGTGATTACTTAGATTGTGTTATATAGCTAAGAAGGGGGAAAAGTTCCTTGATCTATATCCATCTTTACAATTCTGATTTGGAGAAATTACCTGAAAGAATAGGGGTTGAAAAATAAAAAGTCAATTAGGACCACACTTGACACCATTGGTCTTGAAAAAAAACATATCAGAAAATCTCTTGAGTCTCACCTCTAGCCCTGAACTCTATGGACTTTGATTTTCTCATCTGTAAAATTAAAATGTTGATAAAGTACTGTCTCCAATTTGATTACCAGTTTTGAAACTACATGGAGGAAGAATTGAAACCATAAACAGAAATATATCAGAAGACTTTGATTAATGGAAGAATATACTATTTTCTCCTATTTTATAGGCAATATTAACAAAAATTTATTGGGTGTAGAGAAACCAATAGAACAGCAGTAGTTTGTAGAGCAACAGCTATTATTATGCTATGTTAGTGGGCATGTAAATTTGTATAATTTGCCCGGCAGAATTTCAATGTTGGTAATAAGTTAAAACAGGAAATTGCATATGACTCATATGCCCAAAGAAAAGGAGTTGCATGGGCCTTCCGTGCGTGTTTTTATGCCCATTTATTTGCAGAGCATACATCTGAAAAGATGCATATGGAACAGTTACCTGTGGCTATTCAAAGAAAGTATTATAAAGAAGTAATGATAGAAGATACAAGGGTTTTCACATTCATTTAGGAAAACCTTTACTTGTAAAGTATTCTGCTGTTAGTTTGAACTTTAATATATTTTGTAGGAATAAAGGGCAGCAAAGCATCTTAAAACATGTTAAGGCAAGTGAATTGAAAAAATTCCTTTTTATTATGAGACATTATGAGAATGCCAGTTAACATGGTGAACTAAGCATTTTAATAGAAAAATTTGTACTTTCACTTCAAACAATAAAATAGAATGTCTAGATTGAACAAATGTGCTTGAAATCTTCAAAGATGTAAATTAAAGAATAGAAATCATCTAGCAATAACAGTATAGCATGAAAGAAAATAAATGGGTTTATTTTAAAGATACAAAAATTCTAGTTATTAAAATTGAATAAATGGGCAAGAATAATGGTCAACTAGTTACAATTTAAATGGGGAATTTGTGAAACGAAGATACAACTGAAAAAAGTTATTAATTCTGTAGCTGAGAGAAAAAAACATGGAAGAGAAAATCAGAATATTTGGAAGGATGGAATGAAATGGTATCACAATAGGAAAGAATGGAAGAAGTTAATATAAGAGATAATTACTGAGAAACATTCAGTATTACATACAATCAAGAATCCTCAGAATAATGTCACAAAAGAGTCCCCAAAAGGATAAGTCAAAATAAACACATAATGAGACACAACACAGTAAGATTGCAAAGCATTTGAGAGGGTATAATTCTGACCTAGTGATAGTGAAAGATCTCTTTAAAAAGACCACCCCAAATAAACTATAAGGATAAACATGGATGGATCTAACTACCTTAAAATTTGTGTTTAACAAAAGTCTCATCGGTAGTTGACAAATTGGAAGAAGTAATTTTCCTTCACTAAACTTGACAATAGATTAACATCTAGAATACACAAAGCACTTGTGGACACCAACAACAAAAGCCAAAAAAAAAAAAAGAGGCAGTAATATATGGTCAAATGATGTAATTTGCCAATTGTAAAAGATAAGATTGATTGATTGATTGATTTGTGACAGGAAGTAGGTTTTATTGGTGGGCATGAATAGGGAGGGGTCAGTGCCGAGAGTCTCATGAGTGTAGAGCCCTCCATTTGTCCAAGGGGACACGATTAGGGATGTATTTGACCCCACAGCCATCTGGGATAAGCCGCTTTTCAGCCACCATGTCTTCAAATTCATCCGCATTAAACTTAGTAAAGCCCCACTTCTTGGAGATGTGGATCTTCTGGAGGCCAGGGAACTTGAACTTGGCCCTGCATAGGGCCTCAATCACATGTTCCTTGTTCTGCAGCTTGGTACTGGTGGACATGATGACTTGGCCAATGTGGACCCTGGCTACCGTGCCCTGGGGCTTTCCAAAGGCACCCCGCATACCTATCTGCAGCCTAGATTGGAGATAGCATGAGGTCAGACCTCAATATCTACTGGAAAGGGCTGTCTCCAAGGTCCCTTAGGGCAACCCATACAATCAACAGGTTGCATACACTACCAAGGAGGCTACTGTTTGCAGCCATGGCACACTGGGCCCCCATGGACAGAGAGCACAGTTGGCTTAATTGGCTGCAGAGTAAAAGATAAGATTTAAAGATTAAGATACGAGAGGAATCAGAGAAAAGCAGATTATGTAATGAGATATTTCTTTTTATATCAAGAAAATTTTTCGGAGGATGCATAAAAATATACAGAGGAAAACACTTCTTGATGCTGCTGGCAAAGAACAATATTAGAAGCCATTCGTGAATGCAATCTGGTAGTACTGAAGGATAATAATATTTGCATATCCTATCAGACTATCACATTTGCTGGCATATTTTCCCAGACAAAATTTTTTCACATATTCAAAAGCAACATTAATATGTTGTTAATCTCCGTCTCTTTTTATCTTCACAGGGAACTGGTGGCAGGTATGGGCCACGATTAGGGAAATGTATTAAAAAGAAGAAGAGAAATTGTGCTATGAGTGTACTACATAGTAAGTGGGTACAATAAAATACAACAAAATGAGCAGATCATGAAAATAATTTTCAGTATAAAACATAATGAAATTTAGATCTTGCCACTATCAAAATCACACACACACAAATCTATGCAAGCATACATAAAAATTATATAAAATTTTATTAGAGAACATATCTATGAGAAAGAGAAAGTTAAGGCACTGTTCTGTTTTCTTGTGTATAAATCATGCTTTATTGTTTCCTTGCATTTCTCATCAGATTTGTTGAAAACTGGACATTTTTAAAAGTATAAAATTTAAAAAATTGGCAAACAGATTGTCCCTCCTCTTGAGGGTTTGTTGTTGCTGCTGCTTGTAGATGTTGTTTAGTTAGTAACCTTAATGAACTAATTTTGTAAGGCCTGTATTTTTGGTTGTGTGGCGCCACTGAAGTCTCTGTTCCATTAGCTTGGTGCTTGGCTAGCAGATGGGCAGAAATTTCCTTAAATGCTTGGGAGCAAAAAATAACTTTAAGCTTTTAAAGATGGTCTCTGTATTTATTGGACTATGCCTTTGAAGCACAGCTTAGCCTCTGCTTCCTGTGTGTACAAAGTCTAAGTTATCAGTCAGAAATAGAAGGTTAGGGCATTTTCAGGTATTTCCTGAGCATGTGTACAGGAGCCTGTGGCTTTCTAGTTTTCCAGGAATGTGTTGGAGCTTTTAAAAACTTACTCTCCCAAAACATCATTTTGTCAGCTTTCCTCTGCAACATTTTGGTTAGTCTCTTGTTTTCCCCAACAGTGATCCATTGCCCTAGGCAGTAGTGACTAACACGTTTGCCTCTAAAGGTTTTAGACAAATGCCCCCTTAGTAGCTACTCCAGCACTCAGAATGTTCTGAAAGGCCAAAGACAAGCCCTTTGGACATCCTCCACAGAGGCAGCACATAGGTCAAAATACACAAGCACAGTGCCTTGCAAATGAGGCCATTCTGCAACTTTGGATACTAGTACTTGTACTAGGAAAGTGGTTATTACTTTCAAGGCAACCCTTGAGCTGGGAAGGGAGGAATGGAACTAGGGTAGGTTAAATACCACAGAGTTCTTTATTCTTATTGAGATTCAGCCACATTTTCTTGATTATGAATTTCTCTGGTTGCTGTAAGATTTTCTTCCTATAAGGCACCTTCCTATAAGTTTCCAGAGTTCCAAAAAATTGATTCCAATAGCTTTTGCCAGTTTATTTGTTGCTTTTTTGGAGGTATAGACTTTTGGTACTTTTTACTCTGCCATTTTCACTGATGTCCAGAGCCATAGCATTTATTTTATTTTATTTTTTTAAAGATTTATTTATTTATTTGACAGAGAAAGAGAGAGAGCACAAGCAGGCGGAGTAGGGGTTAGAGGAAGAGGGAGAAGCAGGCTTCCTGCTGAGCAGAGAGCCTGATGCGGAGCTCAATCCCAGGGACCCTGGGATCATGACCTGAGCTGAAGGCAGTTAGTTGCTTAAGCAACTAAGCCACCCAGGCGCCCCAGAGAGCCATAACATTTAAAAACATGAAGAAAGCAGTTGAGTTATTTTCTGAATATATTTTTTAATATGAAGAAATTGAAATTAGAAATTAAAAATTTAAACAAGTATGCTTTGGCATGAATAAGCAGAATGTTTCAGATATAGACGTGTCTGAACATAGCATATAATCTAATCCATATTTGACATTATTAAAACATGACTAGCTAGAAGCTAAACTTCAGTAAGTTTTTTTTTGTTGTTGTTGTTGTTTTTGTTTTAAATAATCTCTACACCCTGTATGGGGCTTTAACTCAGGACTCAGAGATTAAGAGTCAAATGCTGTGCTGACTCAGCCAACTGGGTGCCCTGCTATTTCTTCATTTTTCTCCACCTCAAGCCTGGTTCTGTTTATTTATTTAATGACAAGGTTGAAAACACTGGCTTCAGTTTTGCATTATCTTTCTTCATATTCTATAGTTCATAAACTGTCAGTAAATTGTCAGGACCCCATTTCTAAACACCATCACCCAATTTAGATTCTCATCTTCTCCAAACAAATCCATTGCAATTGGTTCCTGGCTAAAGGTTCTGCCTCCAGAGTCTTCTCCACCTAAGGCTCCAAAAGTAAATTTTTTATCCCATTGCCATATTACCCAAATTCTATAAGACAACAAAATAAATTTAATTGCTGTTCCTCAAATAATGTGTCTGCTTCTACATATACCTTAAGTGTCCTCTTCACTAGTAACATCTAAATTATTTCTGTCAGTCATCCAATTACAAATACCACTAATGTAGGGGAGCTTTTCCTTCTACACAAAGCCTTTTCACCTGTATACTGGATATTTTTACTAGCAATACTTTATCCTAGGCATTATTTTATTGTACTTTTTAGATATATATACACTTTACTTCCTTGAAAATTTTCTGAGGGCAGAGATTAGCCTTTCCATCTTTGTATCTATCCATTAGCTTTCTAAGTGTTTTGCATAAATTTGACACTCAGAAAATATCTGTTGAGCTGAATTAAAACTGTAATGTAAATTGCTTATCAGAGGTTGGCGACATGTCATTCATTAAATAGATCATATTTCATATATGTACAGACCATATGCTCTAATAATCATAAATATCTCCAACTATTGTTCTCTTGCTGCAATAAAAGAGGCAATTAACAGTTATTTTAGAGAAGTGTTAAATACTTCTCTGTATAGAAGTGCCAAAGAACTCTCCAGTGAGCAACTCTACAATATAAGCTGAAAAATGTAGCAATTGTTCTTTTTACTTTATTCAAAAGAGAGCTCATATTTATAGATTAGCTAACTATGATTTCATAGAAATCTTCATAAATATTTGCATACTTTGAGTCTAAAATATGGCTCCTTATAAAAGATCGTTAAATAAGTGATATTATAATTGAAATTTTATTTACTCTACAGTCAAGGTTATTTTGTGACTTTTCCCTGCTTCCCAAATCATAATAAGCAGATATTTGTCTCCTTGCTTTTAGTCAAATGGTTGTTAATGGGCTTTGAGGGAATATTTTCCTTCACATTCCTTGACTGAGTTTTTGTTAGGCTGTGAGCCAAGCCATTCTTACCTCTTTAATATTCTTAGTAATTACTTCACACAGTGCTATTATTGCTCATTCTCCTCTACATTTGGATTAAGGAACAGACACAGATTAATTACCTCCAATTTTATTTGTCAGGTTTCATCACTAATACAAAACACATTACTATTCTTGGAGAATGGGTCATTTTTAAAGGGCTCTCCCTGTAGTATTCTTACTGTGTATGCTTTGCTAAGACTCGTCACTTCTGTGGTTCTTTCTGCACTGAATGGACCAGAAATCTCAGTCTCTGGTGACAGTTCCCTTCTGTCCTGATTGTGTAATATTATCCTAACTTTTATCATCACCCTTTGAACCTTCTTAAGAATTTTTATAGCTCTTATGCTAGTCATTTGATTCTCAGCACACCCAGTGAGGGGCATGCAATGAATATGATCATCCCCTTTTACATATGAGAAAACTGAAACCCAGAAAGATTTAAATGAATTATTTAAGTTTAGTGGCAGAAGCCATTTCTCCTGACTACTAGCTCTTTTCTATTTCTATAATGTTTTGCTGCAGTCCTTGGTTGATTTTAATCTTCCTGGGGAAAAAAGGTATCCTGTCTTGTATGTAGTTGTTTTTAGATGCTATCTCAAAGATATGTTGGAAAACAAATGATGCTCATTTGAGCAATTTTGAGAACCCCCCCAAAAAATATCTTTTAAGCATGTATAGTTTCTATTTCGTATGTTTTTTTTCTTTAAGGGCTAGAACCATTATACTAAAATATTACTATTTTTTTATTAGTCTTTTAATCACCAAATTTGAATGAGCTGTTTGGTGAAGCACATGTCTATCAAAAATAACACCAAGAATGTTGAGGAATTATTGAAAAAGTTGGCCTATAGCATGATCTGTATGGGAAATACCCGTTCCTTATCCCCCAACCGACTTCTAATGAACTTTCAGTAAATTATTTATTTTTAACTTCAAGGCAAGGTATAGACAAAACTGTGAAATGAGCAAAGGTCATATGTGGTATTTAAATCACTTGAATGGTAACCTTTTGATCCCACTTTCTGGCATCTTGACCTACCTAAGTATACATTAATACTGGTAAATACATGTTTTAAAGACTTTTATGATTTATTTCCATTCTAGTATTCTGATATATAGATTAATATTATAGTTATATAATCTAAGTAATGATGAATTCTGAGGAATTTAGTTCTAGGGTAAAACAGTTCAATTGTAGATCATATGCTGATATACAGGGAACCTTGCCTTACTTTGATACCATGCATGCAGCTTCCTTCCCATGGGAATAATCTTGCTAGAAGATGCAAGTGGAGGAAAATAAAAGGAAGGAGGTACTTCCAAGTATCAAAGAATAAATGGCTAGTAATTAATATAATTTTTAATCTCATGGATATTTAATCTCTCATGCAGGGCTTAACAAATTAGAGTTAAATTTTTAGGCATAATATTTCGTCAGATAAACCTCAACTCAGGTTAATGAGGTTCCATAAACAATCCCCAACCAGAGAACAGATTGGAATTTAGTAATACTGCTGTATTTTTAAAATTTTCTCATCACCTTCTCATCATGTTGAAATGTTCTTGATCCACACTTTTTCCTTTTTATGGGAGTTTGATGGTGTAGTCAATAGCAATATCATCACAAATGTTTTTTTTTTTTTTGTGGGAAGAGACAGCTGTGTTCACCTACAAGTAGTATGTACCATGAAGAACTTAACTTAACCAGATGCAATCTAATTAAGACCTTATAAGATGTCTTCCCCCCATACACACACATTTCAGAGCTTAGTAAAAACAAACTAACTGCAGAAATTTTACATGCTTACCCTTATTCTCAAGTCAATATTTTTATAAAATTTTAAGCAAAAGGATTTATTTATTACAGATTTAAAAAACAAAGAAGGACTCATTTCCCGTAAAGATTCTCTTTTACTTTCTAGGCTCTTGTTTAAACAAAAATTCTGTCCTTTTTAAATTCATTCCTTCTAGATATCTTCTTTTGGGGACACCAAGGTTATTGGACATTGCTATCATGATGCATGATACTCTCCATCACACACCATCACCATCATGATCTGTTCGACAAAGGCATAACTTCTAAATGATGGCCTATTGCTTTTCCAGGGAACTTATCTATCATCACACTAAGACATACATACTGTGTTTCCATCTAGATGATTCTAGTCACTTGGCTATTTACCTATTTGTCAGTTGGTTTTCATTTGACTACAGCCCCCTTTCCATTTATTTATTCTCTGCTCTTTATTGCAGGGACTGGAAGCTTGCAAATTACATTCCCAAATCCCTTGCCAGCTGGCCTCCTATGAGGCTTGTTAAGATGAGGCATGTCATAAAGAAAAAGAGTCCATTGTTTTTTTTCTGAAGTGGCAATCCCATCTGAGGATTTGAATACTTGCTGTTCAGCACCTCTTCAGTAATTCCAGCTTTGGTCATGTAGTAACTTCAGTTACCCTGCAGTTAGTTCAGACTTGGTACTACTCTAGGAGTTGAAATGATCTCCTTCTTCCTAAGTTTCATTTCTTATCTTAAGTGCTCTTCAAGAACCCTCTTTTTCCTTTTATCACTTCATTTACTTTGGCATATGTGTAGCAAATTACCTGCACTAAATCTTTCTCTGTTAGCAATATCTAGAAATCTTTGTATTTTCTCAGGTTGACTCTGACTGATACTGTACTTATTATGGGAAGTACTCCCAAGCAATTGGTCTTTACAGATGGAAAATTGGGATGGGTTTCATGAATTGGCTAGGCTTGAACATGATAATAATCTCATTGTTTAGTGGAATATGGGATAATATAAATGTATGCAGTAACAGAACACTTATTTAGTTAATTATTTTTGCTTAGGATGGGGTGCATTTGAAGATAAGGCTTTGAGATATCAGTTACTGCTGCAGTTTTGACTTCTTGGTAAGAAAGATATTACAAAGACTCAGCTTAATAGCAATTTCTGATTAAGTTTAGGGGAAAAATGGACAAGCACAGGCTTTAAAATTTTAGCAAAAATCACAGAATGAGAACAACTAACCTTCCATGATTATGCTACAACTGTTTTGTCTCATTATATGATAGTTGCAGCTAAAATTCAAACCTAAATTCAATTTTGCATGACGGAGAATGAAAATGTAAGTTGAGTCATGAGCTTATTGATCTTATGTAAAATTAAGAAATTGATGGGAAAGAAATGGGACCCTGAGAATTGTAATGAGGACATATGTGAAGACTCAGATAAATCTCTGAAACTGGAGCACCTAAATCCCCTTGAGCCTCCACAACTAAGGAACACGGGTCCTTCCCCATGTTAGGACACTGGCCTTCCTTTGTTTGAAGACCCTATCATGATATCAGCTGCAGGTTCACATTTCAAAAGCATGCACATTTGCATCAACATTCCCCCTAACTACCTTTCATCCAGGCTCAAAATTAGGTTTATATTTCATCATGCTTGATGTAGGGAGACAAACATAGAGTCTTAACTAGGAAGAGAGAACTTATACCCCAAAATATTTGTTAATTGTTACTTTATTTCAGCATAAAGCTGGTATATATTTTAGGAAGTAAATATTTAGGGTTTTAGATCAGGGTCAGGAAACTGAATCATGTAGGCCCATCTGTTTTTGTAAATAAAGATTTTTTTTTAATTTAAATTCCACTTAGCTCACATACAGTGTAATATTAGTTTCAGGTATAGGATTTAGTGTTTAATCACTTACATACAACACCCAGTGCTCATCACAAGTGCCCTCCTTCATACCCATCACCCATTTAACCCATCCCCCTGCCCACCTCCCCTCCAACAACCCTCTGTTTGTTCTCTAGTGTTAAGAGTCTGTTTTATGGATTGCCTCTCTCTTTTTTCCTTTATGTTCATTTGTTTTATTTCTTAAATTCCACATATGAGTGAAATCACATGGTATTCATCTTTCTTTTTTTTTTAAGATTTTATTTACTTATTTGAGAGAGAGAGAATGAGAGATAGATAACACGAGAGGGAAGAGGGTCAGAGGGAGAAGCAGACTCCCCGCTGAGCAGGGAGCCCGATGCGGGACTCGATCCTGGGATTCCAGGATCATGACCTGAGCCGAAGGCAGTCGCCCAACCAACTGAGCCACCCAGGCGCCCAGTGTTCATCTTTCTATGACTGACTTATTTCACTTAGCAAAGAGTCTCCAACTCCATCCACATTGTTGCAAATGGCAAGATTTCATTCTTTTTAATTACTAAATTATATCATATATTTATGAGTATTATATATGTATGTATGATATATATATGAATATTATATATGTATATATATGTCATATATATTATATATATGATATCTATATCTATCTATCTATATATATATCATTACTTTATCCATTCATCTGTTGATGGACATTCGGGCTCTTTCCATAATTTGGCTCTTGTTGATAATGCTGCTATAAACATTGAGTGCACATGTCCCTTCAAATCAGTAGTTTTGTATCCTTTGGGTAAATACCTAGTAATGCAATTGCTAGATCTCAGGGTGGTTCTTTTTTTTAACTTTTTGAGGGACCTCCATACTGTTTTCCAGAGTGGTTGCACCAATTTGCATTCCCACCAGCAGTATAAGAGGGTTTCCCTTTCTCTACATCTTTGACAATACCTCTTGTATTCTGTTGTTAATTTTAGCCATTCTGACAGGTGTGAGGTGATACTTCATTGTATTTTGATTTGCATTTCCCTGAAGATTAGTGATGTTGAGCAGCTTTTCATGTGGACACATAATTCATTTTAAAACGGAACTGCAGGGGCGCCTGGGTGGCTCAGTCGTTAAGCATCTGCCTTCGGCTCAGGTCATGACCCCAGGGTCCTGGGATCAAGCCCTGCATCGGGCTTCCTGCTCCACGGGAAGCCTGCTTCTCCCTCTCCCATTCCCCCTGCTTGTGTTCCCTCTCTCGCTGTGTCTCTCTCTGTCAAATAAATAAAAATCTTTAAAATAAAATAAAAAATACAAAACAAAAAAACAGAACTGTAGCCATGTACTCATTGACATGAGACATAGTAGTCTAACCAAATAATGGATTGCCTACCAGCAATGTTTCTACCAAATATTGAAAAGATCTGTCAGAGTCCTAATATTTTGTTACCAATTCCCTAAATTAAATATTTTCTGCTTGAAATCTTAAGGGTGGTATCTGTTATTCTGTCTGGGCCATGACCAGCACCTCTTGCCATATTTTCATAGGGTTTTTCTAGTAGCTGCTGAATCACCAAGTCTGGTAATCATAATTACTGTACAACTATAAGGAATATTTTTCACTCTCCTATCACTTCCAACACTATTAGCAATATGACCAAGATGACCAAACCAGATGATATTTTGACTAAAAATTCTATAATTTATTTAGCTGTAAACCTTTGAGGCATCATTCAATGTGTGTATGCTCTTATTTTAATCATTTTAACAAATGAACAAATATTATTTTGTCCATTATTATCTTATTATATTAGAGATGGGAAAATAGAAAAAACAGTTTTAATATAGGGAAGTTAGAAGAAGACATTACTTAAATTCTGTGAAAAGTCATTTTGAGCTTAAAACAGTATCAGAGAATGTCCTCCTGGAATACAGTGGGAAATGGAATGAAGCGGTCCGGCTATGGTATGGACTGGTTAAAACTAATCTATTGAGAAAAACTAATCTACAAATTGGGGACTCTCAAATTGGATTAATTTTGATCCCCAGGGAACCAAATATCTAGAGACATTTTTAGTTATTACAAATGGTTTGGGGAGTGTACCTGGAATCTAGTGGATGGAGAACCCATGGAGGCTTCTCAATACCCTACAATGCACATGACAGCGTCCTTTCCTCTAATCACAGCACAGAATGATCCTCTCCGGAGTATCAGTACTGCTTAGTTTAGAACACCTGTTATAAATTAACAAAGATATCTCCTAAAGATATTTGGGGCTGAGAACAGACAAACATAAATTGAAAGTCCAGCGTGCCTATTCCGCTATGTATCCAAGACATGGGAAAGAGAAACCTGGGCAGCACCAATATTAAATTAATTACAGTGGTTGTTTCTCTCTTTTGGGCTTTTTTTTTTTTTCTCTTTAAATCTCAACTTTCTTAACTGGAAATTGAGGAGACTAGACTCATTTATATGTTTTCAAATAATGTTGTTGATACTGAGCTTGATTTTATAAAAATATTGTATGGTGACTTTATATATAAAAGTGAAAATAATAAGGGAAGGAAGAGCCTGTATGTTTAAAATATTCTTATAGATCGGTTTTGGCTAATCCAGCAACTAAGGTAGAACCTGGGGAGACTCACCTTTGTTCTTGAATTGACTGCATTGCCATATCAACAGGTCTGTGTTTATAGTTTTACTAAAATCTATAGTTTAATGTTTCTTAACATCGTTTTAAAGTCTCAGAAACAGGTTTATATAGTATAAAAAAGGTAAGAACGGGGACTTCTGGGTGGCTCACTCAATTAAGTGGCTGACTCTTGATTTTGACTCAGGCCATGATCTCAGGGTCCTAAGATCAAGCCCCTGCATGTGGCTCCACAGTGGGCATGGAGCCTGCTTAAGATTCCCTCTCTCCCTCTTCCTCTTCTGCCCCTCCCACCCTCCTTGCATGCTTTCTCTCTCTCTCTCTCAAAAAAAAAAAAAAAAACTTTTTGACTTCAAACTCTCAATATAAATTGAGCTATCTTATTAAATTGTTGAGAAAATTCGATATAATGTACATGTAAAAACTGTGAAATTGTTTTAAAAGAATGTAGTAGTAGTATTCCGATATTTATCAAGTCCTAAGTTATATAGAAATATCACCTCATGTAATCATTATAGACCTTTGAGGGAGAGATCATCTTTACATTAAGAGTATAACAAAATAGCTAATCTTAGTGAATGCTTATCTAAGTGCCAGCCCTATTTGTTAATTATAATGTCCTTCTTCCCATTTGAAAGATGAGGAAGAAGCTAAGACAAAGTTTTATTAAATTGCCTAAGAACAAGTTGGTATTAAGTAATAGAGCTGGTGGTTCCACAAAGGTATTTTTAGACAGAAACCTGATTTCTTGAATACAGTTAGACGGCCTAGCATGCAGTAGGATGTTAATGAGAGAAAAAAAGGAAGAGTTTGTGAGCTTATGTTGAATCATTATTTGTTACAGGCCAAGGAAGGAAGGAAAAGATAAAAGGAAAGAAAGAAAAGAAACTTCCTAGCTGGAAAAAGACTCTGGAGCCTATAAGTAAGAAGAGAAAGGGGACAGGGAGGGAAGAATACAAAGAAATTAGTGAGATGATTATAATATCTTATATTCTATATATTTCATCCAAATGCACTCCTTTTTGTAATTTATTTTTATCTGCAAACAATACAGTTTTCTGGGAATTAGGGTTCTTGTGGGTTAATCAACGAGGGAGAAAAATGGTTTTATACAAAAATGCACAAGTATTGAAATAAAGAAACTAGCAAGGGAATAATTACTGAGCTTATGTTAGAACCCAACTAATATTTGAAATCATGGACACCTACATACAGTTAAGTATAAATGTGTTAACAGGAGTTCTCCATGTTTATGTGATACATTTAAAAAAGCTTATTAGCAGACCCTATATTGAGTATCACTGTAAAAATCTACTTCAAAATATATGAAAAGGGGCACCTGGGTGGCTCAGTTGGTTAAGCATCTGCCTTCGGCTCAGGTCATGATCTCACGGTCCTGGGATCAAGCCCCACATCGGGCTCCCTGCTCAGCGGGTAGCCTGCTTCTCCCTCTGCCCCTCACCCCACTCATGCTCTGTCTCTCTCTCACTGTCTCTCTCTCAAATAAATAAATAAAATCTTAAAAACTAAACTAAACCAAACCAGAACAAAACAAAATATATGAAGAGTGCCTATAAAATAACTTGGCCCAAAGTGTTTTTTTCTCACAGAAGACATTTAGGAACTTTATTTTAGCCTTAAAAATACCTAAAGAAAAAGTATGCTATATTCAGAAGTTAAAATTTTTAATAATTTCTACCCCTTAAAAACAAGGAAAAACATTATTTACTAAATATCCTGCTTATAGCAACCTGCTCTATATATTGGCTATATTTCAGAAGAGTCAAGGTTCTGGTGTTACAGTTAGTGTTTTGATTACTCCCAATGTGCTGTGCTTGTGTCAGTAAAATAGATAATAAGATCAGCAGCTAGCTTCACCAAGATAAAGATATTGAAAGTCTAGGGTATGCACAGTGTATATTACAGACACCAGGGTATGAATATTTGGACATAACTCCTTAATTCTTCCAGTTGCAGATTTAAGGGATCTTAAATGAAAAATCCAAAACAATTTACTTTGAGTGTGGGCTTTGGTACCAAGAAACAGAAGTAGAAGGCTCCAAAGCCTAATCTGCCAGTTGCTCAGCCAAATGTGTCATTGGTGTTCCAAATATTTTGTCATATTGTAAGAATTTCCAAATGATGGGACATTGACTTTTGTGGTCATATCTCTTGATTTCCTGCGAATTACCCACACCATACATGTTTTGAGCAGTAACTCCTCTCTGTGATAAAACATCCTTTAAACAGTACCACCCTTTGTCTTGAATTACTGAAAGTAAATGCAGTTATCAAACTCACAGTGGTGGTAAGTCTGCCATCTGTTCAACTTCTAGGCTGTGCTGAAAATAAATGGTAATCCAATCATCATGTTATATTTTCTGCAAAGGATTTTCATGGAAATGCTTGATTTCTGAGTTTGTATAATGCCCTTTTGTAAGGAAAATGAAATCCAAAGCTCTCTATCTCTGGCTTTGTTATTTTATTATGTAAAATGTGAATGATTTTTGAAGTTATCATTAACATATGTAGACTTAAGCAGTTGATTGCTTAGTGATAAAAAGTCAAGAACAGTTTTTCAACTGGCACCTCATTTTGCTAACTTAGTTCTTAGTCAATACTGACCTGGTTAGGGACCAATCAGATTTATTTATTCATACATTATTTTAAAATAATTTAGAATTTATCCTATTGCACTCCTTTTTTATCCTTCTAACTTAGATATTTATTTATTCCCCTATTAGGAATCTGAGAGGAAAAAAAAAAGGCTATTGCAAAGTCTCTTACAATTTTCTAATTTGAAGGGGTGGACTGTTACTTATGGGGATAATAGTACTCTCCCAACATTATAATGCTGTTGTTAATAAGATTTATTATTCACGATCTCTCTTTCCTCTGTTTCAACTAAGTTGAATTCCATTACATTCTACAACCCGACCTTATTGAAGTTTCGTGGTATAATTGCAGATCATTCCTGTTATCAGTGATGTCATGTAGCTGTGGTTCTGTTTTTACTTCTATTTGCTTTATGATATTGGTCAAACATGTAAATATTATGGATGGGCATTATTTATTCACCTTTGGAAATAGAAGTAACATTCATGTCCCTCTCTCGCATAAGGATGTGAGTGTAATTGAAACTCAAGTTTTCATGTGATGCTTTAAAAATTAACACTTATATTTGCCGTATTTTGAATTTTGAATGACTTTTGAATACTGTCTCTTGCAAAATTTATCCATATGCACATAACTTACTCAGTTCTAATTCTAACTTAAAATGTTTCTTGAACATGTCCTGTGATTAGTAAATAGTAAGTCACTTAATTGTATGGTATTGTTGTGGACTGAATTATTCCCCTGTTCCTGAATTCATATGTTAAAGCCCTAATTCCTAATGTGGTGATACTTAAAATTAGGGCTTTTAGGGTAGTTAAGGTTAAAGGAAGACACAGTTGTAGAGCCCAAATTTGATAGGATTAGTATCCTTAGAAGAGGAAGAGATACCGGGTGCCTGGGTGGCTCAGCTGGTTAAGCGACTGCCTTTGGCTCAGGTCATGATCCTGGAGTCCCGGGATCGAATCCCGCATAGGGCTCCCTGCTCGGCGGGGAGTCTCCTTCTCCCTCTGACCCTCTTCCCTCTCGTGCTCTCTATCTCTCATTCTCTCTCTCTCAAATAAATAAATAAAATCTTAAAAAAAAAAGAAGAGGAAGAGATATCTTACAATTCTCTCACTCCACATATACGCAAAAGAGGAAAGGCCATGTGAGGACACAATAAGAGGGCCGGTGAATGCAAACCAGAAAGATAGCTCTTGCTTTAAACCAGCCCTGATAGCAACACCTTGATGTGTATCTTTTAGCCTCCCATAACTATGAGAAAATCAGTTTCTGTTGTTTACGCCATCCAGTCTGTGGTTTTGGGTTTTTTGTTTTCTTTTATTTGTGGTATTTTCTTTTAACAACCTGAGCAGACTGATACAAGTATGAGACTTCCAGATGTACGTAGAAATTGACAAAACAGAATAAACTCACTAGTCACTTAAAATATGTCTGAAGCCTTATTGAATGATAGAATGATACCAAACACTTCTATAATTTATTTTATTAGTATTTTAATATACTACATGGTTACATAAGTATCTAGAAATTCAGGGGCTTCTTTGGGGAGATAACTGAGAAATCTTAGGATGATCTTTTGAAAAACAGATTTAGGCAATTCTGTTTTTCTGTCTGTTACTCAAGGCAAATGTATCCATTTGGTTTTGGCATCAGGGATGGAATTGCTAATTTTTTTTTAAGATTTTATTTATTTATTCATGAGAGACAGAGAGAGAAAGAGAGAGAAGCAGAGGGAGAAGCAGGCTCCCCACTGAGCAGGGAGCCTGATGTGGGACTTGATCCCAGTACCCTGGGATCATGACCTGAGCCGAAGGCAGATACTTAACCATCTGAGCCACCCAGGTGCCCAAAATTGCTAATTTTATATAGAATATCTTTCTGTTGTTTTACCTACTTTTCATCAGACACACAAAAGCATTTTCCTTTTATTAAAATGCATCCAACACTTTTTATACCATATTTTTGTTCTCTTTAAGTAACGTAGTGTTGCTGTAAAAGTTAACAGTATCTCAGAGTTCAGCTTTAAAGATGGCCAAACAAAACTGGACATTGCCTGGATTTGATCCAAAGTCTATTGTACAAAATATATTCAAACCCTGATTTTTCATCTTATTACAGTGAATTATAACCAATACTTACCTGTATTCTTGGGAATACTGGGTCTCCAAAACTGAGTGATCAAAAATTATTTCTAACTTTTTCATGTTATGAGCCACACAAGTTTAGGAGAATTAATGGAAGGGTCTTTTTACTCATCACTTAGCATATTCTGTAACTCACCCTGGGATTGAGAAAAGAGTAATTGATTCTTTGCAAGGTTGTCTCTCCCTACCTGAAAACCAAACTCTAATAAACAACTGATTAATTTACTAAAGTCAATATTTGGCGAATTATAAAGGCAGATCTTTCAAAATTTGTTGAGTCATGTCCTAAATCAGCAATAAGTAAAGCTTTTCATTTCTGTGGCATGACAGTCCTGCATCTGCTGAAGTTAGTTTAAAAATAAATTATAAATTATGTTCTGAATATAAAACATGTACTCATTGTAGGAACTTGAAAAGTTAGAATATATGAAGTACAAAAATATAAAGTATCGGGTGCCTGGGTGGCTCAGTTGGTTAAGCGACTGCCTTCGGCTCAGGTCATGATCCTGGAGTCCCGGGATCGAGTCCCACATCGGGCTCCCTGCTCGGCGGGGAGCCTGCTTCTCCCTCTGACCCTCCCCCCTCTTATGTGCTCTCTCTCTCTCTCTCATTCTTACTCTCTCAAATAAATAAATAAAATCTTTAAAAAAAAATATAAAGTATCCATACAGTGATCCAGTATTTAAAGTCAATCCTGTTAAATATTGATGTTTCTGTCCTTTCTTTCCCCCAATGCTCATTGACAAGTGGGTAGGGAGATATTTATGTGTGTGTGCGTGCTTTATAAAATTAGACTAAGTCTTTATCAAATTTTGAATCCAAGTTTTTTTTAAATCTGAGCATGAATTATGAAATAAAGGAAGACTATGGAATTGGGTAGTGACTGCCAAGTAATAAAATCTAAATACCCTTTGTTTTTATTCTTGCTATGCACAAGGCTCTGGGGAATTTACTGCATAAGCTCTGAGAATAGTCATAATAATATATCTCTACTGGAAAAATTTCTGTGGGTACTATGTAGGCCACACATCTTCCAGGAAAACCCATAAACATCTCATGCTGATATGATTTATACTTTTTTTTCCACAAATTGAAAATACAGCTTAAGTCACATCTGCTGAAAAACAAAGGGTTTGGTTTAAATTAGTTTCATGATAATACTAACTTGAATGTCTAATAATGCCATCACACTTGTACATTTATAATAACCCTAATTATATGACACTCTCTGAGATATGTAGGGCAGAGGCTGTAGTGTGTTTGTTTGTTTTTAAGCAGGCTCCACACCCAGCATGGAGCCTAGCACAGGACTTGAGTCTACAACCCTGAGATCAAAACCTAACCTGAGACCAAGAGTCAGATGTTCAACTGACAGAGCCATCCAGGTTCCCCAAATGCTCTAGTTTTTAAAGACTGAATTGAGATTTAATTGGAAAAAAATAAAATTTCTGTATTACAATAACATATTTAGAATAAGTGAACACAATTTAACCATCTGTATTTACATTCTCTCCATACCTAGATTCTATCCAAATGATGGAAAATAAATAGGAAATATAAAACACCCAAGGACATTGATAACAAAGGAATAGACAATAGAAGTCGATAAATTAAAGAGAAAATGTTTAGAACAATGAAAGTGGAGGAGGAAGGATAAATGATTTATTAGAAAATAGTAACTTCCAATTTAAAGCCCTTGCTAATGGGACTATTGGTAAGAAATACACAAATTTATTGTTAAATTCCCTAATGAGCCTCAGAATTTTGGGTTTACCAAGTATTTTGAGAAGGCGGTTGAACAGCATGTCTATAAAGATGGACAAAATGAAAGTCTAGATATTTTGTGCCACAGCCCCTCTTACTTGTCTGAGAACTTCTGCATCCAGGAAATGTGCCTTCTGGCATATGGTTGCAGAATTCTTATTCAGAGAAACTGAATAAAGAAAATTAAATCAGAGAAAGTGTCCCCAAATACTGACACTTGATAGACCCTAAAAAAAGTGTCTACTGTTTTATCCTTTTATAGAGAAGCCAGTGATTATACATATTGCCATGAACCAGGAAATGTAATCACCTTTGAATATTTAATTCTTGAAAATAAAAATATAGTCAAGAATCAGTAAACATTTGAGGAAATGATCCAGTTTGAATAAGAAAGAATAAAAAGTCAAACAAAGAGTGAAAAGGAATCCCCAAAAGAGAAGCCACACTGTTAGGTGCAGAAGAGATCTCACAGATTACTGCATTAAATATCTCAGGAAGATGAGTAAATAGTTTGCATCTACGTGGACAAGCATAGAATATTAGGGGAAAATATTAATCACTGAATCATAATAGCTCTTGAAAACAAATGAGGTAGTCGAAACAATAGCAACAACAACAACAAGAAAAAGAGATTTGTAACAAAGTCAAAGGAATGTCCCTGAAAACAGAATAAAATCATATCTAAGAGCTGCCAAATAATAGCTAGAGATAAATAGATTTAAAGGTCAGAAAATCTGTTCTTCAAACTTCATCCTTCTTTTTTGATATTAGTTAATTTTAGGCTTCATCATCCACCTAATTTTCAATGCTTGCCCCTCTGTGTTTAATCAGGAACCACATCTTATTAGTCATATCTAAAAATTATCTTCTGAATCTGGTTCTCCTTACTGACACACACCGATGATTCCTTCTTCCCACTCTTAGCCTCTCTTGCCAATAGCACTGCAACAGCCCTCTAATTGTGGGTCTGTGACAGAGTTAAGGTCTTTATCTATGTCACTTCTAGTATTACTTTTCTAAAAATTTTATTATGACAATTGAAACTATTTGCGAGCTCCCTTTTGCCTATTACAAAAGAGCCAATTATTCAGCCTGGCTTCCAAGCCCTTTTTTATCTGGCCTGATTCACATGCTCAGCCTCATCTCCAGCTACCACGAGCATTCAACTTCTAGTTACACTAAAAATTTCAATATTTCATGTATAATTATGACTATTCAGGCATCCATGCTTACTTTGCATATGCTAATTTTTTGAGCAAATTACCCAGAACTCCTTCATCTATATGTCCCTTCCAGGCATGAATGGATTTTCTTGGGAGAAAGTTAAATGTTAACAAGAATGCAAATTTTATTATTATTATTATTATTACTATTATTTTACTACTATGATGAAAAAATATTTTCCAGGAATAGTTGAGAAAGAAAAGTCAGCAGTAATTCTTACTGGATTCTTGTCACTTTGGAGACTATATCTTTAGGGTAGATAAAAATGAGCGTTTTTAGGTCAGTGTTGGGGAAATTTTTAAAGCAGAGTACAAATTGAAAAGGTCATTTTAAGATCAAACATCACTATTTTGATAACTTCAGTTATCTCTTTTTGGTGTCTTTTTTCTCATACTCAGGTTTTCCATTATCATTCCTTTTCTAGTCTTCTCGTCACGCCCCCACCCCCAACTCACATTAATTTCAGATGCAGAGTAACAATGTTAATGAGCCAGTTAGAAAATCTTTGCTGTAGTACAAATGTGAAAGGCCAAAGTTTTTGGAAAATCAATTTATTTGATTATTTAATTTAAAGATATATTATTGAAAGTAGGTTTTTTTTGTATTTTTAGCATATGAGACAGTTTTAGTAAAGTTTGAATTAATCTTTTAGTATTTTTTATTTGCATAACTAGTTTTACCTGTGGAAATAAAAAAATGAATATAGAGACAATACTATACCAGTCTCAAACTAATTTTGTTGTTTACAAAAAAAAAAAATAGAAACCATACAGTTTTAGTTCGGAGATGTAGAGAACTGGAAGTGTCACTCCAGTTTTTACAACCAAGCGGTACAAACTGCAAATAAATGAAATTAATAATTTTTCTTGAACCCATCAGTGAATAGAGGTCACAGGATAATCAAGTAACCTAAGTATGGAGGCGGGGAATATGTGCCCATGGGGAGAAACACAATCTAAGCATTTGCTTTCCCAGGACAGATACCACAGGATATCACATAAGCCAATAAGAACAAAAGCTAATAAATTGTAATGATTTTCAAAATGTGAGTGTGGAAGAGCACAAGAGTGTGAAGTCCACCCTGTGGACAGGACAGACCTGTAGGCAGGTCTCTACCCCTTTGTGGACTTTTCCTCCAGGATTCCTGGAAGCCACTCACAGGAGAAATTGGATAGAATCTTGAGAAAACTTTTTTGTGGTACTGACGAGGGAAGAAAAACAGCAGCCACTGATATGTCTTCAAGGAGAGATGCTACGTTCATCTCTACCATCTCTGTCATGGAGAAGAGGCCTGTATTTGCAGAGGGAAGAAGAAAAGTCTGAATATATTGGTACTGTTGGGAATCTGTTGAGCTGAGGAAGGGGCAAGAGGAGGGTTGAGTCAGTACTACCCTATGGTAAGGGTAGGTTTGCCTGCTAGGTTTGTCACTGTAAATACAGGAGTGGAAGGAGTTCCTGTGAAAACAAAGCCTTGAGACAAGAGAAACAGAACTGCCTGAGAGTTAGGATGAGATAAAACATCAGGGAATGCCATCTTCCCATTCTGCTCACCTCCAGGCTGTCAACATAAAAATCAAAGTAGCAGTGGAATACAGGTGGAAGAACTGTAAGAAGCTGATTCTCTCAAAGAGCAGATATTGAGGAAACCCTTTGGGCAGAATAGCCCACACCATAAACAAAATTGATAGAGGCATATGAAGTCTGTGGTATACTGAAGGAAACTGTAGTAATAGCAAACTTTAACCCCCAGCTCCTTACTTCATTAACACACAACCCCACATTTGTGCCCCTTTGAAAAGAAAGGCATGCATATGTGTAAGTATAAATATATTTTATATTAATTTTATATATATGAGTAGATAGATATAGATAGACCTTAATGCCTACTCTCATGTCCAGTTTTCAAACAAAAAATTGTAAGGCATTACAAAAGGCAAGGAAAACAGTCTGAAGAGACAAAGATATCATCAAAACTAGATTGAGGTTTGCCACAGATTTTAGAGCCAACACACAGAATTTAAGATAAGTATTTTAGTATGGCTCTAAGAAAAAGTATAGAAAACATTCATGATTGGATAGGTAATTTCAGCATTGAAATAGAAATAATAAGAATCAATTGGAAATGTTAGGGGTTGGGGGAGGCGGAAACAAACAAAACAATGAGAGAGTTTGAATGCCTTTGATGGACTTATCAGTAGGCTCAGTGTGGTCAAGGGAAGAAGCTGTGAATTCCAAGATAGGTCAATAGGTTTATCCAAACTGAAACCAGAAGAAAATCATAGAGCAGAACATCTAACATGGTGGAATAATATCAAATGATCTAATAGACACATAATTGTAATCTCAGAAGGAGAAAAAAGAATAGGAAAGATGAAATGTATAAAGAATTAATGGCTAAGAGGCACCTGGTTGGCTCAGTGGGTTAAGTGTCTGACTCTAGATTTCAACTCAGGTCATGATTTCAGGGTCATGAGATCAAGCCCCGCATCAGGCTCCATGCTCAGTGGGGAATCTGCATGGGATTCTCTCTCTCTGCCCCTCCCCCTGCTCATGCTTGCTTTCTCTCTCTCAATAAATTAATTAATTAAAAATAAAAGAAGTAATGCCTGAGAAGTTTTCCAAACTAGTAAGACACCAAACCACAGACATAAGTAGCTTATAGAACACCCAGCAAGATAAGTAATAAAACAAAGCAAAGCAAAGCAAATCAACACAAAAGAGTCTCTGTTGTGCACATATATTCAAACTGCCAAAAATGAAAACAATGGGAAAATTTTGAAGAGAGTGGAAAGAAAGACACGTTATCTACAAAGTAACCAAAGATAAGATTTATAGCAGTCTTACCAGAAAATATGCATTCAAGACAACAATGGATGGATATTTTCCAAGTGCTGGTTTCAAAAAAGGAAGACAAAAACTCAACCCAAAATTACATACCCAGTGAAAATATACATCAAAAAAAGTGAAAGAAATGAAGACTTTCTCAGACAAACAAAAAGTCAGAATTTATTGCTGGTAGAACTAATCTCCAAGTTATTTTAAAGAAGGATCCTTGAAAATAAAATAAATAAAATAAAATATAAAATAATAAAATAATAAAAATAAAATAAAATGAAGGATCTTTGGGCAGAGGAGTGTGATATAGGGAATCAACTTGGATCTACACAAAAATAGAGTTGAAAATAAAATCAGTGGAGATAAATATTTTTTTAATTTTTATTTGCTCTACAATATAGCTATGTATTTCAAGCAAAAATATATCATGCTATTGTGTGATTAAAGTATATGTATATGTAAAATGTATAACAAGTAAAAGGATGGATTATTTTCATTATAGGGATATTAAAGGTTATTGGTATATAAAAGGTATATTAAAGCTGAAACAATTTAATATTATTTGAATATAGACTCATACTGTATGTATGTATGTATCTGTTTCTCCAAAAGTAAAACAAGTTTGAAAGACTTATGTTAACTTATTTCAAGCCTTACTCTAAAACTATACTAATCAAGGTAGTATTGAATTGACCAATGAAAGACAGATTCATCTTTGGAATAGAATAGAGAAACCTATAATGGATCCCCACAAATATAGTCAGCTATTTTTTTTTCAGAGCTACACTCAAAATTCAGTTGACAAATGACATTCTTTTTAATAAATGGTGCTGTAATTATTGTACTTTAACATTAAAAAAAATGAACCTTCATACATGCCTATCACTTCAAACAAAAATTGACTTTAAAATGGATTGCAGACCTAAATATAAAATGTAACATCCCAAAATTCCTAGGAAAAAAAGAAATCACATAACCTTGTGTTTTACAATGAGTTTTTATGTATGACATCCAAAGCATGATAGATAAAAAGGAACAGATTTAATTATTGAGCTGGGCTTTATCATAATTAAAACCTCTTGTTCTGTCAAATTTTAAGGTAAAGAAAAGACAGGCCAAAGTCTGGGGAAGATATTTGTGTATTATATAACTGATATGAACTTTTATGCAGAATATAAAAAGAACTCTAGTATTCAACAACAACAAAACAACCCATTTCAATTAGGAAATGAACAAGAGATCTGAACAGAGACTTTCTCAAAGAAGATATATAAGACATGTCAAATGAGCATATGAAAAGATGCTCAAAATCATTAATCATTGAGGACATGCATATTAAAATCATACTGAGAAATCCCTGAACAACTACTAAAATGGCTAAGAAAAATAAAATGACATAATGAAGTGCTTGTCAAGGATGCAGAACAAAGGGAGCATTTCCATTAATTGTGAAAATGTTACAGCGACTTTGGAAAACTAATTTGGTAGTTTCTTGTGTGGTTAAACATATTTTTATAATGACACTATTAATTATTACCCAAGTGCACTGAAAACCTATGCCCATAAAATAACCTGTATTTAGATATTTGAATCAGCTTTATTCGTAAACTCTAAAATATAGAAACAAGTCATATGTCTTTTAACAGGTGAATGGGTAAAAAAAAAAAATTATAGAAAATCCATGCAATGGAATGAACTATAAATTTACCACAACAATAAGGATAAATCTCAAATGTATTTTAGTAAAGGGAAAGATGTCAGACCCAAAAGTTTACATGTATGTGATTGCATTTATATAATATTCTGGAAAAGGCAAATTTTTTGGAACGGAATAAAGATCTGTACTTGCTAAGAGGTTTGGAGAGGGAGGAGAGATAGGCTATAAAGAGGTTTGCACAAAAGGAATTTTTATAATGATGGAAGTGTTCTGTGTGGTGCTATGGTGGTGGATATATTACTGTATGCTTTGTGAAACCTATGGAACTGTACACCACAGAGAGTGAATTTTAGTATTTGAAGAATTTTTTTTTAATGACAATGTGGTAAGAACTGAGGATAGACAGTAGATGGTGAAAAATAAATAACTGAATTAAAATGTATGAAATATTCTTATTAAAGGTGGTGAAAAAAGCAGTGGGAAATCGTCTAGAGGCTATAAGGCTAAAGACAAAAAGAACATTGGTAGAAAAACTGGAGAAATATGGATAATGTATATACTTTCAGTAATTATATTTTTCCAATGTTGATTTCTGAAATTTAGTAAAAATACCATTGTTATGCAAGTTGCTAACTTTAGGGGAAAGAGGGGTGTGAGAACTCCATACAATCCTGGCAACTCTTTAATAAATCTAAAATTATTTTGAAATAACATATATAAAAATACATAGTAGCAGTTCTAGGTCTTTGTTTTTGTTTTGTTTTGTTTTGTTTCCATATACTTAGAGTCAATTGGTCCATCTCAAAATTCTGCTGGGGTTTTCACAGGGACTGCATTGAACCTATAGATGAGTTTGGGATGAACTGCTCTTAAAAATAGTAAGTGTTCTAGCCTATGGACATGATATGTTTCCCTCTTCATTTAAGCTTTCTTTAATTTCTTTCAGCACTGTTTTGTAAGTTTCATTTTATAGGACTTGCACTACTTTTGTTACATTTATTCCAAAATGCTTTACTTTCTAATGTTGTTTATATGAATTTGTTTTAGTCTTCCATATCCTTTGTAATTTTCTGTCTACACGTTTTATTAATCTTTTTCTCAGCTCAAATCTGTTCAAGAGCCCATCTGGTATACATATTCAGTCCAATTATTGTACTTCTTATTGTAACTTTTTCTTTTGTTTCTTTTCTATAAGATTCATTTTTCTCTTGAGAGTCTTATCTGTGGCTCATTGTTAGCCCACTCCCCTTTAGTTCTTTAAATACGTGTTTCTATTGTACCTTGAACATATTTATCATAGCAGCTTTCAAGTTATTGTCTGACAAATATCAGGGCTCACTCAACTAAAATAAAAAACTTTAGTTTTTATTGGTTACCATTTTTGCTATTTTTCTACTATGTTATCACACTTTATTTTTATGCTTAGTTTTTGGTTAAAATTGAATGTTATAGTTAATATATTAAAGTAATTCTGGATTTTATTTTATTTTTCTGTCGGTTTTTTTTTTGTTGTTGTTTTTAGTAACTTGCCTGGTACTTAAACTTTGTCTATCATGCAATTTAAACATGTTTATCTATCTATCTATCTATCTATCTATCTATCTATCTATCTATCTATCATCTATCTATAGATAGATAGATAGATAGATATAGTTTGTTTTTATTACCTGGCTTCCTTTGGTATTTTTTCTGTGTTAGTGGACAGGCAATGATTTGTTTGGAGTTTGTGTTTAGACAGCTCAAATCTAAGGCACTGCCTTCTACTGAGCTGTCTATACATGGGTAGTGAAATTCATTTAGATTCACAGAAATTCTCAATATGCCTTAGATTTTAAATTTGTCTTGGTTCTTTCAGGTCACCTCCATGCATGTACAGTTTATCAGTCAGCCAGGTATATATGAGTTAAGCATTTCTTTCTATGGATCTGACACTTCCAGGTTTCCACCATTAAATGCCTGCCTTGTCTACTGCCCTTTTAGAACTATGACCACCATATGGGGCTAGCACATTGTGGGTTTTCCTCAGTCTTTCAAACTGAGTAGGCTGGATTTAGTTGGCAAAGACATGAGTTTATCCCTTGCTTTCACCCCAAATCAGCTCTGTTGCCTATAGTAGCTAGTTTGTCCCAAACCCAAAGGCAATAGTGCTACGGTTTCCAATGACTAAGCAGGGAGCAGTGTAAAAAGGCCATATAGGTTTGGCCTGTATTTTCCTAACATTTCAGCAGTTTTTAAAGAACAAATGCTTCTCAAATTTTTGTCTTATGTTGGTTGATTTCCAGTGCCTGTAAATGGTTGATATTGGCAATGTTGTTTGGTTTTATACTTGTTCTCTACAAACTGTATCTCCTTTCTCTACCATTATTAATTAATTAATTCCAGTGGAATGCTTTAATTAATTCCAATGGGTTTGGGACAGAGTAGCAACTATAGGTAGAAAAAATCTAGCTTCTAACACCCTTTCAACCTCCAAAGTAGGGACTGGTACCTTTTCTCAACTATAACTGTGAAGAGTGCAAAAACTCTATTTACAAGCAGGGATGAAGACGGAATGAATATTTCCATTGAAATTGTCATAAAGTGAGATTGCCTACTCATTTTAGAAGCCTGTCCATGAAAGCACACCATGTGACCTGATATCAATCAAGGAGACTTGGAAAAATATTCAGATCTTGGGGTGCCTGGGTGGCTCCATCGTTAAGCGTCTGCCTTCGGCTCAGGTCATGATCCCGGGGTCTTCAGATCAAGGCCCGCATCGGACTCCCTGCTCAGCAGGAAACCTGCTTCTCCCTCTCCCATTCCCCCTGCTTGTGTTCCCTCTCTCTCTGTGTCTGTCAAATAAATAAATAAAATCTTAAAAAAAGATACTCTGATCTCCAGAGTGTCAGGACTAAAACAGATTATTATAATGAGAGAAGGGCGGTTCATGAGCTTTCTTTCCCATTGTCCATATATCCAGGTACATCCCTGCTTTCAGAGGTTCAGTCAGTAATAGCTTGGAAAGTAACTTATGAAGCCTACCATCTACTTACAGTGAAGTTCTGTACAGATAAAGAGAATTCTGTGGATATTTTAAGTGTTTAGCTCCTTGTTAGGAGTGTTTAGTTCCTGGAAAGGAAATAAGTAGAAAAAAGAATACCCCAGGAAAATTATCACAACAACAAGCTAATTGTCATATCCTGGGGCATAGACTCCAGAGCCTTGGCATAACTGAAGGTGCGTGAATGTTGTTGCATAACATTGGGACAGTTCTGAAGCAACAAACTGAAAAAGATGGCTTTCTAGAGCTCCAAGCATTTTGTTGTTGTTTTATTTTGTTTTTTTTTTCTTTTTTGAATGGATAACATCGATTCCTTTACATGAGTAAAATGTAAGTGTGATTTCCTGCCACTATAAATCAACCAAGAGATAGCAAACATATAAGGGAAAGAAAGGTCATTATATTACCTTGAAATAATCAGTTAATTATATATTGCATTTTGGAAAAAAAATGATACAAATTCTAGAAACCAAAAGCATGTATCTGTAATAAAAATGCTAATGATATTGTGAGAAACAGTATACAGAAATATAAATTCAAAATCTTCATCATTATCAATGTACTTTTAAAAAAGACTGAGGTCCTCTAACACAGTACACATTTGCATATGGTTTGCATAATTATTTTCTTCTATGTTACTTTTTTACATACCTGTGTCAGTAGTCTGCTTCTGCTTCCATCTCATCACAGAAACTTAAAAATTATATGTTAGTGTTTCAGTTTTGAATTTATATTGTATAATATCTTTGCATCATTTCAAGTTTCCATGGCATACAAATCTTTATTTACATTGACTATTAATATATTTTTGTTGTGATGAATGTCCACCTTTTATTTCTTAATGCAATTCATGTGATTATATAATGGATTCCAAGATCCAAAAAGCCGTATCCTGCACATCTCCAGTTTAACTAATCAATTATTCTGTTTAAGTATTTTATTTTTAAAGAGTATATTAATATTTCTGAAATTCTGTTTGCAGATATTTTATAGGTAAATGATAATATGTCTATGTCTTTATCCATCAATCTATGAAAAACAGAGAAATGGAAAACAGAGGAATAAACGGCAGAGTAAACAGATCAACGGTCAGAAAAAGAGAAAAATCATGTAATAACTAGCTATAAACCATTAAGATGACTTTTACTTTTATTTAAAAAAAAATTCTCCCTTCCTTTCTTCTCTCTCTGTCTCTCTCTCTCTCTCCACACACACGAGTGCGTGCGCGCGCACACACACACACACAACTCTGAATATAAATCTTTCCATAATAATTTAAATCAATATAAACTTAAATTAGTGAAATGTTGGTGTAATTGTGGCTGCTAGTTTTATGTGTGCTCATGACTTCTAAGCTGCTGCTTTGAGACATAAAAACAGATCAAAGAGTATGGGAAAGACAGAGTTTTGAAACATCAGGACAGGGCATTAGCTATGAAGCACTAGAAGTCTGATAAAAATATGCCCTGAGGCCCCAACCCAATTAAATACATTTAAGGAAATGGAGTATTTCAGATTAGTTTCACAGAGATGTTGACAGTTCCCTTCAAGTAGTTAATCAAATTCAGGGGAAAGAGCATCACCATAGACAAACACCGTGTCTCCTTCTCCTGGCCTGTTAGACTAAAGGGACTGTGTTTATGCATTAAAATCTTCTTGAATAAACTATTTTATTTAGCTTCACTTTATAATTCCTGACCTTGTCAACAGGCAAAGTAATTTTGTTAGGATGAAGAATAAATCATGCTTTATAACAGATGTCTTCAGCCCCAGGTGTGCTTATTTTTGAGGGATACAGACTTTGCAGACAATACATGGCACAGATTGTTTTAAGAGAATGGGGTACAAGATTTTCATGTTTCTAATGTACTTTTGTCTAAAACTGACCTGATTGAGAGTTCTGCAGTTCTGAAACCCAGATCTACTGAAAATTTGAAGGTTCTTTCCCATCCCCACACTTAGCACAATTGCCTTCCTTCCAGGTAACTAAGGAAACGCAAATTGTTCAGCCTTCCAGAAGCCTACTAGTCCCTTCCATATTACTGGGCACCAATTAAAAGGATAATTAAAAAATGTATAGCTACTGAAGGAGGGTAGGTTGGCAGTAAAGCAACATGAACTTACAACAAAACAAAACAAACAAACCAAAAGCAAAACACCATCAGTAACAAGCTCATTGTAGAGCTCCCTGTGCTCTAGCTGTCTACTGGCCCATTATCTATCTGTCTATCCATCTATCTTAGAATTTGAATTTAGAAGTGAGATCTTATGGGATTTGTATTAGCACACTTATTTTGAAATGAAAGCCACTGTAAAATGTAAAATGTAATGAAGTCAGACTTCTTTCTGACAGAAAGTAAACTCATTTGACTGGTCATTTGACCAGGAGAACTGACAGACCAAATGGATTTAAATTGTTTTGCATAAATTGAATAAATTAAATTTATAGCCAGATAGGCATCATAATAATAAAAAAATGACAACAGCAATGATATTTACAGCCCATATGAAAGATGCCAGAAATTACTGCTTTTCCAGTTAAACTTAATGAAAAAAGTTAGAAATCACCTGAAATGGGCAGGAGATATACATCACTATTTGAAATTCTGTTAAGGAGCCCAGGAGCAGAAATTTATGTGGAACATTATTTTTTACCAGTTGGTTCTTGGGTGGACTTGCTTTCTGATACTTTTATCTAATTAATTAATTATAAATACTTTATCACTTAAGAAGAGAATCAAAATCACAGGAATTACAGCTGGAGCATGTACCATAGGGGGCATGTGAATTTGCAAGTTGCTGTTAAGAACTCTTAAACTGGAAATACATGAAACTCTATTTTGGAGTTGTTGAATATTAGGTCACAAAATTCCTTACAGAGCCAGCCTCCCCTCTTCAGTGGTCAAGGAAACTGAGGTCCAAAGAGAAGTCATTTGCCCAAGGCAGATAGAGAGTTGGCAGGAGAGTTGGGACCCATACTTAGGATTCCAGACTCCAATCCTCCTGTTTCTTTCTTTCTTTCTTTCCTTTTTTTTTATTTTCAAAGAAAACTTTATTTGTTTTTATTTTATTTTATTATGTTAATCACCATACATTACACCATTAGTTTATTTTATTTTTTATTGTTATGTTAATCACTATATATTACATCATTAGTTTTTGATGTAGTGTTGCATGACTCATTGTTTGTGCATAACACCCAGAGCTCCATTTAATCCGTGCCCTTTTTAATACCCATCAATCCTCCTCTTTCTATTGCACCAAGCTTTTCTGCTTTAAGCACTGAAAGTTTCTTATCCACTTAAAAATTTGTATGTTATATGACTCCACTGATATGAGGAATTCTTAATCTCAGGAAACAAACTGAGGGTTGCTGGAGTGGTGGGGGGTAGGAGGGATGGGGTGGCTGGGTGATAGACATTGGGGAGGGTATGTGCTATGGTGAGCGCTGTGAATCCTGTGAGACTGTTGAATCGCAGACCTGTACCTCTGAAACAAATAATGCAATATATGTTAAAAAAAAAAAAAAGCAGGAATGGAAAAATGAAGGGGGGGAATCGGAGGTTCCATGAGAAACTATGGACTCTGAGAAACTAACTGAGGGTTCTAGAGGGGAGGGGCATGGGAGGATGTGTTAGCCTGGTGATGGGTATTAAAGAGGGCACTACTGCATGGAGCACTGGGTGTTATATGCAAACGATGAATCATGGAAACTACATCAAAAACTATTGATGTAATGTATGGTGATTAATGTAACATAATAAAAAAAGAAATTAAAAAGGAGTGGTGGGGGTTGGGAGGGATGGGTTGGCTGGGTGATAGACACTGGGGAGGGTATATGCTATGGTGAGCGCTGTGAATTGTGCAAGACTGTTGAATCACAGATCTGTACCTCTGAAACAAATAATACAATATATGTTAAGAAAAAAAAAAGAAGAAGAAGATAGCAGGAGGGGAAGAATGAAGGGAGGAAATCGGAGGGGGAGACAAACCATGAGAGACGATGGACTCTGAAAAACAAACTGAGGGTTCTAGAGGGGAGGGGTGTGGGGGGATGGGTTAGCCTGGTGATGGGTATTAAAGAGGGCACGTTCTGCATGGAGCACTGGGTGTTATGCACAAACAATGAATTATGGAACACTACATCAAAAACTAATGATGTGGGGCGCCTGGGTGGCTCAGTTGGTTAAGCGACTGCCTTTGGCTCAGGTCATGATCCCAGAGTCCCAGGATCGAGTCCCACATCGGGCTCCGTGCTCAGCAGGGTGTCTGCTTCTCCCTCTGACCCTCCTCCCTCTCGTGCTCTCTATATCTCATTCTCTCTCAAATAAATAAATAAAATCTTAAAAAAAACTAATGATGTAATGTATGGTGATTAACATAAAAAAATTTAAAGAAAAAAAAGTGTATGTTAAAATTCCGTAAATGGACATGCAAAAATAGTGGAGAACATATCTAATAAATGTGCCTGAAAGTTATTTTGCCAGTAAGTGAAGAGTACTTCTTAGCTCTATGGAAACCATTTATTAATAATTAGCGGATGCAGTCATCATTATGAAAGCAGGCATCATCACATGCCTGATTGACTAGCTTTGTTGCAGCAGGCTTCCAGTATATTAAGTTATTGTATTTCAAAGTGGTACAATGTAACAAGTTGTGTTTTAGTAGAATCTTAATGAACTTATAGTTAGGGAAAGATCTTATTGAAAATAGAATTTATTTACAGATTTATTTCTAACTTTGTGTCTTTCATTTCATTTGTTTGTTTACATTTCTTGGGTTCTTACTGATAATTGTGTGTGTGTGTGTGTGTGTGTGGGTGTGTGTGGGTGTGTGTGTGGCGGGGGGATAATATCAATAATGTTCTATGGCATTTTCATTTCCTGATTTGTTGATTCAGGTGTAAAATAAGTTAATGTAGCCCATGTCAGCTCATTGCTTTGTTGATTTATTTACCTTCAGCCTAACACTGAAGGTTTTTTCCCTCAGTCTCAATAGACTTATTTTTAATGAGAGAAGTTTAAGTGTCTTCTTTAACTTAGATATATTATAAACCAGTCCACATTTCCTTGTCATTGTCTGTCACAATTAAAATTATATTAGACTTCCTAAAACAATCTGTGAAAATGCTTATATTGAATTTAAATACATTGTTAAATTTAAGATATATCTATACAAATATCAATGTAACCTACTGTTTAAGAGTATAGGTTTTGAAGTTAGACTTTGGGCTTGATTGCTTATTCAACTATTGATAAACTGTCTGATGTTAGGCAAGTCAAGTACTTCTCCAAACCACAGTTCATTCATTTATAAAAATGGAGAAAATAATTGTAACTAGCCCATATATTTGTTTTAAGCATTAGATGAGATAATGTATGCAAAGTTTTAGTATATTTCCTGGCTATGAGTACGCATTCTTTAAATGTTCTTCATTACTATTATTGATTTATTCTTCAATCCAGCAAAGACCAAATGTGTTCCATTTCTTAAGAATCAGTACAAGACCTATATTTTCTTTTCCGTCCTCTCTAAATGTTTAGCCCACACTGTTTTCCTTCTTTCTTCAGTTGCAATTATATTCTTTACCCCATTAATATAAAGTGTGCTGCTCTATTTTTTAATATTGACCATGCTGTTCTCAATAGAATATAAGTTCTTCGAGGCCAGGGTCAGCATGCTAAATACCTAGTAGCCAGTTAACACAAACTTACTGAATTACTGATTAAACACTGGAATAGCTGAGAAAGCAGATTTCTTAAATGGGAAAAACATATAATTTCTCTAAACATAATTTATCACACCTATAAAAAGAGAAAATATTTGAGGACAAACATAATGAAAAAAGGGATTCCAGCAAAACGATTTTGGAATTTGCAAATCATACCTGAATGGTTACTGAGCAATCAGAGAAAATGAAAACTGATGCCAGTGATGAGGGGAGCACATAGAGAAGACATTATGGAACCTCCAAAAGGCCCAGTGTTGGGAAGCATGAAATAATATATGAAGAAAGGACATTAGTCTGAGAATGTGAAAAAAAAGAGTATTGCTTGCCAATTTGTGAAACTGAGGTCTCAAGACTCCAAGGGGATGGTTAGAGATTTAGTCTCTCTAAAGTTTGAATGAAATGGTACTTTGGGTACCAAAGTAGATTTTTGTAATGAAAACAGTGTGGCAATCAAAGCTTTGAAATGCTGCAGAAATTCACCCCACTCAAGGGAGAAGTCATAATAACCCAGCTGCCTCGTGCTACAGGAAAGTCCCCCAAGAGGTAACAAGGTAACCAACGCCAATGACACTTAAATTCAATAAATATCTATATAACAATGTTATCTAAAATATTAAGATATATTCCAGAACATACAACTGGAAATTTAAGTGGTTGCCTTCAAGGAATAGAAAAGCCGGAAGTGAAGTAAGAGGACAGGAACTGCTGCTTTTCATTTTTTAAATGTGGCCGGACTACAGACTTTTTAAATTTTATACCGATACAACTTAAAATAATTTAAAAACACAAAATTACGAACACTCTAGTAGACATAAGTGAAAATTACAGTAACACAGTGAAGGAAATGATGAACTCTGTCAGGAGGAGCTAAAATACATTCTCAGGGAAAAAAAAACTTGCATAAGACTAGGGTTTAGGTAGGCTATCTAACAGCATGCACCTCTGTACTTGGACCATGGTCATTATCACGCAACCCCAAGGAAAGCTGTACATTCTAGAGCATGATAATTAAATTAATCCACAGATGTACATTAAAACAGTTGGATAAATGCCACAGAGATTTGCTCCAAATAAAAAAAAATCACAATTGTTGTGTCTTCTGACATTTATTGTTTCTTAGAAATTTCTGCCTATTAAAGTTTTTTTTTTTTTTTCTCATCAACTGTATTTCCTTCCTTATGCCTGAGGAATGGTACTTTCCCCCCACCAATACCCTACACTAGAGAGTAGCAATAGGCTTTAACTGCAGCACATATGTTTGAAGACGAAACATTGAATTCTAAGTGTTTTATGTAGACCTGCAGCATGCTGTTTGCTAGCAATTGAGAGTCTGGTAAGTGAGTCTTTCAACATTTCAGAGCAACTTCCTTTTGCCTAAAACAAAATGGCTTTTCACTTCTCACTATGACACACTGTTCATTGCAAAGTAAAATTTCTGTCTACCTATTTCAGACTGCCTCCAGCAGAGGAACTAACAAAGCTATTGAACTTTTGCAGTAATAAGGAATTCTGACAGTGATTTTGGCAGCCTCTTCCATGAGGTTATCTTCTGGAGTATATGCTTGTATTTTTGCCTGGAAAAGAAAGGAAAGTAGGAATCCAAAAAACAATGTGTTGGAAAGAATGAAAGGACATGTAAGAACATATTAAAATGATGGGCAAACTGTGAGGCTTATAGGAGTTGGTAGAAATGAGAGAGAATTTGTTAATAACCAGTGTTCACTTCTTATGAGCTGTGAATTCTAATTCTCAGTGAGTTTCTCATGTTATTACTGGACCTGGTAAAGGAATTGGAGAAAGTCTGTATAAAATGAAAAACTTAATAGTTAATATGGAATTGAGTAATCAGAATTCTTTAATTCCTTATTAAGGCTTTGGAACTAGAAGAATATGAACTATCTTCATTACACTAATTTTCTTTACATTTAATCTACAATCACAAGCATAGTTACATGTGTGACAAGTGCCTTTTAATAAAGCAGATTATCTATCTATCATCAATCTATCTCTCTGTTTATCCATCTGTCTACCCATCCATTTTAATATAATTATTTTTGCTTAAGTTGGGAGGAAAGTGTAGATAGACAGAATCCTCTACAGGAGGATATTTCAGAGTTAAGAGTAGAAAAACTAAAAATTCAGGGAAGCACAGAAGCAGGAATCTTTAAGCCAAAAGTTCTCTTGTTAAATCAGATCAGGGAAAATGGAATCCAGGTTTTTTTTTTTTTTTTTTTTTTTTTTTAGCTCAGACTAAGTATAAAAAGAAAGCAGGGTCATCCTCTTGGCTCGGAGCTATCTTTGATGGCCTAATCTTTACTCTTTCCAGGTTCTCAGAGAGATGCAGTAAGCAAGAAGAATAAAACTGACAAAGGACCAAACCAGTCTCTGCCAGATACATCCCCAGCCAAAAAGAACTGGAACCTCTTAAAGTTTCTTGTTTGACTCATTGATAAGTCCTCTGTCATCTCTCTGGGAACTTGGAAACAAATGAAAAAAATGTAGCAGACGAAGTGAACCTGGGAATAACAGTGAAGCAACATGTATGCTATAGATCTTCAGTCTTGTGGATCTGCTTCTTTAAGAGTAATTCCTAAATTCTCACCTAGAGTTGGTAATTTGGCTTTAAATGAAATTTTATTGGAAAATATCCTAGTGTTAATGCTGTTGTTTCTACACAGGAAATTGGAAAGAGTTTAGAATAAATGCTTTTTGAATGTAATTAAACAATGCCCCTCCCGCCCCCCTTTTTAGGTCACTAGGGAGGTCTGGGATAGTAGAAAGAATAGAATTTTAGGTTATTAATGTTTAAAGTAAATTTAAGAAATGAGTTCAACTCAAGTTATTTTTATATTTGACAAGTGATGCTAGAAACATTATAGTGATATTTAATTTTTTACAGAGAATCCCCCTTCTATTTCAAAAACATTAAAATGTTAGATTAAAAAAAGACAAAAAATGAACATATAATGTTGAGTGCAAGTCCTTTCAAGGGAAACCATCAGGTGGTAAGCAATGAAGTGGGAGTAGCCCATGAAGGAAAGGATACATGTCTTAAAGACTGGTGTTTTAACAGGGGTGAGGACTTCAGGCCTTGTGCTCAAGGAGGACCTGACACCATTACCCTTGCCTGAAACTTAGAACTGTAAAAAACACACACAGAACTTGATAAGTTAGCACAAAATCATCAAGTTGCCCTGAAATATGAGTGCAACATACTCAGCCTTTGTAAATCACAATCCATGGCCAGTGCTGTGAATGGGTGCTGGGCCACATAGCTCTGATACCAAAGTAGTATGGCAGAATGAGCAGAAAATCAATAAAAAAGGGATCTGGATCCAGTGAATTCTATGGGACCGTGGCCAAGGAAACCTCAGAACTGTCCTATACAGAAACCTCTACAACTCAGGGCAATTGGAGAATATGTAGAAAATATTAAAAAACAGAAGATCCAATTCTAGAACTTGTATAAACACTTTGTATGAATTAACTCATTCAATGCAACACATATTTTAAAATACATGAAGAATAAAGGTTTAAATTTCACTAAATGCAGAAAGAATTGCTACAAGTTTTAATTAGCAAGAGGAAAAATAAAGCGAACACATAGGACTGTTATGAAGGCAGTAATAATGAACAAAGAAGATTTTAAAACATATCGAGGGACCTGGTACCTCAGTTGGTTAAGTGTCTAACTCTTGGTTTCAGTTTGGGTCATGATCTCAGGGTCATGGGATTGAGCCCTGCAGTGGGCTCTGCACTGGGCATGGAGACTGCTTAGGATTCTCTCTCTCCCTCTCCCTTTGCCCATCCCCCCTGCTCGCTCCTGCTCTCTCTCAAAAAATAAAAAATAATATGGAAGAATTTTTAAATAAGTATTAGGCATTAGAGAGTAAATAAAATTTAAAAACTAAACAAAGACATAATTATATATTAATATGTTGAAAATAAAATTATAAAATGGAATTATAAAATATGGAATATGTGAGGGGCTTTTAGGGAAAACTCCAAGGTGGTTTTTTTTAGTGTTGGGAAAAAAGACAGATAATGATTACATTTAGACTTTGCTGGCAAAATATAAAGTTATTGTTTTAGTCAGAATAACTTCTGTTAAATGCTGCTACAGACAAACCCAGTAATACCAATGGCTTAAGAATGAGAATTTATTTCTAATGCACACAAATTCTCCTACCTCTTGTATCTATGTGTGTATCTAGAATATGTGGTGTACAATGTTACTGAAGCATGGAAAGTATGCTGGCCTTTAATCGCCTCCTCTTAGAGGAAATTAATCATATCTCACTGTCCATCAGCTATTGCTCTCAAATTGTCCCCATATAACTACAAGGCAGCTTGGAAATGCAGAGGAACACAAAGATATTTCATGAGTCAAAAAGTGCATATAAGTCAATATTAACTAAAGAATCAAAGTAATGGAGAATTACTTAACAAATTAATAAATCTAACATGATTAAGAAAAGAAATGTAATGAAGTTACAGAAAATTATATTAAATAGAAGTTACAAAATAAGGTTGTATATTTAATTTAATTTAAATTCATTAAATTCTCTTATCAATAGACAGGATCTTATTCAAAATATCAATCTGTTTGCTTCTTGAAAGGGAAATACCTAAGATATAATGATAGAAAGGTTGAAATAAGAGTATAAAAATTAATCAAATAAAATTAATGTAACATTATTAATATCAGAACATTAGAATGTAAAATTAAAAACAATACAGCAGTTTGATATATTTAGTGATAGTAATTGTATTATAAATATAATCATGACCTTATACAGTGTAAAATAGCATCAAGGTTTGTGTGATAGAACTTGAGAGAACTGTAAGCCAAAATGACAAATCCAAAGTCACGAGTGATATTATAAATTATATTTCTCACAGTGATATAGATGAGAAAGAAAGTACTGGGTAAGGATATAGAAAAATGATGTAAAGACATAGAAATCACTAACAATAGAAGACAAATTATTTGAGAACCAAATTGCTGGAAAAGGCTGATAAAGAGGAAAAAGAAACTATAAACTTATACACCAAAGTAATTAAAAAGGGGAAAACACTTAATGCAGGATATTTTTTAAAGGATAAGCTAATATTATGCTTAGCAATTTGAAAACTTACATGTTGTAGATAATACCTAAAAAGTATGTAAATTTGACAAAGGTACATTGAAGACTGAAAGAAATCATTAAGCCCTTGATGATATACAGTTGACTTTTTTAAAAAAATAGGCTCCATGGCCAGCGCAGAGCCCAATGTGGGGCTCAAACACACAACTATGAGCTTAAGACCTGAGCTGAGATCAAGAGTTAGCTGTTCAACTGACTGAGCCACCGAAGTGCCCCTATACAGCTGACTTTTAACAAGAAGTCGTGGAAAAAATTCTCTTTCTTTGCATACAAAATATAATGAATCCTTTCCCCTGCCCCCCCTTTTTTGCTAACTAAATCTTTCTTTTTAATTTATTTATTTATTAGAGAGATAGCGAGAGAAAGTGAGCACAGAGGGAGAGTGAGAGGGAGAAGCAGGCTCCCTGCTGAGTGGAGAGCCCTATGTGGGGCTCCATCTCAGAACTCTGAGATATGACCCGAGCCAAAGGCAAATGCTTAATCAACTGAGACACCCAGGTGCCCTGCTAACTAAATCTTGACACAAAAATTGGACAAAGATAGAAACAAAATTGTGGAGTGATCTTAATCTTAAATATGAAATGCTAAAATCCTGAATAGCATATTAGATCATTGATATTGACAGACTATATAGAAACAATGAAAAAATAATAATAGTGAAAGGTAGGATTAACTTTAGGAATGTTAGGGTAGTTCAAAATTAGAAACATACAATGTGTGATTCCCCTTGATAAGAAATTAAATATAAAAAGTACATAATCATGTCAATAGAATCAGCAAAAAATTTAAATTGAGTAGTCTATTATGCAGTAAATGCTTACCAATTTAATAACAGATCTAACTAATACAGGCTATCTATGAAAAACTTAGAAGAAAGAAACGTAATGAATGGAGCACTGGGTGTTGTATGCGAACAATAAATCATGGAACACTACATCAAAAACTAATGATGTAATGTATGGTGATTAACATAACAATAAAAAATTTTTATGAAAAAAGTGAAAAAAACTAATGATGTAATGTATGCTGATTAACATAACATAATAACATAAAAATTAAATTAAAAAAGAAAAAATGTATTAGTGAAATATGAGATACTGAAAATTTTTCTGATCAGCAATGGAGGGAGGGAGGAACACACAAAATCTTTAAAGAAGCAATAATAAAACTAAGATCTTACTTTTCAACAGAAAATTTGGAAACCTAAAGCCAATAGAATCGCTACTTGAAAGTGCTGAAATAATTGTGAACATACAATTTTATAATCAGCCAAACCATCTTTCAGAAATAATGGTGAACAGAGAGATTATCAACACAAACAAAAATTGAGTTCATAGACAAAAATTCTGTACAAAAGAAAAAAAACAAAAAAACCTTTAGGGTATTCAGGCAGAAGAAAACTGCAGATAAAACCAAGATTATTCAAGAAAACACATACAGACAAATACAGAAAGGGCAAATATGAGGGTAACTCTAAATTTTTTTTTTAATTTTTTTATTGTTATGTTAATCACCATATATTACATCATTAGTTTTTGGTGCAGTGTTCCATGATTCATTGTTTGTTCATAACACCCAGTGCTCCATGCAGAACGTGCCCTCCTCAATACCCATCACCAGGCTAACCCATCCCCCTACCCCCTCCCCTCTAGAACCCTCAGTTTGTTTTTCAGAGTCCATCATCTCTCATGATTCGTCTCCCCCTCTGACATACTCCCCTTTTCTTCCTCTCCTGTTATCTTCTTCTTTTTCTTTTTTCTTAAAATATGTTGCGTTATTTGTTTCAGAAGTACAGATCTGTGATTCAACAGTCTTGCACAATTCACAGTGCTCACCGTAGCACATACCCTCCCCAATGTCTATCACCCAGCCACCCCATCCCTCCCACCCCCAACCACTCCAGTAATACTCAGTTTGTTTCCTGAGATTAAGAATTCCTCATATCAGTGAGGTCATGTGATACATGTCTTTCTCTGATTGACTTATTTCACTCAGCATAACACCCTCCAGTTCCATCCACGTCGTTGCAAATGGCAAGATCTCATTCCTTTTGATGGCTGCATAATATTCCATTGTGTATATATACCACATCTTCTTTATCCATTCATCTGTCGATGGGGTAACTCTAAAATTTTATGGGTGTTTAAATATATGATCTATGGGGATATATAACAACAAAGGTATTAAATCCATATGAACTGGTAAAGATATGTGGGGAAGTATGAATTTTCTAGGAAAATGCAACACTATGAATTTAAGGTAGTCTATAATCAATTAAATATGAATGTTATAATCTCTCTGTTAATTAAAAGTACAAGGAAGGATATTGACTAACAGCCTCAGAAAGCAGAAACAAATAACAATAATAACAATAATAACTGGTTAACCAAAACCAAAACAAAGAAGGATAAAGTAAAAAAAAATAGAGAATGAACGGAACAATTAGAAAATAAATAACAAGTTGGTGGATTTAAAGTGGTTAAAGCAGAAAATAAGTGATGCATTTGGAATTGGTGGATAAATGTAATTTAATTGTATTTCAATTTAGATAGAGGCTGGGTGGCTCGGTCAGTTGAGCGTCTGACACTTGGTTTCTGCTCAGGTCACAATCTCCGGGTCATGAGATTGAACCCTGCATAGGGCTCTATGCTCAGTGTTGAGTCTGCTCGAGATTCTCTCCCTCTGCTCTTCCCTGTACTCATAGTTTCTCTCTCTTTAAGACAAATGCATAAATCTCCTTTTTTTTTTTTTAAGGGTTAGATAGAGGCTGGGGAAATAGAATAGAAGCAATATTTGTAATATCATTAAATGGAAATGTAACAATTATCCATGTTAAAAAAATTTGATGGACATGATTAAAAAATCCATACTGCCAATAAGAGCCACATTTTCAATATGAGGATAAAGAAAAACTAAAAAGAAATGAATATAAAATATCACACAAGTGTTTACTTGAAAAATCTGGCAGTCTGTAAAGTAAGCATTATCAAAAATGAAAAGGATTATTTATAATGAAAAACAGTAAATAAAATAAGACAGTATATCAATCCAAAATGTTCATATGACTAATAAAAACTGAAAGACCTACAGGTAGAATAATACCCACAAAAGTAATTGGAGGCTTAATTCAGTATCTGTTAGAACAAATACACATGAAAGAATAGAGATATTGATGATTTGAAAAATATACTTAAGAAACTTAACCTAATTGAAATATAAGGAATAGTAAACCCAGTATTTGCAGAATTCATATTATTTTTTTAAAGATTTTATTTATTTATTTGACAGAGAGAGACACAGCAAGAGAGGGAACATGAGCAGGGGGAGTGAGAGAGGGAGAAGCCGGCTTCCCGATGCAGGGGTCGATCCCAGGACCCTGGGATCATGACCCAAGCTGAAGGCAGACGCTCAACGACTGAGCCACCCAGGTGCCCCCATATTATTTTTAATGCTACATGGAACATTTATCAAAACTGATCATATAATGAGCCATAAATCAAGATTCAACAAATTTTATGGGTTAAAGTCATACAGAATATGTCACCTGTCCACATTGGCATTATCCTAGAAATCAGTCAGAAAATGAAAATTAGTAAACCCTCAACTGTTCAGAAATGATGTATCACTCTTCTGAACAATTTGTGAGTCAGTGAAGAAGTATAATGAAAATTAGAATATATTTTCATTGAATGATAATGACAATACAACGTAACATAATTCTATCATGGAAGTATAATGTAGTACTTAGAAAGTAATTTAGAACTATAAATAACTTTCAGTAGAAAAAGGGCTGAAAATCAATGACAATATTCCAATCTCCAAACTAGAAAAGAAATTAGAAATTAACCTCCAAAAAAAGAAATTAATCTCCAAAAAAAGTAAAAGGAAAGAAATAATAGTATAAAAATGAAAATTAAAAGGGAGAAAAATATATTTTCTCTAGAATTCATCATAGCTAAACATTATTTCTTTGATAAAATTAATACAATATGTAAACCCATTGCAAGACAAATCAAGGAAAAAAAGATAAAACACAAGATATTGTTATCAGCAATGAAAAAGAATACATCACTACAAATTCCCACGTGTTTAAAGGATAAAACATACTTTTTAAAATTTATTTTTCCCAGGTTTACCAAGTATACTTGACAAATAAAATTGTACATATTTAAAATGTACAAACCTGATGGCTTAGATATACATATACATTGTAAAATAATTACCACAATCAAGTTAGTTAACACATCCATCACCACAAATAGTTACCTTTAAGTGTGTGTGTGCATGAGAACACTTAAAATCTAAGCAAATTTCAAGTATACAATATGATATTAACTGTGGTCATCATGTTGTACATTATATATTAGATCCCCAAAACTTATTCATCTTACAAATAAGTTTGTACTCAAACCAATATCTGCCCATTTTCCTTACCTCCAGTCATTCTATACTCCTATGAGTTCAACTTTTTTTTTTTTTTTTTTAAGATTCCACATGTAGATGAGATCATTTAGTGTTTATCTTTCTGTGTGGCTTATTTCAATTAGTATAATGCCTAAAACTAATTATGTCCAAAAAAGGACAATTTAGATAAAATAGACAAGTTCTTTGAAAAGTACAACTTATATACAAGAGGAAACAGAAAAATGATTAGATCTGTACCTATTAAAAAAAATATTGATCATATACAAACTCTTCTAGAGAATATGTATAGAAAGATGTTAAACTTACCAACACATTTATGAGGGCATCATAGCATTGATTTAAACAACTAACAAGGGGTCCCCTGTGTGTTTTAATTGATTGAATGTCTGCCTTCAGCACAGGTCATGGTCCTAGGGTCCTGGTCAGGCTCCCTGCTCGTGGGGAGCCTGCTTCTCCCTTTCTCCCCTGCTTGTGCTCTCTCTCATATAAATAAATAAAATATTTTAAAAAATAAAAAAATAAACAGCTAACAAGGACATTACAAAAAAGGAAAATTATAGGTAAATGTCTTTTGTAAATATAGGCACAAAACACTTAAACCATGTAAAGAATAAGATATAACAACTGAGTGAAATGTATTTCACAAATGCAAGTATAACATTAAAATATCAATATAACTCACTACATAAATAGAATAAAGCAGACAAAAGTTTAAGCAGGAAAAGCATTGAATAGAATTTAACAGCACTTTGTGATTAAAAACTGTCACTAAACTATGGAAAAACTTAGCAAAATTTTTAAAAGAAGACAAAAACATGAATCATAGCAACACCATCAAATGTCAATGGCATACAACTGTGCAGTTGGGAAAACAAAGTCAATAGCTTAGATATGGAGCAATTTTTACACATGATTCATGAGAATATAAGTTGATACAATTTTTTTTTTTACTTTTTCCTCTGTAGTGAGGTATAAATGACAAAATCATAAAAGATTTAAAGTATACATCATGGTGATTTGATAATTGTATGCATTGTGAAAGGATTCTCCCCACCTATTTAATCAACATACCCATCACCTTACATATCTATTTATTAATATTTATTTTTTATTACTATTGGCATGAGCATTTAAGTTCTACTCCATTGGAAGTTTCAATTATATAACACAGTCTATGAACTATAGTCACCACATTTAATATTAGATCCTCAGACCTTATTCATGTTATAGCTAAAAGCTTTTTATTTTTTTACTCTCTGATTCTATGAGTTTTGCTCTAAAAATATATATATCTTAAAATGAAAGATGGTTACCTGAAGGAAGGTAGCTGGGGGGATCGGTGAAGTTGGTGAAGGGGAGTAAGAGTACACTTGATGAGCATTGAGTAATATATGGCATTGTTGAATAATCATATTGTACACTTAAAACTAATACAACAACACTGTGTGTTAACTACATTGAAAGAAGAGAAGAGAAAAAGGAAAAAAAGTAAAGAGAAGAAAAAAATAAAGAGAAGAGACAAGAAGAAAAAAGAAAAGAAAAATAATGCAATGGCAAATGATGAATTCTGCTACATTTAACAATATGAATCAATCTCCCACTGATGCAACATAGACTGAAAGAAACTGGACTCTCAGGAGTATACAACATACAACTCAATGTATGGTTATTTTTAATGACAGTACATACTGAGAGGGGCAAAAGGTAGTAGCTTCATCTTCTTTAAAGCCACATATATTTTTAAAAGATTTTATTGATTGATTGATGAGAGAGAGAGTGTGCACATGCAGAGGGGGAGGGAGAGGGACAAGCAGATTCTGTGCCAAGTGCAGAGCTTGAGCCAGGGCTCTTCCCAGGACCCTGAGATCAAGACCTGAGCAGAAACCAAGAATTGGAAGCTTAACTGACTGAGCCACCGAGGTACCCCTTGAAGACCACATATTTATACCAATATACCAAGTAAGATTTGTGAAGTGCATGTAAGTTAAACCTCAATAAAAATTAATAAAAAGATCAACATACAATATTTGTACATATCAATGATTAATTAAAATATATGGGAGAACAAGGTGCTATTCAGACTGTGATAAAAGATACATTATTTAGAAATAAATTTAGCAGTAATGTACAAATGCATAAAAAATTAATAGAGGTTATATCAAAAACAGTTGTTTGTCACCCAATAGCTTTCCAAATTAATTTCCAAGTTATGTATAGTTTATATTATTTTACACCCATTGGATTGGCAAAAATCAAATATAAATTCTCAATGGTAATGAACATTTATTTAGAAGGCCCCAAATCTCATACACATTTTATGAACCTTTAAATATGTTTAGTCACATTGGAGACTCAATCAGAAATTTTGAGTACTTTAAAACTACACCTATGATATAATCCAGAAATTAAAATTCTAAGTATTGCCTTGAGAAGTTTTTGTAAATACATCTAAGAGAAATGTAAAATGTGTGCCCATAGTGGCATCATTTAAAATAGTAAAATTTGGAAGCATGTATGAAATTCATCCATACATAACTGAATAAATAAGAAAATGGGGCATTATCAATTGAATATCATACAGAAGATGAAATCAATGGGCAAAACCTATATGTATCATCATGAATAACCTGAAATTAATAAGTTTAATATAAAAGCATGTTAAAGGCACTTCTAATATGTTATTATTCATATCATACTATATAATGCTTAGCAATACATAAATCAGAAGTGAAAGTATATAAAAAAGAGGAAACAGCTCCCACATCATAATAATTATCTGCAATTTTGAGATTAGTATAGAACAGAGATATAGGAGAAACCACTATTAACATTGTTTTTTAATTATATAGGATATAGCACAAATACAGCATCTTGTATTGGTTGCAGATAAAATTACTTCTGATCCCATATTTTAATAAATGTCAACTGTCATTTTTTGTGGATTCTATGGCATCTCTAGGAAGAGATGTAGAAGTAATATGAAACTGGAAGTTTTCAAAATATCCATATTTGTTAGAAAATATGCACTGTATTTTGTGAAGGCAGTATACTGAAATGAGTATCACATATATTCTGTTGATATGGGAAGAAAAAATATCAAGTATGTGTTCATCTTAGTGTTTTTATGTATTTACTTGTCTATATTATACACATATTACATAGTCCAGAGATTACAGTTCTATATATTTATCCTTAAGAAATTCTAGCAAATATATGAGAGGGATATAAATGTTATGCTCATGGTAGCATTGTTTAATATAGGGAAATAGTGCAAGTGTGTTCAATAGGTAGTTAATGGGCAAAATCCCTTAATTGTAGAAGGGATGGAGAGTATTTTTAAAGGTTATATTTAGCTCATATTCAATTCTGTTAACCCATTGTATTTCATATTGTTATTTTTTATTTTAATTTACATACAGGAAAATTCGTACCATGTGGTATATAGCTCTACAAATCTTCCCAAATGCACACAGTAGTGTATTCAAAACTATAATCAAGATACAGAACATTTCCATCAACCCCAAAATATTTTTCTTAAGGCCCCATGGTAACATCTCTCTGTCTCTATTCCCAAACCCTGGCAACTACTGATGTTTTCCCTGCCTCTAAAGTTTTGCCTTTTCTAAAATTGTCTTATAAATAGAAAAGTAGAGTATGTAGCTTTTGACTCTAGTTTCTTTTACTAAGAAAATGAATTTGAGATTGAGCAATATTTGGTGATCCAGTAGTTCGTTTTATTGCTGACCACTGTGTACCTTTGGTGCAGGTTGTTTATCCATTCATCTGTTGAAAAACATTTTGGATAGTTTCTAGTTTTGGCTGATTATATTTAAGACATATGCATACAAGTTTTAAGGTAACAGTGTTGAAGTCAGTAGTCAGAATTGTGGATTTGTCTTTCTCCTTTCAGTTCTGTCAGTTTTGCTTTATTTATTTTGAATCTCTATTGTTAATTGCATACACATTTAGAAATGTTTTGTTTTCTTTATTATTACATAATATCCTGCTTTAACCATGGTAATAGTCCTTTTACCAAAGTCTACTTTGGTACTGTGAAGATACTCCCACTTTCTTTTTTTTTTTTTTTTTTGTAAAAATTTTATTTATTTGAGAGGGAGAGAAAAGAGAAAGAGCACAAACGGGGAGGGGCAAAGGGATGGGGAAAAGCAGACTCCCCACCGAGCAGGGAGCTTAACACGGGGCTGGATCCCAGGACCCTGAGATCATGACCTGAGCTGAAGGTAGATGCTTAACTGATTGAGCCACCCAGGCACCCCTACTCCCACTTTCTTTTGATTAATGTTTGTGTGGTATATTTTTTTCAGCCTTTTACTTTTACCATTCTGTGTCTTTGTATTTCAGTTGAGTTTCTTGTAGACAGTATATATTTGGATCTTGCTTTTATTATCTTTTTTTCTTTTTTTGCTTTAATTTTTAGAGCAGTTTTAAGTTTACAGAAAAAATGAGTGGAAAGTACAGAGATTCCCCATAAACTCCCTACTCCTACGTGTGCATAGCCTCCATATCTTGTTTTTTCATCTGGTCTGACAGTCTCTCTGTTTTGATTGGTGAGTTTAGACTGTTTACATTTAATATGATTATTAATATCATTGGATTAAAATCCATCTCTGTTTTGTTTTGGTTATTTTCTGTTCTTTCTCTCATACATGTATATTCTTTTTGTGGCTCATAAAAGTGTAATTTATATTTTTTATTTCTTATTTAAGTATTAAAATATTATAAAATTAAAAATCTTTAATTTTCTATGACTACATAGCAAAAGTTATTTTTACTAACTTCTAACAATGCTTTTAATGTTTGAAATAATAAATTAATTTGTGTCATATTATTTTCTGTTTATTGTTTCATCCATTTTTATATAGAGCAGTAAACAAAGTACTTACCAGTAACATGTAGCTTTTTGTTTTGCATTATTAAGGAAGAAACTATTAAAGATGGCTTAAAATGTTTGTCATTAAGTTTGGATTGAGTACTGCATGATTTTAAATATAACTGAGAAGAATGTAGAACTTGAGCTCCTGTTTTGATGTTTAGCTTTTATAAGTGGACTGAGAATCATATTGGTTCCATAATATTTAGTTAATATCTTTTTTATGCTGTCATTTTTAATTTTAGTAAAATAGATAATTTCATATTACATAGAGAGCAAGTCCATCTACTCATCATTGATAAAATTTTAGAAATATTTTCTATAAAAAGTTTAGTACTTGATTGGGAATGAATCCATTAGAACATGATTTCTATAGGTTAATATCTTAAGACATAGAATACTCCTTTTTAAAAGCATTTATTATCCATTTATTTTTTTAAGATTTATTTATTTGAGAGAAAGAGAGCATGAGTGGAGGGGAGGCGCAGAGGGAGAGGGCGAAGCAGACTCCCCACTGAGCAGGGAGCCCAATGCGGGGCTGGATCCCAGGACCCTGGGATCATGACCTGAGCCGAAGGCAGATGCTTAACCAAGTGAGCCACCCAGGTCCCTCCATAGAATACTCTTATATGAAGTTCTGTTAGAGATTAAATCATCTTATTTCACCTCATAATATGGTTACCAGGACTTGTGGTAATAGTGTAGCCTTTGCCAACTTTCTGCTTCTTGCTTTTTTGGTGTTATTAATACTGTCTTTAACCTGACATTGATTTGTAAGTATCTTTCAAAGCTACTGTTCCTTTTGGTGAAACTAAGTTAAAATTAGAAGATATAATCCCTAAATCAGTTTAAGTTGGCAAATATAAGCTCTTATAAATCACAATATGTTGAAAGCCAGTGAAGCAGTGATGGCCTCATTATGAAAATTTCTGCATTGTGGAACTTTGGCTCTACCCTGCTGATATACTTCATTTACTTGAAAATTTGTAAAATTTGATATATAGACTTAGTAGGAAGTGGGAGGGGACTCCATATATTAAATATGAGTAGCACTAATAGTTCTTTTTTAAGATAAAAATGAAAGAATTAGAAATTCCAAAATAGAAAGTAAGTCAACAATTAACCACATGCTTATAAGCATATTTTCCTAGTTTTTGCATTGCCTAAACTAACCATGATCTATAGTACTTCCCCTTTGTCCCCAGATCTATCTCTAAGCTGATACATAACATCTCCATGTAGTTCTTCCTTGCTTTGCCTGTGACCTAAATTCCCAGGCTAGCTCCTGGATAGATTTTCAATGGTGCAGAACTGTAAATGCATACGCACTGTGTATACAAGGTGTGTGGGAATTAAAGAACAACTACTATAATCTCTGTGTTATAAACCACAGTGACATGGGAATAAAGTTATATAATAATGATCTATGTATCTAATTCAAACCACCTCCTGCTGTTTGAGGGTCATAAGCCTCTTTCATGATACTTACCAACTATTTATGGGTACTATTTATGGGTATTAATAACACTACCACTATTAAGTAGTGCTCAGTATTATTTATGTATCTAATGTATCCCTGGGAAATAACCTCAATCACCACATGCCACTATTTCCTCCTCTCTAGATAACTTTCACTGTGTTTGGGGTCAAGTCTTCTACTACCTGTAAAGGCGCATGAAAGCAACTCATCAGTTATTAAGAGTAGCCTTGAATTCATTCAAATCACAGTTACTTTGCTGTTTAAATATTAAACCATTATATCATACTTTATTACTGTGTTCCGAGATATATTTAGCGTTTTATAATCTTCTGTGGTTCTTGCATAAAATGACATTTTCATCAAACTTACTTTCTTAGTTGAATGTGAATTATTTATTTAATTGTTTATTAATTAAAATTAAATTTTCCTTTTGCGGAAATAATTTTTATTTAGTCAATCAATCAATATGCATTTATTTATTTCTTAAGTAGTGCTCAGTATTATTTATGGAATTGGCATCATATAAAAGAATTCTAAGAGATTTATTTCCAGTGATTGGGCAGTATAATTGAGGATTCAAGAAAACACACGAGAAATTATTGATGCCAAAATAAAATGTGACACAGGAAATCAGATGAAAACTATCTGTGATGGACTATCATTCTGCACACTGAAGCATGTGGCTATCACTTCCAATGAAAAAGGAACTTTTAAGGAAATCCTTTATGTATTTCACTTCATTCCAATGTCTCTACACACTCACTATTGCCTTAGAACAAAAACACTCAATTGTAATATATAGTTTTGTAATTAATTGGAGTCAAGTATGTTTTTGTTATCCTTTGCTGACAATATCCTCTTGAGGAGAACTTAAGCTCTTCAAGGGCATAGAATGTAACTTCTATTTCTTTGTCAGTTCGTTAAGGATTGCTTTAATGAAAACTAACAGTGCAAATTTCCACACTACTTGAGGAGACCCCAGCTTATGGTAGCCCTTGTGCTTTTACAATTCCCTCCATGTTGGAGGAAAGGCAAAAAAGTGATTTCAAAGATTTGAAAAGAGAAATTTAAAAACTTCATTTTCAAAAAAACCCAGGCAAATAAAAAATGCCTTATAATCCTTTCCATAGACTCCTTTTGAGTCTATGATTCTATGATTAACTATCTCATTTACAATTGATGTCAGAAATACATCTTTTCTAACTTGCTGGAGCCTCTTCCTTTCATTCTTTCACTTTAGGCTATTATTTATTAACTCAGTAACTGCATTATTTACAGTAACTGAAAAACATTACTGAAGATTTTATGAGGCCTCACATTTACCAACTTTTCTGCTGATTAAGTGAAATAGTTTGGTAATAGTTTCAACTACCCAGGGAGTCCAAACTGTTAATTAAAAGTAAATCTGGGTAAATTATGACTGAAGCCCTTCTGGTTTCTTTTCAGTTTGAACTGAGGTAGATTTTACCATAAATATTGAGAATTAGCACTTGAACTGAACTTTTCATTAAATTATAGAAGGTTTTCTTAAAAGATTTTAAATAATTTATGATTTGGGTCTAGACATAGTCAAAGGGAGAAAACAAGAAATAATCAGGAGTAACTGAAGGTATTGTATAAAATGAGTTGGTTAAGAAAATACAAAGAGCCCAAACCTGGCTGTAGCATTTAGAATAAAAGACACAAGTAATTAAGCTTTGGATTTAATTGAGACATAATATTTATCCTTTTTTTGAAGTACTTCTCTTTCTACAAAAGTTGTTTCCTTGAGAACCTATTTAGTCAAGTAATATTGTATCATTTTTACTGGTTAACATATTTGTAATTGTTCTCAAATTGTTTCCTGCTAAGTTTTCTCATTTCAACTGTCTTCATGCACATAATTTTCCTTTAAATGTCTTTTATGAACAATTCTTTATATCTGATGGGTGATAGAGAATGAATTTGTAATTCATTTTTGAATAAGTGAAATAATCTAAAAACTTTTGAAGCAGGTCTACTTACCTGCTTGCAATTTTGTTGAATCATGTTTTTATTTAGAACCTTTGGAAGAATGTTAACTTAGCATTATAAAAATTATTAACTGGTGAAGCTATAAAGAAAACACAGACTCTAGTCACTTTGTCCTAAAAGTACAATCACAAAACCAATGCATTTCAAAGACCTAGCTGCTTCCTTTTGTGATGTCTCCTGAGATCAGAGAATGAAAAAAAAATCCTCCATAAATATGTATCAAGTATACCTGTTTGATTTATACATTATGCAGACACATTAAGAAAGCAGAGCTGTGTGTAACCTTGCAATAAAAAAAAAAAAAATACGTTCAACAACAAAAAAACAAAAAAACAAAAAAACAAAACAAATCATCATTTCCAAAAGAAGTAATGGGAAGCATTTTAGCTTTTCATGAAAAATAAAGAATAGCACTATCCTTGAAATTTGGCATTTAGATGTATTTAAATCATTAAGAAGTTATCCTGGCCTTGTTTCTTAAACATTTTGTTCTCTCCGTTAGTTTTTTTCTACAACAAAATTTATCTTTCAACAAGAGGGAATTTTTTAATTTTGTCAAGATGTAAATCCAAATTGTGCCATCAGGATGTAGTTTTGGCATCTTCTCCATAATGTAAGTGAAATAACTCTCTTCACAAGAAGTGGATAGTCCCGGGGCACCTGGGTGGCTCAGGTGTTAAGCATCTGCCTTCGGCTCAGGTCATGATCCCAGGGTTCTGGGATCTAGCCCCAGGTTGGGCTCCCTGCTCAGCAGGAAGCCTGCTTCTTTCTCCCTCTCCCACTCCCCCTGCTTGTGTTCCCTCTCTTGCTGTGTCTCTCTCTGTCAAATAAATAAATAAAATCTTAAAAAAAAAATAAAGAAGTGGACAGTCCCTTTTAGAGGCAGATTTTCTGGGAAACAGTGCACCTTAACATTAGCACTGTTCAGCACTGAGGGAGGTGCTTCACAATGGGTTCTAATGACATTATGTATTTTTTTGCTTTGAGATATTAGTTTGCTTTTAAAATGTTGTGATTTTTTTGATACTTTCATCATTCAAAATATGTCCATTTCTTTCTAATCTTGTATTTATAATTTGTATCTTTTTAAAGGTTTATTTATTTACTTGAGAGAGAGAGCATGAGTGAGCGGGAGGAGTAGAGGGAGAGGGAGAGAGAATCTCAAGCAAGCCTCCCAATGCAGGGCTCCATTTCAGATCTCACAACCTTGAGATTACAACCTGAGCTGAAACCAAGTGTTGGACTTTCAACTCACTGTGCCACCCAGATACCCCTAATTTATATTTTTATATAATGAACACCCACAAAATTGTAAAAGTTTAGTTCTCTACAAAACCTGAATCACCCCCTTTTCCTTGCCTAGGACCTTGTCCTGTCATCTGCAGTGGGAAGTGTATGCTCTGGCTAGGGATATATGGTAACTTGGGCTCCTTATCTCAGAATCAGCACTTTTATAGTATTACTGCCTGTTAATATAAGTGTGCTAGCTGGACTAGTAATTGCACTCAAACCAGGGAATAGGGAAATGAATCAATATGATTCTCTTCTAAATGCTGTTATATCAATAATCCCAGTATTTTCCCTTTGCTTATATACTGATTTCCTTATATACTTTGAGAACTCCCAGGAGTTAAGAAGTTTTTGAAAGAAGTTTGTAATACATAATAGAAAGATTAGAAATGAGACCCTGTTTCTTTATTTTTTCTCTTTTATATGGGTTACATTTGAACCCAGAATTCAAGGTGGTTATAAGGACTTCAGGTTGCAGTCTTAAACTCTATTGAAAAAGTGGCCAGGGGGCATCTGGATGACTCAGTTGGTTAAGCCGTTGGCCTCTTTATCTTGGCTTAAGTCATTGGAGCCCTGCCTTGGACTCTCTACTGAGCATGGAGCCTGCTTAAAATTCTCTCTCTCTCTCCCTCTGACTCTCTCCCCCCACCATCACTGCTTGTGTGTGCTCTCTCTCTCTCAAAAAAATTAAGATATAAATAAAAATTTAAAAAAAAAGGAAAAGAAAAAGTGGCCAGTAAAGAGACCATATAAAAAGGCAACAGGCTAATTTTTCCAGAGTACATTGACATTTTCACTATTAATGTCCCTGAATTTTAAGTTTTTTCCTTCTTAGATGGTTGAAGAAAAATAACTACCTTTAAGAAAAAGTTAACTATGAAACAATTATATAAACATTTTACATTTTCCCCTACTTTTATAGAGAGGTCTTAGCAGACAATTTTTCCCCAAAGTACTCAGCAATAAAGTCTGGTGCTAAAAGACAGAGTAGGCTAAATATGAATGAATGTGAAATGCCCTAATTATTTTCTGTGGACTTAATTGATTGAGCTCAGTTTAGGGGTGCCTTTCCTATTGACCAGAAACATGGCTCATTAGACCAACTCACAGAGTGACCTTTTAAAGAGTTTCCAATACATTTGTTTATGTTCCATGTTGCTAAGAATAATGCTATATAAAACTAAATACAATAATTTTGGATAATGTACAGCAGGTTTCATTTTAAATATAATACATGGGATTTTGACTTTAGGTACTTCTCTTTACATTATTTTAGATTTGAATCAAAGATAGCAAATTGCATGCAGAGATTCCTTTCACATGCCAATTCAATAGCCCCGTTTAAACTCAAATATTCCCTATTTTTTTTTTACTTTTGACTGAAGTCATAATAGCATACTTGTGTTTTCTTTGAATTAAGTTCTGCATGTTAACTTTCCTACAGGACTTGAACATATTAGTCTAAGTCTTCATTTTGCTCTGCAGTTAACACAAACATCCATTTAACACACTATGCTTGATTTCCTGTTGAGTTTTGACTTACTGTGTTCTAAACAATAATGGTTAAACAACACTCAGCTTAGTTCAGGTTGAGGATCAACTGAGTCTATACCACGGAAAATATTAAGATAGGGGGATTGAAAAAATGATAAAAGAATATAAGGGATTTTTAAAAGATTTTATTTGTTTATTTGACACAGAGAGAGAGAGCTAGCAAGAGAGAGAGCACAAGCAGGGGGAGCGGCAGGCAGAGGGAGAAGCAGGCTCCCTGCTAAGTAAAGGAGCCAGTGCGGGACTCGATCCCAGGACTCTGGGATCATGACCTGAGCCAAAGGTAGATGCTAAACTGACTGAGTCACCCAGGCACCCCAAGAATTAAAGTTTTTGATACAATTACAGATGACCCTATTTGTTAGTGAATTACTTCCAAAAATAAAATTCGAACTTTTAGAGAGCAATTGTATGATTCTCATAGTATCAGAATGCTTGGAAAAAGTGAGGACTAAACATGCAGTTGTTGATGTGCCTTATGCCTCTAGCGTTTGGTAAGGCTGGACATAATAAGTGCTTAAATTTAGGCCCTGGATCCAGACCATCCAGGGACAAACCTTGCCTCTCATATTACCAGTTGTGTGACACTGAAGAATTTACTCAAGAGAAATGTGCCTCAGTTCTTCCTACCTAAAATGGGAATCATTATAGAACCTGTTACATAGATATGTCTTAGAACAGTGCCTATCAGATAAAGTTTAATAAAGTTTAATAAAGGATGCTATTTTAGTTTTGTTGTTGCTTTGTCATGTTAGGCACACTGTCTCATTTACTCTAGCATTCTATGAAAGTGAAATATGAATCATTACTTTTTAGAATTCTATTTAAGTCACTCAGAGTTATTCATTCATTCAAATGAATCTGAATTTTTCCTTATGTGATTTAAAACTGATTATACTTGAAAATGCACCTTTTATTATAGTATAAAATTATACCAATGAGATATAAAAATGGATAGGTCTAATTTACATTTTTTATTTGGAAAGATAATTACTTTATATCAGAATGATGAAGCTTGACATTTGTTTATTTTTTATCTACATTTATATTTTGCTATTTTCATTTTTATTGTTATTTGCCTTTTAAAATGTGGGGAGAAGTCAACTATTAAAAAATTATGTTGAAGAGTGGTATATATAATACCCATTTAAATTTTTTCTTACATTTTATATTTTTTATGAAATATTAGCACTGTTGATGGCTGATAAAATATCTGAATCAATGTTCTTTCGGTTAAATGCTAGTTAGGTATTATGATCAATGCAAAGTGTTGTTATATAAAAAATAAGATTTTCAGGACTTTTGTTTATAAAATACTTTCAATGGCTACTCTGATATTTTTAAGATTCCAATGCCAGCATTTTGATATTTCACTTTTTTAACAACAGAGGTGAGTGGACTTCTGAAACTAAAATTTGAAATATTCAAAATTATAAATCACTTTATTCCTTATAGGATATTTAACAACACATGGGTACACATGTCCTTCTGCTCTGTGCTGTGTTTCCCAAGATCCGCAAAGTAGGTGTCACTTATTTCCCACCTACAGGTTCCTAATCAAGACCTATAACTTTGATATGCCTGAGATTTAGATATTAAATTGTTCTCTAGGAAATTTTTGAGATCTCTCTTGTGGTACAGCTAATTCAGCACCAATTATTCTTTCTGCTAATCCTACTTTTACTTTTAAGATCCAAATAAATTATGGCCTCTTTCTTTTCCTCTGATTAAACCCCAGGCTTTTTCCTCTACATTTAGTAACTCTGCCTTTAACTTGTTGGATAACAAGCCAAGGACCTCAGCACCTTTCCTTTAAGACAATGGCCCTACCTTCCTCAATATCCAGCCCCTGAAATGGCCAGAATATTGAAAATGAGCTCAGGGCCCCAGTCTTTCCTTCTAGGCCTTGCCAAATACACCCTGTCCCTTCCTGAGTATCTGAGTGTTGTTTGTTCTAAGACTCCAAATTATTAAGTTCTACCTGTATACAATTTTTGCTGTCTGTTCTCTTCGACCTCTTTGGCCCAGGGATTATTCATCATATTCACCACTAACCATGTTCTTCCACCAAGCTCTTCTAATAAGAGTTTCCAGTACTTAGTAGTTATATACCACCTACTGTTTTAGTGTTTTGTGCATATTAACTTACTTAATCTTCACAACAATTCTAGTAGTGTACAGTTTAGTTTCCCAATGTTATATATGAACAAATGGAGTCACAGAAACATAAGGTAGTATGTACATGGTCAAAAAGTCTACATATAGTAGAGCTGGCTATTGAAAACACATAATCTGACCACAGGATCCATCTGTTTAACTACTATGCTATCATGCCTTCTGATCTGCTTTCCTGCCTCTCTTTTTCTTTCCATCTGGCCTCTGTCATTATCCCTAGCTTGCAGCCCCTTTTTGATAATGCACATTTTTCAAAATGCTAGAGATATGTCTATAAGAAGCTGTAAATGGTAGTCTATCTTGCCCTTAAGCCAGTGCCTCTGTTGTCCTATTTGGGGTGAAAAGCCTTTCTTCAGTTTTCGCACAGATTAGTTGTAAGCAAACATGAGTTTTTCTAATATATGTCAATGTCAGAGTACTTACACAGCACTGGGCATTATTAAGCTATATACATGGGCTTTCTCTTTACTCCTTTTTATTAAATTTCAAAAAAATTGGGTGAATTCCAAAAAAAATAAGGATTATTTTGTTACACCTCAATAAATGATGAACCAGACATTTGCATAATAAGCTAAGTCTTCCAATCATGTTTAATAAATACTACCTTCTGAGTTATCCCTGGACAAAAGATTTTTTCCAACGATTCTTATTGTCTTTGGAGAAGATGTTACCCTTTTCTGAGACTCCAACGTGGGCAGTATTTGGCCAATATCTCTGTAATATTTTGCTACAGAAAAGATGACAAGTTAAATAAATGTCCAATTACTCATGTGATCTATACAAAGGATTACTGTTAGGAAAACTAAGTTGATTCTTTAGAAACTTTACTTATAAAGGTTGTTAGAGATGGCAAATAATGAGATTTAAGTTTCTTGGGACTATAAGAAAGGATACCAGTATGGAGGATAAAATCCCTCAGTTACTATATCTAGTCTTCCATTGACAGAATGATTCTCTCTAATATTGTGAAAGTTGTTTAACCACTGTGAAATAAAGCAGTAGGACTAGATCAATTCAGAAGCCTTTTTCAGCACAAAATTGTATATTCATGATGGCATAAATAGCAGAGGAATATCCTAATTATAGCATTTAGTCAAAAATGGTCTGCCCTTTGGCAGGATAAATGTTGACTATTCATATGATTTCTCTACTTATGCATGCTTTAGGAATATCTCCAATTAAAATTTTTCCTGTGTTGATATTTAAGCATCTTTACTAATTATAATATTTTAAAATAAGGAACATGTACTCTTCAGAACATTTTATATTTTCCAATTTAATCTTCTGCTTTGTAATAATGGAATTTCAGATCAAATACTTCCTAGCTTTAGAAGTCATTCATCAGATACAAAGGATACATTGAACTAGAGGGCAGATGGAGTTGTAATTTTTTACTTTTGATTCTTTCCTTTAGCTTCCCAAGGAAGACTCTGAAGACCATGGTCTTGTTAATCCTGTAGAGTAAGAGTTCCTGCATCATTGGTGATAGTGATGAGTTATATATTTGACAAAAGTTAGGAAGCTTTAGAACCATTTGACAGTAATGACAACTGAAGATAGAAGTGGTTTTCCAGTCCTTTTTCTGGAAACAGAGTAGCAACATCTTTGCTCAAGAATTTCCATCAGAGTAGAAGACCTTTACCCTATTTGTAATTGTCAATATTTTACTCATTCTCTGAAACTCGGTATAAATTATACTCTTTCTCCCAAAACTTTTAGCTAATTGGAATTAAAATCTTTCATGTAGGATACAAAAACAAACAAACCAAAAACAACCCACAAATAAACAAAGAAACCCTGAGATATAAGAGCCATTTAATTGTAATTCTACCAGAGTACATTCTGTAATATATTTTTGATTTATACTTATCTAAATTCTTGTTTTATTCCCACAAGTTGTCAGTAGATGAGGACTGAAAGCCAGAATCAGATACTGTTGAGTTCTCTGTTTTCAGAGCGCCTAGGGAAGCTCAACTAACATGGTAGACACTTATTCAGTATTGGTAGAATTGGATTCAAGTGATTAAGGGGATGGAAACATTGAGATAGCAGGCACTCTAAATCAACATTTGTGTCCCCTGCCCCCACCTAGGTTGGTTACCTTCAAATTTGCTGGCAGAAGATTTTGCTCCCCTTCTCCCCACAAAAGAAGTTTTTATTCTATTTTGGTTCATCTTCTACCTATAGAACTTAGAATAAGAGAAGCTACTTACTGTGCCAGATGTCTCACTTTCCAATTAATGGTTGAATCAGAAAAAGAACCCGTACTAATTTTACTCACAACAAATCACTGATCTGCTTTTTCCAAGAATTTACAGTTAAATGGTTGAGATGTGTTAGAAGAGAAAGAAGTAATACAGATGAAAATTTCAGTTATTTCAGTGATTATTATGTTAATTATGTTAAAGTTATCAAAATAAGCTATGGCGATCATTACCTAAGTATGTGTTATGGATTGAGCTACATTAAGAAAATACATATACAGGAAAAAATAATTTCCAATGCACAGAAAATACAAAAACTATTTGGCATTTCAGCATAAAGTGAAATTGCTGTGGGTTATGTTGTAAGAGAATAAGAAGGTATTGATGCTTAGCCTTGAATAATAGGTAAGAATTACACTGTTAGCTTGGGAGAGTGTAAGTTGATATATCCATTTTAGGCAAAGATAAATTGCAGTTGAAGGTGTTTAATAATCTGTTGGTAAAAGTTTTTTGAACATACACAGTTTTAAAACCACCACATTATAACTACCTCTATGAGAAAAGCCTAAGTCAAACACTGAAGGGAATTTAAAAAAGGAGAGTGATGTAAGCTGGATTGATTGAGAATGAAAAGATCCCATCCATGAACAGTACATACCTTAGATAAAGACACATTGGTATTACTGAAGCCAAATGATATTCAGCAGTCTGTGGCTGAGTGGACACCCAACTCAATCTATCTCTATAGAGACATAGACATGTTGCACTGATTAACTGAGCAGAATGTCATATTTCTATGATTTAGATCCTCTAAAAGTATACTTTCAAGTTCAGGGATTTATGCAGCATTTAATTCTAAATGGCCCATTCAGAAGTAGAAAAAAACCAATAAGTATAAATTTAACTGAGAAATTTAACCATGGTAACTGTGAAAAATCACCAAGAAGCAATAGCTCTTAAATTCTGCAATATTATTAACAGCATTAGATATCTGAGGAGGATAATTTGAATAAATTTGAAGTGATCTAGGAATAAAGGTTAGGTAAAAAATGTAGATGTAGAGATTTAGAGTTGAATACATATATCAGCCTTATTGATTGGGTTAAAGTTTGTAGAAAGGAAATCTCACAATTGTAAGAAATCCACTTTTGATATTTAAGAGGCTGTATACAGTTGTTGTATGGAAAAAAATGGTTCTACAACTTTAATCTATCAAGGCTCACAAATCAAAAGCCAGATACAACTCCAAGGCCATTTTTTTGACACCTTATTTTTCTAACTCTTAATTAGGTACACAACCAGTGGTTATAACTTGGGGATTAATTTGTAAATGATGTAATTATCCTTTGGTAACATTAGGGAGAATATTATGTGCTAAAGCTTTAATTATACTCTTGTGCATTTATCCCACTGAAATCCTATTTAAAAATTGGAATATAATATCTAATGTCAGGAATTAGATTGTCAAGTATTAGATTAGTTACTGAGCCACATGATGAAAAATGCCACTGAACTGTACTTCTGGATTATTGCAGATTTTCAAATTTAAATATTTTTTTTTAAAAAGATAACTCTTAAACCCACAATGATATTATTTTATGACCACTAATAGAAATAACATCTACATCTATTTCAAAGAATAGAAACATACCGCTTGCTTATTTGTTGAGCATAACATAGCCATGTTTCAAGCAGAAATTTTATTTAGAACGCTCTTGATGTGTACACTCTTATTGTAGAACTTCCCTCTTATGTATCCATTATTTAAAACATGTTTGTCTTCCCAGAAAAATGTAGTAACGTCTTGAGGCTTTTTTTTTTTCCTTCAGAATGGAATGACTGGACTTGATGCCCTACCTAAATTTTTATCATTACTCATAGCTGAGGAAATCAATTATGCTATTCCACTAGTCTCTGTGTGAATAATAGCATTTTATTTCAGAAACCTGTATCTGAAGTTTTATCTCTAAATGGAACTTGTAACACCCTTCAAAACAAATGACCCTGACCATTAGCTAGATTTTTTGTTTGTTTATACCTAAATGCCTGGCATGTGGTAGGTACAAAATGCATCTTACCTCACCTTCCTCTTTGATTGATTGATTGATTGATTGATTTACTTATTTTAGAAGAGGAGGGGAAACAGGAGAGGCAGAGGGAGATGGAGAGAGAGAATCTTAAGCAGGCTCCACACCCAACACAGAGCCCTACTCCGGGCTGGATCTCACAACCCTGAGATCATGACCTGAGCTGAAATCAAGAGTCGGATGTTTAACCAACTGAGCCACCCAGGCACCCCTTCCTCTTTGTATTTTATATGTGTCCCAGCATGTAACTTTTTTTAAAGATTTTATTTATTTGAGAGAGAGTGAAAGAGAGCACATGAGCAGGGGTAGGGGCAGGGGGAGAAGGATAAACAGACTCCCCGCTGAGCAGGGAACCAGATGCGGGACTCGATCCCAGGACCCTGGAATCATGACCTGAGCTGAAGGCAGATGCTTTACCGACTGAGCCACCCAGGTGCCCCCATCAAGTACCTTTTTAAGCAAGAACATCCCATCCCCAAGAATGCCACTTTTTAAGATGGAAGTTTTTTAAATTTCTGGAAGCACATGACACTTTGGGAAAATCTTCACCTGTAATTTGGATGTTCTTTCAGCATAAAGCTTTTCATTGTTTCGATCATTTTCTATCTAATATCTTTAGTAAGAGGTTGTAGTTCTGTTTTGAAGGGTCCTTGGTACAAAAGGAGGGGAGGACTGAGGATCAAGGAATAGAGTTTAAAATTGGGTTGGGAGTCAAAACCAGACAAAGACCCCACCAAAAAGGAGAATTACAGACCAATATCCCTGATGAACATGGATACAAAAATTCTCACCAAGATACTAGCCAGTAGGATCCAACAGTACATAAAATGATTTTTCACCACGACCAAGTGAGATTTATTCCTGGGCTGCAAGGGTGGTTCAATATCCACAAGTCAATCAATGTGATACACTACATTAATAAATGAAAGGACAAAACCATATGATCCTATCAATAGATTCAGAAAAAGCATTTGACACAGTACAGCATCCTTTCTTGATAAAAGCCTTTCACAGTGTAGGCATAGAGGGAACATACCTCGGTATCATAAAAGCCATATACGGAAAGCCCACAGCAAATATCATTCTCAACAGGGAAAAACTGACAGCTTTTCCCCTAAGGTCAGGAACATGACAGGGATGTTCTCTCTCACCACTGTTGTTCAACATAGTACTAGAAGTCCTAGCCACCGCAATCAGACAACAAAAAGAAATAAAAGGCATCCGAATCAGCAAAGAAGAAATCAAACTCTCACTCTTTGCAGACTACATGATACTCTATGTGGAAAACCCAAAAGACTCCACCCCGAAATTACTAGAACTCATACAGAAATTCAGCAAAGTGGTAGGATATAAAATCAATGCACAGAAGTCAGTTGCATTTCTATACACTAACAATGAGATAGAAGAAAGATAAATTAAGGAATCGATCCCATTTACAATTGCACCAAAAACCATAAGATACCTAGGAATAAACCTAACCAAAGATGCAAAGGATCTGTACTCAGAAATCTATGGAATACTCATGAAAGAAATTGAGGAAGACACAAAGAAATGGAAAAACATTCCATGCTCAAGAATTGGAAGAACAAATATTGTTAAAATGTCTATGCTACCTAGAGCAGTCTACATATTCAATGCAATCCCTATCAGAATCCCATCCACATTTTTCAAAGAATTGGAACAAATAATCCTAAAATTTGTATGTAACCAGACAAGACCTGAATAGCCAAAGGAATGTTGGAAAAGAAAACCAAAGCTGGTGGCATCACAATCCTGGACTTCAAGCTCTATTACAAATCTGTAATCATCAAGACAATATGGTACTGGCACAAAAACAGGCATATAAATCAATGGAACAGAACAGAGAACCCAGAAATGGACCCTCTACTCTATGGTCAATAATCTTCGACACAGCAGGAAAGAATATCCAATGGAAAAAAAACAGTCTCTTCAACAAATGGTGTTGGGAAAATAGGACAGCCACATGCAGAAGAATGTAACTGGACCATTTTCTTACACTATACACAAAAATAGACTCAAAATTGATGAAAGACCTAAATGTGAGGCAGGAATCCACCAAAATCTTAGAGGAGAACACAGGCAGCAACCTTTTGACCTTAGCTGCAGCAACATCTCCAAAGGCAAGGGAAACAAAGCAAAAATGAACTATTGAGACTTTATCAAGATAAAAAGCAACAAAATCAAAAGACATTCTGTAATGGGAGAAGGTATTTGCAAATGTCTTATCAGTAAAGGGTTAGTATCCAAAATCTATAAGAACTTATCAAACTCAACACTGAAAGAAGGGAGGGGAACCCTCTAACACTGTTGGTGGGGATGCAAGCTGGTGCAGCCACTCTGGAAAACAGTATGGAGTTTCCTCAAAAAGGTGAAAATAGAGCTACCCTATGACCAAGCAATTGCATTACTAGGAATTTACCCCAAAGATACAAATGTAGGGATCCGAAGGGGTACATGCACCCCAATGTTTATAGCAGCAATGTCCACAATAGCCAAACTGTGGAAAGAGACCAGATGTCCATCAACAGATGAATGGATAAAGTAGATGTGTATATATATATATATATATATATATATACACACACACAATGGAATACTACTCAGCCATCAAAAAATGAAATCTTGCCATTTGCAACGACATGGAGGGAACTAGAGGATATTATACTAAGTGTAATAAGTCAGAGAAAGACAATTATCATATGATTTCACTCATATGAGTGAAAATGGAATTTAAGTGAAAATGGAATTTAAGAAACAAAACAGAGGAGCATAGTGGAGGGGAAGGAAAAATAAAAACAAGATGAAATGAGGGAGGGAGACAAACCATAAGAGACTCTTAATCATAGGAAACAAACTGAGGCTTGCTAGATGGGAGGGAGATGGGATGATGGGGTACCTGGGGGATGGACATTAAGAAGGGCATGGGATGTAATGAGTGCTGGGTGTCACATAAGACTGATAAATCACTGAATTCTACCTCTGAAACTAATAATACAGTATGTGTTAATTCAATTTAAATAATAATAATAAAATAAAATAGTAAAATAAAATAAAATTGGGTTGCGAGTGAGATAAGAGAGTTCCAGGGTTGGGGAAGGATTCCATTTATAGTAGAGTCTAGATTTGACAAAAGGGGCTGGGACATTTGAATCTGTTGAACGCTTGTTGAAATTTTTTTTAAGAGGCATGCGCATTTTTTATGTTATGTTAATCACCATACATTACATCATTAGTTTTTGATGTCGTGTTCCATGATTCATTGTTTGAGTATAACATACAGTGCTCCATGCAGTACGTGCCCTCTTTAATACCCATCACCAGGCTAACCCATCCCCCGACTCCCCTCCCCTCTAGAACCCTCAGTTTGTTTCTCTGAGTCTGTACGTAGTCTCTCATGGTTCGTCTCACCCTCCGATCTCCCCCCCTTCATTTTCCCCTTCCTGCTACTTTCTTTTTTTTTTTTAACATATAGTGTATTATTTGTTTCAGAGGTACAGCACTTGTTGAATTTGAAGGGTTGTAATGCCTCCCATGTTTCATCAGCTAGTATGTCTGTTAATATTGAAAAATAATCTTGGTCATGGCTTCAATTACATTTCTTCCATTTAAATTAATGTACTATTTAATCATGTTTGAATAAACACGATTTTAGGGATCCATCTCCAGAGGTATATTATGGATATATTGTTTTACTGTTATTAGCAATAGGTTTGTTTTGGTATCAGCATACCTTCTTTGCCATTTTTCTCCTTAGCTGATGATGGGTCTAGTCATGAGGAGAATGATTATGAGGTTCATCAGCAAAATCATTATTGATCACCTATTAGGTACCAGATACTGTAATAGGTGCTAATAACATTTATAATAATACCCCTATGCAGCTAGCAGAATAAAACATAAAACAAATAGATAAATAAAATATATTGAAATGCTTGCTGTGTGAAGGGATTCTCTTTGGTTTGCTGTATTTTATGATATGCATCAGGGACGATTTTCTCAAGAAGAGAGACATCTGAGCCTGTTTTGTTTTTTAAGATTTTTTTTTAAATTTATTCATTTGAGAGAGAGAGAGAGACAGGCAGACAGACAGAGAGAGCATGAGCAGGGGAGAGAGGCAGACGCAGAGGGAGAAGCAGACTCCCTGATGAGCAGGGAGCTGGATGTGGGACTCCATCCCATGACCCTGAGATCAAGACCTGAGCTAAAGGCAGATGCTTAACCATCTAAGCCACCAAGGTGCCCCCCAAGCTAAGTTCTGGAGGAGGAAAAAAGATATTCGGGAGAATGTGTAAGGGCAAGAATGTCATAGGCAAAGGGACAGGCTTGGGCAAAGAAAGGGGAAGAAAGATCATCATGTGTTTGGGAACCTGTAAGTGATTCAGTTTACCTAGAATTCACAGTTTCAGCAGGAACGTGGAAAGAGTTGATATTAAGGGAAAAGAAGTCTTCCTCCCTCCCTCCCTCCCTCCCTCCCTTCCTCCCTACTTCCCTTCAATTTTGTTCAGCAGATTAACAAGCATCCCTACCAAATACCAGTTTGAAGTCAAAGAATCAGCTCTGATCCTTATCTTTCTGGGGTCATAGGATCCCCTAAGATCCTCATTAATGCAATTGCTTCTCATTTTTTCTCCACTTTCTTGCTCTTTCACCTAAATGTGATTTATATACAGAAAAGTAATTGAAAACTGTCTAGTTTTTGTCAACTAAAAAAAAAAGATTATTCTGTATCTTATGAGATATTTGCAGCTGATCAAGTTTCTTCTATTCGTAAGTTCTCAAAACACTTTCCTGTAGATGGGATTTAGCTCTGTTCTATAACAATGCACAGTGAATTTCTCATTTGCCCTTAAGCTCCTTGGCCCAGTGACACTCCACTTTAAGTTTAATCAGACAGAAAAATCACAAAAGCCCCAGTCTCAAGTGACCACTTTGACCTTTTTTTCCTGAAATGATGAAGAGAAGAAATTTCCCTATTTTGTGCAGTCAGTGTGTGATTCTTCACACACCTGTTGTACTGTGTTTGTTTCAAATCCAGGGTGACGCAGGTTAATGCCATCTTTGTCAGTGGGAAAACCAGCACTATGCTTTGTGGCCACTATAAGCAATCATTTCTAGTAGCTCTCTCCCTGAGGGTATAATTTTCATCAGGGGTTTTTTGAAGAGAGGCAAAAAAAGGTATGAGAAAGACTCAGAGATCTGCTTCGTAGGGCTTGACTAAGTAAAGAACTGGATTTGGCTCATTTCTTAAAGCCATGGTTCTTGAGCAGCAAGTGTTCTTAAGACAAGAAGTCAGACTTTTCCTTTGACTGGTCTCCAGAAATCATGTGCATCCTGAACCTCTCATCATACCACAAATTTGTGGCTGGGCTTTTCAATTAATGATGTAACACCCATACAGATATGTTGCCTTGTTTATTGGTTATAGGAAATCCAGGGTACTCTAAGGCTACTTATTATTATTATATTATTATAATTATTAAATTTCAGCTTTATTGAAGTATAATTGATATGTAAAATTATAAGATATTTAAAGTGTAAATCATAGTGACTTGATGTATGTACACATTGTGAAAGGACTTCCACCATCCAGTTAATTAACAAATCCATCAACTCACATATTTATCTTTTATTCTTTCTTTTCCCTTTTTTTTTTTTTTTGGTGAGAACATTTAAGTTCTGCTCTCTTAGAAAATTTCAGTTACAGAACATAGTATCAACTCTAGTCACCATGTTTCACGTTAGATCCTCAGATCTATTCATTGTATACCTAAAAGCTTGTACCCTTCTACGAAACTGCCCCTTTTTCCCCACCCACCAGCAACCACTTTTTTACTCTTTGATTCAGAGTTTGACCTCCTTTGTTTTTTATTACACATATAAGTGATACTGCGCTGTATTGGTCTTTTTTCATCTGGTTTATTTCACTTAGCATAATGCCCTTAAGGTCTTTCCATGTTGCCATAAATGATAAAATTTCTTTCTCATGGTTGAATAATATTACAATATATACACCTTCTTTACACACTCACTCGTTGATGGACACAAGTTATTTCCATATTTTGGCTATTGTGAATAATGTTGCAATGAACATGGGAGTGCAAATAACTCTTCAATATCCCCTTTGAATTTCCTTTAGATACATACCAGAAGTGAGATTACTAGATCATATGGTAGTTCTATTTTTTTTTTATTGTTTGAGGAACCTCTAAATTGTTTTCCACTGTCGATGCACCAGCTTATATTCCCATAAGCAGTACCCAAGAGTTCCCCTTCTCCACTTCCTTGCCAACATTTATCTCTAACTTTAAAAACAAACAAACAACCAAACAACCGTTCTAATAGTTGTGAGAGTTCATTGTGGTTTTGGCTTGTATTTCCCTGGTAACTAGGGATGTTGAGCACCTGTTCATTTGCATGTTGGCTAGTTGCATTTCTTCTTTGGAAAAACGTCTATGTAGTTCCTCTAACAATTTTAAAATCAGATTGGTTATTTTCTATTGAATTATATGAATTCTTTATATAGTTTGGATATATCAGATATAGAATTTTGAAATATTTTCTCCCATTTAGTAGGTTGTTTTTTCATTTTGTTGATGATTTCCCTATGGTACAGGATCTTTTTAGCTTGATGTAGTCTCACTTGTTGCTTTTCCTTTGTTGCCTTTGTTTTTGCTCTCAATTATTAAAACAAAAAAAGTCATTACCAAATCAAGATAAAAGCTAAACAGGTATTTGCAATGCAATAAATGTTAAAACTAACATTTAAGTTTACCCACTGAAAAAGCAATTAAAAAGAGATGCTGATTTATCATCACAACTAACATAAGAAATGCTTTATACATGTATGGTTGAAGAAGCTGAAGAAGATGTGAAACGAAATCAGCATAAACTGGGTTATCAAGGAGATATGATTAAATTGTGATTGTCACTAAGAACATTTAAGTCTAATCCATATAACTATAATTGTATGAAAGAATATTTTTAAACAGAACTGAATGAACTCAAGAAATTTTTAACACCTTCCATAAGAAAAGAGTACCTCACTCAGGTGGTAGGAATGAGTGGTCCATTTAGGAGGTTTATACCTATCATAAAGATGGTTGCTTTGAGCTATCATATTTTAAGTCCCTAGAGATTAATAGCATTCTTCTGGTTTAGAGCCTATCAGGCAAAGTTTGAATTGCATTGTCTCCCCATAGAATTTCTGTATGTGTAGACAATTATAACCAGCCCCACCAGCAACCATTAATTTTCACGATGAATTAATACTTGATATTTACTTGTACATTACTCATCTGTATAAATGAAAGTAAGTCTGAAGTGGCATGACACACAGAGAAAAATTAAATGTATGCACTTGAGATGCTACAAACAAGGCCCAAGCATGTCTTCAACACAAAGTAATATCAATCTATTGGCTCTCTTTAGAAGGGACAGTTTCCTCAGATTGTTTCCTAGTTTTACAGCATGGCCCTTCAAATGCAAAAGCAATGATCAGGACAGGTAGGAGAAAGAGAAACTAGGGAAGAGAGACTTTAGAAGAGAAAATGACTTAGTGAACCAACTATGTTGGGTCCACATTTAAATTTGTGAACAATGCCTCTATTTTGTCACAATTAAAGCAGATAGAACTTAAATAATTTATTTTGCAAGCTATTTTTCAAAAAGGCAGCCAATCTGGTTATTTGGGTGAACTTGAACTCCTCCTGTCTTCTGATCATAAGCAGTGTGTGAACATGTGTTGAATAGTGTGTATGTGCTAGTGTGTGTGTGTGTGTGTGTGTGTGAATGTGTGTGTGTGTTTAAGAACATTTTTATAGATAAACCTTTTGTACAATGGAATATAAATGAGCGAACTAAGGAGATGTTCCCTGTTTGGGTAAAAAAAAAGTGTACATTTCCTTGTTCAAAAAGTGTTAAGCTTGTTTCTATATAAATACATATACATATATATATTTTTAACTGAACATTAAAATAAAAATGTTATCACTGATTCCAGACATTATGTGTTCATGTGAAGGAATACAGAATTATCCAAGGACTCATTTCTACTATAAAACTTGCCCAGAGAGCTCTCCTAACACCCATATATATATTTCCTAAATAGGGAGCAATAATCTTAAATTGATTATTTTGTTCCTCTGGCCAATCTGGTAGCTCTCTTTTGCTCAACCATCTACAGACACAGTCAGATGAAACATTGTTTCTGGAGATGGAAGTGGGGATTTATTAGAAGAAGGACAGTGGGAGGTATTGGCTCTTCATGTAGGCCAGTGTTAATGGGACTGGGGTCAAAGTTCAGGTTTAATGGTCTTTAGAGAGTGATGAGAAGAGTACTTCAGAGAGGCATATATTCCAAATGCAGTGTTCTGACTCAGTTATTCTTTTATCAGATCCATAAAAGATTCTGTTTATGACTCTGTGTGTACAAATGTCCTTTCATGGATTCCGAAGAGCCTGAATGTCAAAATTCTATTTTGTCTTTTATTCCTCATTACAGATTGCCTTTCTTACAATAAAATTGGCTTCTCTGCAAACACAGTACAGATGTTGTATGTGGCCACTGTGCCTCTCTCTGCTTTATATACTATAATGCTGGACAATCTGATAAGTAGCGTGCCCATGAGCCATTGTTAGCACGATGACAACATAACAATGATTAGGATGGAAGCAAATGTTGTGGTATATCCATTTACTGTGCTTATAACTTCTTTTCTAAGTTGTGATGCCACATCATTAAATGAAAAAAATATAGAAGACTTTTTACAGAAGAAATTACATAGTGTTAGGTTACTTTTTTGACAAGCCACAGAATGTATGCATAACTTCTAAAATGCAGCACAATGTAAAAATGAAAATACCTTGAGAATTTGACATAAACTATTTTGATTTCATAGATTTCAGTTCAAAGTACTTAATTCCTTCAGTGTCTTTTATTCAGTTTCTTTTCTGTTTTCATTAGTGAAGTTGCCCCACGTTTGGGAGGGAGGTAGTGGAATCTGGAAGTCTGTTTTTCCCTATTCCTTTTCTATATAATCCCTAACCTTTGTGAGAGGTTTCTGATTCCAGGAGACTGGCTGGGCACTGCTTGCTAGTGTACAGCTCCACAATGCATTAATAGACTGCATGTAACTACGATGCCTTTTCTAGAATTCTCTTCCAAAGCAAGGAGAGCAGGCACCTCTTCACCCTTGTTTCTTCTTTCCTCACACAAGAAGTTAAAAGCCAGAGTTGTTGTTGTTGTTGTTGTTGTTTTATGACTTCAGACTTGAGGCCAGCTGGTCCTAAGAGTTGTTTTGAGTTTGAAGTTAGGGGTGGTTGGAGACACTGCTTGCTTACTCATTTAGTCACACCTATTTTTTGGAATTATATTTTTGGCACTAGCTCAAATAATAAATAATACCTTGATATTTGTATTTTTCATTCTTTGGTTATTTTTGTTTGTGGACAATGCCCACTTCAACTTGAGGTGCCAAAAATAAAAAGGTCAAAGTAGAAAAAAAATACGAAAATTTAAAACTGTGCAGCATATGTGTGAAGGAAAAAAGAATAGTCTCAGGAACTATATGGAAATTGGAGAAATCACTACTGCAAATTATTAAAAGTTATAAAGATACTATGAGATTGTAAATGACTTTTCTCCAGTAAAAGGCAATAAATATATGTTGATTGTCTACAAAGTATGTGGAAATAGAGTGGTATGATTCCTTTTTTGATGAAACCTTTCTTTTAATTGATTTTATATTCACATATGGTGAACCAGCTAGAACAGATTAACTGGCATTCTGGCAAGATTGAAGCCAATTTAAATTTTTTTTTATTCTTTTCTGCATTTACTTTGTAAGCATACCTTGCCTCCATCCCCACTTCACTGCCTTCCAATAGGTCTTTGTTACACAAAGTGTGTTCTATAAACTAGTAGCATTAGCAGCAGCTGAGAACAAGTTAAAATGTTGCATCTAGACTCCACCAGAGAGCTACTGAATCAGAGTCTGCATTTTAACATCACCCCAGGTATCAAGTCTTGCAATAGATAACAGTGCAATATTGCTTCTTGCTATTTGCTATTTGCTATTGCTACTTGTCTGGCAATAGTAAGAGTGGGTCTTGCTGCAAATGAAGATAAGTTAAGAAAAGGTGGAGATTTAAGTAGGGAGGTTTTTTCCCCCCTTGCTAATTTTCCCATGCTTTTAGTTCTTTCTGGTGATTCATAAGCTAAAAATGATGATGATGATGACGACGATGATGATGGAGGTGGAGAAGGAGAATGTGCTTGGGGAGAGCTTCTCTGGAAGCAAGAACTCTTGAATAGACTGACTACATTCTAAGTCTGATTGAACCTTGTTTATCAGTGGGCTTTGAAGTAAACAAGATGTTTTCTGTCTTCAGAATACTGCCTATTGGGTCAAGTAAGAAACTTAATGACATTTTACATAAATTGAACTACAGTGTTTCAGTGATTGCATGTAAAAACACCATAAACATCACAATAACTTCGCTTTCGTTTCTCAGTGGAGAGTCTTGAATAATTCTGTGTAAAGGGGTTTCCTAATATATTTCAGTGGGCAGAAGTAAAATGACTTTGGATTTAGCATATCTGGAAACAGGCAAATTAGTTAAGGATTTATCATACTATACCAAGCATGAGGTAATAAAATCAAGTTAGGAAAATAAAGAGAGAAGTAAAACTAGAATATAGAAATCTTAAATACCATTTGAAGGTAGGCACCAGTGGGGAAAAAAGAACTCTGACTTTATTTTGGCACATTTTAACAATGATGATGTTAAGAAAACTGGAGGAGGCCAGTGAAGTTTTATGAGGGCGAGAATTTGTTCAGTCTTATTACACCGTGAATGTGTCAATGGTTAAGGAGGTATATAAATGCCCAGTAGGACTGGAGTTAAGACACAGTGATAAATATTAGGGAATTTAACTATATAGAAGTGAGACTATGGACCCTGAGAAACAAACAGGGTTCTAGAGGGGAGGGGGGTGGGGGGATGGGTTAGCTTGGTGACGGGTATTAGGGAGGGTACGTTCTGCAAGGAGCACTGGGTGTTATATGCAAACAATGAATCATGGAACACTACATCCAAAACTAATGATGTAATGTATGGTGATTAACATAACAATAAAAATTTAAAAAAAACAGAAAAAAGTGATTAATTGAAATAGATTAGGAAAATAGTATAGACAACAAAGGAGGAAAGGGAGAGGAAATAAGGAGAAAGAGTAGGAGGAGAGGAAAAGAAGGAGAGAATAGAAGGAAAAGGGAAAAAATAAGGAAAAAAAATAAAAGAGGACAAGGTATGAGAAGACCTGAGTAAAAATGATGATAAAAACGAGATGGTGATGGGGCACCTGGGTGGCTCAGTTAGTTAAGTGTCAGACTTTTGATTTCAGGTCAGGTCATGACCTCTCAGGGTTGTGACATCGAGCCTGCACTGGGCTCCACTGTCAGCTGGGAGTCCGCTTCTCTCCCTCTTCCTCTGCCCCTTTCCCTGCTTGCATCCCCCCCCTCCCCACGCCTCTCTCAAACAAATAAATAAAAAATAAATAAATAAATAATTTTTTAAAAAGGAGATGATAAGAATCTGGGCGACTTAAAAATTTGCAAGATATAAAAAGGAACAAGTCAAGAAATAAAGCAGCATCTCTTAGATTCTCTTGATAATTAAAATAGTATCAAAGTAAAGGGTCACAGTAAACATGAGAGGAGAAAAATTGTATGAAATGAAGTGATTAAAAATGTGGAAGTGTCAAATTCTCCAAGCAGATGAAGGAAGCTAAGTAGAGAGAAAGACCCCAGGATTGTGGAATTTGGCCATTTTAATCAGTGCTGATTTGAAGGGGAATAATAAGGGAAGAAGAAAGACTTTGTGTGTGATGAGAGAATCAACTCTGATTATTTAGAAGAGGCAAGGAAAAGTGAAATTAGGCTGGAAAAATAGAATAAGAAAGCACTTAGTACATGACATATTAGGATCAGTGTGCTAGAGAAGTGCAGCAGAAAGACAAAGACCTATAAGACAAAATCCTTGTCTTCAGAAATCTAAAATTATGGTAACACCAAGTCTCTACATGGCAGAACAAGCATATGTATGATTAATATCAAGATTCCTCAACTACTTGCATTCCCTCTTCCTCTTCCCATACCTACTGTGTAAATATAGACTGCATATTTATTGCTTGCATTATTGCAGTAGACTTATACTGCCTTCAGCCTCATGCATTCTTGTCCATGTCCATTCTCTAACAGTGATTCACAGTTATGAGGCATTTTGTGTGGGATCCTTTCCTTTATCAAATTAGTGAATGGGGCAAGGGTGCTCGATGTCTGCAGTGCTGGAGCAATCCTGTACACCTAATTATCTTGTGTACCTTGTTTTTTCTTACTGTTTATTTTTTTTTCTTTCCAATTGTCCAGGAAGGCTTAACCCACTATAGATGTGTACCAGTTTGATTATGAAACATAATAATCTGGAAAATCTGTCACCATAAGCTATATGAAAAGTGCAGTAGTTTAGAGAATGTTATTTTGAAGAAACTTATATAGAATAAGAGCTACTCAGGAAACAAACTGAGGGTTGCTGGAGTGGTGGGAGGTGGGAGGGATGGGTGGCTGGGTGATTGACATTGGAGAGGGTATGTGCTATGGTGAGCACTATGAATTGTATAAGACTGATGAATCACAAACCTGTACCTCTGAAACAATACATTATAGGTGAAAAAAAAAAGATAGTAGGAAGGGAAATATGAAGTAGAGGGAATCGGAGGGGGAGATGAACCATGAAAGACTATAGATTCTGAGAAACAAACTGAGGGTTCTAGAGGGGAGGGGTGTGGGGGGTTGGTTTAGCCTGTTGATGGGTATTAAGGAGAGCATGTACTGAATGGAGCACTGGGTGTTACACGCAAACAATGAGTCATGGACACTACATCAAAAACTAATGGTGTACTGAATGGTGACTAACATAACATAATAAAATAAAACTTAAAAAATGTTCAAAAAAAAAGAATAGGAGATACTGTGTTAAAATTTAATGAACTTTGTATTTATTCCCTTCAGTGTATCATAGTATTTTCAACCACAAATTTAACTGAAAAGAATTTTAGTGCAGAAGTGCAATTGGTATAAACTCACCTAAACTGATTGCAAATAGGTAACAGTAGAAGTTTTGAAACTCCTTTTGACTGATATTTTAAAATGTAATAAATCACTGGAGATACATGAAAACTAAGGTATCTCATGACTTTCATTTCTAAAGGTTCTTTTAAAAATATTTTTACACTCTCATTTATAATTTTGGAAATTGTAGTGCAATGATAAATAATAAAATTTGTAAAAATTTAACATGGGAGAGTTTGACTTGGTATAGCCTCTTTTGTTTTCTTTCCCTGATATTATCCCCAAAGGTCTCACATACCACTCTTATGGTTTCTTGTAATACTGTATTCCCCCCCCCCCCCGGCTTATCCTCTATTCTTTTCTTTTAATTTTACTTTTTTATTGTCATGTTAATCACCATACATTACATCATTAGTTTTTAATGTAGTGTTCCATGATTCCTTGTTTGTGCATAATACCAAGTGCTCCACGCAGAACGTGCCCTCTTTAATACCCATCACCAGGCTAACACATCCCCCCCACCCCCCTCCCCTCTAGAACCCTCAGTTTGTTTTTCAGAGTCCATCGTCTCTCATGGTTCGTCTCCCCCTCCGATCTCCCCCCTCTTCATTCTTCCCTTCCTGCTATCTTTTTTTTTTCCTTAACATATATCACATTATTTGTTTCAGAGGTACAGATCTGTGATTCAACAGTCTTGCACAATTCACAGCGCTCACCATAGCACATACCCTCCCCAATGTCTATCACCCAGCCACACCATCCCTCCCACACCCCCCACTCCAGCAACCCTCAGTTTGTTTCCTGAGATTAAGAATTCCTCATATCTGTGAGGTCATATGATACATGTCTTTCTCTGATTGACTTATTTCACGCAGCATAACACCCTCCAGTTCCATCCACGTCGTTGCAAATGGCAAGATCTCATTCCTTTTGATGGCTGCATAATATTCCATTGTGTATATATACACCACCTCTTCTTTATCCATTCATCTGTCAATGGACATCTTGGCTCTTTCCATAGTTTGGCTATTGTGGACATTGCTGCTATAAACATCGGGGTGCACGTACCCCTTCGGATCCCTACATTTGTATCTTTGGGGTAAACACCCAATAGTGCAATTGCTGGATTGTATGGTAGCTCTATTTTCAACTTTTTGATGAACCTCCATACTATTTTCCAGAGTGGTTGCATCAGCTTGCATTCCCACCAACAGTGTAGGAGGGTTCCCCTTTCTCCACATCCCTGCCAACATCTGTCATTTCCTGACTTGTTAATTTTAGCCATTCTGACTGGTGTGAGGTGGTATCTCAATGAGGTTTTGATTTGGATTTCCCTGAAGCCAACTGATGTTGAGCACTTTTTCACGTGTCTGTTGGCCATTTGGATGTCTTCTTTGGAAAAATGTCTGCTGATGTCTTCTGCCCATTTCTTGATTGGATTATTTGTTGTTTAGGTGTTGAGTTTGATAAGTTCTTTCTTTTTTTTTTAAGATTTTATTTATTTATTTGAGAGAGAGAGAGAGAATAGGAGATAGAGAGCATGAGAGGGAAGAGGGTCAGAGGGAGAAGCAGACTCTCTGCCGAGCAGGGAGCTCCATGTGGGACTCGATCCCGGGACTCCAGGATCATGACCTGAGCCGAAGGCAGTCGCTTAACCAACTGAGTCACCCAGATGCCCCAAGTTTGATAAGTTCTTTATAGATTTTGGATACTAGCCCTTTATCTGATATGTCATTTGCAAATATTTTCTCCCATTCTATCGGTTGTCTTTTGGTTTTGTTGACAGTTTCTTTTGCTGTGCAAAAGCTTTTTATATTGATGAAATCCCAAGAGTTCATTTTTGCCCTGGCTTCCCTTGCCTTTGGAGATGTTTCTAGGAAGAAGTTGCTGCAGCTGAGGTCGAAGAGGTTGCTGCCTGTGTTCTCCTTTAGGATTTTGATGGACTCCTATCTCACGTTTAGATCTTTCAACCATTTGGAGTCTATTTTTGTGTGTGGTGTAAGGATATTGTCCAGTTTCATTCTTCTACATGTGGCTGTCCAATTCTCCCAACACCATTTGTTGAAGAGACTGTCTTTTTTCCATTGGACATGCTTTCCTTCTTTGTCAAAGATGAGTTGACCATAGAGTTGAGGGTCCATTTCTGGGCTCTCTATTCTGTTCCATTGTCTATGGGTCTGTTTTTGGCCAGTACCATACTGTCTTGATGATGACAGCGTTGTAATAGAGCTGGAAGTCCGGAATTGTGATGCCGCCGGCTTTGCTTTTCTTTTTCAACAGTCCTCTGGCTATTCGGGGTCTTTTCTGGTTCCATACAAATTTTAGGATTATTTGTTCCATTTCTTTGAAAAAAGTGGATGGTATTTTGATGGGGATTGCACTGAATGTGTAGATTGCTCCAGGTAGCATTGACATCTTCACAATGTTTGTTCTCCCAATCCATGAGCATGGAAAGTTTTTCCATTTCTTTATGTCTTCCGCAATTTCTTTCATGAGTATTTTATAGTTTTCTGAGTACAGATCCTTTGCCTCTTTGGTTAGATTTATTCCTAGGTATCTTACGGTTTTGGGTGTAATTGTAAATGGGATCGACTCTTTAATTTCTCTCTCTTCTGTCTTGTTGGTGTATAGAAATGCCACTGATTTCTGTGCATTGATTTTATATCCTGCTAGTTTACTGAATTCCTGTATGAGTTCTAGCAGTCTTGGGTGGAGTGTTTTGGATTTTCCACATAAAGTATAATATCATCTGCAAAGACTGAGAGTTTGACTTCTCCTTGCCGATTTGGATGCCTTTGATTTCTTTTTGTCGTCTGATTGCTGTGGCTAGGACATCTAATACTATGTTGAATAGCAGTGGTGATAGTGGACATCCCTGTCGCGTTCCTGACCTTAGGGGGAAAGCTCTCAGTTTTTCCCCATTGAGATTGATATTCGCTGTAGGTTTTTCATAGGTGGCTTTTATGATATAGAAGTAGGTACCGTCTATCCCTATAATCTGAAGAGTTTTGATCAAGAAAGGATGCTGTACTTTGTCTAATGCTTTTTCTGCATCTATTGAGAGGATCATATGATTCTTGTTCTTTCTTTTGTTAATATATTTTTCACATTGATTGATTTGCGAATGTTGAACCAACCTTGCAGCCCAGGGATTAATCCCAATTGGTCGTGGTGAATAATCCTTTTAATGGTCTGTTGGATCCTATTGGCTAGTATTTTGGTGAGAATTTTTGCATCCATGTTCATCAAGGATATTGGTCTGTAATTCTCCTTTTTGATGGGGTCTTTGTCTGGTTTGGGGATCAAGGTAATGGTGGCCTCATAAAATGAGTTTGGAAGTTTTCCTTCCATTTCTGTTTTTTGGAACAGTTTCAGGAGAATAGGTATTAATTCTTCTTGAAATCTCTGATAGAATTCCCCTGGGAAGCCATTTGGCCCTGGGCTTTTGTTTCTTGGGAGATTTTTGATGACTGCTTCAATTTCTTTTGTCGTTATAAGTCTGTTCAGGTTTTCTATTTCTTCCTGGTTCAATTTTGGTAGTTGATACATTTCTAGGAATGAATCCATTTCTTCCAGGTTATCTAATTTGCTGACATAGAGTTGCTGATAATATGTTCTTATAAATGTTTGTATATCTTTGGTGTTGGTTGTGATCTCTCCTCTTTCATTCATGATTTTGTTGATTTGGGTCATTTTCTTTTCTTTTTGATAAGTCTGGCCAGAGGTTTATCAGTCTTGTTAATTCTTTCAAAGAACCAGCTCCTAGTTTCGTTGATCTGGTCTACTGTTCTTTGAGTTTCTATTTCATTGATTTCTGCTCTGATCTTTATTATTTCTCTTCTCCTGCTGGGTTTAGGCTTTATTTGCTGTTTTTTTCTCTAGCTCCTTTAGGTGTAGGGTTAGGTTGTGTATTTGAGACCTTTCTTGTTTCTTGAGAAAGGCTTGTATTGCTATATATTTTCCTCTCAGGACTGCCTTTGGTGTATCCCAAAGATTTTGAACTGTGTGTTTTCATTTTCATTGGTTTCCATGAATTTTTTTAATTCTTCTTTAATTTCCTGGTTTACCCTTTCATTCTTTAGTAGGATGCTCTTTAGCCTCCATGTATTTGAGTTCTTTCCGACTTACCTCTTGTGGTTGAGTTCTAGTTTCAAAGCATTGTGGTCTGAAAATATGCAGGGAATAATCCCAATCTTTTGGTACTGGTTGAGACCTGATATGTGACCTTGGATGTGATCAATTCTGGAGAATGTTCCATGGGCACTAGAGAAGAATGTGTATTCCGTTCCTTTGGGATGGAATGTTCTGAATTAGTATGTAAAGTCCATTTGGTCCAGTGTGTCATTTAAAGTCTTTATTCCCTCGTTGACCTTTTGCTTAGATGATCTGTCCATTTCAGTCAGGGGGGTGTTAAAGTCCCCCAGTATTACTGTATTGTTGTCAATGTGTTTCTTTGCTTTTGTTATTAATTGCCTTGTATAATTGCCTGCTCCATGTTAGGGGCGTAGATATTTACAATTGTTACATCTTTTTGTTGGATAGACCCTTTAAGTAGGATATAGTGTCCTTCCTCATCTCTTATTACAGTCTTTGTTTTAAAATCTAATTTGTCTGAAAAAAGGATTGCCACCCCAGCTTTCTTTTGGTGTCCATTATCATGGTAAATGGTTTCCCACCCCTTCACTTTCAATGTGGGGGTGTCTTTGGGTCTAAAATGAGTCTTTTGCAGACAGCATATCAATGGGTCTTGTTTTTTAATCCAATCTGATATCCTGTGTCTTTTGATTGGGGCATTTAGCCCATTTACATTCAGGGTAAGCATTGAAAGATATGAATTTAGTGCCGTTGTATTGCCTGTAAAGTGTCTGTTACTGTATATTATCTGTATTCCTTTCTGGTCCATGCTGCTTTTAGGCTCTCTCTTTGCTTAGAGGACCCCTTTCAATATTTCTTGGAGGGTTGCTTTAGTGTTTGCAAATTCCTTTAGTTTTTGTTTGTCCTGGAAGCTTTTTATCTCTCCTTCAATTTTCAATGATAGCCTAGGTGGATATAGTATTCTTGGCTGCATATTTTTCTCGTTTAGTGCTCTGAAGATATCATGCCAGTCGTTTCTGGCCTGCCAGGTCTCCGTGGCTAGGTCTGTTGCCAATCTAATGTTTCTACCTTTATAGGTTACATATCTCTTCTCCTGAGCTGCTTTCAAGATTTTCTCTCTGTCTCTGAGACTCGTAAGTTTTACTATTAAATGTCAGGGTGCTGACCTATTTTTATTGATTTTGAGAGGGGTTCTCTGTGCCTCCTGGATTTTGATGCCTGTTTCCTTCCCCACATTAGGGAAGTTCTCTGCTATAATTTGCTCCAATATACCTTCTTCCCCTCTCTCTCTTTCTTCTTCTTCTGGGATCCCAATTATTCTAATGTTGTTTTGTCTTATCGTATCGCTTATCTCTCGAATTCTGCCTTCGTGATCCAGTAGTTGTTTATCTCTCTTTTTCTCAGCTTCTTTATTTTTCATCATTTGGTCTTCTGTATCGCTGATTCTCTCTTCTGCCTCATTTATCCTAGCAGTTAGTGCCCCCATTTTTGATTGCACCTCATGAATAGCCTTTTTCATTTCGACTTGGTTAGATTTTAGTTCTCTTATTTCTCCAGAAATGGTTTCTCTAATAACTTCCATGCTTTTTTCAAGCCCAGCTAGTATCTTTAAAGTCATAATTCTGAACTCTAGGTCCGACATCTCACTAATGTCCATAATGAGTAGGTCCCTGGCAGATGGTACTACCTCTTGTTCTTTTTGTTGAGGTGATTTTTTTTGTCTTGTCATTTTGTCCAGAGGAGAATAGATGAATGAGAGAACAAAATGCTAACAGGTTAACAACGTCCCCAGAAAATATACTCTAATCAAATCAGAAAAGACCCGAAACCAGGGGAACGGAAAGGGAAAGAAAGAAAAAAGAGAGAGAAAAAAAGAAAAAGATAAAAACAAACAAAAACAGAACAAAACAACCACAAAAAAAAACACAATATCTTCAAATATGATCAGGCTGGTGCATAAATCCGTGCCACACAGTAGATTTTGTGTGTATTTTAGTCTGTTATAAGAAAGTGCCTCCTAAATTTTTAAAGAAAGAAAGACTTATATATGTACAAAATAAGGGTTGATACGATGAAGGGATGGAATATGACTTTACAGTCATATGAAAATTATAAAAAAATTTAAAAAAGGAATTGATAAGAAGATGTTTGAAAAAACAAAGAAGAGGATTAAAAAAAAGGAAAGAAAGAAAGAAAAAATAAGGGAGGAGAGAATGTGATCAGGCAGGAGACTAGAACAAAGCCATACACTAGAGACTTAGTGTATATTTTGATATGTTAGAAGAAACTGTATCTCAAAATTTTAAGGAGAGAATAACATATATATATCTGCCAAAAATAAGGGTTACTACTATGAAGGGATAGAATATGACTCTAAAAATGAAAAACAAAAATGTTTTTATAAAAAAAGGGATTGATAAATGTTGGTTGAAAAAGGGAAAAAGAAAAATTAAAACAAAACCAGTTAAAAAAATTAACTTTGAAAGACTAATGAATCATGGTAAAAAAGCCATGAATTCTATGTGCAGTATTCCCCTAGCGCTGGAGTTCTGCTGTTCTCATTGATAGGTAAACTTGGTCTTGGCTGGCTGTTCTTGCTGATCTTCTGGGGGAGGGGCCTGTTGCCGTGGTTCCCAAATGTCTTTGCCGGAGGTGGAATTTCCCCGCCCTTGCCGGTCCAGGCTAAGTAATCTCCTCGGGTTTGCTTTCGGGAGTTTTTGTTCCTTGCAAGCTTTCCGTACAGCTTATACAGCTTTGGAGGACGACAGTGAAATTGGCGGCCTCCCAATCTCTGCCCCGGAGGAGCCGAGAACTCGGGGCCCTGCTCCTCAGTGCGCCCCCAGAGAAAAGCAGTCAGTCACTCCCATCTCCCCGGTCTCCAACCGCACTCCGTGCTCACCGGCCCGTGACAGAGCGTTTCTATCTCTGGCATCCGACCCCGTGTGGAGTCTCCAAACCCAGCAGAGCCCTGTGGTGTGCTCCCGCGCCACTCCTCCTGGGGGAGAAAGGGGAGTCTCCCCGGATCTGCGGCTTGTTGGGTCCCTGCTGGAGTAGCAGTGGCCCAACTGTTTTGCCGATCACAGTTTATGGCAACCCCGAGCTGAGAGCCCACACCTCAGCTCCATCTCTGCAGCCGGCTTCCCCGCTCCGATACCTGGGAGATCTGCCGCACTCAGGCACCCCCGGTCTTTCTGTGACCCCGAGGGTCCTGAGACCACACTGTCCCGCGAGGGTTCCACCGCCCGCTTAGCCACTGGAGCGACCCCTCAGCGGAGCCGACTTCTAAAAGTTCTGATTTTGTGCTCCGCTGCTCTCTCACTTGCCAGAAGCTGCCCCGGAGGCCCCCTCCCCTGCCATCTATCCTCCCGAATATCGCCTCGGATTCACTTCTCTGCACGTCCTACCTTCCAGTAAGTGGTCGCTTTTCTGTTCAGAGAGTTGTTGCTATTCTTTTCTTCGATCTCCTGTTGAGTTCGTAGGTGTTCAGAATGGTTTTATCCCTATCCAGCTGAACTCCTGAGACCAGATGAAACCCAGGTCTCCTACTCCTCCGCCATCTTGCTCCACTCCCTGAGTCATCACTATCCTCTATTCTTTATTGCTTAGAGAAAGATGTAGTCTCTAAGGTCTTTTTATGTTTTAGAGACTTAATGTATTCTGTGTTAAGATGGGCTATGTGCTTTGTGATGCTTCATCATCCCAGTCCATGCCATAAACACAGAGAATTATTTTGATGCCATGCTTATTTATCTCATTTGGTAATATATCATTTGGTATTATATCATACTTATTTGTTTTCTTCACTCTGTGTTTAATTATTATTATTATTTTGGCATGATAGTGTGTTACTCTATCTCCATTTCTCATTACTGGTTTTTTACTTTATTTTCTAACATATCACTCTTCTTTTCATATATTTATTCATTCACATAGTAATCAGGAGCCTGTGTTCCATGTTCTGAACCATTTGTATCTCTCAGGTAAGTTGGGTGTTGCTGGCACTAAGTGAATATTCAACACTCTTGTGAAGTTGAATTGAGTATTGGGAGCAATAAAAACCACAGAAGATGGCTAAAGGGTTAAGAGACTGTATCAGAAGATGCAGTCAGGGAGCATGCAAATTATGCTTCCTGTGTTGGAATTGCTGAACCTAATGGATTTTGGTGATCATTTGCAAGTCTTCCTTATTCTCAGTGTACTTTAGTGACCTCCACTGTCAAGGCAGGACAGCAATACTTGCTGACCTCTCAGGGATGGAAGAAAGAGCAAAAGAAACATGCAAATGATTGCATATAAATGATCAGGGTGAGTTTGGCCCAATATATTTATATATTGCAATATATATTATATATATGCAATTCACTTCACGCTGTAATTTCAATGCACAAAGAAATGTCAGACCATCGATTACCCCTCTCATTCATGAAAAATAAATGGAAAGAAAATTGGCATTCATAACTATAACTAAATGTTTTTTCAAAGTTCTTGTTACAAAAGGTCTTATTTAGGAGACAAATGTTTATTTTAAAAATATGATCTATGAAGGAGGGCATGTACTGCATGGAGCCCTGGGTGTTATACGAAAACAATGAATCATGGATCACTACATCAAAAACTAATGATGTATTGTATGGTGACTAACATAACATAATAAAATAAAATAAAATTTAAAAAAATAAAAAAACCTTAAAAAATATCGTGAGGCAAATGGGAAGTGTATATTACTGTCTTATAATTTTCTAGGAATAGAATATATACGTGGATTTACTTACCATTTGAAACAATCTCTGATCATGCAAACAGAAGGAAAAAAATCACTGTTAAAGAATGAAAGTCTTTTTTTTTTTTTGAAGATTTATTTTATTTGAGAGAGAGAGAGAGCACATGCATGCGTGAGTGAGTTGGGGCAGAGGGAGAGAATGTTCAAGCAGATCCCTCGCTGAGCACTGAGCTGGATGTGGGGTTCCATCTCACAACCCATGAGATCATGACCTAAATCAAAACCAGGAGTCAGATGTTTAACCGACTGAGCCACCCAGGCACCCCCAAAGAATGAAAGTCTTTAAATTTTTGGTTGTTATATCTTACTGGAAAGGTCATTATGAATTATAAAAATCTACTCAATTAAATTACGAATCTCAAAACTTTTAGCTGTATTTTCTCTTTACCTTTAAATTTCATCCTTAATATAAATGCAGTAATGGTTAGTTCTATTAATTTATGTAAAAATTTCCCATTTCTTTGCATGTTCTTTTCTTATATATATTATTATGGATGTTATCATTGATTTAGATTCTTTGTTCCTATGTTATCTTTAAGTAAAGTGGACCTGACAAGGGGGATACTGAGGGGATAAGACGCAGGGGATAGATGTGGAAAAAATACGGTGTATTACTATTCAGCAGTGCTCCTTTTGTTTTATAGGAAATGGATTAGAAGATATTACCATTGTACTCCCTCCTGTCTGCCTGTCTGTCTCTGTTACACACACACCCCCCAAACATCTTAATATCTTAGTTTTGGAATTGTTTGAAGATATAGTGCAGAATGTATGATACTTTATTCCTGAATTTTCATTGGTATCTTCTAAGAACAAAGACATTCTCCTGCATAACTATAGCATTATTATTATACCTAAGAAATTTAACACTGGCACAATCGTTTTATCTAATACACAGTCCAAATTAAATTTCTCCAATTATGCCAGTAGTGTTTTTATAAATTTTTGGAGGGAATGCAGCACCATCCAAGATTTAATCTAACTCATGCATTGTATTTAGTTGTCATATCTCCTTAGTTTCTTTTAATTGGAAAAGTTTCCCTATTATTTTTAAGTTTTTTTCTTTTTCCTTCCATGGCAACGGTGTACCCAAAGAGTCAATCCAGCTATGTCCTAGAATGTCACAAACCATAGATTAGTATAATTGTTTCCTTATTATTAGATTAATGTGAAACAAATTTGGCCCAAATGTCACATCAAAAAACACATAATGTCAGTTCTTGGGTGGTGGTGGTGGTGTTGTTTTCTCTATTGTTGATCCCTTGGTTGAGTTGGCATCTGCTAGAATGTTCCACCATAAAGTAACATTTTCAGTTTTATAATTACTAAGCAGACCATGAAAGGTAATTTGATACCTTTTGAAAATCCTTTTCCGTACCTAAATTTAACCCCTTGTTTAAACATACTGAGATGGTGATCCTTGTCTAAATCTTTAATTACATTAGTTATAGAAAATGGTGTTTTTTCTGATTCTCTGGCCTTGGTTCTTGAGGTTGGCCGATAAACATTCAGAGCCAAACTCTGAATGGCTTTAATAGTGCTGAATAGTGATTTAAACAGAAGCAAGGTTTTTTTTTTTTCTTTAAAGACTTTATTTATTTATTCATAAGAGACAGAGAGAGAGAGAGAGAGAGAGAGAGGCAGAGGGAGAAGCAGGCTCCCTGCCGAACAGGGATCCCGATGTGGGACTTGATCCCAGGACCCTGAGATCATGAGCTGAGCTGAGGGCAGATGTTCAACCATCTGAGCCACCCAAAAGCAAGATTTTAAAAGTGGTTTAAAGGAAAGCACACTCTTGAGATGGCAGCCGCCCCGGGGGTCCAGATTGTCTTTTCTTTCTATGTCCAAACATAGACCCATAAATGCAGTAATGGTTAGTTCTATTAATTTATGTAAAAAGTTCCCATTTCTTTGCATGTTCTTTTCTTATATATATTATTATGGATGTTATCATTGATTTAGATTCTTTGTTCCTACGTTATCTTTAAGTAAAGTGGACCTGACAAGGGGGCTAAGTTATGTTTATGTTATGTTTTAAGCGACCCATAAGTTATGGGTCCTAGCTAGGAAAGTTTCTGATTAAAGTAACAGCCTGTTATTTAAGGAACTCTTCTTACCTGTTGGGAGGGGTAGTTTTGGCCCTATATGGTCCTGGTTAGTATTGTCATGGCAGCCATTCTCTGCTGGACTGTTAAAACCACAATGGAAACAATCAGCAAAATCAAAAGGCAGGCTTTGGAATGGGAGAAGTTATTTGCAAATGACAGATCTGTTAAAAGGTTAGTATCCAAAACCTATAAAGAACTTATCAAACTCAACACCCAAAAAACAATCCAGTTAAAAAATGGGCAAAAGACATGAATAGACATTTTCTTAAGACATGTAGACATGTGAAAAGATGCTCAACATCACTCATTATCAGGGAAATCAAAATCAAAACCATGATGAGATACCACCTCACACCTGTCAGAATGGCTAAAATAACATAGGAAACAACAGATCTTGGCAAGGATGTGGAGAATGGGCAACCCTCTTACGGTGTTAGTGGGAATGCAAACTGGTGCGGCCACTCTGGAAAACAGTATGGAGTTTCCTCAAAAGGTTAAAAACTACCCTATGATCCAGCAATTATAATACTAGGTATTTATCCAGAGGATACAAAAATACTAATTTGAAGGGATACATGTGCCCTGATGTTTATAGCAGCATTATCAACAATAGCCAAATTATGGAAAGAACTCAAATGTCCATTGACGAATGAATGGATAAAGCAGAAGTGGTATACACACACACACACACACACACACACACACACACACACACAGAGGAATATTAACCATAAAAAAGAATGAAAAGTTGCCATTTGTGGATGGAGCTAGAGTGTATTATGCTAAGGGATATAAGTCAGTCAGGGAAAGACAAATACCATATGATTTCATTCATATGTAGAATTTAAGAAACAAAACAGATGAGCATAAGGAAAGAAGAGAGAGAGGCAAACCCTAAAACAAACTTTTAACTGTAGAGAACAAACTGAGGGTTGCTGGATGTGAGTTAAGTGGGTGATGGGTATTAAGGAGGGCACTTGTAATGAGCACTGGGTCTTGTATGTAAGTGATGAATCACTAAATCCTACACCTGAAACTAATATTATATTAACTAAATGGAATTTAAATAAAAACTTGGAAGAAAAAAAGAATAAATATATTATAATGAAGCTGTAGGTCACTGTAGGGTGGTGGTCATGGGGAAGAATGCCTGGGGTCTATCCTGGCTGTCTGGAACTTGGCCTCTGCCCTTTGATCAGTCAGAAAGCGCTTGTTCCCTGCTCATATCTAGCTAACTGCCCACTCTCTCAATTGCTTCTGATTCCTATACTTATTAGTTGGCATTACCTGGTAATGAAGAACACCCCCTACTCCTTTGAACATCACTCAAACTCTTTTATTAATATTATTATTAGCAATATGTTATAATCCATTATCATCTTAGTATTTTAATGCCCAAATTATCACAAAATTGTCAGGAACAACTTCTTCATGCTAGATTCTAGACCATTTAAAAATATTAACTTATACATACACAAAAGTGCACAGTAGATAAGGACTTATCCTGATAAATTTGACAAAGGTAACACATCTATGTAACTAGTCCTAAAATATATTTTAAAAAAAGAACATTATCCAAACCCCAGAAGCCCCCTCATATCCTCTGCTTATCAATATTCTCCCACAGGGTAACCATTTTCCTCACTTTGAACATCATACATTTGCTTTCACCACTTTTAAAAATTTAAATACAATTGTACAAAATGTAGTCTTATGTCTGTATTTGATCACTCAACATCATATTTGTGAGATTAATAATGTTGCATAAAGTAGATAATTCATTTTTATTGCTATATTGTTTTCTATTATAAGAATTTAAAACAATCCATTATATTATTGATGGACAGTGAAGCATTTCCATTGGAGTATTACAGTGTTGTTATGAACGTTTTATTAAATCCCCTTTTTTTAGAAGAATTAAATGCATTTCTGTTGGGTCAATACCTATGAATGAAAATGATGGGCCGTATGTTACACCCATGTTCTGTTTTAGTGGATACCCAACGTTTATCAGAGTGTTTCCAACAGAATTTGAGGGTTTGGCTGGTGCATTTTGTCACCAAGAGTTGTATTTTCTTTTTCTCCCCAGCTATTCTGATGGGTGTCTTTTTTGCTTTTAGTTTACATTTATGTTTAGTCTTTTAGTTCAAATTTAGATTGCATTGTCTTCATTAATTTGAGTACTCCTGCCATCTTAAAGTAGTGTATCTTCTGATTCTTTAACAGATTTGTCTCACTTTTTAGGTTTTTAATTTCTCATCGCAATGTTTTATATTTTTTCATATCCATCTTTTTACAGCTTTATCCATAGTTTATATTTAAGGATACTACTGAGTATTGTATTTTTTATTAATTTTGAAATGTTTGTTGTTAGTTTATGGAATAGAGTCCCTGACCTTAGGGGAAAATTATTTAGTCATTCACCATTAAGTCTGATGTAAGCTCTAGGTTCTTTTTAGATGCCCTTTACGATTTTAGCAAGTATCCTTCTATTTCTAATTTGTTGAGAGTTTTAACAGAAATGAACGTTAGATTTGTTGTTACATTTTGTGCATCTATTGATAGGATCTTATGATTTTTTTCATTCTATTAATATTACAGATTATATTGATTTTTTACTGTTATCCCAACCTTTATTCTTGAAACAAAATTCTACTTCTTTTTGATGTACTAGATATAATACTAATAAAGGATATTTTTGGTTCTTTGTCTTTTCTTATAATTTCTTTGCCCAAGTTTTGACAGAGTAATGCTGGCCTTACAAATCTTGTCTCCTCTTATATTCTTCTTCTTATTCCTTTATAATGAGTTTGAAATTTCACATATTTATCATTTATCAATTGTCCATTTGACTTTTATAATTAGATTTATTGATTTATTGTCATTCTAACTATTTTGCCCAAGATTTTAAAAAATACTTTCTTGTATTTTTGACAGTCATTTTACAGTACTTGTCAACTAACTTCAAAGTCTAAAAATTGCCTGTAGATCAGTTTCTCTTTTTTTTTTTTTTAATTATCATTCTTGTGAATCTTTATTGTTTTCTTGGTGAACCTTTCACATGTTTTATTGAGTAGTGGATACTGTGCATATACATTGTAGGGACTCCTGATGATATTATAATCCCTGTGAAGTTCCTCATTTCCTGTATTTGGCAGATAAAACAGTGCCTGATCACATTGCTTTAATCAAGGTTGGGGCTAGCTTACAGTTGACTGCCATCTTGACAGGACCATCTCTATTTTACCTTCTTCTCCCCCAGGTTTTCAACTAAGAACCTAGTATTTTCATTGTAAGTTTTTGGCAGATCTCAAGTCTAATATTTTACTCAGAATAATGTTTAAAACACTATGTCCTAGTAGTCTCTCACTTAGGTTTTTCATCTCCTATCCTGCACTAACCTAGAATTTGGCTGTTCTCCTGAAAGAAATTTCAGCTAAATTATTGACAATATTCAAGTCTATGACAAACATCCTTTTGGTTTCTCTGTTCTCTAGCTATGGATGTCATTGGGTAAGAATTCTCACATGATTGCTTCTCACCATAACCAACACATATCCTCAAGGTGAAAGGAACTGCAGGAGTAATCTCATTTTCTGAGGCCTTTCAGTCCTCATAGTCTTACTTCTTTAGATATTGTTTGCTTCATCAGCTCTCTAAAAGTTGTAAAAATAATCTCTATGGATTATTTTTTGAGTATTTTTCTACAGCAACACTGATAAGCCCCAAGATACTTAGTGGTACCTAAAAGCAGAATTCTCTTGTGTCCTTGTGAAAAGTGCCCATTGGTATTTGAACACTTTTCAATTTTCTGGAACAGTGGTAAGTTCAAATTATATTTTCCCTGGCCCAAACCTGGCATCATCAACTTCTCCAAGGCACTTAATTTCAATAATGATTAAAGAGTAAGTGAAGTAGTGTTGGTGTAAGACAATAGTAAACCATTTGTTTGAGTTTGTCCAAATTGATTTTAATGTGCTTCGAGTGAGAAAACAAGATGAATATATCCAAAAGTCAGAAAAGTCTGAATATCGGACAGATACAAGTATTAAACGTAAGTATTTGGGAGTTTTAGAACCATGGAGATAGAATAGTCCTGGAAAGTATGAACAGAATAAACAGAGTAAAGGTAGAGATTGGGACCCTATAGAACACAAATATATGACTCTTCTCTCCTCTTGTCAAGATAGTAGTAATAGTTTAATACTTAAAAAACCATTAGCACCTCATTTAATTATTAAATTTATGTGAGTTTACTAAATTTAAGTGCTAGTGATGTGTTATAGTCTTTGTGCATTGCTTGTCCATATCTCAGGGAGGCATTTTGTATTAGAAGTGCAAGTAAACTTCACCCTCATAACATTAAATAAAACTTGTTAGCTCATAAGTATATATGAATATTTCAGAGTGTCTAAAAATTTCTCATTGGTAACAACTGAGTGACAATATAATCATGGCCAAAGGATATGTCTTTCAGTGACAATACGGAGATTGAAGTACTTTCTGTAAAAGTTCTATTAGACATATCATATTAACATTTTTAGGAATTGCCCCATGCCAGTTGCCCATTTCTGATTCTGTTTATAAAGTTGTGACAAATGTACTTTAGTCTCATTTTAATGAAAAAGTAAATAATATGAAGAGTGGATCCATTTCCATTATTAAAATTCTTTAACCTTTAGACTATCTTCACAATTGCATCACTTAAAATATTAGTTTAGAAAAGTTATACAATATATCAAATATATAACTGGATATCAAAGACTTTTAATTTGGCTTTAGTTTACTAGAGCTGCTTTGGATAGAGTTTTTTTATCTCTAATATTAAGATTTTTCTCATACTTCCTTTCAACATTTAAAAAAGTTTTCTACAGTATAACTTAAGTCTGTATGCTAAACTTTTGCTAATTGATAAAATCTCCAGGATGTTACATTGATTAATATTATTTAAATACCTTGTATTAAGTAATTTGACTGATCAATGACATTGTCAGAATCTCATTTTTGTGTAAAAATTATCCTTATGTGCATTCTGTTTCTTATTATAGATTATAAAAATAAGCATCTATTATGAACATTAGGCACAGATAAATAATTTCTGGCCTGGAAGGAAGTTTTAATTTACTCAACAAGTACAGTGCAAAAGTTATTGCAAAATGAACATCACTACATAAATATTAATCTTAATAACTTAAAGAAGACATTCTATACTTCCTTTTATGACACTAAGTACTGAGCTTATTCAGCTTACAGTGAAGTCACCATGTCATATAACAATGATAATATTATATAATCATAATTCACCTTTTTCATTAACTTATGTGTCAAAAAATTTTTATGCCAAACAGACAAAGCAGTCAGTTTAAAAGAATAAACTTGAAACTTTCTTTTCTTTTGTTTTCTTCTTTTCTTGCTCTCTTTTTTTTTTTTTTGAATTTTTATTTTTTTGCCACTTTGTAGGAAAGCAAGACTTTATTCCAAATCACCTATCCAGGACAAGGCAGAGCTTTGACTGACTCTTAATTTGCTGCTTATGGAAAAAGAGCTCATTCAAATCCTCTTACTAAAGAGGCTAAAACATGAGCAGAAGCTATGAAACCAGAAAGTAGAAAGGAAGGGAATTCCCAGAAAGATTCCTCTTTGGACCACATTTTCAAATGTCAGAGCCAAATGATCTGCACAGAAGTGATTGCTAGTATAATGTAGTCAACTGGTCTGCACTGTAAAGTTATTCTTTAATTTTCCCCTTCCAATACTGTACTCTTTAGAAGGAAGTCACTAAGTACAGCCCACACACGTCTCCGGAGTGGGGAGTTATTTTCTCCTTCCTTGAGTGCAGGGTATATATACATAAATAATTTGGAATTTAATGTGGGAAACTTATCTCTTCTATTCTATTTATTAATTTATTCAGTCATTTATATCAGTATTGACTCATGGATATTTATTTTATACTTTGGGTTATAAACCAATAAGAATTTATTTTGTTGCTTAAATTGTTCCAGCTTTTGTCATAGGGAGGGAGCTCTCTTACTGATTTCTGTGCCCCATTGACATACTTCATTATTTTTTTCTTTTTGAATACATTCTTACTTTCTGATATTACAAGATGCTCCATGTTAACCTTGTATATTTCCTGCCCTAGTCCTAGAACCAGACAGTTGTCTAAGGAGCCTTAGCATCTGTATTGAAGAATGCTATCAGAAGAATGTTATCAGCTAGGTATGCTCATAGCTATTGTGATATTGTTTCTTTTGGCCCTCTAGTTGACAACACAAAGAAATACATATCTGCATAATAACCCGTATACATATATGTGTATATATATGGGTTATGTATATATTCTGTATGTCACCATTCTTTAACAAGTTGTATGTATAATAGAAAAAACAAATTTATAATGATTTCTCCAAAGTTACTTGTGGTTATTTGTTATTACAAGACCATTCTAGCCTTCTGCCTCGCTTACCTGTCATCTCCAGCTCCAGTAATGAGAAACCTGGGTTTGAACATCCACCCACCATCCATTTACTTAATTGTTAAATTCCAATATACATCTATAATAGTAGCAGAATTATTAACCTTTACCCAACTGGAAAACAACTTTATTAACTTGAGTACAGTGCTATGTAGTTTCTTTTGTGTTTTCCTCTTATGGATTTCATTCATTTACAAAGTTAGTTAGATGAATACCTTTTCCATCTTCCCCCGTAGATTTTCTTTTCATGGTTTTCCTTTTTGCCTGGAATCCTCCAACTGCCTAAATGATTTTTTTAATAATTTTATACATTAAGTTTCCACTAATAACTTTTTGAAGGAAGCATTCTTTTGAAAAACATATTAATTACACTTGTATCAATATAATATGCATAGAAATCAAAATTTTATAGTCCAACTGTGTTTAACATAGAGCCCACATCTCTAATAGCTGTATGTTCAAAATGCTTAATGCAATATTTACACATTCTCAAAATTAATCCTTATTAAAAATGGTATCAGGATATTTATTTATTTATTATTTTAAAAGATTTTATTTATTCATTTGTCAGAGCACAAGCGGGGGGAGTGGCAGGCAGAGGTAGAGGGAGAAGCAGGCTCCCCACTGAGCAGGGAGTCAGATGTGGGGCTTGATCCCAGGACCCTGGGATCATGACCTAAGCCAAAGGCAGTCACTTAACCAACTGAGACACCCAGGCGCCCCTATTTATTTTATCTTTAAATAATTTCTCAACATCATTTTCAGCCTATCACCCTAACCTATATCCCTTACTTCCCTGACCAAGCGAAAGTTTTTCTGAAATAGCATAGTGTTGTGGTGATTGAATTGTGTGGAAACATTGTAAATTGGAGAACAAACATCTATGAATGGAAAGTGAGAAAAAAACTTAAAATGGAGTAAAAATATAAGAGAATGGAAAATAAGGAGAAATTTGTGATCATTTGGTTCCAGTGGCTGTGGTGGAAGGGAAAATGCTAAACAGTGCTTCTACCAAGTATTCCTCTTCTCATTATCTGACAGCACTCACACAGAAATGAGATGGAGAAAGATGGTGGCTTAACTGAAATAAATAAGGCTCCCATCAATTACAAACCAGTTTTACACAAAGCAAAAGCAAAAATATAAAAAAACATAAAAATTAAAATAAATCTTTCCCTCAACTTTTTCTATTAATTTGAGAAAGGGAAAATGGAAAGAAACCGTATGAATAAAGTTGATTTCTGATTTATTTGATATAGCTTTGAGCCCCTCATTGAGCCAGGGAATAATTGATTGCTGGAAGCCTTGTAGCAGTGGTTAAAAATTGATAAATGCTAAAACAGGCACAATGGTTTATAGCTTCTTAAGAGTTGTGGAACCTCTATATTTCTCTCTCATCTCCAGCTCTAGATCATGAAGTAAAATTTAAAAGGCTTTTTGTATTTTTCTTCATAAAATACATCCAGCTACTGAGGAACCCTGTTTCTGAAGGGGACCATGGGAACCTTTTACAGTAGTTAGATGGGCAGATGTGTGATGATATATAATTGAAGGTTGTATATTGGGTAGTATTTTATTGCTTTTCATTAGCTACACTATGTAGAGAAAAAAACCTTTGACACTAAACCTTCCTAAATGGTAAACTAACAATCATATAAATGTTGGTCTTTAGAATTGACAGAGTACTATAAAACAAGAGTATTGAAATTTCTGCAGATCTTTTCTCATTCACCAATTTATAATTACCCCTTTTACCTCTAGAAGAGAACTAAAGAAATAACAAAATCTAGCCCACGGTTTTATTCATTTACTATTATTCCCCTGTTACAGAGTGGCTAAAAATTTTGCTCAAACTCAAAAGACAAAATAAAATCTGATTGTGTCTTTCTCCAGTTAAATATGTAATCTTTAGATTAGTTTTAAAATTACTTAATAGACTTAAACTATGATGTCCAAATAATTGTGTGTTATTCTATTGTAGAAAAAGGTGAAATTTCTTACAGTTTAAAAAATATTTTAAATGACACTTGAAAACATGTAGAAGTTTATACCAAAATATGCTTTAGTGTTGGGGGGAGCGGAGCAAGATGGCGGAGGAGTAGGAGACCTGGATTTCGTCTCGTCTCAGGAATTCAGCTGAATAGGGATCAAACCATTCTGAACACCTATAAACTCAACAGGAGATCGAAGATAAGAATAGTAACAACACTCTGAACAGAAAAGCGACCACTTTCTGGAAGGTAGGACGGGCGGAGAAGTGAATCCAAGGCGTTATTCAGGAGGATAGATGGTGGGGGAGGGGGCCTCCATCGGCCGCTTCTGGCAAGTGCTAGAGCCGCGGAGCACAAAATCGGAACTTTTAGAGGCCGACTCTGCTGAGGGACGTCTCTCCAGTGGCTAAGCGGGGGGTGGAACCCTCGCGGGACAGTGTGGTCTCAGGACTCTCGGGGTCACAGAAAGACCGGGGGTGCCTGAGTGCGGCAGAGCTCCCAGGTATTGGAGCGGGGAAGCCGGCTGCAGAGACGAAGGCGAGGCGCGGGCTCTCAGCTCGGGGTGGCCATAAACTGTGATCCGCGGCCCAGTAGGGCTACTGCTCCTGCAGCAGGGACCCAACAAGTGGCAGAGCCGGGGAGACTCCCCTCCCTCCCCCGGGAGGAGTGGCGCGGGAGTGCACCGCAGGGCTCTGCTGGGTTTGGAGACTCCACACGGGGTCGGGTGCCAGAGATAGCAACGCTCGGTCACAGGCCGGGTGAGCACGGAGTGCGGCGGGAGACCGGGGAGACGGGAGTGACTGCTTTTCTCTGGGGGCGCACTGAGGAGCGGGGCCCCGAGTTCTCAGCTCCTTCGGGCGGAGATTGGGAGGCCACTATTTCCACCCTGGTCCTCCAAAGCAGTACCGAGAGCTTGCAGGGAACAAAAGCTCCTGAGGGCAAACCCGAGCAGCTTGCTTAGCCCGGACTCACAAGGGCGGGGCAATTCCACCTCCGGCAAAGACATTTGGGAACCACGGCAACAGGCCCTTCCACCAGAAGATCAGCACGAACAGCCAGCAAGCCAAGACCAAGTTTACCGATCAAGGAGAAGGGGAGAACTCCAGCGCTAGGGGAATATGCCACATAGAATTCATGGCTTTTTTACCGTAATTCATTAGTTTTTCAAAGTTAATTTTTTAACTGTTTTATTTTTAATTTTTCTTTTTTCCCTTTTTCAACGAACATCTTATCAATCCCTTTTTAAAAAAAAATATTTTTCATTTTTAGAGTCATATTTTTATCCCTTCATAGTAGTTACCCTTATTTTTGGCATATATATATAAGTTGTTCTCTCTTTAAAATTTTGAGATACAATTTCTTCTAACAGATCAAAATATACCCTAAATCACTAGTGTATGGCTGTGTTCTAGTCTCCTGCCTGATCACATTCTCTCCCTTTTTTTTTCTTTTTTTACTTTTATCTTTTTCTTTTTAAATCTTCTTTCTTTTTAAAAACAACTTCTTATCTTATCAATTCCTTTTATAAAACCTTTTATAATTTTCATCTTTACAGTCATCTTCCATCCCTTCATTGTATCAACCCTTATTTTTTACATATATAAGTTTTTCTTCCTTTAAAATTTTAGCAGGTACTTTCTTCTAAGAGACCAAAATATGCCCAAAAGCTAGTGTGTGGCACTGGTCTATGCACTAGCCTGATCATATTTGATCATATTCTGTTTTTTTTGTTTTGTTCTGTTTTTGTTTATTTTTATCTTTTTCTTTTCCCTTTTTTTTCCCTCTTCTTTCTTTCCCTTTCTTCTCCCCTGGTTTCAGGTCTTTTCTGATTTGTATAGAGTATATTTGCTGGAGAGGTTGTTAACCTGTTAGCATTCTGTTGTCTCATTCATCTATTCTCCTCTGGACAAAATGACAAGACAAAAAAAATCACCTCAGCAAAAAGAACAAAAGGTAGTACTGTCTGCGAGGGACCTACTCAATACGGACATTAGTACGATGTCAGACCTAGAGTACAGAATCATGATGTTAAAGATACTAGCTGGGCTTGAAAAAAGCGTGGAAGTTATTAGAGAAACCCTTTCTGGAGAAATAAAAGAACTAAAATCTAACCAAGTCGAAATCAAAAAGGCTATTCATGAGGTGCAATCAAAAATGGGGGCACTAACTGCTAGGATAAATGAAGCAGAAGAAAGAATCAGCAATATAGAAGACCAAATGATGGAAAATAAAGAGGCTGAGAAAAAGAGAGAGAAACAACTACAGGATCACGAGGGCAGAATTCGAGAGATAAGCGATACGATAAGATGAAACATATTTGAATAATTGGGATCCCAGAAGAAGAAGAAAGAGAGAGAGGGGCAGAAGGCACATTGGAGCAAATAATAGCAGAGAACTTCCCTAATGTGGGGAAGGACACAGGGATTAAAATCCAGGAGGCACAGAGAACCCCTCTCAAAATCAATAAAAATAGGTCAACACCCCGACATCTAATAGTAAAACTTACGAGTCTCAGAGACAAAGAGAAAATCCTGAAAGCAGCTTGGGAGAAGAGATATGTAACCTACAATGGTAGAAAAATTACATTGGCAACAGACCTATCCACAGAGACCTGGCAGGCCAGAAACGACTGGCATGATATCTTCAGAGCACTAAACGAGAAAAATATGCAGCCAAGAATACTATATCCAGCTAGGCTGTCATTGAAAATAGAAGGAGAGATAAAAAGCTTCCAGGACAAACAAAAACTAAAGGAATTTGCAAACACGAAACCAGCCCTACAAGAAATATTGAAAGAGGTCCTCTAAGCAAAGAGAGAGCCTAAAAGCAGCATAGATCAGAAAGGAACACAGACAATATACAGTAACAGTCACCTTACAGGCAACACAATGGCACTAAATTCATACCTTTCAATAGTTACCCTGAATGTAAATGGGCTAAATGCCCCAATCAAAAGACACAGGATATCAGATTGGATTAAAAACAAGACCCATCAATATGCTGTCTGCAAGAGACTCATTTTAGACCCAAAGACACACCCACATTGAAAGTGAGGGCGTGGAAAATGCATTTTTCCAAATTAGCATTACCATGCTAATGGACACCAAAAGAAAGCTGGGGTGGCAATCCTTTTTTCAGACAAATTAGATTTTAAAACAAAGACTGTAATAAGAGATGAGGAAGGACACTATATCCTACTTAAAGGGTCTATCCAACAAGAAGATCTAACAATTGTAAATATCTATGCCCTAACATGGGAGCAGGCAATTATAGAAGGCAATTAATAACAAAAGCAAAGAAACACATTGACAACAATACAATAATAGTGGGGGAATTTAACACCCCCCCTGACTGAAATGGACAGATCATCTAAGCAAAAGGTCAACGAGGAAATAAAGACTTTAAATGATACACTGGACCAAATGGACTTTACAGACATATTCAGAACATTCTATCCCAAAGCAACGGAATACACATTCTTCTCTAGTTCCCATGGAACATTCTCCAGAATTGATCACATCTGAGGTCACAAATCAGGTCTCAACTGGTACCTAAAGATTGGGATTATTCCCTGCATATTTTCAGACCACAATGCTTTGAAACTAGAACTCAACCACAAGAGGTAAGTCAGAAAGAACTCAAATACATGGAGGCTAAAGAGCATCCTACTAAAGAATGAATGGGTAAACCAGGAAATTAAAGAAGAATTAAAAAATTCATGGAAACCAATGAAAACGAAAACACAACTGTTCAAAATCTTTGGGATATAGCAAAGGCAGTCCTGAGAGGAAAGTATATAGCAACACAAGCCTTTCTCAAGAAACAAGAGAGGTCTCAAATACACAACCTAACCCTACACCTAAAGGAGCTAGAGAAAAAAACAGCAAATAAAGCCTAAACCCAGCAGGAGAAGAGAAATAATAAAGATCAGAGCAGAAATCAATGAAATAGAAACTCAAAGAACAGTAGACCAGATCAACGAAACTAGGAGCTGGTTCTTTGAAAGAATTAACAAGACTGATAAACCTCTGGCCAGACTTATCAAAAAGAAAAGAAAATGACCCAAATCAACAAAATCATGAATGAAAGAGGAGAGATCACAACCAACACCAAAGAAATACAAACAATTATAAGAACATATTATCAACAACTCTATGCCAGCCAATTATATAACCTGGAAGAAATGGATGCATTCCTAGAAATGTATCAACTACCAAAATTGAACCAGGAAGAAATAGAAAACCTGAACAGACCTATAACCACTAATGAAATTGAAGCAGTCATCAAAAATCTCCCAACAAACAAAAGCCCAGGGCCAGATGGCTTCCCAGGGGAATTCTATCAGACATTTCAAGAAGAATTAATACCAATTCTCCTGAAACTGTTCCAAAAAATAGAAATGGAAGGAAAACTTCCAAACTCATTTTATGAGGCCAGCATTACCTTGATCCCAAACCAGACAAAGACCCCATCAAAAAGGAGAATTACAGACCAATATCCTTGATGAACACGGATGAAAAAATTATCACCAAAATACTAGCCAATAGGATCCAACAGTACATTAAAAGGATTATTCACCACGACCAAGTGGGATTTATCCCTGGGCTGCAAGGCTGGTTCAACATCCGCAAATCAATCAATGTGATACAATACATTAACAAAAGAAAGAACAAGAATCATATGATCCTCTCAATAGATGCAGAAAAAGCATTAGACAAAGTACAGCATCCTTTCTTGATCAAAACTCTTCAGAGTATAGGGATAGAGCGTACATACCTCAATATCATAAAATGCCATCTATGAAAAACCTACAGCGAATATCATTCTCAATGGGGAAAAGCTGAGAGCTTTTCCCCTAAGGTCAGGAACGTGGCAGGAATGTCCACTCTCACCACTGCTATTCAACATAGTTTTAGAAGTCTTAGCCACAGCAATCAGACAACAAAAAGAAATCAAAGCCATCTAAATTGGCAAAGAGGAAGTCAAACTCTCACTCTTTGCAGATGATATGATACTGTATGTGGAAAACCCAAAAGACTCCACCCCAGAACTGCTGGAACTCATACAGGAATTCAGTAAAGTAGCAGGATATAAAATCAATGCACAGAAATCAGTGGCATTCCTATACACCAACAGCAAGAGAGAAGAGAGACAAATCAAGGAGTCGATCCCATTTACAATTGCACCCAAAACCATAAGATACCTAGGAATAAATTTAAACAAAGAGGCAAAGGATCTTACTCAGGATATTATAAAATAGTCATGAAGGAAATTGAAGAAGACACAAAGAAATGGAAAAGCATTCCATGCTCATGGATTGGAAAAACAAACATTGTGAAAATGTCAGTGCTACCTAGAGCAATCTACACATTCAATGCAATCCCCATCAAAGTACCATCCACGTTTTTCAAAGAAATGGAACAAATAATCCTAAAATTTGTATGGAACCAGAAGAGACCCCGAATAGCTAGAGGAATCTTGAAAAAGAAAAGCAAAGCTGGCAGCATCTCAATTCCGGACTTCCAGCTCTATTACAAAGCTGTCATCATTAAGACAGTATGATACTGGCACAAAAACAGACACATAGATCAATGGAACAGAATAGAGAGCCCAGAAATGGACCCTCAACTCTAGGGTCAACTCATCTTTGACAAAGCAGGAAAGAATGTCCAATGGCAAAAAGACAGTTTCTTCAACAAATGGTGTTGGGAAAATTGGACAGCCACATGCAGAAGAATAAAATTGGACCATTTCCTTACACCACACACAAAAATAGACTCTAAATGGTTGAAAGACCTAAACGTGAGACAAGAGTCCATCAAAATCCCAAAGGAGAACACAGGCCGCAACCTCTTTGACCTCAGCTACTTCGACCTCAGCAACTTCTTCCTAGAAACATTGCCAAAGGCAAGGGAAGCCAGGGCAAAAATGAACTATTGGGATTTCATCAAGATAAAAAGCTTTTGCACAGCAAAAGAAACAGTCCACAAAACCAAAAGACAACTGACAGAGTGGGAGAAAATATTTGCAAATGACATATCAGATAAAGGGCTAGTATCCAAAATCTATAAAGAACTTATCAAACTCAACACCTAAAGAACAAATAATCCAATCAAGAAATGGGCAGAAGACATGAACAGACATTTTTCCAAAGAAGACATCCAAATGGCCAACAGACACATGAAAAAGTGCTCAACATCGCTCGGCATCAGGGAAATCCAAATCAAATCCTCAATGAGATACCGCCTCACACCCGTCAGAATGACTAAAATTAACAAGTCAGGAAACGACAGAATTTGGCGGGGATGTGGAGAAATGGGAACCCTCCTACACTGTTGGTGGGAATGCAAGCTGGTGCAACCACTCTGGAAAACAGTATGGAGGTTCCTCAAACAGTTGAAAATAGAGCTACCATACGATCCAGCAATTGCACTACTGGGTCTTTACCCCAAAGATACAAATGTAGGGATCCGAAGGGGTACGTGCACCCCATGTTTATAGTAGCAATGCCCACAATAGCCAAACTGTGGAAAGAGCCAAGATGTCTATCGACAGATGAATGGATAAAGAAGAGGTGGTGTATATACACAATGGAATATTATGCAGCCATCAAAAGGAATGAGACCTTGCCATTTGCAACGACGTGGATGGAACTGATAAGGAGGGTGATATGCTGAATGAAATAAGTCAATCAGAGAAAGACATGTATCATATGACCTCACTGATATGAGGAATTCTTAATCTCAGGAAACAAACTGAGGGTTGCTGGATTGTTGGGGTTGGGAGGGATTGGGTGGCTGGGTGATAGACATTGCGGAGGGTATGTGCTATGGTGAGCACTGTGAATTGTACAAGACTGATGAATCCCAGATCTGTACTTCTGAAACAAATAATGAAATATATGTTAAGAAAAAAAAAAGAAGATAGCAGGAGGGGAAGAATGAAGGGGCGTACGTTGGAGGGGGAGACGAACCATTAGAGATGATGGACTCTGAAAAACAAACAGGGTTCCAGAGGGGAGGAGGGTTTGGGAATGGGTTAGCCCGGTGATGGGTATTAAAGAGGGCACATTCTGCATGGAGCACTGGGTGTTATGCACAAACAATGAATAATGGAACACATCAAAAACTAATGATGTAATGTATGGTGATTAAAATAACAATAAAAATTTATTAAAAAATATGCTTTAGTGTTTATTTCATAGAGTAACAAAACTAGGAAATACTTTCTATATTAAATAACTAAGGTAAATTTTATATTAATTATCAAGCATTCTCTCTCAAAAGTGAAACTTATGAAAAGGGTGGTTAGCAATAATACAGTAAATGATTAAAAATATAATATAGTTCTTATAATTTTTAGTATTTAACATAAAATTATACTGAGACTAGTTTTCTAAGAATTACTCTAAAAAATTCTTTATAAAAGCATTTATGTGTTTTCTGGGTCTATATTGAAGAGTTCTGCTACATTTTTAAGTAGTCTCATAGACTACTTAAAAGTAGTCTATGAGATAAACTACCTGAAAACAGGAAAGAAAAATAAATAAATAAAAATAAATTTCACTCTTCCTTTCCTCATGCTGATTTTAGTGGAGGGAAAGTTTAGGTACATACCAGTAATAAACTGGATTAGGTTATTACCTTATCCTCCTGTACACTGAGTGCCAGGCATGCAGGGCCCCCACTATAATGTTTAATATATACCACTTGAGAAATTTACTTTATAATGCACATATAGAGAAATAGTAGTATGAAATGTACCCTCAGGTAATGTGAGGTAGAAGGCATGGCATTCTTGATTTTAAAATGTCCAAAAATTAAATCAGCTAACTGCTCTACAAATTGCAGAGAATGCAAGGGGAAGACCCTTTTTTGAAACCTAAAGACATACAAAATAGATAATGGCATGATCCAATATCCCATAAACCAATTAAGTTATTAAATACTCAGACATAATTCAAATATATTTCTTTCAGTGAGGCATACAAGCAATAAAAATGGATTTTATTCTCAGAAGCTTAAGGATTCACCCAAGAATACTCTGTAAATGTCAACGAACACAGATAATAACAAAAAATGCACTAGAGTGGCAGATGATGTTAATATTCCCAAAGACGCTCCACTGACCAAGACTAGCACTATACAAAAATCATTCTGTCCTAGTTGATTCTAAATACATTTTGCCACTGTAGCTATTCCAAACTCTTACAGTTGTGGCTGGTCAAATGTTAAAGTTTTAAGGATGCTAAGATCTACACACCTTCAGTCTTCATTATACTCTGAGTTTAATTCCGTCTGTACTGGCTGAGGGCCTACAGTATAGAAGGCATTGTTCTTTGGTACTATGTGGGATTCAAAGATGACTAAGATATAATACCTATTTCTAGAACTTGACTATTTGTGGGGGAGAGGGCTCAACAGATGTCTCCCTTAAGGCAGTGACTGAAAACAGAAATATCTGTGTGTCACTGCCAATTGTAACGCTATGTGGAGAAAACAGTTTTATCTTACAGAGAGAATGGCTTTTTGAAAGTTTGGGCAAATGTAGAATGGCAAAATATGAATGGCAACATGGAATTAATATTATCAGAATGTCATAATTGACATAATAAGTAAATGAAAATAACTACATGTGCATGTGTAAATGGTTGGAAAGAAATTCACCAAAATGTTAGAAATGGCTTCTACGATTGTTGAAGTTGCTTGTAATTTTTAACTTTTTGCTTTAAATATTTGTACATTTTCAGGGCACTTGGGAGGCTGTCAGTTAAGTGCCTGCCTTCGGCTCAGGTTATGATCTCAGGGTCCTGGAATTCAGCCCCATGTCCATAGGGCTCTCTGCTCACCGGGGAGCCTGCTTCTCCCTCTCTCTCTCCCTGCTGCTCCCCCTGCTTGTGTTCTATCTCTCTGTCAAATAAATAAAATCTTTAAAAATAAATAAATAATTATTTGTGAGTTTTCTAAATCCTCTAGAAGAGCTTGTTTATTTAAATTAACTTTATATACATGCTTATTTATTTCTATGTTTGCTTAAGGATTTGCTTGTCACAGAGATAATTTAAATGAGCTGATACATATTTATAATTTGAAAAATAGTTACTTTATATTATTACTATACATGTATATATTTTTTGAGCTCTTTACATAGGCAGTATAACATGTTTTTTGAAAAGTGCCATTTTTGAAGCTATAGTAAACTGAAATGTTACATGGAGGAACTTGGGCATACATAGGGGAAATTACTTAAAAACTAAGAAAGTTATTTAATCCTTGTATACAATAATTTCCTCATATGTAATATGAGGACAGTAGTAAGACTTCACAGGGCTGCTGTAAATTTTAAATGAGTTAATTTTTGAAAAAGATTTAAGAGGGGCGCCTGGGTGGCTCAGTCATTAATCATCTGCCTTCGGCCCGGGTCGTGATCCCGGAGTCCCGGGATGGAGTCCCGGGATGGAGTGAGTCCCGGGATGGAGTCCCGGGATGGAGTGAGTCCCGGGATGGAGTCCCGGGATGGAGTCCCGCATCGGGCTCCCTGCTTGGCGGGGAGTCTGCTTCTCCCTCTGACCCTCTTCCCCCTCGTGCTCTCTCTCTCTCATTCTCTCTCGCTCAAATAAATAAATAAAATCTTTAAAAAAAAAGAAAAATATTTAAGAATCTGGCATACTTCTTTTCTACCAAAGAACAATGAGAGCCGAGCTGATGGGCATAAGTAAAAAGTGGGAAAACCAGAGAATTAGGACAGGAAGGGTCCAAAGAAAAAGAGGTAAAGGTTGCAATTTTAAAATAAATAAATAATTTTTCTAATGGCTAACATTGATGCTTGTTCCCAAAATCTAAATGCAAAATGCTTCTTTTTCAAAGTTATTTCCCACAAACATCAGAAACATCATTATTGCCTTTATCCTATAAAGGGTGGATTCCTTCAGTAAGAACATACCAAGTACATTCCTATAGGAAGTACATTCCTTAAAGTACGTATCAAGGTGAGTAAAGAAGCATCTATTACACACCTCTGTTCCCTGGTGAGTCAGCCTCTTTATAGTATGTAAGATAAAACCTATAGTCATTGAGGAATTCTATGGTAGTAAACTTTTAGATGCAGACTCAAAAACAAATTTGCTTTCTTTTATGTGGTATTTGAAATTGTATATTTATTTCTTTTTGTCTTCACTGTCAAGATATGTCATGAGGAGAAATCATAGCAATGTTGGTCTTTTCTTCCTGCTTTATGATTTTTTTAATCAACTTCTGTTATTTGTTTACTTTAGCTCGTTATGGCTCTAATTTAGTCTCATTGAATGATCTGAGTTGCCCAAGGTGGTTTCTTACTTTAGCAGTACCAGTAGCCATGATTGAAGTCAGCCAGGAATGATGACTTTAGATCAGAGCACCTATGAGATTAGCTATTCCATTTGCAATGTCAGAACTGTTTTAATCTAATTGACTTGGCCAGGGTGAGGGGTCAGCAGTGTTTTTTAAAAATACAGCTTAGTATGATTAGCTGCAGAGAAGAACATTCAAGAGCTGGGGGACCCTTGAATCTCCATAAACTTCACAGGTTTAGGTGCTTAGAAATGGATTTTGGATTGCTATGATCTTTGACAACCTTAATATATCATTCACTTGGGCTACCTTTCAGCAAACTTTCTGTGAACAGAAATCACAGAAGATGGATTCATCACAGAAGGCCATGACATTAAAGCCTTTAAACATTCCCAGGTAACTCTCACTGAATCACAAAAAAACTAGAGCCTTGTGGCTCTCTGAGTATTCTCTTTTTGTAAATCAGGATCAGATACACATGAATACCTTTATGCATACATGTGCATGCACACACACACACGCGCTACATGTTGTAGAAAATAGTATAACCAGATCTGTAGCCTCGTTTTGGTAAATACTGAAGACCTTATGACATGTACTTTATATATTTAACCTCACTATTGTCTCATATTTTGTTATTTACACTTTTTGTCCTATTGTCTTTTTCCCCTGCCAACATATTATAATATCACCTATTTTAGCTATTTTAAATCATTTTTGGGAACAAACATGGCACAAATTAAAAATTAGATTTTATAAACTGCTCTGTAATCATAGGCAAACTGGAATATCTTCTGTGAAGACTGACCAAGTTTATGAAGGACATTAAACCATTTATTACAAGAAGAGTTAGGAATTGGAGCTTTCTGGCCTGGATCATAGAAGACTACTTCCAGAGAGGCCTGACACAATGACAATGTGTGATACTGCTAGTGTTTTATATTTTGTTTGTTTTGTTGTTGTTATTGTTGTTTTTTAAGTAGCTCCATGGCCAGCATGGAGCCCAACACAGGGCTCGAACTCACAACCCCGAGGTCAAGACCTGAGCTGAGATCAGGAGTCAGACACTTAACCACCTGAGCCACCCAGGGGTTCCTGCTGCTGTTTTTGACATACAATTAGTTTGATCAACTAGGACAGGGCATTCTTAGAATAATAATCAGTTTAGGTCACCACTGACTCCTTCCAGAAAGGAAGGGAATGGTGATTTTGAGGCCAGGTTTTACAAACATAGCTTATATCCCTCTCTAACTTGGTTACCTTGCAAAACATTAGTCCACCTAATTATCAGTTTTCTTTATGAGTTCACTCATACTTTATCCTTGTTCTACTCTGGACTCCTTTCTCCTGATTTTATTTCTCCAAGGCATTTTGCCACTGTGTCTTTTGGAATACCTGTAAGTAAATATTTCCATATCCCCAAACCTTATTGATGAACTTTCACTTCCTTGCCTTAAGATCTTACAAGTGAATACATTTGCCCACATCCCCTCACACACACACAAAGTCTAGAGATGAGGTTAACAGCTCTTGCAATGCCATGTCATTATCAAATCAGTTCTAGCCTTTGTAGATATTTTGGGTAGCATAGATTCTCACCTCCTTTTTGGCCTGTGAATATGCAATCATTTTTCCCACTATGCAACTAGAGAGAACTTCTTAAAACACTAAGTGCATCATTCCCTGGCTTAAAGTCCTTTAACTGTTATTTATTACCATGCATATGAAATTCCAACATTTGTCATTACTGTCAGGGAGATTTTGTTTTGTTTTGTTTTGTTTTTTGGGGTTTTGAAAAATCTAGTTCCAGCTTCGATCTCAACATTAACCACCTGCTCTGCTTGAGGTTTATGGAATTGTTAGTACTTCCCAAAATATACGTTACTCTCTTTCATTTTGGGACCTTTAGGACCTCAGCTTCACTCTTTCCCTGGAAGGCTGTTCTTCCTGCCCTGGCCTCTTGAAGGGCTTATTTTGTAAAACTTATTTGCAGGAATGCTTCTGTTAATCACCACCCTTTCTTCACATTAGGTGCTTTTCCTTAGGGTACTGTTTTGGCCCACCTCCTTCTTGATATTTTTTTTACCATTTTATTGACATTTATTTATCCATTTATTAACTGACATAACATTGCATGAGTTTAAAGTGTACAAGGTTGTATTTTAAATATGTATATGTTCAAAATGATTACCGTGATAAATTTAGTTAACATCGGTCACCTCACATAGTTACATCCTCTTCTTTGATCTTACCTTATTTCCATAAAATAATCCCTATAAATGAGTATCTTTAAAATACTCTATATAATTCCTAGGGGAGGAGATTATATCCCCACCATTTGCTGGCATAAGAGAGACTCAATAAATAGATATTTAAATGCATTATATTAAATGTAATAACTTCGTACAAATAACTGGTTCTGACAGGAAGAAGGGATAGATTTGTTTTATTTGATGTGAAGTAGTAGAAGTGAAGCCAATGAATGATCATTACTGGGGGGACACATTTTAACTGAAAATACTAGACAACTTCAAAAAGAGATATCTAAAAATAGACTATGCTGTCTTGAGACAGTAATTTTCTCACCACTAGCATTAAAATATGCCCTAGATCAGCAGTCTCCAGACTTTGATGCTTGTGGACAGGCTTCTGTTAGTTTTGTTTTTTTTTTTAATGAGCTATACCATACATACATGCGTACCTATGTGTATGTACACTTTTGTGTGTATCTATATGTTTATGTGTGTGTATGTATGTTGTAGAAATATACCATAGTGCTAGTATATTAAAACATCATGAAGCGTGCCATAAAATACAATACAGAATAGATAATGTTATGGACTAAATGTTTGTGTTCCCCTAAAATTCATATAATGAAGAACTAGCCCCTAATGTGACTGCATTTGAAGGTAGCTCTCTAAGGAATTCATTGAGGTCAAATCAGGTCTTAAGGGGCCCTGATCTGATAGGATTAGTACCCTTATAAGAACAGACTCCAGAAGACTTGCTCTCTTGCTCTCTCACACTCTGTCTCTCTGTCATGTATTACTATGTGAGGATATAGCAAGTGGGCAGCTGACTACAAGCCAAGAAAAGAGTTCTCACTGGAAACCACATACCTTGATCTTGTGCTTTGCAGCCTCCAAAGTTGTGAAAAATAAATTTCTGTTGTTTAAGCCACCCAGTTTATGGTATTTTGTCATGGTAGCGTGAACAGACTATTATAGATGACTTAAAAAAATAAAGAGAATCACTAATATTTTCTTACTGTGTCTTAATTGATTGCTCTTTGTACCACCCTGGGTTATTGTTCCACATTTTAAAATCATTTTGAAACTATAATCAAATCTTAAACATATGATTGTATTTTTGGTCTGAAACTCTTATTTTGAAAACAGCATTGAATTTAAGCCAGAGAAAAATGTGTTTAATTTGTTATGCTTTTAATTGCACAAACAAATCATTAACGGAAGTATGCAGTGTTTTCTACATGTTGATGAATATGCTTCAATGGCTTATAATCAAAACATTGTAAACCAGCACTCATGAGGAGTGGCATAATACAGAAGAGTATCATTTTGCTAAGGTTCATCTAAGGAGCGTAGGTTCTTACTCTTTCCGATTAAAAGTAGTTCCCATAACTCCATAAGGCATTTACTAACTCCCAAATCATGAAACGTTGTCCTGATCAAAGGAAGATGAAAACACAAAATCCTTTACTAAAGGAAATGCGTATCCCTAGCGTTGCTCAGTTACAGACTCTTCCACCTTACATTTTTGTGTATTTGGAAGGATACCAATTCATGGCAAAGAGCTCCTGCTCTACCAAATTATCAGAAACATGTAAGTAAATTTAGGGTCTCGAATATTTATTGTAACCATGATTAATTAAGCTATTTGAAATGTTTATTCCATGAATTAAAGTTGTATTTTGGTCAATGGTTTTGTAAGTTCTCTTCAGTGCTCATAAAATCATCTCTAAAACAATTCCCATTCCTACACTCAGAAACTCACTTTACTGCATTCTGTTTTGATTTTTATAATCTATTTTTAAAAATCACATTCTGTCTTTCCTAGTCTCTAGCCCAAAGCAAATCAATATTTTCTTCTACTCTTCTTTCTTTGTTCTTGTAAATGACTAAAGAGAATAGAACAGAGGCAGAAAGAGGGAAAAGGAAAAAAAAATGGGCAATTTATAAATACCACGGAAAATTTACACTTTTTCATAAGGAAAGGAATGAATATTTCTAACATAGGTGTCCTAGACTGATACCCTGACATAGATTTTATGTGCTGTGCCTGGGACTCCACACCAAGAAACCAGTTTGAAGTGATATGGAGAACTATTTTGCACATTGGCTTTTCTGGGGAAGGAAAGCTATGACTGAGGCTTTTGGTCCTGGCTCCCACAAGTGTAATCTGTGCACACTGTGCTATCTGCCAAGTTAAATTTGTCCTGCTCTTTCTGTTAATCTCTGTGGGTCTGCATCATTACCTCACCACATTCTAAAACATCTGTCAGAACACTTGCCAGAGCAAATTTACAAACACATAATAACATTCGGTCTCACCTTACCCACCAAATTTTGCTAAAATGCAATATACGTTTATTTATAAGGAATATGTCATTTTTATTGAGGGAAGAATTAAAAACATAACGTAGAAGAGTGAGAGAGTGTTGGAATTCTCTTATCTTTTATCTACGCACCATCACAGATGATGGTTTTGAAAAATATTTGAGAAATATTTGGAAAATTGCTTTTTTTTTTTTTAACTGGAAAAAGGAAGATGATAGGTCAAAAAGCACTCTCTTGTCGGGTTTGGCTAGTAAACCCTGAGGTGGCTAATGAAAAGATTACGCCAGACACCTAAGTAGGAGAAAGAAGAAGGCATGGGGACCCGATGCTCTCTTGTGGCAAAAGGCCCTGGGCCAAACTCTGCCTCCACTTTTATTGTGAATGTTATCAATACAGCAAGGGAATAATAACAAAAAAGAGTGAGAAGCCTTAATAATCAAGACAGTGACATAGGGAGTATCGTGTGATTAGAACAAACTATGCTCCTGATGCATGTGCAGGCAGGGAATACATGGAGTGAGTGACCACCAAAGATAAATGTTTCTCCTAAGCGTTTACTCTGTGGATGAATGTATTGAGCCACAACAAGGATCCGGCTGTTTTCAGCCCAGAAACTTTAAAGGAGGCCCAGTTTTCTGGACACTCTTTCTTTGCTTTTCAACTAGTCTCATCCAGGGAGACATGTGTTTATTAAATCTTATCTAGCCAGGCATTATGAATTTCCACACTATCTCAATTTTATAAAACACACACATATTTAACATACACAAAAAAAGTCTAAAAATGTGAAAGTTTAGCTAATGCTAAAATATTAACAGTTCTTAAATCTGGATGCTTCAATTATCTGTTATTTAATATAAATTTTTTTTAAGATTTTATTGGGGTGCCTGGGTGGCTCAGTCGGTTAAGCATCTGCTTTCAGCTCAGGTCATGATCTCAGGGTCCTGGGATGGAGCCCTGCCTCAGCCTCGGGCTCCCTGCTCAGTGGGGAGTCTGCTTCTCCCTCTCCCTCTGCCCCCCTGCTCATGCTCTCTCTCTCACTCTATCTCAAATAGATAAATAAGATCCTTAAAAAAAATAAAGACTTTATCTATTTGAGAGAGATAGAGAGAGAGAGCACACAGAGGGAGCAGGGAGCCCAATGCAGGACTTGATCCCAGGACCCTGAGATTATGACCTGAGCCAAAGGCAGAAGCTTAACTGAGCCACCCAGGCAACCCTAAGTTTCTGTTTTCTAATGCTACTGCAAGAAACATATAATATGTTTATAATAAAAAAAATATTGTCCAATAACCCCCATACACAGCCACTATCATCTACCTAATCTAGGGATAAGCAGTTATTTTTATCTATAATTCCAACTGTGATTTGTGTATAGTGGCTTCCTGGAACATTGACTTCAAAATAAATCTGAAGCACATCAGGAAAGATAATGTGGTCATCTAAGAGTAGCTACCATTTGTTCAAGGAGAGCAACTGGGAGCATGGGGCCCCATATTTGCTATCCTTTCTAAAAGATGTTTTTTTTCTTTTACTTAAAAAAAAAATGGGCTATTTTATTTACACATTAGAACACATGGTCGATATTTTCAACTTTCTCTAATAATTCTACTATTTGGTTGAAACATCAGTCAAACACAATAGCTTCTGATTTTTAATAGAGCATTAATAGGAAGACCATAATATTAAGAACACTATGAAAATAGATGTGTAAAGTGAAGAGATTATGGTTTGAACCTAGACTAAGTACTAGCGCTATATAAGGAAGTTGGATCAATTTCTTTCCTACTGAAAGTGACACGTGAGTCTTGCTAAAGGAGTTTAAATCTGGTAGTGCTTCAGAATTTTTATTTTGGTGGGATACTATAAAACTGTATTTATCTGGCATTGTGAAGAAAGATGTATTATATATAAACCAGTTTCTTAAATAATTACAACTTAATTTTTAAGTAACTTTAACATATATAATCTTGTTGGGTATTGATATTTTATCCAAATGTTATCTTTTTTGCTTTAAAAAAAACTCTGAATATAGGTACTCTTCATCAGTATTAAATACTGATTAATTAAATAAATACACAGTATTTCATTTCCTATTTTAAAACTTCAGTACTCAAATACTCCATGAATTTATTAACAGGTAGTTCAAGATTTGTGCTTCAACTTTTGCTCTCTTTCATCTTGCCGTAGTATGTGAATCCTCAGGGCTACCTTACTGAATCCTCAGTCATAGCTGTAAATGTTGGGAGAGCTAGAGAGAGAGAGAGAAGGAGAGAGGTGGCGGGGGGCGGGGGGGAGATCAAGGAGTCTTTTGTACCAAAAGGGCCCTTGATTTCTTGTTATAACTCTTGTGTTATTCTCACACATCAGGATATGTTCTTTATGTTCTTGATCACTTCTGAATTGTGTACTACACAGTTCTCATTAGTGTGTCATGCTTGGGTTCCCAAGTTTAGAATTCTTTTGATTTGCACTTCATTCCCAATGACTGTGCCCCAAATAAGACCACGAAGCCAGTGTGTCTGAAGTTGGAGCTTCTAGTATGGGACACAAAGTATCCCAGAGTTAGCATTCTTCTAATATTTAATTTGGTGTTGAGCCATAGTCATTAGCCCCGATTCCCCCCTTTGTGAGTTTCTATTTGGGATAAGTAGTGGCCCTTTCTATTAATATAACACAACTGGAACCATCTGAGTCCATCAGTGAGGTTGTAGTCACTTTGAAATGATTGGGCCTTTAATTCATTTTTTTTAGAAAGTTCCTAGGATACTGTATAAATCAATTCATACTTTTTCCTTGTTTCTAGCTTTGTATACCAAGGAGTTAAGTGTTTAAAAAGCCTCTCTCCCAAAGCAATGGATATCTATTTCCTAACATAACTGGAGCCACAGATTAGCATAAAAAATCTGTCTAAGATGAAATTTTCCTTCCATTCTAGCATGAAAATAATTGGCAAAACATTAAGTTTCATCTTAGAAGGTACCAAACCTGGTAACTGTTGTCTTGATGACATGGCATTATCATTATGGCTATAATACATTATACTGTGCCCTCTCCCTTACCTGGAAATGTCAGTTCATCCATCAAAGCTCAGCTCAAAGAATTACTGTCTCCGAAGTTTTAGCAAACACTGTAGCAGAATTTCACCATTTAGTGGGTTCACAAGCTGCTGCCTTTATAGATTATGGTACATATGTTTACCAATATAAATGATCCATTTGAGCTAAATTGCCACAGCTGCTAGAACACCTCTTTACCCATTTTTGGAGCAAAAAAAAAAAAAAAATCTAGAACAGCATAACTTTTTCAAAATAAGGGAAAATTTCTCTTCAGAGTCAAAAAAACATGTTTCATCTCCCATCATTATAAAATAATAGGAAAAGAGAGAGGGTATAGACCTGGATTCAAAGGATGTTACAGACACAAATGTGAGAGTGATTTTTTTTTTTTTATTCTGATAGAAGCCCATGTCAAGCACCTACATTAACAACTCATATTCAAGAACGATGCAAGGAGCTACATATCAAAGAGAAGAGGCTCTTAGTGACAAGAACCATGGTTACCATGCAACACTATTGGCAGGTTTATTATCATTCTTTAGGCATATACCAGACACATATATCAAAAATAGTTATTTTTACATGAAGTCAAAGTGCAACAAAGTAAATGACTCCCAAAACACAGATTATGATAACTAACCTCCTTGCAAAGGACAACACTGACATGATATTCATGATGTTAAATTGGCATGTAAAATAGCAATGATAAAAATTAAGTCACCAATGAAATACAATAAAGTGAAAATACATTTTAAAATCCTGAAAAATTCCACCGATGAAGAAGGGATAGCATGTAATTTGAATTTTCAGTATTATTTGTGTAATATGCTGATAGGATTACCAAGCTTCTTGAGTACAACTGATTTATAATACAGTGGGGACTTTTCAGTTGGAAGTGAAAGAAGACCTGATGTCAGAGTGCTTTGAAATAAAGAATGTTCCTAGGCATTATTCCCACAAGAGCATAGGCTGAAAATTAAATTAAGCCCTTAGAATATTAGGCAAAATAAGTTGATTGCAACTCATTTCGCCAGTTGAATGCTCATTACATTTTAAAGTGATTGAGATATGTAATTCTCTCAGATACCACCTATGGTGTGTACTTAAATAGGCAATAAAAATACTCTAACCTTCTAATACTCTAACCTAATCTAAACTTAGTTATCCACTAAACTGTTTCCAACCTAATCCTCTTCCCTCTTATTATTTTAGAACAGTATGACTGTTAATGTTTGTAAACGTCTCCAGATAAAAACAATTTACCCTCTTAAGATCTAGACTTACTTATTATTTATTTATTTATTTATTTATTTATATTTTTGAGAGAGAAAGCACACGCATGTGAGAGTGAGCTGGGTAGGGTGGGTGGGGCGGGAACAGGGAGAGAAAATCTTAAGGAGGGTGGAACCGGACTCCGGGCTTGATTGCATGACCCTGAGATCATGACCTGAGGTGAAATCAAGAGTCAGATGCTTAACCCACTGAGCCATCCTGGTCCCCCAAGATCTAGATATTTTTGATAAAAAAAGCATGCTTTAAGCATATACCAGACACATATATCAAAAGCAGTTCAAGTTCCATTGGGACAGATCTTGTAGTTATGATCAGTACTCAATCAGAGTACACATACTCTTTCCTTTTTGCCTGGGATATATATATATATAATTTATGTTATATATATTTAGTTTCAAGTTTTTAATTTAGATTCCAGTTAGTTCACATACAGTATAATATTAGTTTCAGGTATAGAATTTAGTGAGTCATCACTTACGTATGCAACACCTAGTGCTCATCACAAGTATACTCCTTAATACCCATCACCCATTTAACCCATTCTTCCCACCCACCTCCCCTCCAACAACCCTCAGTTTGTTCTCTATAGTTAAAAGTCTGTTTTATGGTTTGCCTCTTCCCCCCATGTTAATTTGTTTTGTTTCTTAAATTCCATATATGAATGAAATCGTATGGTATTTGTCTTTCTCCGACTGACTTATCTCACTTAGCATAATACTCTCTAGCTCCATCCACATTGTTGCAAATGGCAAGATTTCATTCTTTTTCATGGCTGAGTAATATACCACTTCTTCTTTATCCATTCATCAGTCAGTGGATATTTGGGCTCTTTTCATAATTTAGCTATTGTTGATAATGCTGCTATAAACACCAGGGTGCATGTGCCCCTTTGAACCAGTATTTTTGTGTCCTTTGGATAAATACCTGGTAGTGCAATTGCTGGATCATAGGGTAGCTCTATGTTTAACCTTTTGAGGAACCTCCATATATATAATATATACTGGAATATAATATGTACTGGAATATATTGTGAAAACTCCCAGACTTTGATTTTGTCTTCTGACCTGCCCACTAATGCTCCATTCAAAAAAGGAAGTCAGATTAAAAACAATAGAAGACATAAGACACATTTGGGCTGCCATCTTTCTAGAGCATTTTCTCGTTGAGTTATTTGGCAGGTGCATTATTAAATGTCCTCCAAAATCAAGCTGTTATTTTGTAATAAGGACTCCATTAGTCTTTTTTTTTTTAAGATTTTATTTATTTATTTTTGCGAGAGAGAGAGAGAGATCACAAGCAGAGGGGCAGGGGCATAGGGAGAAGCAGACTCCCCGCTGAGCTGGGAGCCTGATGTGGGACTTGATCCTAGAACCCTGGGATCGTGACCTGAGCGGAAGGCAGACATTTAACGATTGAGCCACCCAGGTGTCCTCCATTAGCCTTTTTAAAAGCCCTTGTAATTTTTTTAAATTCTATTATTTACTTTTTAAGATTTTAATTATGTTGACCACTTGATTGAAACTGATTCTGCTCATCCAGCTGTTTATTCTAATTACTTTTTACCTTTTTGAAATTTTCAATCCCTGAGTTTGCATAAAACAACAGAACTATTGTTCCTTAGGAAACAATCAGCTCCTCTCTCTTCCTCCTCATCTGAGCTCATTGTCACCTCTTTGAGCCATCTGTGACTTTAACCACAGCTGGGTTTATCATTACAATTATGAGTTGAAGTCATAAGGAAATGAATTAAATGAATTAAATTTAGATGGAGTAAAAAGACTCTTCTTAGAAGATTGTTTAAGAAAATATCTTCAGAATTATAAGAAGGGGAAAGAGAGAGAGCAAAACAAGGCATCGTGCCTAAATTTTAAATCTCTTTTTATAGGAAGACGCTGGATCACAATAGTTTAAAGTATCAAGCCACACTGCCTAGGATCAAATCGATTTTTGCCATTCACAGGCTTTGTAACCTTGGATGAATTATTTAACTTCCACTGCCTCATTTGCTTTCTGTAAATTTAGGATAATACTTTTTACCTTATCATAGGATTGATGAGGATTATTAGGAATTGAGCTTGTATTGAAATGAATCTATCTTAGAGTCTATTTAAGAAAGTAAAAATAACTAAATGTAGGTAAGTCACTATGGACTAAGGTGCATACTGACACCATAACCTCTGGTGCTCAATTATTTCCTATGTAAAATAGGAGTAGTAATGGCACCCTTCTTGGAGTGTTTTCCATACTAGAAAAAAATGAATATAATGTTAATGCTATGCGACCCAGTAATCAAAAATATTTGATTAATGAGTGAAAATTCTAATTATTTGTTACTACTATTATTATTAACATTGTTATTATAACATTATTATTATAACATTATTATTATCATTATAAGTGGGTAAAAGATGTGATGATGGCTTTTTCTGCAATCTGATCCTATTGAATCAAATGGAATAGGGAAAAAGTAGACAATAGTGATTTCTGATGTGAAGACTTAAAAAAAGACTATAATTGTAATAAGATAGTGGGATAGCTTTATGCCTTTCAGTTTTTTCTCTGAATCTTACTCATTTTTAATTTCTAAAAGAAGGAAGGAAGAAAGGAAGGATAGGAGAAGAAATAAGGAAAAATGAAAGGAAGAAGAAAAGACAGAAGGGAGAAAGGGAGGAAGGAAAAAAAATCTATGTTCGTTACACCATTTTTTATAATAGCAAGAAATTGGAAGTCACTTAAATATCCACCAATAATGAATAAGTTGCATATAGTATTGTGAATGGTAAATACCCAGGCATCTGATGACACATATCTAACCTATAATTATCTACTGTAGGTTTCTTAGGCATGAATTTGGCACCAGTTCTCTGTTTCCCAGCTACATGAACTATATTTCAAAGCTTTTCAAATTGTCCTAAGTAGGCTTGGGCTTTCTTACCCTCAGAATTATTGCCACTTTATCTGGATAACTCTTTGTTGTTGAAGGCTGTCCTGTACATTGTAGGATGGTTAGCAGTATCCCTGGTCTCTATCCAGTAGCTACCAGTAGCATACCCTCAGTTGTGACGAGCCAAAATATTTCCATGGGGAATAAAATCAACTACAAGTCTGAGAATCATTGGGTGAGAAGATAGCATCCTGCTGTGTGCAGAGGAAGAAAATTCAGTGAGAGACAGTGGAGTAGCAGTTCCCCCTAAAAAAGTCTCTTTATCAATCTCTTTTTTTTTAAGATTTGTTTATTTATTTGAGAGAGAGAGAGAGCCTGTGTGCACAGAGGGAGGGGCAAAGGGAGAGAATCTCAAGCGGATTCTCCACAGAGCATGAAGCCTGACACAGATCATGACCTGAGACAAAACCAAGAGTTGGACACTTAACTGAGTGAGCCACTCAGGTGCCCCTCTTTATCAATCTCTTCTGTACTCATCACCATTTTATATCTTCCATGTGGGGAGGGGTTTCAGAATCTAATTTATCTAATTACTACTAAAATTTAGGTTTGTTTCACATTTATTCAGATATTGTGGTAACAGTAGAAGCAGGAAGAATAGAACGTTCTGCATTACATACAATATACTCATGTTTACATATAACTCAATACACTAAATGTTTTAACATTTTATAAAAAAGAACAAAGTAGATCCATATATACTGACATGGAAAGGTATATAAGAAATATTTTTAAATGAAAAATAATTAGAATTTAAACATTAGTTATATGGTCTAGTTTTTAAAAAGGATAATCTGCTATTTTAAAAGAATGTATATCCCTATATACATATACACCCACCCAGACACATACACACACAGACACACACATACACACACATATGTATAGCTATATACACATAAATACATATATAACTTAGAGGAATATAGAATATGTACAATGTTTATAATATTATAACTGTTATTAATATTCACATTAATAATTGTGTTCTAGAGAAGTTTCACACTTATATAATGTAGTTACTAATGTTATTCAGAATAATTATTGAAATATGTTAACTCACTATGTTAACATTATAAAAATATCTGCAAAACGCATTTAAAAAATAATATAGGTAGCAGTTAATTCCCAGAGTTAAAAATCAGAAGGGAAACTAGAGAGATATCTTGGTCTACAGTTTAGACCCAAAAAAGAGTAGACCAAAGAATATGGAGGTCAGTATGCTATCAACTAAATAGATGTATCCATTAATATTTGGTGCCACTTGCAAGTAATTTATAAAAACAACTGAATTCAGAGCAAAACCTTTTCAAGGATTAAAACTAATAACATTAATAATTAATAAAACACTTTTAATCTTTTTTTTGAAAGAGTGAGAGCACACATAAGGGGGGGAGGGGCAGAGGGAGAGGGAGTGAGCCAGACATAGGGCTTGATCTCACCACCCTGAAATCATGACTTGAGCCAAAAACAAGAGTGGGACGCCCAACTGACTGAGCCGCCCAGGTGCCCCAATCTTATTTTTTAATAAACAAACCCATTTTGAAAAAAATCTTGAAATTCAGGCTGTTTAGGAAATAACATCATTGATGCCAAACAAGAGGGCAATTCACAATTATCAATAAATTTTCAGTTCCTGTTGAAATTGTTTGAAACTAAATTATAAGTTACCATTTTAAACTCTGTGGTTATGCATTTCTCAATAAACCCTATTCACCTCATTAATTAAGTCTGTTTCTTAAGCTTTTAATTAAGCTTTTCTCTGACCTTCAGAATATTCTGTCCACCTTTTTGCCTTTGGCTTGGTTTCTGGCCTGTGCTATAACATAGAAAATAAATCAGGAAATGGCATTTTGCCAAATGTCAGTGTTTAAGTTTGGAAAACTTGTTATAAAATTGTCACCTACCAACCTTCCTGCTCCCAATGCATTTGATCTCATTTTGCCTCTCCAACTAATTTTGATTAATCCTGCTAAAGGCTTTCCAGACTTCCTGGCATAGAGTTAGTTATTCCTTTTTCTCTGTACCCATTGAGTTTATGCATATTTCTGTGAAATGTTCATGATGATATCTCTTTCACTAGTCAGTGAATTCCTTGAGAGGAAGAACCTGGGGCTACCTAAAGTCAGAGATGACCATTTTAGGAAGATTCTGGATTCAAAGTTGCTCTATGAATTTCAGTACCTGGAAAAATACATCTTGATGCTTCTTCATGAACATGATGAAATGCAATTCACGTGCCTTTACTCTCATCTTTCCTATGACCAGCTCACTTTTTTTGTTTACTTGTCTCTCTTGTCTTAATTCTTCTTAAACATGGTGATCATGACTTCTCTAGTTCTTCCATATCACTTTTATCTTCTATAATTAATTTCGCATTTCAAATTCCTAGGAGAGAAACATTGATTAGTCTCTTGTCATTGATGTTGTTGGTGGTCTATTCTAATAATCACAGGTCAGTGTGCTGCCTATAGATGATTCTCCTTGTGCTAGAAGATCACCCTTGACCTGACCACAGTACTCAGGAATGGGGTTGCATTATATACTACAAAACATTACTTCCTAGATCAGCACTGACTTTTTTTTTTTTTAACCAGTTTCCTGGTAAAAAGGTAAAGGAGATTTTTCAGGCAAAAATTGAAAACTCCAGGAAAATAACTTGGTGTATATTGCTAATACATTTTTTTCAGATCACATATTAGTCTCAATAGATTATTTTCAATTTCTAGTCTTTAAAACAAAGATGACCTTTATGAATCTCATGGAGCCCATTGAGAAGTCCCATTTTATTTCTTTGCATTCCTATCTCTAGTTGTAGGACAACTACTCAATCAAAGGTATTTCTTCAAGTTTTAGACATTTCAGCTCCTGTTGTCAGCAATGCTGATTCATAGAGAAAGAATTAAACAAAATGGACTCTTGTAAATGTACACACACAAAAAAATCAATATTTGCCAAATGGAAGAGAAGAAATCTATAGAGAAAAGCATGTTATTGTCAAACTTCTAAAAGGATTTTGCCAACCATTGAGAGTATACAAAATTCTCTAAAAACGTACCAGCTCTGCTGTCCTTTAGTATAACAGGGTAAGGTAGCATAAAAAGTAAACAAACAAGAAAATATTGTAATGTGTACTATGGACATAAAGGTAAAGTAAATGTAAACTAAATAGCCCCAAGTAGGGTATTTAAACAATGCTTCCTAGAGACTAGTACCTCTCTGAAAGTAGATTTATTTCTGTTAGTTGTTTTGTGTTATTAGAGTGATGTATTTATTTTATCTTAGTTCTTGACCTCTAAGAGAATGAACAATTGTATACAGATATCTTAGGTCATTTTCTTCGATGAGAAACACTATGAGTCAAGATGTCCTTACAGGGTGCCTGGCTGGCTCAGTTGGTTAAGCGACTGCCTTTGGCTCAGGTCATGATCCTGGAGTCCCAGGATCGAGTCCCACATTGGGCTCCCTGCTGAGCAGGGAGTCTGCTTCTTCCTCTGACCCTCCCCCCTCTCATGCTCTCTCTATCTCATTCTCTCTCTCAAATAAATAAATAAAATATTAAAAAACGATGTCCTTACATAGCCTTAGAAGTCTTAGTAATTTTTTGTATATCCAAGCTCTCCAGGAAGAAACTGATATACTTCACTAATATAAGATGGCAATTTCATGAGTGAGAACACTTTTTTTTAAGAAAAATTTTATTTGAGTAAAAAAAATGGATAAATGATCACCATCATAAGGATGAATCTGGCCTGGAGTTTATTTCATAAGTAAAATGTTAGTAAAATGTTTTGAAATTCCAGGAGATCAAAGATTAATATTTACTAAGATAGTTTTCCTGTTTTTTAAAATATAACAAAGAGCTTATATTCACTTTCTAATACTGGTTATCATTAATACTGTTTTCTATTTTTCAAGGAAATTTTGCAAACATAACTTGGTTTTATCTTCACAGAAATCCTTACAGAATAAAGATGTATTGGGCCTGTTTTATAGATCAGGAAATGGTGATGAAAAAATAATTAAATGGCTTAACCAAAATTACAAAGCAAGTTGGGGATTAGAATTTTGATTACTGCTACCCCTAGAAGTGCCTTTTCTGTACCTTCACACATATTCACTAAGGTAGGAATAACTGTTTTGCTTGCATAAGGAATGATCAAAAGCAATTCTATTTGGAAGTAAAGCACAGTACTGCACTGGTATCTATGCTAACAATACACTTGCTGTATGAACTGAAGCAGTATTTAGATCAACATATGGGAATTAAAAACATTAATATGCTTCTAAAATTTTAGGAGATAACACATAATATATTAAGTTTAGCATTTTAGATTGAATATTAGTAGAATAAAACCACTGAGTATCATCGATGTGTAGGAATAATAGGTACTGAGAGCAAACACAGTGCATTTACCATATGCCTAACATTGTAGTGTTTGACTCTATGAGTTATAAATTATTCATTATTTTTAATTTTATAGTTGAAGAAATTGAGTTATAGAGAGGCAAGTGATTTGCTCCAGACCAAAGAGCCAGTGCCTATTTTTAGCAGCAAGTAACTGAAAAAGGTGGTATTCGGTTTATCACTAAAGTCAGGTTGTCCATGAAATGATCTGAATGGTTTGCCTGAAAATGGTAGTGAACCAGCCTTAGAACAGTCTTCTTATTCTATATGAAGGCCAGTGAGATTTTGAAATACTAAAACATAGGAAGCTATACCAAAGAAGATTCCTTTCATCTGTTTATAGAACTTTTATGAACAGTAAGAAATTATGATGGGATATCACAAAACTAACAAGAATCACAGTAAATACCTGATCTTTGATAACGAAATATTAAAATGTGCAGAGCAGAATTGATTTTTATGAAACTTACATGTTAGAAAAGTTTAATTATACTAAATTTATTGAAACTCATAATGAAAATAATGGTTCAAATGCACAGACAGTATTGAAGAAAGATCATTCCATTTTCAGGCTTATGCTGTGGGGGAAAAAAAAACCCACACATAACCAACATTCCAATACTACCTTTTTTTTTTTTTTTTGGCAGTAAAGTAGGATCACAAGTTCAAGTCCTCCTTGCAATAGAAACACAATATCGTGGTAGTTTTGAGAATGAAATTAGGTTGTTCAGGTACGCTTTACATTCACACTAGATTCCCTGTCTTCCAAGTCCCATGCTCTTTTTCTTGTCTTTCCCCAGAGGAGCAGAGATTTTGTAAGGCAAAAGTTGATGTGTGATTGCAAAAATAATGTTTGCATTTGCACCAAATTCCCCTTGAAGATTTTGCTGGTCTTCTAGAAACACAAATCTATGACAAAATAAAAACATGTTTTCTGTATATAATTGAAAACACTGTCTTGTAATAGTCCAGGATCTTTAATTGTATTATAAATTTCATTTAAAAAAATTTAGTTACTTTTATTAACTCATTATATGGTATTTTATAATTCTTTTTTATAATGAAGACAGGTCTTTATTTAATTTTAGAGGGGAGGAGCAGTGGGAGAGGAGAAAGAGAATCTTAAGCAGCATCCACGCCCAGTGGAGCCTGACGCAGGGCTCCATCTCAGGACGTTGAGGTCATGACCCTGAGATCACGACCTGAGCTGAAATCAAGAGTAGGTCATTTAACCAACTGAGCTACCCAGGCGCCCTGTATATTTTTTTTGTTATAGATGTTTCCCTTATTTTCCTGTGTTTGGATAATTCCCATACATTTGTAATCTTTGGTATCTTTGTGTCTCAGCAACATTAGGCCTGCTTACAAAGATTTAATCATTGTAATCTGAAAAATTCAAAATAGCATGCCATGGAATTTTAGGAGGCTGTCATACAGAAAAAAGATGAATCACTTTTAAAGCAAATAAACTTTAGAACATTCCAGACAAACGAATTCAAGTTGGAGAAAAAATGTCAAATTTATGATATTTATCATGTCTACTTTTTTTTAAAAAGATATTTTTTATTTATTTATTTGACAGAGAGACAAAGAGCACAGGTAGGCAGAGGGGCAGGCAGAGGGAAAGGGAGAAGCAGGCTCTCTGCTGAGCAGGGAACCCAATGCAGGGCTCGATCCCAGGACCCTGGGATCATGACCTGAGCTGAAGGCAGACGCTTAACCAACTGAGCCACCCAGGCGCCCCTCATGTCTACTTTTTAAAATGATGTTTGTCCAGGGGTGCCTGGGTGGTGCAATTGTTTAAGCACCTGACTCTTGGTTTTCAGCTCAGGTTGTGAGCTCAGGTTGTGAGATTGAGCCCTGCATCAGACTCTGTGTTTAGCACGGAGTCTGCTTAAGACTCTCTCTACCCCTCCCTCCTCTCTCTCACACTCTTTCTCTCCATCTCACATAAATAATTTTTTTTAAAAAATAAAATGATATTTGTTCAGGGTCTCAATGCAGTAACTTACCTTAATAGTTACAAAGAAAGTTTCAACATGTGAAGTAAAAATTAAGCAGGACTTTACACTGAAACTGAAACATAAATTATAGATAATACTCATTGCACATACTTGTAGAAAATGGGTATATTAAAAACACAAAGTGGACAATCCAAAAATACTTTGTTTCAGATGGCTTTGTATAATATAGCAACAGATTAAGGCATGCATAAGCTCATTTTCTTATACAGAACAGCAAAGGGTAATAAATATATGTATTATTCACACCATGTAAAATCTATATGTGAGTGAATGAATCATTGAGAAGATAGTTTTTGCCCAATAAATATTATGAATTGGAAAAGCAAATGAACAAATAAACCTACAATAAATCTCAGATAACTAATCCTTCAGAAGTGTGGTTATATGTACTTACATATTTCTTGGCTAGAGAATCTCTAAATTTATAAATATTCATTGGAATATAATACTTAATAACTAGATTAAAACTTTTAATATTAAGAATGTTTTTCTAATGCCTTTAATTGAATGTGATGTACAATATTGGTTTTAATGTCCAGCTTTTGACCTTAAATAAAAGGTTTCCTAAACAGCTGATACAAGGCCAGTTTTTTAGGTATTATTTGTTTTTCAATATTTTTATTATAACTAGCCATTAGTAATTAAAAATGAAATTTAAAAAAGTCAGAGACTTTGTAGGAAATGACTGTTGTAAATAACCCACACTAGACAGCACAGGAGGTTTCTTTCTTTCTTTCTTTCTTTCTTTCTTTCTTTCTTTCTTTCTTTCTTTCTTTCTTTCTTTCTTCTTTCTTTCTTTTTTTGTTAGTACAGGATATTTCTAAGATTAGTTATTACACTGAAAAAAGTCTAGAAATCCCAGTGTAATAAGACACAACCTGATATTAGCTTTACCTCCGTCCCCGTACTGATATTTAATTTAATGAAGTAATAAATTTAGAAATATGTTCTTATGTGCGTTTGTTTCTAGGATATATTTAATGAAAACCTATTTACAGAATAATAAAAAAAAAAACTCGGGTAGTGATGCATGTATGCATTATACTACACATTACCAATAATTTATAAGAGGGAAGATTACTTCAATAATTGTCAACACAAACAAGACAGGCTAATTGCCATAAAACATGTCAATATAATGGTTATTAACAGTTCACATTCACTATAAAAATCACTTGAACCCAGACTATGCATGTAAACATAGATATAAACTTCCTTGAAATGACACATATTTATATAATATTGGTAGTTTAGCTTATGAAAATGAGCATGGTTTTTACAAAAATTAAAATTAAAAGGGGGCTATGAATAAGAAGTACATGAATAGGTGAATTTTGATATTATTGATTTGTTTTGCTTTTAATATTGTATACTTATAAGTCCTGAATTCATTAGGAGGGCAATATTAACTGCATGATGTAGAATGAGGCTAATGCTGTTACCAAAATCTGTTCAACTCCAAGGTCAACTTTAATTCTGAGGTAACTATATAGAAGAAGAAAAGGAAATAAGAGAACCAAATTGAAAAAAAAGAAGACTGGTAGGAAAAGAAAGGTATAATGTGTGCCTAACTGCTCAGGGAAGAATTTGAGTAACAATTGCAGAGCAATGAAATTCCGGATCTTTTCTCATCTTCTCTTTTTCTTCTCTTTACTCCTTCTTCTTCTTCAGAATTAAACATCCGTATCCTCACACAGAAACAAATACTTCACTTGAATAAGTTATAAAATTAAGCATCATACGAACAAAAATTACATAAAAGAGTATTTTCTATGTTTAGAATGTGGAAATGGAACTCTGTGATATTAGTCTTTTAAGTGCAACTAGTAACTATGATGTAACACATAACCTTTCAGAAGTTCCATAGACTTAATAAAATGGGGATAAGAAGGCAAGTTTTTATCATAGATTGAAGACGTAAGTGTTGTTGGATGTCCCAAATGGCAGCAGTCAAAAGTGGAATGGCAAATGTACATTGACGGTCTCACCCTGTTCTGTTGGTCACCTCTTCTACGTAGTCAGTAATTGTCCCCAACTTTATCAGATATACAAGATTATTGCTATGAAAATTGTTGATCTCTTACAGTGACTCATCCTTCATAATGGCCTTACTACTGCCCAAGGAAGTGTGACCTCAAGTGCAAGCACATAAAGGTCAAATGCAACTTCATATCCTAGCCCAAGGGCAAAAAAAGTATTTTCATATTTTAACAGGACTCTATATGAAACTACACAGTGTTGCTGTTAAACAGATATTATAAGGTGATACCAGAGTACTAATAATCTGTATTTAAGTCACCTGCTGTGTTTCCCTATTAAAATATCCCTTAGGAATCAATATGTTCAACTTGTCAACCTGCCATTTGCCATCATCTCCTTTTCTTATCTTTAGTAAAATTAGTAAATAATAAACTTGGAAATGTTTTTATTTTTTATCATGATGCTCTTTCTGAAGAACTCTAAAAATAAAGTAAAATCTCAAATAATTGGTAGGTGAGGTAGATATGGGATGTAAATTCTTAAGTGGTTCATTTTTTTTTGTAAGTACCAGTTTATACTACTTTTATGGGAAACTTTTTTGCTATATTTATATCTGTTTTTATCCAATTACAAACTGCATAAGTCCTTACAGAAAAGTAATTCTTATAAAGAGTAGTTCATTTTCTATTTGATGAAGTTGTTTCATTTTATTTGAATTAATAATATCAACAGAGACTTTCATGAATTAGAAAACAATTTAATGTCTCTTTCATCTACCTACTGAACATCTACTGAACACCTAATATTCACTGTAAAAAAAACACTGCAATCAATTGTAAGTAACCATTGGTATACTTGAAGTTATATTCCCCCACAGAGGGCTGCTTAATGACTCACAAGAGTATACTGAATATGAATTGTTCCCTAGTAATAGACTAGAAGTTAGGCAATTGGCATATTGATATTTCAGTAATTTAGTTAAGCTTTTTTTGCTTTATTGCATTAGAGGGAGGAAACTCTTATTATGTGGCTCCTGGATATAACTGAGTTATTTAGAGTTTTCATTGTATTTGGAAATAAAAAGGAAACTTTAAAAGTAGCCCTAGAAAGCAAAGGCAGTAGAGTTAATGTTTTACAGAATACAAAGATAAAGTGGTATCCTCACCTTTTAGAATTAGTCTACCTAATGAGGAGGACTTCTGAGTAACAAATACAAGTTATAAGGAATAATTAGGGGCAGAAAAAGTACTGATTAATTTTTACGGGCAGAAACTTAAAAACTCACTTGCCACCTTCTAATATGTCATCATTCATTCAAATGATGTTTATCAATCCCCTGTCATGTACCACATTCTGATTAAGGCATTAGGATAAAAGAGTGGACATAAAAAATTTGAACTATCATGGAATATTCAATAAGGTAGGCAAGACATGAATAAATATGATACTAATAACCATAATAAAATAATAACTATCATATTACTAATTTAACTGGCACTGGTCTAAGCATATTACATATATCAAATTACTGAATCTTCATGTCAATACTCTGAGGCAATTACTAATAGTATTTCCATCTTATAAATATGGAAACTGGGGCATTCTGCTAGGTAATTTGCCCAAAGTCACATGGCTATTAAACAGCAAAGCTGGTAGTATCACTTAGATAATATTAATTGTTATGTAGGGAAAAATACACAAATGAGACATGATTACGTAAGAATAGAATGAGGCAAGGATGAGGGGAATAGTTATTTTATAAAAAAGTTGTTATGGACTATCCCACTGATAATGTTTGAAAACAAACCCGAAAGAACCAAGGAAGTAATGCCTAGAAGAAAATGGTCCAGGCAGAGGGAAAAGTACGGAGGGTTTGAAGGTATGAGCCATGGTTGAACTATGAATGTGTGATGTGCTGATGAATTATGTGAGGTTGAGGGAAGGAATGAGTTAAAAAGTATTCCAAGTTTATGTTTAGTCTTGAAATAGTAGAGGTCTAGATTAATCCTTTACTCCAATAAAGAAGCTTTTGGAAAAAGCTGGTTGATGGGGGGTAAAAATGAAATGTTGTAAAAGAGAAAAGTGAATGTCCTTTAGTAGGTATGAGAAGATAAAAAATAATGCATGAAGGACTGGTTTTGGATAGGGGTTCAGAAAGCTAATTTGTTGTAGCAAGAACAAAGGCAGAGTCTATGGGTAAGGATGAAAGTGAGTTGGTAAATGATAGTATGTTGACAACTCTTACAATCAATAAAACACACACTTATTCTACAATATTCAGATATAAATTATGCTTCACTTACATATCGGTGTGCTAATAAAGAGATATTTGATGTTCTACAGATCATGTGTATTATAAAATTAGAATTGTTATTTAGGTTTTATATATGAATCTGTTATGACATTGGTTAATGTGAGTCGGTCCTAGAGGCTATTCACCGCCGAGTGCATTAGCAATCACATTCAATAGTTTTCTTACCTTACAAGAAAATCCCTCTAGATTGTACCTAAATCAAGATATTGCCAACCTGGGGTTTTACTAGTAAATTCAGTTATTGCATTCAGTTGATTCCCTGTGATTATGCTGCAGATATGTACACACACACACACACACACACACACACACACACACACACACAATGCTTAATAAAGAAAGGATTGGAATTTAAGAAACAAAAGAAAGGATCATAGGGAAAGGGAAGGAAAAATAAAATAAGATGAAATCAGAGAGGGAGACAAACCACAAGAGACTCTTAACTATAGGAAACAAACTGAGTGTTGGAGGGGAGGTGGGTGGGGGGATGGGTAACTGGGTGATGGGTATTAAGGAAGGCACGTGATGTCATGAGTACTGGGTATTATATGCAAATGGGGATTTAATGGACTCTACATCTGAAATTTCTCTCAAGAGATCAACGCATATAGATAATCAATGATACACTATATGTTAACTAATTGAATTTAAGTAAGGCATTAAAAAAAGGAAAAAAAGAAAGGATTAGCAATGTATCTTATTAATTTTGTGCTTAGTAGACAGCAATTCTCAGCTGATGCTTTTCTTTCCTTTCCTACCTGTTTTTGTTTGCTGTCTGTTATTTTGTATGTTCACCTCTGGGATTTTCCTTAAAAATAAATTAGATGTTATATATTTTGGAGTTATTTTTATCAATTAATATATTTATGAATATTTTAACACTAATTTTGTGCTAAATAAGTCCTACATTAGACTATGGAGGATTCAGAAGAAAGATAAGAAATACTTCTTGCCCTCAAATGTCTTAGTTTTTCAGTACTCCTCTTGGATGCTCTTCTATTTTTCATGGTCTTCTTTTCTCTCTTCAACCACCATTTATTTTTTCCAGGTCCTATGCTGACATCCAGCCATTTCAAATATCTAACTCATTTGTCCTTTTCAACCAAAATACCCCACCTGATTCCAGTCTCTCTTGTACCACCTTATAGTTTATAAGTATTCAGTGCATTTTTAGGATGCTGCAGATTAATTGGAGCTAGTATGATAAATGCATGCATGTCCTAAGGTGTTTTTAATTAAAAATGTTCAAATACATTAACACACTCTTCTGGTTTATTTCAGTCTGTATCATTTACTTTCATATCAATAAGGTTATCTTTGGCAATGCCAGAATTATGAATATTGTCTCTTATCAGCAAAATATTATGAATTAATACTAAATTTTAAGTTCCTTAAAAAGAAACATTCAAAACTATTGCACATTGCTTTTAAATGTTGTCCATCAGAAAAATTGACAGTTTGTCCATTCTTGATTTTATCCTGGGGAAGTACTTCTTCTGTATTAGAAAGCTCATATATTATACACTTTTCAAGATCCACCACCTGCATCAAAATAACTTAGTATTTTTCAGCTACACCTCAAATGACAACAGATAGAGCTTGAATCAGAGAATGTACTAAATTTGTATATTTAGAATTAATCAAAAAAGAGGACAAACCATAAAAATGTTCTATTCTGTAAACTAGTTCTAAGAGAGTTCTCTTAAAAAAATCTAAATTTCAGGACATCTGGGTGGCTCAGTCGGTTAAGCGTCTGCCTTCAGCTCAGGTCATAATCCCAGGGTCCTGGGATCTAGCCACACATTGGGCTCCCTGCTCAGTGGGGAGCCTGCTTCTCCCTCTCCCTCTGCCTCCCATTGCCCCCCTGCTTGTGTTCTCTCTGTCAAATAAATAAAATCTTAAAAAAATTCTAAATTTCTGCCAAGAGATCACTGAATATAGATAATCAAATTATCCATAATAGAGAATCTCATATTGAGACCCCATATCTTGACAGATTAGTGATGCACGGCCATATCTCTTGAGGTGAAGACTAATCACTAAGATTTTTTTGTGAGACAGTTTAGTAGGAAGGTTTAGGGTGAAAATTTTGTGTTGGAGGAATTTTAAATTGGGGAAACATTTTAACCTTTATTAATGTGCTTTATTATCAAGGAAAAATAATTCCATATTTTCCTGTGCATGTTAAGTGTGAGCAGACACAACCTGGTTATTTGCCGTGTCGGGCTCCCTGCTCTGTGGGAGGACTGCTTCTCCTTCTCCCACTCCCCTGCTTATGTTCCTTCTCTCGCTGTGTCTCTTTCCATCAAATAAATAAAATATTAAAGAAAAAGAATTTTACAGTTGTTCAATATACAGCATTGAAGTTATATGTCCCACCTTGTGTGGTGATAATAGCAAAACTTAAATATACCTAGGCTTAATTATATTTTCTTTCATTGACATTTCCAATTTAATTAAGGCTTCTCTAATGTCGTGTTGTTCATATTAATTCCTGTTAACATGAGACACTGCAATCATGAATATTTTGCTTTCTTGTTTATTCAATCCCATGATATTTATACTTTTTAGTATGAAAGAATGGCACAAGGCCTGGCACACAGGGGGCATGCAGTAAATATTTATTGAACCCTAATGACAGGGATCTTAATAACGTAATGTTAATAATTGCTTAAATGCATTGAGAGATTACTATGTGCCTAAACTGACTCTAGATTAAGAAGTTCTAATTCACCTACTGTTTTGACACATAGATGGCATTTTGTCATAGCAGTTTGGCATTAAGGATATTTGGAAATATCCTGCCCCCCCCAAAAAAAAACAAACCCAGGAAAGCAATTATATTTTGAAATATGTCATGTATTATTTTACATATTGTCAGGTAATTTTTGAGATCATTATTCCATTACATACTTGAGCTTCCTGGCATCCCTGTAATTGCTCTAGGTTTGAGGCAGGAATTTGATAATCAGTAATGAATTTCAGAGATGGGATGGAGGTCATTTCTGAGGTCCAGATATGAGGTGTAGTTCAGGAATAGCTTTGCACACATTATTTGGTGAATTTAAATAATCAACAAACCAACGGACAATAATTTTTTATTTCTTTTTTTTTTACATTTTAACTTTGTAAATTTGACATCCTATTATGTTAAAGAGACTCAAACTCAATAATGACAAATATCCTATTTTGGATTAGATATAATATGTTTAAAGGAACTTCAAAAAATAGATATTAGTCTGTTTCTTGCTAATTCTCTGACCGTAGCTATTATTACTTGGTTAAAAACATGCCAACCTAATCCCTATTCCAAGCTATGTATGCTTGAGTACTTAGGTTTTTGGATTATATTAGCTTCTTATTAACACTTAGAATAGAAAAGAAAATAAATCTATTCAATTTGGCATGACAGCTAAGAAAAAATAGTAATTACCAGATTTTGAGTGATTTTGAGGAAGAAAGTGAATTAGCAGTTTTATAAAAGCCAGTGTTCAGCAATTTTATTTGAAAAGATGACTGCAGGGGTCATTTGTCTCTTTCTGCCTCAAATCTGTAGAAGTTTGATAGGAACCTATAAGGAACATTTCATTAGAAAAGAAATTTTAGACTTTGTCCTCTTCCTTGCCTGGAAAACTTTCTAAAACTGAAGTTCTTTCTTGAGCCACATTATGACTTTTAAAGGGTTTATCTGACCTCAATTGATTTGATAACTTCTGGTCTTAAGATCTCTTATGAAATTTGTTATTAATTCTTTATTAATCAGATATCTTTTTTAACATATAATGTATTATTTGTTTCAGAGGTACAGATCTGTGATTCAACAGTCTTGCACAATTCACAGCACTCACCATAGCACATACCCTCCCCAATGTCTATCACCCAGCCACCCCATCCCTCCCACCCCCAACCACTCCAGCAACCCTCAGTTTGTTTCCTGAGATTAAGAATTCCTCATATCAGTGAGGTCATATGATACATGTCTTTCTCTGATTGACTTATTTCACTCAGCATAACAACGCTGCAGTTCCATCCACGTCATTGCAAATGGCAAGATCTCGTTCCTTTTGATGGCTGTATAATATTCCATTGTATATATATACCACTTCTTCTTTATCCATTCATCTGTCGATGGACATCTTGGCTCTTTCCACAGTTTGGCTATTGTGGACTTTGCTGCTATAAACATCAGGGTGCATGGACCCCTTCGGATCTCGACATTTGTATCTTTGGGGTAAATACCCAGGAGTGCAATTGCTGGATCATAGGGTAGCTCTATTTTCAGCTTTTTGAGGAACCTCCATACTGTTTTCCAGAGTGGCTGCACCAGCTTGCATTCCCACCAACAGTGTAGGAGGGTTCCCCTTTCTCCACATCCCCGCCAACATCTGTCGTTTCCTGACATTAACTTTAGCCATTCTGCCTGGTGTGAGATAATATCTCATTGAGGTTTTGATTTGGATTTCCCTGATGCCGAGCAATGTTGAGCACTTTTTCATGTATCTGTTGGCCATTTGGATGTCTTCTTTAGAGAAATGTCTGTTCATGTATTCTGCTCATTTCTTGATTGGATCATTTGTTCTTTGGTTGTTGCGTTTGATGTTCTTTATAGATTTTGGGTAGTAGCCCTTTATCTGATATGTCATTTGCAAATATCTTCTCCCATTCTGTCAGTTGTCTTTTGGTTTTGTGGACTGTTTCTTTTGCTGTGCAAAAGCTTTTTATCTTGATGAAGTCCCAATAGTTCATTTTTGCCCTTGCTTCCCTTGCCTTTGCTGATATTTCTAGGAAGAAGTCCTGCAGCTGAGGTTGAAGAGGTGGCTGCCTGTGTTCTCCTTTAGGATTTTGATGGACTCCTGTCTTACAATTAGGTCTTTCAACCATTTTGAGTCTATTTTTGTGTGTGGTGTCAGGAAATGGTCCAGTTTCATTCTTCTGCATGTGGCTGTCCAATTTTCCCAACACCATTTGTTGAAGAGACTGTCTTTTTTCCATTGGATGTTCTTTCCTGCTTTGTCAAAGGTGAGTTGACCATAGAGTTGAGGGTCCATTTCTGGGCTCTCTGTTCTGTTCCAATGATCTATTTGTCTGTTTTTGTGCGAGTACCATACTGTCTTGATGATGACAGCTTTGTAATAGTGCTTGAAGTCCGGAATTGTGATGCCACCAGCTTTGCTTTTCTTTTTCAATATTCCTCTGGGTATTCGGGGTCTTTTCTGGTTCCATACAAATTTTAGGATTATTTGTTCCATTTCTTTGAAAAAAGTGGATGGTAGTTTGATAGGGATTGCATTAAATGTGTAGATTGCTTTAGGTAGCAATGACATCTTCACAATATTTGTTCTTCCAGTCCATGAGCATGGAACGTTTTTCCATTTCTTTGTGTCTTCTTCGATTTCTTTCATGAGTATTTTTATAGTTTTCTGAGTACAGATTCTTTGCCTCTTTGGTTAGATTTATTCCTACATTTAAAAAGCCAGACAGAAAAGATTTTTTATTATATGGCTTGTTTTATATGAAGCTTTCAGAATATTCAAGTACATAGAAACAGAATAGAAATTAGTGGTTGTCAGGGGCTATAGAGGAATGAATAAGAGTGGCTGCTAATTGACATATGGTTTCTTTTGGGGGTGATTTAAATATTCTGGAATTGGATAGTGGTGAGATTTGCATGGTCTTGTGAATGTGCTGTACACTATGCAAGTGTAGAATGTGTTGTATTGTACACTCTAATAGGTTAATTTTATGGCATATGAATTATATATCAATTAAGCATGGTAGGGGCGCCTGGGTGGCTCAGTTGGTTAAACCGCTGCCTTCAGCTCAGGCCATGATCCCAGGGTCCTGGGATCGAGCCCCACATCGGGCTCCCTGCTCATGCAGGAAGCCTGCTTCTCCCTCTGCCTGCCGCTCCCCCTGCTTGTGCTCTCTCCCTCTCTCTCTCTCTCTCTGTGTGTCAAATAAATAAATAAAATCTTTAAAAAAAATAAGCATGGTAAATTTAAAAAGATTCAGATTATCATAACATAAAATATCAGTAAAAAAGTCATTCACCATGCCGATATTTAGAACAGACACAAACTCAATGAAAAAAGACTATTAAAGTAGCCAACAGTGAGATAACAGAGACACTAGAAATATCTGACAAAGATTTTAAATGAGTCATGATAAAAATGCTTCAGTGAGCAATTGTACACATATTTGGATCAAATGGAAAAATAGAAAACTGTAGAAAATAAATAATACATTGAACCAAGACAACAAGAACCAAACTGAAAATTTAGAATTGAAAATAATTAATTAAAATAAAAATTTCAGTGGACAAGTAGAATAGAGCATAAAAAATAATCAGGAAGAAGAAAACAGAATAAAAGAAATTACTTAAACTGAATAGTAGAGGTTAAAAGAGTAAATATATATAAATATATAAATAAAAGTAAATATACAATAATTATGGTATTCACATAATTATAATGTTTACATTATAATCCTCCATTTTTCTTAATATATATGTATATATAATATTAAGAAATATATATATTAAGATAAATGGAGGATTATAATGTAAAACTTTTTTTGTCATTAGAATCCCAGATGGAGGAGAGAAAAAGAGCAGCCCTGAAAATCTGCTGAAATTAAAATGGTTGAAAACTTCAAAAAATGTAAGGAGACCTTGACATACAGATACAAGAAGATGAGCAAACTTAAACAGGTTCAACCCAAAGAAAGCTGTGCCAATGTACATCAAAACAAAATATCTGAAACCTAAGGGCAAAGAAAAAATCTTGAAAACAACCAAACAAAAATGATACATTATATATTGGGTGGGGGGGAACTATTCAAATGATAGTGATATCTCTTCAGAAACCATGGAGCCCGGAAGAAAATGATACATTTTTTTAAGTGCTGAAAGAAAAGAACTGTCAACCCAAAATATTAAACCCGGGGAAAATATCATGCAGGAATGAAGGGGGAATCTAGACATTCCCAGAAGCAAAACTGGGAGAATTTATCACCAGCAGACCTAATCAGAATAACTACAGTAAGTTTTTTGAACAGGAAGGAAATGATTAAAAACAAAACAAAACAGAAAAAAGAGGAATCTTGGAACATGAAGAGAAAATAACATGGTAAAAGAGAATGTGGATAAATACAAACAAACAGAAAACAGATTCATCGCCTGAGTTGGGCTCCCTGCTAAGCAGGGAGCCCACTTCTCCCTCTCCCTCTGTCTGCTGCTCTTCCTGCTTGTGCTCTCTCTCTCTCTCTCTCTGACAGAAAAAAAAAAAAAAAATACAGAGAACAAACTGATGGTGGCCAGAGGGCAGGTGAGTGGGTGATGGGTGAAATAGTTGAAGGGAATTAAAAGGTGCAACCTTCCAGTCACAAAATAAATGAGTCACTGTGATGAAAAGTACAACACAGGGAATATAGTCAATAATATTGTAGGGGTGCTTGGGTGGCTCAGTTGGTTAAGTGTCTGAGTCTTGGTTTCAGCTCATGTCATGATCTCAGGGTCCTGGGATTGAGCCATGAGCCAGGCTCCCTGCTCGGTGGGGAGTCTGCTTGAGAGTTCTCTTTCCCTCTGCCCCTCCTCCTGCTCGTCCTCTCTCTGTCTCTAAAATAAATAAATAAATATTTAAAAAAATAATATTGTAATAACATTAGATGGTGACTGTACTTACTGTGGTAAGCAATGAGTAATGCACAGAATTGTCAAATTAATATGTTGTACACCTGAAACTACCATTGCTTGTCAGTTATATTTTAATAATACCAGAATGTGGATAAATACAATAGGCTTTCCTTCTTTTATTAATTTTCTAAATTATGTTTAATTGTTGAAGCAAAAATTATAAATTACCTTATATAGTTTCAAATGTATGTAGAGGAAATATTTAAGATTATTATATTTTAAATAGGGAGGAGTAAATGGACATAGAGGTAAGATTTCCCAAACTAGAAAAATGGCAATACCAGGAGACTGTGTTCAGGTATATATATGTAATTCTGTACCCAGAGAAAACACTAAAAGAGCTACTCAAAGAAATACAATCAAAAACACTATACATAAATCAAAATGGAAATCTAAAAAAAGTTCAAGTAATTGACAGAAAGGCAGGAAAAGAAAAAGAAATGAAAAACAGAGAGAACAAACAGCAATAAATAAATAAATTAAATACATACATACATACATACATACATACATAAAACAGATTTAAGCTTTAGCATACATTAAATGAAAATCATCATAATGCACAAAAGGAAAGGCAAAGATTAGCAGAATAGGTTTTAAAAAATTGGTTTATGATGTCTATGAAATACTTTAATATAACAAGATAAAAGTTAAAAGTATGGAAAAAGATATATCATGCAAACCTTAATCAAAAAAAGCAGAACTGTATTGATAATAGAGTAAGTAGACTTCAGATCAAAGAAAATTATCAGCATCACAGATGAATATTTTATCATGATAAAAGGGTTAATCCACCAAGAATACAAAGCAATCCTAAATGTATATATACCAAACAACATAACTGCAAAATATGTGAAGCAAAAAAGACAACTGAAAGGAGAAATAAACCATCCATATGATTGTGAAACTTCAACAGTGTTCTCTCTACGACTGATAGAAAATCAGCAAGGTATATATAGAACAACCCAACAACAGCATCAACCAACAGGATCTCATTGACATGTATAGAACACTTCACCTAGCAGAGTTCACATTATTTTCAAGTGCTCATGGAACATATACCAAGTTAGAGTATGTCCTGGGTCATAACACAAATTGCAACAAATGTAAAAGAAGTCATACAGAGTGTCTCTAACAACAATGGAATCAAATTAGAGTTAAGTGACAGAAATAAATGGAAAAACTACAAAAACTTGGAAAGTAAACACCCCCCTTCTAAATGAAGCATGGGTCAAGTCAAGTTTTCATAGGCAACCAAAAGGAAGCTGAAATGAATGAAAATCAAAATATAGCACACCAAATTTGGGGGAACACATCTAAACCAGTGCTGAGAGGGAAATTTATAGCACTAAACACATATCTTAGAAAATATCAAGCATCTTGAATCAATTATCTAAATTGAGAAAGAAAAGAGCAAAACAAACCCCAAACAAAAAGATGAAAATTATAAAGAGCAAAAATTAATAAAATTGAAGATAGAAGAATAGTAGAATAAGTAATTGAAGCAGATAGCAGCTTCTTAGAAAGCACCAATAAAATGAACAGCCTCTAGAAATACTGTTGAAGAATAAATGAGAAAATACAAATTACCAATAACAGGAATGGAATATAGAAAATCCCTACAATTCCTGTAAACATAAAAAGGATATTAAGGGACTATTATGAAAAATATAACATGATTTTTATATAATTTGACAACTTAGAAAAAATTAACCATTTTTTCCAAAATCACAAATAACTACAACACATCAAGAATTAAATAGATAATTTAAATAGACTTAAAACTAAAGTTTAAATTTTTAATTTAAAAATTCCAAAAAAATAAATCTCTAGGGCCATATAATTTCATGGGAGAATTCTACCAGATGTTTAAACAAGAGTTAACACTGGTTCTACACATTCTCTTATATGGAAGAGAGAATTTTTCAAAATTCATTTTATAATGGTAGAATTACCCTGACACCAAAACCAGGCAAAGAAAGCAAAAGAAAACTACAGAGCAATATTCACAAATATAGATGCATAAATCCATAATAAAATGTTAGTACATAGAATTCAGCAATATATAACAATAATTATACACCATGATCAAGTGGGATTTATTCTATAAATGTAGGCCTGGTTCAATAATTAAAAATCCATGTAGTCCACCATATTAATAAACTCAAGAAGAAAAATCATATCATTGAATGCAGAAATGCATCTGACAAAATTCAACACCCATTCATGATAAACACTCTCAGAAAAAAATAATAGATAGGACTTGCTCATTTGATAAAGAACACTTGTAACAACCCTATAGTGAACATTATACTTTATGATGGAAGACTTAAAGGTTTTTCCCTAAGAGGGAACAAGACCAGGGCATACTCTCTCAAGACTTATTCAGTATGTTGCTAGAAGTCTTAACCAAGTCAGTAAGGCACTAAAAGTAAATAAGAAGCATATAAATTAAAAAAGAATAAATAAAAATATCCCTATTTTTGTCTATATAGAAAATTTTAAGAAATACACAAATAAATCCCTAGAACTAATAATTAATTTTATCTCATTGATTTCATTTAAATATAGAAATTTAAACTTTATTAACATATGCTTTATTCTAATTGTTACTTGTATGTCATGGGATTTATGAGTATATGTCTCAGTAACTCTTATATGATTATATGCTTCCATTCTAAAAATAACAAGTTAGCCTTTGCTTACTTAACATTTGGTGACTAGCCATTAAATCTGCTAATTATTTTTTGGTATGAGGTAAGGAGAAGCCTTGCTATTTAAATCATTCCTCCGAATTACAATTTGTCACCTGCAGGTCTTTGCTATCTTCTTCTTTAAAAAAAAAATATTTAATTTATTTAAACTAAACAACAACAGCAACAACACAGCTCACCCATTCACATCTGCCTTCTACAACCATGTTCTCTGTATCTATGAGCTTGTTTGTTTATTTGTTTGTTTTTTGGATTCCACATTTAAGAGAGATCATATTGTATGTGTCTTTCTCTGTTGGACCCACTTTAGTAAGCATAATGCCCTCGAGGTCCATTCACTTTTGCAAGTGGCAAGATTTCATTTTTTTTTCCTATGGCTAAATAATATTCCACTATGTGTGTGTGTGTGTGTGTATCCCAGTTTATCTATCGATTCATCCACTGATGAACACTTAGGTTGTTTCCATTATCTTTGCTATCGTAAATAATGCCACAGTGACTATGGGGGTACATATATCTTTTTAAATTAGTGTTTTTGTTTTCTTTGGATAAATACCTGATACCTATTTTTTGCTGCATCCTATGGTATGAATTGCTGCATCTTATGGTATGAATAGCTAATATATTTTTGATAACAATGAATAAAGTAGGAGGAATCTATGTACTCAATTTTAAGACTTGCTGTGTAGCTATAGAAAACAAGACTGTAGTACTGGTGGAAGAATAGACACACAATTCAATGGAACAGAATTGAAAATCTAGGAATAGAACAACAAAATATGCAACTGGTTATTGACAGATGAGTAAAAGCAAATTGATGGAGGTAAGATAGTTTCCTTTTCAACAAATGGTGCTGGAGCGATTGGCTATCCGAGTAAAAAACAAACAAACAAAAACCTTGACATAGGGGCGCCTGGGTGACTCAGTCGTTAAGTGTCTGCCTTCGGCTCAGGTTATGATCCCAGGGTCCTGGGATTGAGCCCTGAATCGGGCTCCCTGCTCAGCGGGAAGCCTGCTTCTCCTTCTCCCACTTGCCCTGCTTGTGTTCCTGCTCTCGCTATCTCTCTCTCTGTGTCAAATAAATAAATAAAATCTTTAAAAAAATGTTTAAAAAAAACCCTTGACCTAAACTTCAAATTTTATACACATAATAAGTCAAAATGGATCATAAACTGAAATGTAAAATGTAAAAACTATAAAACTTTTTGAAAAAAATTCAGAATGTAGAGCTTGTTGAAAAGATTTTAGGCTTTACAACTAAAGCAGAATAGATAAAAGGAAAATCAATAAATTGAATTTCAAAATTGGAAAGTTTGCTCTGCAAACGATTCTGGTAAAGAAGTTAAAAGGCAAGGTACAGACTGGGAGAAAGTATTTGCAAACCACATATTTGATAAAGGATTGATATATTGAATATTTAAAAATACTCTTTAACATTATAAAGAATGTATTGATATTTGTGTTTTGAGTGTAACTGAATATTTGAATATATTGGATATATATTCTTGAGTATAAAAGTTATTAAATATGTAAAGAACTTCCAGTACTATTGTAAAATATATATATATTTAAGGAATATTCCTTCCAGATTTTTTATTTTCATTTTTTTATTTTATTTATTTGAGAGAGAAAATGAGAGAGAGCACGAGAGGGAAGAGGGTCAGAGGGAGAAGCAGACTCCCCGCCGAGCAGGGAGCCTGATGTGGGACTTGATCCCGGGACTCCAGGATCATGACCTGAGCCGAAGGCAGTTGCCTAACCAGCTGAGCCACCCAGGCGCCCTACTGTAAAATATTTTAACTAGAGTGTAAACAGAACTAAAAAGTGCCCCAAACACTAAACAAATACTCCCAACTTTCAACACTAAATAAACAATCCAGTTATAAAATGAACAAAAAACAGGAAGAGAAAAATTCACTGAGGAGAGCTACAGATATCAAATAAACACATGAAAAGATTTTCAATTTCATTAACTATTAAGGAAGTGCAAAGTAAAACCAGAATGAGATAACACTATAACACCTATCAGAATGGCTAAGGGTGGTTCAGTCAGTTAAGCATCTGCCTTCAGCTCATATCATGATCAAGGATCCTGGGATCAAGTCCCTCATCAGGCTCCCTGCTTAGTGGGGAGCCTGCTTCTCCCTCTGCCTGCCACTCCTCCTGCTTGTGCGTGTTCTCTCTCTCTCTCTCTGTGTCAAATAAATAAAATCTTAAAAAAAGAAAAGAATGGCTAAAATAAAAATTAGTGACAACACCAAAATAGTAGCAGAATATTTAGAAAGTGGGCCACTTACGCATTGCTGGTAGGATTGTAAAATGGTACAGCCCCTCTCTAAAAAGAGTGTGGCTGTTTATTAAAAAACTAAACATGTAGTTGACATACAATTATAGTATTTATCCCAGAGAAATGAAAATCTGTACATGAATGTTTAGAGCTGCTTCATTTATAATAGCCAAAAACTATAAAGAGCATATATGTCCTAACACTGGTGAATGGTAGATGAATTATGATAAACCTATACCAATAAATACTATTCAGCAATAAAAAGAGACAGATTATTTGATGCATGCAACAACCTTGATAAATTTCCAGAGAATTATGCCAAATTATGAAGGCTACTTCCAAGGATTACATACTGTATGACTCCATTTATATGACATTCGTTAAATGACAACTTTATAGCAATGAAGAACAGATTAGTGATTGCTCAGGCTTTAGAAGCATATGGAATAAGAGGGGCACGTGGGTGGTTCAGTTGGTTAAGCCTCTCACTCTTGATTTCGGCTCAGGTCATGATCTCAGGGTCACCAGATGGAGCAACCTGGTTGAGCTCCCCCAATCTTTATCAAGTGCCCCTGATTAAGCCCCCTGTCAGCTCCGTGCTCAGTGGGGAGTCTGCTTGAGATTCTCTCCCTCTCCCTCTGCTCCTTCCACCCTCTCTCTGTCTCTGTTTTTCTCTCTCCCAAATAAATACATCTTAAAGAAAAAAAATTTAAAAAGAAGCATATGGGATAAGAAGGAAGTGGCAGTGCCTACAAGGACAACATAAGGGATCCTTGTTTTGATGGAAATGTTCTGTATCTTAACTGTATCAGTCTATCCTGGTTGTGATATTGCACCATAGTTTTGCACAGTTGCCATGAAAAGTAACTGGGTAAAGGGCACATGGGATCTCTATTATTTTTTACAATTTCATGTAAATTAATAGTCATCTCAAAATTTAAAAAATTATAAATAATGGATGTACAAATACATACTGTGTTAACACTAATCAACAGTAAGTTTCAATAGTTATATTAGCTTCAGAAATTTTATTTTAGGACAAAGACTATTGCTAAGAATAAAGAACATAGTTTTGTACTCATAAAGAGGCCCATTCATCATGAGGGTATGAATGTCCTAAATACTTCTGTAATTAATAACAGGGCTTTATATGAAGTAAAAACTGCAAGAACTGAATGGAGAAACAAACATTCTAAATTATAGTCAGAGATTTCAGGAATCCTTTCTCAATAATTGATAGAACATGTAGATAGAAAATCAGTACGGATGCAAAGGATTTAATTAACAGCATGAAACAACGTATCTAATTGATATCTCTAACATTCCACCCAACAACAGTATAATACAGATCACTTTTCCCTTCTTTTAAGTGTATCCAGAACATTTATTAAGAAAGAACATCTTCTTAGATATAAAACAAGTCTACATAAATATAAAAGCATTCAGTTGATATAAAATAATTAAAAATCAATAATGGAAAGATTTCTGGAAAACCTCCGAATATTTGGAAACTTAATAACAAACTTTTAAATACCTCATGGGTAAAACACAAAATCAAAATATAAAATAATAATAATAATATGAAAACACAACATGCCAGAATTTGTGAAATGTTACTGAATAATTATTTATGGTTCTATCTATAGCAGTAAATACTAAAATAAAGAAAAAGAAAAGTCTTAAATCAGCATGGTATTGGCATAAAGATAGACAAGTAGATCAGTGGAACAGAAAAGAGAATCCTGAACTAGATCCACATGTATATGGATAACTGATATATAAAACAGATGCAAAAGCCATTCAGTGGAAATTAGATTCTGTTTTCAACAAATGATGCCACATCGATTTGATATCTACAAGCATAAAAATAAAAATACTTTGCAACATTAATCAAAATTAACTAAAAATGGAACATAGAACTATGTTTAAAACCTAAAATTGCAAAACATCTAGAAGAAAACATAGGAAAACACCTTAGTGGACTTAAAATAGGAAAGATTTGTTGATATTATGCTAAAATAGGATTCGTAATGGAATTAATTGATAAATTTTTCTTCAACAAAATTAAAGACGATTGTTCTTAACAGAGTTCAGAGAATAAAAGGCAAGCCACAGAAATTATATCCAGTGTATATGTACGGTAGAGTAATAATATCTAGAATATATTTGGAACTCTAAAAACCCAATACAAAGTTATGGGCAAAAGATTTGAACAGACATATTACTAAAGAAAATGTACAAGTAACAAATAAGCACATGAAAAGATGCTCAGCATCATTAGTTATTGGGACAAGGTGAATGACAACTACAATGATATACCACTGTAGTGACTACACATCTTTGAAATAGCTACAATTAAAAAGACTTGCTGTATCAACTGTGAACAAAAGTGTGGAACAATTGAAACACCCTGCTTGAAGGATATAAAATGGAACAACCATTTTGGAAAGCACTTTCTTAAAAAAATGAAACCTACATCTTCTGTATGTTCTAGACATTCCACGTGTAGATATTTATTCAAGAGAAGTAAAATATTTTTACAAAAATATGTTTGCAAATGTTTATAACAGTTTTATTCATAGTTGACTTGGAAATAACTCAAATGTCTATTCACAAGTGAAATTGCAGTATGTCCATAAAATGGAGCACTACTCAGCAAAAAATTAATGAAATATTGATACACACTACAACATGAATGGAGATGAAAGTAAATTACACTGAATAAAAAAAACAGGCAAAAAAGTACATGTATGATTTCATTTATGTAATATTCTAGTAAGTGCAAATTAATTTATATTAACAAAAAAGCAGACCAGGTGTTGCACAGCAATGGAGGTGGAGTCAGGCAAAGAGGCATTAACAATAGGCAAAAAGAAAATTGTTCACTATCTTTAGAGTATGAATGTTTCATTCATGTTTACATATTTCAAAACTTATAAATTGTATGCTTTAAAAAGTTGCAGTTCTGTATTAATCATATATTAATAAAACAGTTAAAGTTACATGCTATTGATCCAATCTTAGATAAATTTTAGAAAAATGTTTTCTAACAATAAAGTAAGCATCTTGTATTTAGGTTTTCTTTTGCCTTAATTGTGCTTTATTGAGAGATATAAGGCATAAATTGTGAAATGCATGCTCAAAAGGCATCTCAGATATATATTCCCTTGCCTCCAGGAGCTTGGATGACCAAACCTTCTAGAGCAAATGGCATGATGTTCTCTGAAATGAGATCTCCAGAGCAGAGGCATCTCTATCTCTCTTTCTCCAAAGGTCAGTAATGCTTACTTATTTCTTTTTCTTTTTGATTTAAGCTCATTTCTAATGTCTTAGTTCTCATTGTGATACATACTCTACTAATTCTTAAATCTCAAGTGATAATAATTAAGTCAGTACTTGTTCCTCCTTACTTGAGGCTTGATAGCCTCAGTCATGTTCATTTTTGCACAAGTCATGACAAGTCAATCATGTAACAACAAAAAATACTTTCGATATAGTAATGCATAAATGTGGAAATGTGGGTATTAGCTCTTCAACCTGTCAAAACATCTATTGAATACCTATTTTATGACATGCTTCATTTTAAGAGGCTTTCATATAATAACATATTCCATCCTGAAAACAACCTGGTTAGATTAATATTGTAGTTATCTTCATTTTAAAGATGAGAAAGAGAACACTAATAAATGACTTTCAAATTACCGATCAGGGATTTAAACCCCAATTTTAAAGCCAGTCATATTCTGAACATGTACTGTTAAGTAGCACCTGAATGAGAAAGAAGGAAGAAACAAAAGAAAGGAAAAAGGAAAGAAAATGCATTTTTTCACTATAAGCACCCTATGCATTACTAAATGTCAGCCTATGTCATTACTAAAACAGAAATATCATCAAAAAGTCTTCCTATATCCAGATAATTTATAGAAATAGTTATATGTTATAGCATCTTTTGAATCTGTATACATTTACAATTCTAGATACAAGCATATTAATATAAATTAAGTTTTTGCGTTGTTATAATTTCAGTGAAATACTTTGTACGTTTTATGTTTTATATGCTCTGATGTTTTTGGGGTTCTTTGAGACAGGATGAATGCTATTTTGGACCTTAATTTTTTTACTTTTCTTCCAGAAATAAAGGGCTAAGGAGGTTTCCTATATGGTGATAACATTAAAAAAGTTCTCTTAGATGTCAGAATTCTTAAAACAAAATGTATGTGCCAGGCATATTAAGTCATTCATTCAAAAGATATTTGCTCTTGTACCTATTATGCTCTATGTTGCGGGGACACAGTAATGAATAAAACTATTAAAGTGCTTTCCTAAAAGAAACTACAACATCTAATAAATCCTAAGTGTTACAGGAACCCTTATGTAACCTCTACTATTCCTGAGAAAGCTCAAAAATCTTTCTCAGTAAGAAAAGATGGAGAAAACCAAGAAAATAGAGCATTAATGAAACATTCAACTACTGCCATTCTTAACACATCTATCTCCAAAAAAAACTTTTTTAATCAGTACCAATTTACAAGTGAAGACTCATTAAAGAAAGATGAAGTGGCCTGTCTGAGGTTTCACATTTATTTAATGGCCAGGGCAACAAAAAGATTCGTTTCCTAATCCAAGATCAACTCTCTTTTTGCTACACTGGTCTATTGCTTAATTAAACTGAAACTAATTTTGAAAAAAAATTTTTTTTAAATTTTAGTCCCGTAAGTTTGAAGCACAATGGCATTTATTTATACTTTATGCTTCCAGGAACATCTTTTGGAAATGATTTTTTTTTAAATCCATTTATCCCAAAGATGGATGTCCAAAAGAAGAAACTCCCAGAAAATGTATGAGAGGAAAATATTTGATCACAATTTCATACCTTGGTGTTTTAGTAATAAGAGTCATGAGAGTCACTAGCCTACTTATTTAATACTAATAAATAATACTAACAGTTATAAAGATTATCATTCTTTTCTAAAGCAGTTTCACATTGCCAAGATAAAAAGCAAGCAACCAGGATAAACCAGGATATTTATTTTTTATTTTATTTATTTTATTTTATTATGTTATATTAATCACCATACATTACATCATTAGTTTTTTGATGTAGTGTTCCATGATTCATTGTTTGTGTATAAAACCCAGGGGTCCATTTAGTACATGCCCTCTTTAATACCCATCCCCAGGCTAACCCTTCCCTCCCCTCCCGTCCCCTCTAGAACCCTCAGTTTGTTTCTCAGAGTGCATAGTCTCTCATGGTTCGTCTCCCTCTCCAATTTCCCCCCCTTCATTTTTCCCTTCCTGTTTTCTTCTTCTTCTTCCTCTTCTTCTTCTTCTTCTTCTTCTTCTTCTTCTTCTTCTTCTTCTTCTTCTTTTAACATATAATGTATTATTTGTTTCAGAGGTATAGCTCTGTGATTCAATAGTCTTACACAATTCACAGCGCTCACCATAGCACATACCCTCCCCAATGTCTATGACCCAGCCACCCCACCCCCCCCCCCCCCCCCACCACTCCAGCAACCCTCAGTTTGTTCCTGAGACTAAGAATTCCTCATATCAGTGAGATCATATGACACATATCTTTCTCTGATTGACTTATTTCGCTCAGCATAATACCCTCCAGTTCCATCCGTGTCGTTGCAAATGGCAAGATTTCATTCCTTTTGATGGCTGCATAATATTCCATTGTATATATTTACCACTTCTTTTTTATCCATTCATCTGTCGATGGACATCTTGGCTCTTTCCACAGTTTGGCTATTGTGGACATTGCTGCTATAAACATCAGGGTGTATGTACCCCTTTGGATCCCTACATTTGTATCGTTGGGGTAAATACCCAGTAGTACAATTGCTGGCTTGTATGGTAGCTCTATTTTCAGCTTTTTGAGAAACCTCCGTACTGTTTTTGAGAGTAGCTGCACCAGCTTACATTCCCACCAACAGTGTAGGAGAGTTCCCCTTTCTCTGCATCCCTGCCAACATCTGTCCTTTCCTGACTTGTTAATTTTAGCCATTTCTGCCTAGTGTTAGGTGGTATCTCATTGAGGAATAAACCAGGATATTTAGATTGAAGTTTGACCAACTGCCCAAGCTATAGAATTGATCAAAGTTAATGGAATAGAAATTTTCCCATCAGTATCTTTTCTTCCTGTCTCTAGAGCAAATAATTTTTCCAGGAAACAGAATTAAGATAAACTAGGGAAGTTGGGATGAGATGAGGTCTTGGCATGTTAAAAGGTACTAGAAAGTGAGAAAATGCATTTGGATTGAGTGAGATGGAGGCAGGCCAGCTCTGAGGCTTCCCTGGACTGTAGAGGTTCTTCAAGAATGCAAATAGCACATCAGTCCCAGACACCAGTTTCCTTCAGCACCCATCTTTCCCATGGCAGCCACTTAACAATATGAAGTCACTTCCTATCAAACTGCTTGTCATCAGTTTAGCTCCTTCCCAAAGGCCAGCATCTGTATTTTATATTTTAATGTGATGTGAAGATTGGTGAAAAGAAACAAAATTTTTGGAAAGTCAAGGTATTAGGTATGTGAAAGACCATTTTACCTATGATTCAAAGAAATTAGATTCTAGAATTTGTGTGCATGTGGGTCTGACAATGTCAAAATAACTCTATGGCAAAATTCAGGGACTATGACTTCAAAATGCTTGTAAAGGGAAGCATAGGGTCGTAGTCTCTTGATATTTGCTTTTGTTCTTTAGTCTATATCATACATAGATAATAGGCACAGGTTAATTTTTGTTCATAGTTAATTTTTAAACACACATTTTAATATTTTTCCACTTATCCTAGGTGGAGTATAGTTTTAAGCACTGATTTAATTCATGGTTTTCTTATAGCCCAGACTCCCCATTTTCCACTTTTAATTAATAGTTGTTCATGTGGAATAGAAGCCTTCCTGGCATTTGGATACCATTTTGAGTCTGGAAATTTGTAAAGTATAACTTAATTTCAAAAAAAAAAAATGACATGTATTTCTAAAATAAATTAAGAGCGCTTATCATGGTCAAATGGCATTTATGGGGAAATTATTTAGTTTAATTGATGATAGATGAAGAATCCTAAAATTGGCTGAAGTTTATTACCCATTTGTTTTTGTCAAATTATGTTAAGTGTCTCTGGATATATGAAAGCTATAGAGAAAATTAATAAAAACTGAGTGCTCTACAGTTAGAATCTCGTGCTAACATCAAAAGCAACAAAACTGATGATGTTTTCCTCAAGTTTTTTGAGAGATTATTTACAATATTTACATTTTATTATTTCCTATTTATTTTCTAACTTGGGGGGGTAAACAGAAGAATGAAAATAGGCAAGGTAGAAAAAAAAAAGAGGCAGGAAGAGATACAAAAGGATAAATACAAATGTCAAAAGCATTGGAAGCAAAAATCAAGAAGAGGAGACATTGTCCATTGTCAAGATAAGATGAAGAAACTAAGACTCAAAGAAAAGAAAAAAACAGGCTCCAAAGACCTAGCTGTCTGCCCTTCAAGTCTAATGACAAAGTTCAGGCATTAAAATCACTGAATGAATGCGTCTGCAGAAGAATGATGAAATCTTCACCTTCTGCTTCTGATTTCCAGTGTGGTTGACAATCACTTCAATACCTCTATCCCACTGGCATCACCTGGTAGCATCTCAACTTATTTTAAAGAGGAGTGAGGAAGAGCAAAGGAGGAGCTAGGGCTAGAATATTAAATCACCACTAAATGAAGTCAGAGTTAAGAGATTTCTCCTGGTTCCAACTCTTATGAACAAGTCAGTCTCGTCTACCCTCTACCCCAACACCTCCAGAATTAAGGATCTAGAGAAAAGAGTTTACAGAAGAGGTTGGGTTGAAAAAATAGAATGCCAAAGTGTTGACTAAATTTAAAACTTTTGCTTCCTAAAAGACACAGATGGCAAGTTTGTTATAGTTAGCTCATCACAGGAGGTTTTTAAATAGCCCTGGTTGAGAATCAACTTATGAACATGTAGCCATTAAAATGCAATAAATCTAGTCAACACAATAAATATGCAGGGGGCAAGAACCATAGTAGATGCCTTCCTATTCATTTTTAACAATAGGCTCAAATATGTTTGATGGTTTAAGAGGTTTTAGGGAATTGTGTGTTTCTCTGTGCTTATTCTGATGGAAAAAATAAGCAGAAATCATGTAATAAACAAGAGCTTTCCTTCTTATGATCCTGCTCAACTTATTGTTTGCAATGTGGGAAATATGTTTAATGCAGCACCAGTTTTAGATTCCCTTATAAAAAATCAACATAATGGAAAAAATTTAAGCCAGCACATGTACAAAGTGAAATAATAGCTACTGTATACTTTTTGTATATTTCCTTAGCCAATAAGAGTCATTATCTAGAAAGCCTTTTTGTAACAACAATGAAAAAAGTGTTTTTTTGAGGCGATTAACAATGATCTAATGCTAGGAATTCAGTATTGATGTGTTATTCCTCTATTCTCTAAGACGAGTGTGGCTTTCTGGGAAGGAACTGTCTTTGAAGGCTTTGGTTAGAAAATGCTGAAATGGCATATCACCGCCTAAAGCCCCCTGGGTGAGTCATCTTTACCCGATGCTGGAGTGGCTTTCTGAAAACCCAAACTGGCGCATGTCTCTGCTGTTGGCATAACTATATTTAGAAGCCATAGCTAGAGAGCTCAGGGCTTCTCAGGATGGTATTTTTAAATGTGTCATCACTCTCGACATGCTCTTCCTCCCTCTCCAACTGCTTCAGCCTCCCTCATATTTTCACACATCCAAATGGAAAAGAATCAAGAAAAATCACTTCCAAAGGAACCTGTGACACTAGTCTCATCTGGAATGTTAAGCTCTGGGCTTAGACTTATGCTAATAGCTCCCTTGGCTCTTGTGCTTAGCGAGGTTTGAATTCTTCAGGCAGCTCAGCAGTATGATGTACAGCACAATATTGGGCTCATTGTTCAATGTAAGCCTTAGGTGAGAATATAGAAAAGTCCAGTGGATTTCTTTTTCTTTCATTTAATAGAGCAAGCTTTACAAAGGTTTGCATGCTGGAATTGGAAATTCTGGCAATTGCTAGCTGTGACTCCGCTCCATGGTGTATTGAATAATGACGGAGCACCATGGGGAAACCTAGCCTTTGTTCTAGCTATGAAGGGATCTTTGGTGAAGTCACTAGAGACAGGAAATAGAAAGAAATCTACACACTGTACATAGAATATACACATCAGTAAAGCATTATTAGCATGTCATTGGAATGAAAAATCTTTGTGGATAAATGAAGTCTCCTCTGCAGATAATTTGATTCATATCCCTGGAATTTCCATAACAAACTAACACTATTTTACATGCTTTTAGATTTACAGGGTCCTGGGCCAAAAAATGGATTCAATGTTAAGGGACTCATTCAATCAGCAGTGTTGCTAATTTGTTTAGTATAAATTTATGTTATCTTGTACCTGCTTTGCAAATTTGTTCATAGTACATTGCTGTATGTACTGGATTAGAAAAAAAAATATACATGTTTCTAGCTAGGGAAACTAGGATATCTATGACAAGTAAACCTCCAAAACAAGACTTTGTTATTATTAACCTCGCATAGGGGCGCCTGGGTGGCTCAGTTCTTAAGCGTCTGCCTTCGGCTCAGGTCATGATCCCAGGGTCCTGGAACTGAGCCCCGCATCGGGCTCCCTGCTCAGCGGGAGCCTGCTTCTCCCTCTCCTGCTCCCCCTGCTTGTGTTCCCTCTCTCGCTGTGTCTCTCTCTCTGTCAAATAAATAAATAAAATCTTTAAAAAAACCTTGCATAACCAAGAATTACATAATTAATTCCTGGATGATGGGCGTGGGACAATTATGATCAACATAGGCTAGCATAATAAGAAAAAAAATTAAGAGCAGGTAATTTACGCTGGTGGAAGTAGCTCAGAAAACAAAAGGAAGTGGATAGAAGGAGAGGGTGCTCACTGACGGCACAGGCAATATAGGGCAGTGAGGCAAAATGGAGAGTCCTGAAGGAGAGTGGAGGCACCCAAATCTCTTATGAAAGCATGGGAATGATCTTGAAGTATCAGTGTCTAAGTAAGGAAGCTGATGTTTTCCTGAGGGTGAGATAATGCCATTATATGTTTTGGAGTATTTTAGAATACAGGCGTGGTATTTTAGAAATGGATTTTGGGCAGATGAATTCATCAGAATTCCTGAATAAATAGAAATTTCTAAAAAGCCTGGAAGCAAGAATATTAGCTAGGAAGTGCTTTCTCTAATTCAGGATGAGACAAAGGAAGGCTTCAACTTTGTCATGAAAGATCAAATGGAACGGGACTATTTTGAGAAATATTATTGTGAATAAAATGAAGCCAATATAGTGGGGGCGCTGCCCTCTGTATACTCAGTAGCCTCCTTAATATATCTAAATGAGTGAAAGGCAAAGAAAAGGCCCAAAGACATGAATTATGACTATAATTACAATCTAGACAATATAGTAATGATGATTTACTGAGTTCTTAAGAAATGACAAGCAATGTGCTACAAACTTTTTATACATATTCTTATATAACGTTAATCCAGTACCCTAGGAGGAAAGTAATATTTTCCACAATTCAGAAACGAGTCAATAGAGGTGGAAAATTGTTAGGTAAACTTGCCAAAATTTTCCCAGCCAGGATTTCAAATCATGCCTCATTCCCCTGCTAGGGAATTTTAACTATATATTCTCTTGTATAGACTCTTATCCATACCACTGGTATAAACACAAATTGAGAGCATAGACCTATGACATATAATTGGGAGATATTGATTCTTTAATTTCCTAGCACATATTTTCAAAGAAGTTACGAATACATTTACATTATCTACCATTCTCCATTTTGACTCATTGAATACCAGGAGAGGTTTTGTCAAAACCTTATTCCAATCCATATTATATTATGTCCACAGCAATCTTGAAAAATCAGAATAACAAATATATATTATTAACATTAGTATTAGTATATATTATATTAAAATATTAGTATATATTAATATTAATATGTATTATTAATGTATATATAAAATTTCCCTGGCATCCCTTGCTCTTAGTGTTTCCCTACCTTTTCTAAATGCTTGATGCTTTTTTCTAAATGTGCAATACAGTTTATATAAAATATTTGCATTAATTATATAATTCCATAGCCTAAATATTATAATTCATTTGAAAAATTTCAGACTTGCATATGCCTATCTCCAGATTATAGCAACTTTTCCTTATTTCATCAGAGATTATTAAAGTTGTGCTTACTCATCTTCAAGTTTTCTGTTTTTTGGGGAAGGTGTATATAACTTATCTGGGCTAGGAAAACTAAATCCAGTAAATTCATGCAGAGAACTCTTAAAAATCCCTAAATAATATTTCAATTAAATCTTTTTTTAAAATCATTTTTGTTATACCTTTTGCAGTCCCAAATCCTTCCTAACAAGGTGTAGATAAAGCCAAATAGAACAAAAAAAGTATTTTTTTTTCTTTTAGCTTTTAACTGCAGCTGGCTTGTCTTTATTGCTCATACTTCAAATAGAACTCAAAATTCTCGTTTGGATTTGTCCACACTGGAAAGAGACAAAGTCATTTAGGACACATAATGTGGTCTTAACTTGAAATTACTTTTACCTGTAGCAATAATGAACTCTCCAGCTCCTTTTTCTCCATTTTTAGAGCACCTTCTTTTGACAAATAGCACATCATAACAAGATCATTTTAAATGGTTAGATGTATAGTTTGCCAATAAAACAGAATTTTTGTGTGTTTCTTCTTTTTCTATTTTAATGCAACTTATCCTTATTGGAGCCAAAATTATGACCCTGGAGGTCATAACACTATGGTCATAACACTGTGGTCATAACACTGTGGTCTAACCACCTGAACTAATTGTGCAAGGATGAGCAGAGCTGATGGTACCATGTTTACACACTGTGCCTAAGGCTATTTTCAGCTTGATGTGAGAGGGCTTAGGCCTGGAAATATGAAGATGAAATTATATCATTGCCTCTTCTAATTTACCATTGAAAACCCTTAGCACTGTCACCATGTAGAAAAGTACTTAGATTCATGGTGGGCCTGCTCAATGCCAGGTGTTTTTTGTACACAATTCATTTGAGTCCTAAAATAGGCTTATGTGTAATTATTATCATCCCTGTGTTATGAAACAGAACACCAAGGGTTCAAGGAGTTTGGTTAACTACCAAATACGGAGAGAACTTTAAAATATGTATTTTAATTAACTTCCTGTGTGGCTGAAGATAAGTGGCCTAGGCAATTTTGGTAGGCAGAGTTCTTATTTCACAAAATAAAATAAAATAAAGTAAAATAAAATGGAGCTGCTGAATGACTTTTAAAATCTCTAATGTTTATTCTTTTGTGGCTATTTCCACTTCACTGAGGCTTAATATAAATCTTCCATATCCCAGCATCACTACTGGGCCATAATTTTCTAGGATTCTGACTGCACTTTTATCATCCATGCTCCTTTCTCTAGATTTACTCAGGTGGAGCCAATGAATGAAGGTTGCCTCTGAAAGGCAATCTGTTCTACTAGCATCAGAGAGCATCTAGGACACATATCCTCGTGTACTTCCAATGCTGTTGTGCAGTGTGGTGTGAAGACAACAAAGCCTATTGTGTGTATGTCTTCCATGCCATGTCTCACAGTCAGCATTTTAAATTCCATCTCTTCCCTCACCCTGGCCACTCTGGGACTCCTTTGTTCAATAGCAATGTCTAGATGATGGTAATAACAACAACAACAACAACAACAACAACAACAACAAAATTGTGGATATCAACTTTAAAAGGATTAGTACAAAGCCAGCACAGGTTCTCAGGGAACTTTTTATAGTAAAATTTCTCCCACAGAGCTATATTCTAAGGAATTGATTGACTCTCAACCAAGATGATTTGGCACAACAATGAGGTATAAGCAGAATTTATTATAGCTACTACTGGTATGACTACAATTTAAACTACAGTTACAAGTCCTGCTGCTACTATTTCAATTACCTTGGCTGCCAACAAACATTTATAGGGCATTTAATATCTTCCATAAACTGTGCCAAGAGATTATATCTTTAGCTTTTGAAAAAACACATTGGAGAAAGTACTATTATTATCCTTCTTAAGAGGGGGAGAGGCTCAGAAATTTTAAGTAAATTTCTCAAAGTCACATAACTGGCTGCTGGTAGAGTGGATTCACATCCTGACAGTCTTTGGCTCTCTTCTAGCTGCTTCTGCTCTTGCCAGTGCTGGTAGTAGCATGCAAGCAAAAAGTCACATCTGTCTAATCAAAAATCTCTGGTCTTAACCACTACATTATATTGCCATTCCTTTAATAAAGGATACTAATAATTAAACCTTAAGCACTGAATATTGTCTTTAGCAATGCATGTAGTATGGGCGCCTGGGTGTCTCAGTCAGTTAAGTGTCTGCCTTCAACTCAGGTCATGATCCCAGGGTCCTGAGAGAGAGCCCCTGTATTAAAGTTACCTACTCAGTGGGGAGTCTGCTTGTCTCTTTCCCCCGCCCCTCCCCCCGCTTGTGCTCTCTCTCTCTCTCTCTCTTGCTCACTCTCTTAAATGAATAAATAAAATCTTTAAAAAATGCATGAATAAAAGAAAGATTAAAATAAAGAAAGGACCTTCCCAGACAACCTACCTCTCATAGAATGAGGTATGACAATGATAGAATTATTTACTTGTGGAAGAATATGCAAAGAAAAAGTACAATTGATTACTTAACTATGTGCTAAATTCTAGAATGTAACACAAAAGAAGTAAAAAATGTAAATATATATACATATACATATAGGTATATATGTATAAAAATACACACACACACACACACACACATATACACAGGGAGGATTCAGATTCTTCTTATATTTTCAATATTAGTTTCATCGACAGTGATTTATTGAGGATAGAGAAAGACATAGAGTTGCACTCACCGTTCTGACTATCGCATGTGGGAACCTGTGACACATGAAGGTAATCTCTTGTGTGTGATGTAATGGAAACAAGATTTGAAAATCATACTTCTGGGGCCGCCTGGATATCGCAGTCGGTTGAGCATCCGACTCTTGATTTCAGCTCAGGTCATGATCTCCGGGTTGTGAAATCGAGCCCTGGTCAGGCTCCACACTCTCCACACTCAGCACAGACTCTGCTTGGGATTCTCTATCTCCCTCTGCCCCTCACCCCTGGCTTGTGCTCTAAATAAATAAATAAATGAATGAATGAATGAATGAATGTCTCACCCCTGGCTTGTGCTCTAAATGAATGAATGAATGAATGAATGAATGAATGAATAAATAAATAAATAAATAAATAAATAAATAAATAAAATCTTTTTAAAAAAGGCAGGAAAGGGCGCCTGGGTGGCTCAGTTGGTTAAGCGACTGCCTTCGGCTCAGGTCATGATCCTGGAGTCCCGGGATCGAGCCCCGTCTGCTTCTCCCTCTGACCCTCTTCCCTCTCGTGCTCTCTATCTCTCATTCTCTCTCTCTCAAATAAATAAATAAAATCTTTTAAAAAAATAAAAAAATAAAAAATAAATAAAAAACGGTAGGAAAATCATGCTGTTGTAGAATCAAGGTCACCAGAAATGTTGGTTGCCATAAGGCCATTTCTAAGCAAATGACAGAAAATACTGATTTCCTCTTGTCCCCACCCTCACTCTTGCTCTTGCTGTCACTTTTTCTTTACATATATTGTGTGTGTGTGGGTGTGTGTGTGTGTGTGTGTGTGTATGGATGGAAGCCCTACTGGGCTGGAAGAGCTATGGAACTTTGGAATTTTCTAAAATCAGATTATAGAATGGTAATAGTTGATGGTTTTATAAGTCACATATATGAGAGCAATTACAATGTAAAATCTAGTTACTTATATATTTATTTAATTCATTTAGATTATATTGTATTACTGTGTGTGTCCTTACCATTTACAACTGCATAATTATATGGTCATGAAGGTTTAAAATGAGCCTTAGCCTTCTGGGAAATCCTCTTTTGAAAAAATCTCTGTCTTTGATCAAACTTCAGTCAGGCTCTTCTGAGTCCTCTCTCTGAGGAGGACTGAAGTTGGACTCTGTCCTTAACCATCTTAGCTCAGTTTTAGCAAAAATCCTGCTGAGATAGTTTAGTGAATATCCCTAATCCTGAATATCTGATCAAAATTTTCATCTCCATATCATATCATCATATCATCCTGGCGTGCCTTCAGCAAGAATTCTCTTGAGTTGGTCTACCAAGAATCCCTCTGGCTTTGTTGTTGACTCTTCCCACCTTGCTACTTGGCTATACATTTCTGCTTGTCCTTGCTGTATTCAGAGTTGGGCCTCATTTCTCCTCTCTACTGCAAAACCCCCATTGCAGCAATACCTCTTCCGTAAGTTCTTCCATACTATCTTTAACAAATGTCATGAATAATTTGTTCTTCAGTACTACATAGGAACAATTTCATAAGTTTTCTCTACCAAATCTAACACTTAATCTGGTTTAATCCACCCAGTCTGTGATATTTTGTTATAGCAATCTGAACAGTCTACGGCATGCCCTGAAGCCCATCTTCCCTCATATTAACTCAAAATTACACGTAAATCTCCTTTCTCAGTAACTGTTAGAACAAAAGTCAGAAAATCAGTATGATATATAACATGTGAGCATCATTACAGATCAACTTGGCCTCAATTACATTTATAGACTACATCATCCAACAACAGCAGAATACATATTCATTTCAAGCACATATAAAGTATTTACGAAGATAGACCTTATGTTAGGCCATAAACAAGATTTAATCAATTTAAAGCAGGTTAAAATCATACGGAGTATATTCTGTGACCAAAACATAATAAATTAGAAATGAATAACAAAAAAATGTGGAAAATCCCAAAGTTTTTTTTTTTTTTAATTAAACAATGCACTTCTAAGTAACCTTTGGATCACAGAAAATATTACAAGGAGAATTAGAAGGCATTTTGAATTGAAATGAAAACATGTGAAAATTTCAGAGATGCAGCTAAAATAGTCTTCAGGAAAAAAACATAACATTAAATACTCATATTTGAAAAACATGAAATGTCAAAAATCAATGATCTAAGCTTCAATTTTTTGGAGTCTATGGAAAGCCATTGCTCAAATCTCCTCTTCTGAGAAGCGTAGTTGACTGACATTCTTACATATCTGTCATGTTTACATGTTTCTTCCTTCTTCTGCGTTTCTCCCAGCTAACAAGTGAAAACAGTAGGGGCACCAGGGCAGACCCAGTAATCAAGTTATCAGTTTGGAGAAACTCCATCCAGATGATAATTTTGACACTATAGATCACTTTCTCTTTTCTCAGAGAGTGATATTTGAAGCCTTTTCCTATATGTGTGACTTTTTACAAATTATATAATTTCGATAGGAAAACCTCTCTTGAATATTCAAAATTCTAATTTTCATTTTACCTTGATGCCTTGAGTGCTGAATTTCTTGCTGCCTAGTGCTGCATTGAATATGGTTCTGTTTAGGAACACAGTTTCTACGCTCTCTCGTGACATTTTAAATTATGGGTTACCATGGCTCTCATCATGGCCCATGGCTGGGGAAACAGGTAGGCCAAAGAAAGATATTCCTTCTCTCCAATATTTTTGGGTGAGCTGGATGATTATCCTCAGTAAACTTGGAAGAGTTTTAATATGCCAGTGTATTCTTAATTATTTTTCTTTCTGTGAAATATATAACTAGTTTAGTTGGATTTGTCTACAATTTTTCCTCATTCTTTTCTTTCTGACATATTTGTTTTCCCAGTATAACTATAAATTTTGTGCCTTGAATTTTTTTATATGGGTAATTTAAGATCAGTGAATTCTGAATTGGCCAACAACATTCATCCTAAATCCTTGATCACCCTCACTGCTGAGCTGAATGATCCCATACCCAAAGATTCCTCCCTTTTTCTTTTTATCCAATGTAAAACAGGCTAACCATGGTCTCACCCAAGATAAATAAAAGGAAAGAAGCAGGCATCTGTCTGGCTTCTCTTACAAGGACTATTTTTAGATAAATCAAAAATTAATGAGAGAAACTCTCCTTTGTATAAGAATCAGAACCAGTAAACTCAAGGGGAATGAATGAAATAGCTCAAATGAAATATAGTAAATCAAAGCAATGATGTTCAATATCTGCTAACTCATTAAGACAAAAATGATTGGAAACTTTAAAATGAAGGTGTCAGGCTGACACCACTTGGACCAATGGTAAAATTTGTATTTTACTGAGAGTATATAATAGGAAATATTCAGAACCATATATATTTATTAAAAGTTTTTGTCCCAGAGTCTAAACCTGTCTCTGTATCTATCTCCCAATTAACTTACGAGATATTCAGGAGAAATAGAATCATGACAAATAATATCACACTATACAGAATGTGGAAAATTACACCAGAGAGATGACATATGGAGAACACATATGGAGGAAAATGTTGGGAGAGAGAACCACTCCTGATAAAAAGAGACGTCTGAGAATATCAACTGAATTCAATGCAAGACTTTAGGTGGACCCTTATTAAAACAAAACAAAACAAAAAATCTGTATAGAATTTTTTCTGAAAATTGAGCTAAATTGAATACAGACAGTGTATTTGTTGCCCTGTGAAATCTTTATTAATAATTAATGATGTAAGTAGTAAAATAAATAATTAATGATTAGTAAACTTGATTTACTATATTTTTGTTAAATTTTAAAAATCCTTATGTGCTAGAGGGGTGCCTGGGTGGCTCAGTTGGTTAATCGACTATCTTCGGCTCAGGTCATGATCCTGGAGTCCTGGGATCGAGTCCCACATTGGGCTCCCTGCTCAGCGGGGAGTCTGCTTCTCCCTCTGACCCTCTTCCCTCTCATGCTCTCTATCTCTCATTCTCTCTCAAATAAATAAATAAAATCTTAAAAAAAATCCTTATGTGCTAGAAATACTTACTAATATATTTACAGTTAACATGATCAGATGTCTAGGGGTTGCTTTATAATAGATACTCCAGAAAAAAAAAAAAAAATTGTGGTGGGGGGGTGGTGGAGTAAGTGGAACAAGAATGTGGAAACAGTCCCAGAGGATTTATTTACTGTCATCTCTATTTTTGTGTATGTGAAAATTGCAATTGTAGAACATTAATTTATAAAGACCCTGTGGATCAGCTACATGAATCCAAGTGGTTTTCCGCTCCTTGTATGGTTCCCTATTTGAGTTCTAAATACAGTGCAAACAGCATCAAAAGGTACTGAATTTAGGGAAACCTGTTGATAACTACATACTTAGACTTCTCATCAATAATTTAAAGTCACACCTTAGAGTTCGCTAGATAGAGTGACTACATAATTCATCATCCAGGCAACATATATTAGATAATATGAAATAGGAGGCCAGCAACATAAAAAGGGAGTTCAGACAACAGGGCACATAAAGGTATTTTATTGATACTCATTTTAAAGTAGCTGCTTACAGATTCAGCTGAAGAAAGAGGAAAGATTCTATCTATAATTCCTAACAAGATTTAGTCAATCTCAGTCATACCTGTAGGTCAATGTCATTCCACACCTGTATAGTTCAAAGACACACTTGTGGCTTTTATAGGATGACTAATGAGACTATGAAGTTCACTCAGCTATGAGTCATGTGCTCCTGCCATCAACCTACTTGCTTAGACTTTTCCTGTTATTTGGCGAAGCCTTACTTATCCTCCTGTATAAATATAAACAGACGCTCGCCAATGGACAAAACTGCCAAGAGCCACAGAGGCACAAGGTCAAGATATCATGTCGCCTCAGGCTTTAAGTTGTTTGGGCAGGATGCAGCAAACTGTCAAGGAAAAAATAACTGTGCTTGGATACACCAAATGCCTTAAACTTTAAGTGAGATTTTGCATTGCGGATTCTACTCCTGTTTCTTTTCCAAGGTTTGTAGACCAATGGACCAGAACCTAATACTCCATTTAATGGAATTTATCTCAAATCTACAGATTCTTCTATGATCCCTGTCAATTGTAAAGATATAGATTTCTCCCCATGGCAAAAGACTCATATGTCTGTGTCTGTAGTCCTGTTCAAAAAAGGAAAAAGCACAGACTGATCTAAACATGCTCATTGCCTGTTCCTAACTCACCAAGCAGATCTGTCACTCCTCCCAGGGGAAGGAAGTTTAGTCTGGTACATTGATCAGTATACTTCCCCATGAAAATATAAGGAAGAGGAATGAACTATCAACACTATCAACAGCAAAACTGGAAAGATGTGTGAGTTATTTCACATGTTAAACAACAATTGACTAGTAGTTAAGTAGAAAGAGATAGTGGTAAAATTATTTTGATAACTTTAATCATATTCTCTAATAAACATTTACCTGTCAGAGGCTTGATTTATGTAATATTTCTCTCCTGATAAAACAGTCATCTCATGAATAAAGCTCATGATTCTCCTGAAAGAGTAATCATCATTATTATTAGTAGTAGTAGTACTTATAATCATTTTAATTCTCTTGGTTACTCCTTACCATCTCCTATAGAAAGAAACAGCCTGGATGGTATTATTATAGGCTTGACTCTTAAGCTAGAAAAACATATTAGTCATGTAATCATAAAATATTTTATGTTATATTCAAAACCTAAAATCAATAACTTTCTCTAGACTACATAGAAAAGATTATTTACTGGAAATGAAAAATATTAGAGAATGGAAGACTAAAGTAATTCATCATCATAACATTGACTAGCTCTGTGACTATGAGCAATTTATATAAACTCAAGATTCTGAAATATCACCTTTAAAAGAAAAAAAATATTTGACTACCTCAAATAGACCTTTATACAGATTGGTTGAGGAAATGTTTATTAAATTTTTTTAAAATATTGAAAAATAACATTAAAAGTGTTCAATAACAGAGCATCTTTTCTATTCCTTATTAAACCATTTTTATTAATTAAAAAACCTTTCCAAGTTATTTCTTCATAAAGCAGTGAAGTATTAGTAGACAGTGAAGATGACTTGTTATCTTAGAAGTACAAAATTTTAAGGCCTAAAATACTGAGCATATTTTATCAAAACTCTGTGGTAAATATAAACTCTCCACATGTTAAAAGGGACTGCTAAATATATCTTTTCAGGACTCATTAAATTTGGCCAACTAATCTTTCTGGAAAATGAGAGTTGGGTAGTGGGTGAGTTGTTAATTAAGTCACCCTAATGGAGAATGCAATGATATTTCTTCTTTCTTCTAAGGAGGGAAGTTGTTTATTTTTTGTTTTTCCTGTTTCTTTTTTTTCTGTTTCTCAGGATCCATAGTCTCTCTTTTTTTAATTTTTTATTGTTATGTTAATCACCATATATTACATCATTTGTTTTGGTGTAGTGTTCCATGATTCATTGTTTGTTCATAACACCCAGGGCTCCATGCAGAATGTGCCCTCTTTAATACCCATCACCAGGCTAACCCATCCCCCTACCCTCCTCCCCTCTAGAACCCTCAGTTTGTTTTTCAGAGTCCATCATCTCTCCTGGTTCATCTCCCCCTCTGACTTACTCCTCTTCATTCTTCCTCTCCTGCTATCTTCTTCTTTTCCTTTTTTCTTAAAATATGTTGTGTTATTTGTTTCAGAAGTACAGATCTGTGATTCAACAGTCTTGCACAATTTACAGCGCTCACCATAGCACATACCCTCCCCAAAGTCTATCACCCAGCCACCCCATCCCTCCCACCCCCAACCACTCCAGTAACACTCAGTTTGTTCCTGAGATTAAGATTTCCTCATATCAGTGAGGTCATATGATACATGTCTTTCTCTGATTGACTTATTTCACTCAGCATAACACCCTCCAGTTCCATCCACGTCGTTGCAAATGGCAAGATCTCATTCCTTTTGATGGCTGCATAATATTCCATTGTGTATATATACCACATCTTCTTTATCCATTCATCTGTCGATGGACATCTTGGCTCTTTCCACAGTTTAGCTATTGTGGACATTGCTGCTATAACCATTGGGGTGCATGTACCCCTTCGGGTCCCTTCATTTGTATCTTTGGGGTAAATACCCAGTAGTGCAATTGCTGGATTGAATGGTAGCTTTAATTTCAACTGTTTGAGGAACCTCCATACTGTTTTCCAGAGGGGTTGCACCAGCTTGCATTCCCACCAACAGTATAGGAGGGTTCCCCTTTCTCCACATCCCCGCCAACATCTGTCATTCCCTGACTTGTTAATTTTAGCCATTCTGACTGGTGTGAGGTGGTATCTCATTGAGGTTTTGATTTGGATTTCCCTGATGCCGAGCAATGTTGAGCACTTTTTCATGTGCCTGTTGGCCATTTGGATGTCTTCTTTGGAAAAATGTCTGTTCATGTTTTCTGCCCATTTCTTGATTGGATAGGATCCGTAGTCTCTTATGGTTCGTCTCCCCCTCCAATTTCCCCCCCTTCATTTTTCCCTTCCTACTATCTTCTTCTTCTTTTTTTTTTTTAATATATAATGTATTATTTGTTTCAGAGGTACAGGTCTGTGATTCAACAGTCTTACACAATTCACAACACTCACCATAGCACATACCCTCCCCAGTGTCTAACACCCAGCCACCCCATCCCTCCCACCCCCCACCACTCCAGCAACCCTCTGCCCATGAACAGACATTCTTCCAAAGAAGACATCCAAATGGCCAACAGACACATGAAAAAGTGCTCAACATCGCTCAGCTTCAGGGAAATCCCAATCAAAACCTCAATGAGATACCACCTCACACCAGGCAGAATGGCTAAAATTAACAAGTCAGGAAATGACAGATGTTGGCAGGGATGTGGAGAAAGGGGAACCCTCCTACACTGTTGGTGGGAATGCAAGCTGGTGCAGCCACTCTGGAAAACAGTATGGAGGTTCCTCAAAAAGTTGAAAATAGAGCTACCATATGACCCAGTAATTGCAGTACTGGGTATTTACCCCAAAGATACAAATGTAGTGATCCAAAGGGGTACCTGTACTCTGATGTTTATAGCAACAATGTCCACAAAAGCCAAACTATGGAAAGAGCCAAGATGTCCATCAAAAGATGAAAGGATAAAGAAGATGTGATATATATAAACAAACTGAGGGTTTTTTCCCTCTTTCATAAGACAACTTGATGAATTAGAAGTGTTTGCAGAAAGGAGAGACTGAGGTACTCCCCAGATTTATGGTTTATAAGCTGTAGTTGTCCACATACAATTGAGAACACAATAGAAGATTTTTTAGGAGCACATCACACTGAATTCTATTAGAAAGTTCTAGTATCTACACCAAATTTCTCCCTCCATCTTCATTTTCTCTTTACTTCATTACTTCAACAAATAGTGTTCAGAAAACTGGACAGCTACATGCAAGAGAGTGAAACCAGACATTTATCTTCCACCATATGCAAAAACTAACTAAAAATTATTAAAGACTTGAATGTAAGATCTAAAACTATAAAACTCCTAGAAAGAAGCAGAGGCAGTAAGCTTCTTGACTAGGTCTTGGTGATGATTCTTTGAATCTGATACCAAAAGTAAAAGCCACAAAAGCGAAAATTAAAAAAAAAGTGGAACTACACCACAAAGGGAATCATGAACAAAATGAGAAGGCAGCCTACTGAATGGGAGAATATTATTGCAAATTATATATCTGATAAAGAGTTAATACCAAAAATACATAAAGAGCTCACAGAACTCAATAGCTAAAAAATAAACAATTTGATTACAAAATGGGCAGAAGATCTGAATAGACATTTTATTTTTCCAAAGAAGACATACACTTGGCCAACAGGTACATGAAAAGAGGCTCACCATCATCAATCATCAGAAAAATGTAAGTCAAAACCATGGTGAAATATCACCACACAGCTGTTAGAATAGATATTATCAAAAAGACAAGCGCCTGGGTGGCTGAGTCCCTTGAGCATCCAGCTCTTGGGTTTGGCTCCAGTCTTGATCTCACTGGTTATGTGATCTAGGCCTGTGCCGGGCTCCATGCTTAGCAGGCAGTCTGCTTGAAGATTCTCTCCCTCTCCCTCTGCCCCTCCCCCAACTCACGTGCTTTCTCACTCTCAAATAAATAAATAAATCTTTAAAAAACTGACAAGAAATAACAAGTGTTGGAATGGATATGGAGAAAAGGGAACCCTCATGCACTGTTGGTGGTAATGTAAATTGGTGCAACCATTATGAAAAACAGTGTGGAGATTGCTCCAAAATTAAAAATAGAATTAGTATATGATTCAGCAATACCACTCCTAGCTATTTATCCAAAGAAAATGAAGACAGTAACTCAAAGAAGTTAAATGCCCCTTCATGTTCATTGCAATGCAATTTACAATAGCCAAGATATGGAAACAACCTAAGAGTCCACTGATGGATGAATGGAAAATAAATTATGGTATACATATACAATGGGATATTATTCAGCCATTTAAAAAAATCTTGCCATTTGCAGCAATATAGATGGACTTTGAGGGCATTTTGCTAAGTGAAATAAGACAGAAAAAGATAAATACCATGTGATTTTTTTTATATGTGGAATCTTAAAAACAAAACAAATAAAAGACAAGCCCATAGATACAGAGAAGAGATGGTGGTTGCCAGCGGCATGGTGGGGAGTAGGAGAAATGAATGGAAGGAGTCAAAATGTAAAAAATAAAATAAAATAAAACTTAAAAAAAAGGTTCCTGGGGCTAAATGCAGACATATAAACAAACAGACAAACAAATAAATATCCATTATGCTACATTATGGACTTATTGTCAGTCCAGATGGTGTTCCTCAATTTCAGCCTTCCAAGATCTGCATTTATGGCTATGACATGTAATCGAAATTATTTTTGTATGTCTATGTCCAGACACTTATGAAATTATAAATCAGAATTTTAAATAAAATAGTTAATAAAAGGGTTGAAAAAACAAGAAAAGAAAAGGGTATGATGAGTCCACATGCATATTATAAGAAAAAATAGATTTTTTTTTTTTTAAATACAGCGAACCTACCTCAGATCAAAATGTACCCCTGGAAACAGAATACATTCCCCCACTCATGAAAACTTAATAAATTTAAAGTATCATTAAAAAAAACTGAGAGCGCCTGGGTAGCTCAGTTGGTTAAGTGTCTGCCTTCAGGTCAGGTCATGATCCCAGGGTCCAGGGATCCAGCCCCACGTTGGGCTCCCTGCTCAGTGGGGAACCTGTTTCTCCCTCTCCCTGCTTGCGCTCCTCTCTCTCTCTCCCTCTCTCTTCCTTTCTCTTTCATGCTCTCTCTCTCAAATAAATAAAATCTTAAAAAAAAACAAAACTCAAAGATGAGATATTAAAATATAAAAAGGGATATTGTAGACTTAGAAAATAAAGTAAAAAACAAAATAAAACCCATTATAGAACTAACGAATAATTTAGAAACATCAAAAACAACAAAGGGGTAGATTAAAATAAAATTATGAACATAAAGTTTTGGTGAAATAATAATGAACTCAGAGAAGATTAAAGCAACAAAAATGAAGGTGATAATTTGAGATATCAGACAGTGATGACCCAATACAATTATTATTTTTGAAGTAGAAACCCTAAGACACTGCCATTCATAGATATTATAAGAAATAAATACATTAGGAGATATTATAGAAAATAAATGTGTATAGAACAATTGGCAATAATATGTAATTTATTAAACTTTAAATACAAAGAAAGCATTCTTCTGGTAATTGGACTCAAAAAGAAACAAGTCATCTATTGTGGAAAAATACAAATTCAGTCTGGCCTTAGATTTCTCTACAGCAACATTAAATGCCAAAATCTAATGATGCAATAGGTACAAAGTTCTGAGGGAAAATAAAAACCTGAGCCAAGATTTTACAGATAACCAAATTGTCCTTCAAGTACAATAAAACAGGACAAAACAATACAGAATGACAAATATTTTCAGGCATGCAGAAACTCAGGGAATACGGCATTTATGGGCCATTTTTGAAGAGAAAAAAAAAAGCAAATTTGATAAATAACTCCAGTCAACTAAGTGATGAAGCAAAACAAAATAAAATCTGAAATGGAAAACCTGTCATAAAGGACTGGCTGAGAATACTGAATCCATTTAAAAATAGAATTAATACCAAACATCTCTGGAAATGAAGGTTGTAAAACAGAATATGAATTTTATAAACTTTGACAATGTATAAATAATAATGTAGATTTCAGAAACTGGCAGGTGGGGGAGGACAGAGAAAAGCAGAAGAGCACTATATATCTGATCATTTTGAATGGGGATTCAAATATCCTCTAAAATTGAAACACGCAGCTGAAAAATTGACTCCATCTCTTAAAGATTAGAAAGTGATCCCTTACTCTACTAACTACAGATTTCTTCATGGTGAGAAAGCTTACTTACATTAATTAACTGAGTCAAAATTTTGTTTCATTAAAAGTAACATGTTTAGCATGAAGCGATTTCTATAAAAATATTTTCTGTCTCTCATTAAATTTATTCAGATAGGAAGATAAATATAGAAAGGCATGTTGAGATTGAGGTTCATCTAAAGTTAACAGCGGGGGTACCTGAGTGGCGCAGTCGATTAAGTATCTGCCTTTGGCTCAGGTCATGATCCCAGGGTCCTGGGATCCAGCCCCATGTCAGGCTCCTTGCTCAACGGGGAGCCTGCTTTTCCCTCACCCTCTGCCTGTCGCTTCCCCTGCTTGTGCTCTCTCTCTCTCTCTTTTATACTTTCCTTTTTCCATTTGTGCATTTCTGTATTACTTAAATTTGTATGTTGAATTCCTTTTGTAGTACAAATGTGTTATGATGTCAGAAACAGTGGTCATTTAACTTAAAAAAAAGAGAGAGACTAGAATAGTTTTATATCTCTGACAACCGGAATTTTGTATAATACCCTTTATGCTGTTGGGATTCTGGAAAAGTTTGTTCAAAATGGTTAAGATATTCATTTGATTTTGTCTTTATCCATCAAACTTCACTACTTTTCCAGGCCAACCCCTGTTGGATGCAGACCATAATAAATGGTGTGTGTGTTTGAATTATATTAATTTACTATTTCCCCTCTTTCTCTCATCCTGAATCAAAAGAATTGTTATGGGTATCACACTTGCTCAAATACTAACACTTAAATTTTCACCAATCAATTATTTATTTTAAAGTGTTTATTCATTAAAAGTATGCTCATGAACTCACATATAAGACCCCCTGTAGATTAAAAATATATTTTATATAAACAACTGAAAACAATCCAAAAATTATTTTGAGGGGTGTCCTGGCACAGATCCTAAGTTATGTTAGTCCAAAATTCTCTGGTTCTTTGCATTTTGATGTTACTTCAAGTTTGGAGAAGTATTCTAACATTTCCTTTGCCTGGGATGGTAGGGACGGTTACTGATAATAAGATGAGATGAGGTCATACTTTTATATCAACATGGATTGTCAAAGTTAGGGAGATAGAAAAACATGGACATTCATTTTGGTTTTTATTGTGAAAGTGATTTTGTGGGCGCCTGGGTGGCTCAGTTGGTTGAGCGACTGCCTTCGGCTCAGGTCATGATCCTGGAGTCCCGGGATCGAGTCCCGCATCGGGCTCCCTGCTCAGCGGGGAGCCTGCTTCTCCCTCTGACCCTCTTCCCTCTCGTGCTCTCTATCTCTCATTCTCTCTCAAATAGATAAATAAAATCTTTAAAAAAAAAAAAAAAAGAAAGTGATTTTGTGAGCTTGCTAGTAATATTGGATCTCTGAACCTCTAAGTGTCTCATTAAATGTATGCTGTTGTTGTTATTTGAGGACTTAAAAGTTTCAGGCTAAAACTGTCTTAAACATCATCAACTATAACATTTAGTTTAATCCAACAAGAAGAATATTCAGTCACCAACCTGATGGCATCATAATTATATATGCTTTCACCTAAAAATCTGCATCCCCACCCAAAATCAGTTAGCTTCTTAATTTCTTAAATTTACCTGTATAATGACCTGTCAGATAAGCCTATACTTACTTCCAGTGTTGCTGAATAGCTAGTAGCTGGTAAAAGAGATGTACACAGTTATTCCTCACTTACAATCAAATTAAAATAGGAGTGAAGAAAAGTGTCTTTATAAAGAATGTTCTATACAGAAAACAAACAACCTGAGAGTGTTAATAACAAAGTAAAAACTACTGTCTCAATTCAGACCAAATTTTACTTTCTTTGGTGCAGGAGGCTCATTTTTGGAGGAGAGACTAATAGCACAGAAAAGGTGTAAATTCTACCAAAAAAATAAATTCAGAATAAAGACAAGGGAAGTTACAGACAATGCAGTATATTAGAATAGGAAATTCTATCTTGAAATACAAGGAAAAAGAGAGAGAGAACCTCAAATCACATGGTTTCCCATGATATAAGTTTATTTCTTGCTCTTATAAAATGTGTTGTAGGTACTCAACTCTCTATGGCAGATGTCTTTCATACAGTTATTAAGGATGGCTTGAAATAAAATCTACATCTCAACCCTTTTAATACAAGGAATCTTTAGTTGCTGGAATAAAAAGAAAGATTGACTGGAAAAGTGTGCAGGAGGCTGAAAGTGACCCTTTATACATTTCTTTAGTCAGAACTGTTCACATAGTCATTCTCAAAACCAAAGGGTATGAGAAGTTTAATTTTCCATGAGCCCAGGAAAGAGGAATGTGAATTGGGGCATAGTGAAAACAACGCTGTTTCCTTTGCATTCATGGTCAACAGTGCCTTTATGTCCTAGAGCAGAAAGGAAGATGAACCATCTGTAAATAACTCAGCATTCATCAGGAGCCTTTCATTCTTTTTAAAGTTCAAGTTATTTTTCTGTCTCACATTTAAGTCTTTCATTATGGTGTAAGGAAATGGTCCCGTTTCGTTCTTCTGCATGTGACTGTCCAGTTTTCCCAACACCATTTGTTGAAGAAACTGTCTTTTTTCCATTAGGTATTCTTTCCTGCTTTGTCGAAGATTAGTTGACCAAATTGTTTTTCTAGTACAGAGATGATTTTTGTGTGTGTGTGTGTTTTGTAGGTAGGCTTTTCTGTTGTTTTGATCCTTAAATGACACATTTCAGCAATGACAAAGATGAATCTGCTCCTTTTTAAATACAAAATACATGATTTGGCATTCTACTGTACTCTCCAAGTAACCTACCTGCTAGTTCATCATTCTTTATTTTGGTCATTAATTTTCATGTACAATCTGCATGGTATTATAATCTTTAGTTTTTGAGTGTATAGGTACTCTTCCTGAATGAGGTTAAACCCGCTAGAATAATGTACAATATATATAATGTATACATAATGTAAAATGATTTTACCATCAGCAGCAATTCATGAAGAAGTGCCTTGACTTCAGTCACATACCATTTTCACGTTGAATTAATTATCCCATTGAATTTTAATGAAAAATTAAAACATATGGTTATAAAAGAGCAAGTGAGAGAAAAAATTATCAAATGTATTGGCTACATATTTCCACTCAACATCAATTAATGATTATTGATGTTTTGCTAGTTGCCAGGACTATACTTCAGACATGGTATGAAATACAGCATGCAATCACATAGGATCTCACAACCAATTCTGGGAGATTGTATTTAATTAGCCAGAACATTTATATTCATGCAGACCAAGTATTAAGATAATAAGGTACAAGGAATTTTAATCAACTATTTTTTGGTTTGCTTATTTGTTTTTATTTTGTTTTGTTTTTTGCTCTTTTGCTTTGGAGCAGAAAATACGTAAAAAAAGTGAAGAAAACCCAGAAACTGAAAATTAACATATGACCCTGGGTAGAAGAGAAAAGATTGAAATAAGATTATTTCCTTTTAGAGAAAGAGAGAGAAAGAGCATGCACACACAAGCGGGGGACGGGCAGGGGGAGAGGGATCTTAGGCAGGTTCCACACTCAGCCCAGAGCCAGAGGTGGGGCTCGATGAGCTGAAATCAAGAGTCAGCAGCTTAACCAACTGAGCCACCCAGGCACGCCAGAAATAAGACCTTTTAGAAGTTATGTTTGTTTAATAGAGATTATTTGGAGGCTTTGATGAAATTTAAGAATGTTTCTTATTTACTCATTTAACAGGTATTTATTAAATCTTACTGTTAGCTAATGTCACATTATAGCTGCTCTTGAGGACACAAAAATGACTAATCACATTTGTCCTCCAGGAAGTGACAATGCATTAGAAAGAAAAGAAAAAAAAAAGCATTTCACATGCAGGTGAAGTAGTAAATCCCATTCATCAGGTGATGACATTATTAAAACTTCACTGTTTTTAGGTATTATTTTTGGAACAACATGGTGAATACATGTGGGAATGGAACTCTTCAGGCAAATAAGATACATTCGGGGCTACTGCAGTAACCCAGGAAAGAGAAGATGACAGTTTAATTGAGGAAGTTAGAGACAGAGAGGTTGGGTATGGATTAGAGATAGAGTTAGTAAATAGGACCCACCTGAATGTCAGGAGATGAGAAAGATAGTGATCTTGGATCTTTCTGTGATCTTGGATCTTTCTCTGATTTCTGTTCTGAATGAAGAGATAAGTATGTATTCCATTAGCCAAGGTAACGAGTGCAGGAAAAAGGGATAGGGTTGTCTGTTATTTAAGTGTTGCACAGTAATGACCCTGGGCAGTCTTTGGTATGCCCCCTGCACACCTCTCCAGCAACAGCTCTTCCTTCTCCTTCATCACCCTCCAGCCTGAACAAACAACATATGGTCCCCAAAATCCACCATACTGTTCATTCCTATGAGAGATCACCCCACTCATGCACTTAGAGAAATCACACATATCTGTACAACTCAGTTCAAAAGTTATTTCCTTTACTAAAGCCTTCTTTTAATTTGCAATGTTAGGGAACGTATCATACCTTAAATTTATTTCTTGGTATATCTGTCTTCTCTTTAAACAGCAGGCTTCATGGAATGGACATGGTGTTTTATTCATTTTATCAACTCTAACCTCTTGTATAAATGCTTCCACAAATATTTTTGAGTAAGGATGACTAACAGACTGACTAAATGAATGCTTTAAGATAGAATGACTGAAAGAAATGAATTATTCAACACAATATGAAAGTTACAAATGAGTGCATGAGAGGTCTTATTAGGGAATGTCCATTTCTATTGGGAATAAGGTGGTTTCATTAAATTGGTATTTACTGCCTAGTAAAGTCTTTATTTCACTTAGAGAAAAAAGAACTATGCAAGTATGAATATTAAAATTCTCAAAAGACTATAGGTCATGATGCAGATTCTATTTACAAATTGTACATCCGATATTTAATATAGGTGTATGTCATAATTTTTGGATTTGTTATATAAAGGAAACCAATGGAGATTTGATACCATTAGTAATATGTAATAATTACAAGAAATTCAACTCAGGTCTCCATATATGATATGTGTGTGTGTGTGTGTGTGTGTGTGTGTGTTTGAGCATGTGTGTATACATATGTGTGTCTGTATATATGATAATAACTGTATTGATACAAGTACTTTCAAAAAGCAAAATATTTACATCATGTTAGATTTCTTTTTGCATTTATAAATTCTAAAGAGACATTTTATTTATTTTTTTAAGATTTTAGTTATTTATTTGACAGAGAGAGACACAGCGAGAGAGGGAACACAAGCAGGGGGAGTGGGAGAGGGAGAAGCAGGCTTCCCACTGAGCAGGGAGCCCGATGCGGGGCTCGATCCCAGGACCCTGGGATCATGACCTGAGCTGAAGGCAGACGCTTAATGACTGAGCCACCCAGGTGCCCCTAAAAAGACATTTTAAACGTGATGAACTTCTTGTTCTAAAACTGGGTTTTTCATATCATTATTGTGTGTGTGTGTGTATGTGTGTGTGTTAGATTAGCATGTTTCTCTGACTTTCAAGCTCTATAAAAAGCTATTTAATATGTTTTCAAAACAATGCAGATGAGGCAGAGTGTAGACTATCAATTTTCCTGATTACTTAGTGAAAGAGGAAATCATGTTTAATAACCAATATTAAATTAACAAAGTTAGCATAGTCTTTTGAGTCTAAAACTTTTAATGAGGAGGATGAGTTACAAGAATGATGAAGCTGGCTAAGACTTTATCTCTCATCTCTTTTGAAGTACAGATTAAAACAACAATTAAATGCTTTTGAAAAATACCTGATTAGTTGTTCTGAAATGGTAAGATATTTCAGTTGTGAACTATTGTAGAAAACTGTGTTGCTGAAGATTGCAGATCTGGAGCCATTGACACTGAAATCCTTTCTCTGACTGCTTCAGGGCACAGTTTTTTCCTCTGGTTGGTATGGTATATCTGTTCTAGATCCCAAACAGCCAAATAGTGACATAAACATGCTGACAAAGAGACGATTTGAGGTGTTTTTTCATTATGCTATATAGACTTTATTGAAATTACTATGTTTGGGAAATACAATTTTAAGAATTTGTGCAGTAAAAATTTTAAGTGACTACCTCATTTAGTCATTATAGCAGTCACTTATTTACTTATTCAAACAAAATGTGTAATAATGAAGTTCAGGTATGATAACTAAGCTAAGGTAAAAAATACATATATACTCAGTTTTTCCATTGTTTCAGTATTTACTAGTTGTAAATTGCATAAAAAAACAAGACTGTATTTACCATTTTACCATTGGACACTTAGTATCTTTCTCTCTTGACAAGTATTTGTTGAATAAATGTATGACTAAGCTATCCTGTGCTAACTTCTGGGGTGTCAACAAAAATTAACTTTTAGAAACCGGTAATACCTATTATATAGAATCAGGTGCAATAACGTTGAAGCGAAATAGATTTAAAATGGTATTTGAAAAAAAATAAGTTACAAGTTAATCTGATTCATTATCTTTTACTTTACTAACACAGCGTTTCTTTTTATTGTGTAAGCACGTGTGTGTGAACCATGCTCTACCCTGGCTACACAGAAGATAACTATTTCCTTGTGTAACATGGTATGCTGCAAAAAAAATCTCAGTTATGCTGCATTTATACTAAAGATAGGTACCATTTCAGAGACAAAATTTTTCCTCCCAAATTCATTCTTATTTTGATTCAAATGAAACATCAAAACTGGCACACAAACTGTGTTTACCACATTTGAAAGCAATATGGCTTCCCACTTCCAGTCCGTGTTAAAGGAGCAGCAAGAGCCTCACTAGCAAATGGGAGAAGCTTGTCAAGGGCATCTGTCCTTTTGCTCCAGAATCATACAAATTTATCTAGAAGTTTTTAAGTTGACAACTATTTATGACTTATGCTTTAAGACATCTAATAAGTAAATGAGTTTAACAAAATACCAATAAGACAGAATGAATACATGAATGGAAGTCATTTTTGTGTTTAACATTTGTTTGTTATATAGCTTTATATAAGCCATTATTTTAATGGGGTCAGTGGTCAGTTTCCTTTATTTATTCAATGATTCATTTCTTTTTCAATTATTTAGTCACTCACTGTACATTTAAGGTGCACCAGGTTCTAAGCTCAGCTCTGAGGGTACAGAAAGGATTCACACCCTAGGCAAATTTAGTATTTGGTGATGGAAGTCTACATAGTTACTACCTTTTTTTTTTTTAAGATTTTATTTATTTATTTGTCAGAGAGAGAGAGCACAAGCAGGGGGAGCGGCAGGCAGAGGGAGAGAGAGAAGCAGGCTCCCTGCTGAGCAGCGAGCCTGATTGGGGACTCGATCCCAGGACCCTGGGATCATGACCTGAGTTGAAGGCAGATGCTAAACCCACTGAGCCACCCAGGCGCCCCATAGTTACTACCTTTGAGAACTCAAAGGAATACCTGCATATAGACAAGTTGTGACGGAGTACAAAAAGTATTTAATTCGTAATCAAACTCTTTGCTGGGAGAGAGGAGCCTTCCTATCTGAGATACACATTTGCTGGGCCAAGAGGAAATGGGAATGTTTGGAAAAGGGGCCATATTCTGAAGCTACAACATGATTAATATTGATAGGGATTATGAAGTGTTTGGGGCCCAAAACACTGGGTTTTAATTTTAACATGTACACAATATGGCAGCATTAAAAATTGAGGAAGAGTTAGATAATCAGATTTGCATTTTAGAAATATAACTGGCTATGGAAATACCAGCCACGGAAAGCTCAAAGTCTCTATATAGAATGTATGAAAAGCTCAATGGATGTACTTTTCAGTCTTCAGTCACTACCATTGATATAGATTTTAATATCATCGGAAAGCAAGAAGTGAAATGAAACACTGATAAAGAAGTTTCATATATGAGTGATAACTGATAATTAGTTGCCTAGGAAGATAAGAACCAGTTTACAAAACCGACAATATTTGATTAAAAACAGTATTTATTACTAAAGTTATTTCAACTATAATAAGTCATTAAGTATGACTTTATTAAATGGTGGAAATATTTTATATTTAAGAGCACCATTAAACAAAAATCACCCAGTACAATGGTGGTAACTGTCAAGTGATTAAATTAGCCAGTCTCTTTAAGACAAGTTGAAATCCACTTCTATCCTATGTATAACACTGACTGTACATCACACAAGCAATTACCAGTTCTCTATGCCTTTTTTTTTCCAGCCCACTGTTGCCCAATCTCAGAATTATTATAAAATTCCATTTATTATATATAACATTTATTATAGTCTTGTTTTTTTTTAAATTGTTTCCCTTCTTGATGTTTTTATAACACCCTGACCCTTGCCTTGTATTTTTGACTTTTGGTAACATACATCCTACCTCAATATCTAGCCATGGCTAGATAGATAGATGAAATTAGTTAGGGGGAAAGTAGAAAGTGAACAGGAGAGAGGAAATAGAATAGTCCTTTAGGAATTTCAACATTTACATAGCTGATGGTGATGACTGAGCCTGAGAGAAGGGACAGAAAAAGAAAGAATAAATACTGAAGTTACTTGCCCAGAAAATCAAGAGAAAGGAGGGTTTTGTGATGGAACCAAAAGTCAACAGTCAAAATTATTCAATGTAATTCAAGATGAGATCTAAATATGATCATTGTATATAGCCGCATGAAGTTCAAAAGGAGACCTTAGGGATAATAGTTTGATAGAGTTATTGTGCATTAAAATTGATGAAATATGAAAAATGGAAACAAAGACATAGTTTAAACATAGTTAAAAGGGACAGAGTAGGATGGTATCAGGAGATGAATAAATCTACAGTATATTTGTCAAAGGCCTGGGTTTTGTAATTAAGGAGGAAAATTTGAAAAGATAAGACTAAATAAGGAAGAAAGAGAAGGTATAGTCCCTGATATGTTTACTGTACAGGGCAAAAAAGAAAGAACGAAATATAGCATATTTGAGTGCATACAAATTAGAGGGGGAGAAGGGACAGGGAGCAGATACTGAGAATTTGAAAGTTATGTAACTGGTTATGGGGTAGTTGATGGAATCCTGACTGATGGCTTCTACTTTTTCTTTGGGAGGAAGTAAGAGTCAGGGTCATCAAATGAGAGAATGTGTGGGAGGGGTCTAAACAAATTTCTGTGCAGAAGTTTTAAAATTTCATTGTGGAGGTTATGAGATTATTATGATTTTATTTCACTCTAGATACACATCAGAGCAACATTACCTAGGGAATTTTTCCTTTTGAGTTAGTATTTACACACTAACAAATGCACAGATCTTAAGTGTCCAGTTCAAAGAGATATAAACCACACCCCAGTTAAGATAGAGAACATATTTTCTCAAATCCCTTTCTGATCAGTCCCCCTGTTACCAGGGAACCCATGTTCTCAGGTTTATCACCATAGCTTAGTTTTGCCTGTTTTTTGACTTTCATGTAAAGAGAATCATGCAAATATTATTTTATGACTGATTTCTCTCACTCAAGAAAATATTTTAGAGGGGCGATTGAGTGGCTCCGTTGGTTAAGCGTTTAAACTGTTGGTTTTGGCTCAGGTCATGATTTCATGGATCTTGAGATCGAGTCCCATGTTGGACTCAGTGCTCACTGGGCTCTGTACTCAGCTCAGAGTCTGCTTAGGACACTCTCTCCTCTCCTGTCCCTCCCCCACCTCTCTCTAAGATAAATAAATAAGTCTTTTAAAAAAAGAAAATATTTTAGAGATTTGTTTACATTGGTGCGTGTGTCAGCAGTCCATTCTTTTTTTATTGCCTAGTAATATTCCATGGTATGACTAAGCTACAATTTAGTCATCCATTCAGCTGTTGATAGACATTTGGATTGTTTCCAGGTGGGCTATTATGAATAAAGCCACTGTAAACATACACACGTCTTGAGAACTTTCAAGTATGTTAGTCCATCTTCCAGACAAAATCACAAGTTTCTTTCCTCTTTTTGATAAATTTTAATTCTTTTTCTAAATGAGTTACGCTTTTAAGTATTTTCTGTAAAATTTCTAAAGAATGAAAAGTATACAATACTTGACACGTGAGAACTTTTGTATTATAAGTTTCAAAATTAGCCTATATTAAAGTTCTCTCATGAGATAAAGTTTTTTAAAAAGTAGCTCCTGGATGCCTGGGTGGCTCAGTTGGTTGAGCATCTGCCTTTGGCTCAGGTCATGACCCCAGGGTCCTGGGATCAAGTCCCACATTGGGCTCCTTGCTCAGCGGGGAGCCTGCTTCTGCCTCTGCCTGCCACTCCTCCTGCTTGTGCTTTCTCTTTCTCTCTCTCTCTCTGACAAATAAATAAATAAAATCTTAAAAAAAATAAAAAAATAGAAAGTAGCTCATATTTATTTTCTCCTACTTCTGACCTTCTCAATTACCTTTTAAAGAAAATTATGGTTTAAATTTATAAGTTATTCAGTCCTCAGGTTCATGATTAAATCATCTCGACATTTTTGCATGCTTTATTTTAAGAATTATTAATTAAATTTGCATTCTATTTTGCAACCTTATTTACATGTATTTAGAATTAATTCTATTTATGGGTTTTGGTGGTCAATGTAATATCAATCACATTTTTCCAAGCCTAAAGTCTAAAGATCTTTATTTTGACTCTTCATGGTTTGATCATAGCTTCATTTCTTTTCTTCTAGGACTAAAATTCAAAATTTATTTTATTGGTTCTTACAAATCTAATCTTTCTCCCCCACCCCCAAGGTATATCTGCATTAACAACTTGACTGGGCAGAGTGTTATTAATCTTAATCTTTGACCATCCTTGTCCTATGAAAGTCGTCTGTGGATTTTATGCCAATGTCTTATGGAATTTAGAACTTCAGTGGAGAAAGCTGAAACCAGGTTTATTTTTCTTTCCATGCTTGCAACTCTTTGATATGATGTTTTTTGTTCATTTTTGTTTAATATTCCTTTTTCTTTGTATGTTTAGGAATTTTTTCTTTTTTTTAAAGATTTTATTTATTTATTCATGAGAGACAGAGAGAGAGAGAGAAAGAGAGAAGCAGAGGGAGAAGCAGGCTCCCCACTGAGCAGAGAGCCCGATGAGGGACTCGATCCCAGGACCCTGGGATCATGACCTGAGCCAAAGGCAGACGCTCAACCATCTGAGCCACCCAGGCACCCAGGAACTTTTTCTTGACACTTAAACTTTTAAACTTTATCAGGCTAAGCTTAAGTAGCCCCCCACTTTCTTCAGTTTTAATCTGGGGTTCATTACAATCTATCATCTAATTTTTCTTCAACCAATGAAAGATACTCTGTTTCTTATTTGTAAACTGTCAATCAGGCATAATCCTGTTGCATGTACATTTTCTGTCCTCCATATTTATTCATTTACATGATCACCTGTGATTTTTCATTTTAACTTCTGCCTTCTCAGAAAGTCTCAAATTTGTCCTTTATCTAAATTATCTACTTACTTTTCCATTGTTACTGATTATATTGTAGTTTTTAAATTTATAATTTATGTTTTTGTCCTTAGATTATTTTTTTTATTTCTGCCAGCTCCTGAATATGATCACGTTTCGTAGAATCTATTCATTCATCTCTTGATTCATAGGGTCTATGCTTTCTTGAATTTTACTGAATATACATGTTTAATTCTATCCAAATTGTACTTATCTTTTCTACTTTTATATTTTATTTCAAAAGATAGATCTTACTTATATGTTATCATTTTCCTATTCTTTGTATGTATTTTATCATCATAATCATCATTACTAAACAGGGGAAAAAGGAAAAAAAGATCTGTGTAGCAATATCTACACAGCATTTTGTAGGGATTATGTTTGAAATACTCATCATCTACATTTGAATAATTTTAGATTTTTCAGGTGGTGCCTTAGTTCAAGCTGCCATAACAAGGATACCACAGTCTGAGTGGTTTAAACAACAGAATTTTTTTTTTCCCAGAGTTCTAAAGACTAAGAGGTCCAAGATCAAGGTGCTTGCAGATGTAATCTCTGTTAAAGGCACTTCTCCTGGTTTGCAGTTGGCCATGTTCTTGTATCCTCACATGGTAGGAGAGCAGAGAGGGGAAACAAGCTCTCTTCTTCCTTCTTATAAAGACCCTAATCCTATTCATAAGAGCTCCACCTTCATGACCTCATTACCTCCAAAGACTCCATTTCCTAGTACCATGACAAGGTATGTTTATGCTTATGATTCAATATATGAATTTGGGAGGGGACACAAATATTCAGTCCATAACAGATAGCCAGATAATAATTGGTTCTTTATAAAGGAGTCAGGAAATATTCTCAGCAGAAACTCACGATGTGGTTTCTTTATATTTTAAAAAATATTTCGGATATGTTTCTGAGTTTAGTTTTCTATTTGTTTCATCCTCATATCTACATATAGCTGTACAGTATTTAGTATAGTATGTGGTATTGCTACGTCTACTCTTCTTTTTGAACTTGTTTCCTGTCTTTTCGGAGTAAAGATATACTGAACCAGAAAGAAATGACTGCGTTAGAAAGAAGTCCCATTTGCATGACCCTGCATTCCTGGACCTCCCTTCATAGATGCTTTGGACCTTCTTGGGTCCCCCGTGTCCACAAAGTTTCCATTTGGATTTGTGCCATTTGCCCCATCGTCTTTCTTACTCCCAGCTATTGCTTCTTCTAAGCATTTTGTTTATTGGGGTTTGCCCAGTAATCCTCTATTTTCTTTGTAGTTAGGAAGAAAAAGAGAAGAAACTGCACTGTAGAGTTACAAATCCCCAAGTTACAATGTTTTTATTTGTTTGTTTGGTTCCTTGGAATATATGTGAGCTAGAGCAAATTAATTAACTTCTCTGGTCCATGATTTAATATAACCAATTTTATCCTAAACAAGAATATAAAAATAAACAAGCCATATATTAAAATAATGTAGAATACCAAAGTTGTAGGAAATGACCTTATTCATATTTTATAGAGCAAAAAGGTTTTCCTTTCTCTCTTTATTACTTATCATTGAATCTTACATCCTGCTTGTAGAAAGGATTTCCTTCTAAAACCCTATCATTTTAGTTTTCAGTTCTTGATCTCAACAGTAACCAAGGTGACAGTAGAAATGATAAATATTATCCACACACAAAAAATTCTAAATTGGCACCAAAATACTAACTATAGGGCTAAGATTTGATGTGTGTAAACTAGCATTGTTCCAGAGAGAAATGGTGGCCCATAATTCTCTTACCACACTCTCTGCTACTCTGGCTCATTTCCCTCTTTTATTTTCTTCATGGTAATCATCACTATCTGAAAATTGTGGCTACTTCTTCCTTGGCCATCATGTATTCTCTGTTTATACAATGTAAGCTTTCTGAGAATAAAGACTTTTTTTCCTTCTTGTTCACTGTGAAATCCTTAGTACTTAGATCGAGCAAGTTGTAGATGCTCATTAATTATTTGTTGAATGAATGACTGCAGTTTAGCACATTATTCTTCAGAGATCCTACCTGAGTGAATTTTTCTCAGAATATTATCTTTTTGGTGCATGCACATTTTAAAACAGTAAAACCATTTGCTTCATTTATTTTGCCACTGATTCTCAATGAAAATAAAAATAAAATAAAAAATCTGAGTGAATGACTGGAAACAGCTAAGTCATCTAAATGGTGAGTGATTATTGAAATTTCACAGTGCTATGGATACAAGAAAGCAAACCTATTGGGAATAGTGGAAGAGGAAATTAGACTTAAAAGAGTATTAGCTGAGACAGGAAGTTAAACAATGTTAAATCATGGGAATGTCACACATTAGAATAATTTTAAAAAGAATTACACATATATTGGGGTGCCTGGGTGTCTCAGTCCTTAAGTGTCTGCCTTCGGCTCAGGTCATGATCCCAGGGTCCTGGGATTGAACCCCATGTCGGGCTCTCTGCTTAGCAGGAGCCTGTTTCTCCCTCTCCCTGCCGCTTGCTCACCTTGCTTGTGCTCTCTCTTTCTCTGTCAAATAAATAAGTAAAATCTTTAAAAAAATAATTACACACAGAAAGCACAGATCCATGGAGGGGAAAGGGATTCTTCTCTCTGCATTTTTGTTGGGGATATCACCTGAAGAAATGATAGCAACTGTTAAACATTTAAGAGCTAAAAACAATATTTCTTAATGTGACTTCATAACCACCAATATCAGTGATTCTTAAATGTTGATGTGTATATGAACCAAAAGGGGAATCTTAAAAGGCACTTTATAGGGGCACCTGGGTGGCTCACTCATTAAGCATCTGCCTTCTGCTCAGGTCATGATCCCAGGGGCCTAGAATTGAGCCCTGAGTCGGACTCCCTGTTTGGCGGGAAGCCTGTTTCTCCCTCTCCCACTCCCCCTGCTTGTGTTCCCTCTCTTGCTGTGTCTCTCTCTGTCAAATAAATAAATAAAATCTTAAAAATATTATAAAAAATTAAAAAAGACACTTTATAATACAGGAGGTCTTAAAAGTAGGCATAGAACCTGAGAGTGTACATTTTTAATAATCTCCCAAGTGATGCCCATTGAACAACACCTTGTATAACAGGAACCAGGCCTAGAGAATATATTAATGCCTTTATCAGAGATTCTATTTTAGTAACTCTGCCACAGACTTCTCTATACTATATACTATATATACTATAGTATACACTATGCTAAAATCTAGCCTGATACTGGAATTTTGAGGTTGGGTGATGAACAGAATATACAAATCAAGGACATTTCCCATTGATTCTGAAGGTACTCAGGTCTCTAACCAATAGCGTGTTAAATGATGACTGATAAAAAATAGGAGCCCTCTGGATGAACTCAAATTCTGTTATTTTATACAACCAGCAATATGACATGAAAATATCATGGGACTTTGAATCTGAAAGACTTGATCTTCTGATGAACATTCTCTGGATGGTTAAAATTATTCAAACACTTATTTAGGAAGTGCAAATACTTACTTGTCTGGTGGAATTGTAAACTGATAACATGACTTTGGAAAACAATTTGTCAACATTTATCAGGAGCCATAAACACATTCCTATACTAATTTGGGGGTTCTATACTTATGAAGTAATATTTTTACATATAGAAGTTTTAGGTATACAAAAGTTAAATAAATGATTACCAATAATAGGGAAATTTAATAACTAATATATGTTTAATAATTAAGTATTTAAACTATGGAATATACTTTCTGTTTACTACTATTTATCCAGAAAGAAGATGTCTAATTCATCATCTCATCCAACTCATTCCCATAAACATTTGATTCCTGTGAGTTAAAGTACTCTGTATTCTGGACATTCCTCTAAGCCAGCAGGGATTGTGAGATACCGTTAATTACAAGACACACTCCACTTCATATTCAGAACCACTTAAATGTGGGGAAAATATATACCTTATAATTTATTAAGTGCACCATAATAATGAGATATAAGCAATAGTTACTACAACAATTCAGAAAAGAAAATGCAGCCAAGTGGACTGCAGCAGTCAGGTGAGGCTCCACAGGGGAAGTAAGAAAAAGGAAAAAGTTTAAGAACATTCGAAGTAGATAAAAGAGAATAGTGAAGGAAGGCATTTGGGTAAGCTGTGGTGTGACTGGCAAAGAGAATTGGTGGAAGAGTTTTGAAGGGAAGTTGTAGCTGGGGTAAAGATTGGAGTGAAGATTTGTCACAGAGAGACCATGGAATTCATCTGAATTTGTGGTGCTATATCCTTGGATCTTCCCTGGGTTTATCTTCAAGTGGCTGTGGCTGCACAAGGATCATTGAAGGCTCTGTGAAACAAAAGTCTTAGCAGACCACACTCAAAATTCAAAATCAATATGACCCTTAATAAATGCCATTAAATAACCTAGTCAAAATCATCCAGTAGTAGTGTAGTGCAGCTGAGATTTGAAGTCAGGTCTGCTTGATACCAAAGACCATCCTTTCCATCTACCAACAATTTCTATTAAAGCTTCTGCACTATCCAGTCTGACAGCTACAAGTTCCGTGTTGTTCCTGAGCACGTGGTGTTTCCAATATACCAAGGAATTGATTTTTTTTTAAAAATCTTATTCTGTTGTAATTCATTTGCCTTTAAAATTAAGTAGTTACATATGATTAATAGTTACCATCTTGGACAGCACATCTCTGACATGCACTCTCCCAACTATTATTGAGTTTCAACTCTCTGATGGACTTTGTAATAACCACTGTCTGTTGGATATTGCACAAACTACTTTTCTCAAGCAAACGTCCATAATAATTCCGATATACAGATATTTTGTGAATGATATCATATACATGCATGTAAATGAATTATGGCATCTCATTTACTTAGGTAGAAATGGAAGCAATAATTATATTACTTACATAATATATATAGTTAACACTTATATATTATAGTACTAAAAGTTATAATGGTTGACAGAGCAAGAACTGAGAATTAGGATTGCCAGATTCTAAATCTGGCTCTTGCAACTACCAGTATTGCTATATAGGATTTCAGACTAAAAGTATCAAGTATTAGTCTAATTTATTCTTTTTACCTAAACTTGCTTGAGTTTAACACTACTTTAAATTTCAGATACAGCTTCCTAACTAGGCTTGATAGTGGTATATCTTAACAAGATAGGATCACTAACTTTTCAGTACTCGAGGAAGTTAACATCTCAAGACCACAATGATACAGGCTTTGCACAGCCTTCTTTGAGATAAAACAGGTTTGTATAAAATATGAGATATTCCTTTGTGTTGAACAGAGGGCAGCACACAGTGTATACAGAATAAAACCACAAGGTTTGAAAGAAAAAGAGAAATTACATACCAGCAAAGACTATAAAAAATTTATGTTCTGGAAATTATAACTGATATTGTTGACAGGAGAGGAGGGTGGTGGGTGGCTGGGAATTGATATCAATAGTCAAAATTAAAACTGAGATTAGGTTCAAGAAACAGTGACTGCAGCCAAAACCAAGACAACTCTAAAAGAATATAGAAGAGTCATTATACTGTTTCATCTGTATTTATATATACGATTCTTTTTATGTTGAACTAAAACCCAGAAATGCATTGGCAGCCTCAACAAGGAATAGAGTCCAGGTATAATGAGAAGAATTTGAATTTCAGAAACTTTTGTAGGAAGGAAAGCCAGCTGGAGAAAATCCAGTATATCTGTGTATAGATGTAACAAATGGAAACTTATCAGGTATGGTATGTGAGAGACTATTTGTGTTTCTAAAAGGTCCTATTGTCATTGAAGCACAAAAGTAGGTTGACAGAGCAAATGGTTTGCTTCACCTAATAAAAAAGTATTCACTCACCTTGTTAGATCCTCATCTCTCCCAGCTGTACCCATTTCAGGGTCATTCCACAAAAGAGAAGCTCAAGCTTGTTACTGTAATATAAAGTGCGTTGCTAGCAAAATGTCATTCCTTATATTCACGGATGACTTCAGCAAAGATCAGGAACCATTTGATACAGTGACTGAACCCAAAAATGTGTGGTTTACAAATACAGAGTGATTCACATAAAATCTGAATCCAAAAGCTTTAGGAAAAATGTGTGAAAAATAAAAATCAGTAACCCGTCATTGTACTTTCACGCGTGTTGTCAAATCAATTTTGTTTTTTCAGGCTAAAGAAATAGTTTAGAAATGTTGCTAATATAAGATATCTTTTCACATTTGCAGGGTAAGTTTACCTGATTTTAGACAAGAAATCACACATTGGAACAAAGGACTTTTATAACAAATGGGCAGACAGATGCATATAATATCCAAATGATTCAAACTGTTTAAAAGCATAATTTACATCCAAACTATGAGATATTTATTTTTCTACCTCTTTGGAATTGCTGTATGTATTTTCAGATCATTCTAATGCCTTTCTATTCCGTTCTCACCATTGTAAATTTAACCTCTAAGAATTTAAATAGTCATGAACTGTGTATTTTTGTCCAAAATATCTACCCTTGGTGATGTACAGAAAATCGCCATAAGTTGCAGTTTGTAAACTATCAGCAGAGACACATATACTTTCAGACACAAAGTATAAGCGCTTATACAATTGACCCTTGAACAACATAGGAGTTAGGGGTGCCAACCCCTTGCACGGTCAAAAATCTACGTATAATTTTTGAATTTCCCCAAACTTAACTATTACTCGCCTACTGCTGACCAGAAACCTTAATGATAACATAGTCAGTTAACACATATTTTGTATGTTATATGTATTATATACAGTATTCTTACAATAAAGTAAGCAAGAGAAAAGAAAATGTTATTAAAAATTATAAGGAAGAATACATTTACAGTGCTATCCTGTATTTATCCAAAAAAATCTGCATATAAGTGGACCCGCACAGTTCATACACATGGACCAACTGGTATACATTATCTGTTGCCAGAAGCCTATGTGAATGTGGCATATTATGGCATTTCTGACATATTGTCAGTGAACAATAACTATCAGTATTCAAAGAAAAGCATTGCTCTGCTCTGTGGATCTTCACAAGATTCATTTTAAAGTTTGTCATGGTTAAATTAAGTCATGGTTTATTAAAAAGTTTAAGTTACCTAGATGTCCAAAATATTTGGCTACATTCCCAAGGATTTGGTAGGTAAGAAACACTAAAATATTCATCTGAAAGACTGGAAATACTAGGTCTGTTATTTTAAACAATTTGCATTTTAACTATGCAGTATAATTCAATATTTATATGAATGGAGAAAGGATTTTGCAATATTTGTGATCTTGGGGGAATAAAAGGCATTACATTGACCACCTGTGACCCAAGATGGTTAAAAAAAAAAAAAAAAGTGATTCTGGAGTAAGCATTGGTGTATGCCTCCTCATTCCAGTAAGCATGAGAAAAAAATGATTAAATAATAGTAGAAATACCAAATGACGCAAAAGACAGAAATCTGTGGAGAAACAATTTTCTCTGTCCTTAGTAATCCGAAGGTGTTAATAAGATCATATTAACAATAACAACACACATATATTTCTAACATGTATGCCCCAATTACCTGTGCAGGACCTCAGAGTCCTGTCAAGTCAAACCTCAGTAGTTTTGGGGAGCTGTAAATAAAGTCCCATGTCTGGTAGCAAACAACTCTCACTGCCACTCTGAGACTTATCACAACAGATACCTGCTATTGTCTCCTTGTCTACCTAAGGTGCTGGAGCCCTTAGGTTGCCAAAGTGTTCTGTTAAATCTTGTTATTTTCCACATCAGAGAGTGAAAAGGTATCTTTCTATTCTAAATAAATTTGGCTATTTATTTTAATGAGAATAAAATTAATAAAATAAAATCTAAAAATAAACTTAATTATCTGAAACCAAAATAAAGATCTATAAAAAGTCTGAAGTTTTTTCACTCTTAACTGAGGGTCTCCAGAGAAATGATAAAATCTCATAATTTTAATCAGATCACACAAGTGAAGAGCTAGTGGAGATGAAGGTCATCAACTTAAAACTCTTTATGAGATTCAAAACAAAGATATGATGTGGCCTTGGTTAGTAAATAAAGTTGCATTATTTCCCCAGATTCAAACACATTAATGTCTTTAAACTAACTCTTTACATCCTACTTGAGGACATAGTTTAGTTGTAGAGATCTAGTCTAATGTGACTAAGACAATTTGTCACTTTAAAGTGGCTACCAATGACGTTTTTGCCTTTATAAAGACAGCAAGTCAGTGGAAAGTAATTCATTCAGCAAATAGTATTGTAATTTTACCAGAAGCAAAGTAATATGCTGTGTATTTTGGGATAACAATGAAGAATCAGACTCAGACCCTACCTTCAAAAATTGTAGAGTTCAATAGAAAACATTTGGTATAATTAGAATCTGATCATTTTATCATAAGATTATAAGATCACTTCAGAGTTTGTATTATTAAACACTACCTTATAGTGTGTATGGTAAGGGGAAAAGATCCAGATTAAGGAATTAAAATCAACACAGAAATGGATTCAGGAATATGTGTATCATACAAAGGAAAATAAGTTACTTAGTTTTGATGCTGGACAGGAACATAAAGAAAAAGTATAGAAATTATTCTGGGGAGGGTTAGAATATGGAATTGCCAGCCTTTGGATGTGAAACGCCTTTCTAACTTGATAATTATTAGCTTGTTTTCGAAGAGGGAAATGGTGAGATCTGACATATGCATTCAGGAGATAAGATCCATAGTAATGTTTAAGATGGATTGGAGGGGTGGGAGAAGGCTGGAAGAAATATCATTTAGAATGTCAATGTAGTAGTCTAGACAAGCAAAAAGAAAGATCTGAACAGTGAGACTTAAAGAAGCATCTTAATATGACAAGAACCTCAGGACTAGAACTGATAGGCACTATCAGTTGACTGTCTATAAAGTATAGGAGAAACAAGACTTAAAGATAACATATGACTTTTAGTTTAGGAAATAGGCATGATATTGATGCCATTGGGAAATACTGAGAATTCAGAAGTGGTGTAAACCGGAAGGTAATGTGATATGTTCTACTTTAAAAGTATTAAGAATGAGGTGATCATACATATTCTGATGGGAGAAGACAGAAAACCAAAATATGGGCTTGGAATTCAAGTCTGAAGCTACTAAAATTGAAGTCATTGAGAGCTTTCCGAGTGGTACTGAAAGTAGTTTGATTGAGAAGGATGTTGTTGTGAATGGGAGATTGATAAATGATGGTAGCAAATGTGTAGACCTATTCCCCAGTGATTTTAGCAATCGAGAGAAGAGATTAGATTTTTTGAAACACTGGGCCAGTTAAAGGTATATATCAGTTATTGGCTAAAATTGAAGCACAACTTTACTCTGGGCATTAGTAGAAACTCAATCAATATTATAAAGGCAGAAAAACCCTGATACCAAAACTTTACTTGACATTACAAGAAATAATTCACATATTTCCATCATGAATATGGATGTAAAAGTCCATAACAAAATATCAGAAAATGTAATCCATCAGTATAAAAGTACAGCATGATTATGTGGGATTTGTTTGAAAAATACAAGTTTGGATTCATAATAGAAAAATCAATCAATGCACTTTGTCATATTAACAGAATAAAGGAGAAAAAGCACATGATCATCTTAATGGATGCAGAAAAGTTATGTGAGAAAAGTTAATGCCCATGTGTAACAAAACTCTTAATAAACTAGGAATACAGGGGCACATTCTAAACCTGATATAGGACATAAAAATAAACCTACCACTAATATCATAACTAATGATGAAGTATTTCCCTCTGATTTCCCCTCAGATCAGGATTAAGCCAAACATGTCTATTCATATCACTTATTTTTAATATTGTACCTGAAGTCCCAATCAATGAAATGAAACTATCAAGACAAATAAAAAGACAAAAGATAGGAAAGGAAGAAATAAAGCTTTATTTGTAGAGCATATGAATTTTTACATAGAAAATCCCAAGGAATATACAAAAGTAGAACTAATGGTCAAATTTGTAGTTTCACAAGATGAATTTCCTGCTGGTTTTTGATGGGCAATTGATTTATTCTGTAACAATCAACTGTCCATCTATATACAGGCTAGAGATGATTACAAAGTGAAAAAAAATTTAGAACAAATGGTATCAACAGAAAAAAAGATAAATTGTGGTATATTCATAAAATGTAATTGTAATCAGAATTATAAAGAATGAACTGGTATGTACAACAATTTGAATCTCAAAAACATGTTGAGTAAAAGAAGTAAAACATACACTGTAAGATTCTGTCTATATAATATAGGCAAACACTAATTTATGGTGATAAAAATCAAGACATTGGATGCCTATGGGAGATGGTAGTTAATTAGAATGGGACATACATGAATGTTCTATAGTCGTAGAAATACTATATATCATTATTATTGTGAGTTTCACATGGGTGTACATATTTATGAAAACTCTCAATGCCATACTTATGATCTGTCCATTTTACTGTGTATACAATTTACTTTAATAAGTAAAAAAAAATATGCTTGATCCTCCTGTAAAAACTGCCTTAGAAAAATCATTGAAAAAGCCAAATAAAATTTACATAACCAGAAGAATAAAAATTAATTAAAATAAAAGAATCTGGCCTTGTAAAGAATAAATTAATGTAGAGGTAATATGTTTTTCCTACTAAAATAAGATGCATATTGCAGTGATGCAAATCACAGAGAAATAAATCCTTTTTTTGAGTAGAGGAATTAAGGAAATATTACAGCAATAAGATTTGACTATAAGAAAGGGAAATAATTTGTAAATTCTCAGGCCAGTAAAGATATACACCCAGGTCCTATCTGACTTATATTACTCAAGGGCAGGAGCTGTTGTGATTCCCCAGTGACTGAATTTGTCATAGGTCACCAATTAAACACTGTGAGTTTGGTGTGCCTTTGGGGGAAAAAGAGACACCATGGAAAATCTCAAAGATGTTAGGTAAATAGGATATGTGAAAACAGGTAGAATATGCGCAAGCCATTTTTTGTTCCTTCTACCTGTCTGCGTATTCAATAGGAAGAAGAGACTGTGTCATAGAGAGATCCCTGATCCTTGGAGCTATAGGAGGGCAAATATGCCTCAGTACAGACAGAAGGATTCCGTAAATGAAATTATCAGGACATTTGGGTCATTGGAAGGGGGAAAAAGTCCTGCTCAATAGTGGGTGCAGGTCAAAGAAGATGAATCACAACCCAGAATCACAAGAAGAAGCCAATTGTAAAATCTCTTTGATTAATACAAATGCAGAAGACTGAATCAAGACATCCACCATGTCCTCTACCAGGAAGGAAAAGGGCAGCTTAGACATGGCCTCAGACATCAGGTCAGACTAGAACTGAAGAAAAGTGCACTCTATAACCTCCAATGCAGCAAAGAGCATTGGGCCTATGGAAATTACTACATTTTCATAAGCCTTTTCACCTGCATTTACAATGAACTCTGTTCATAATCACAAGTCAAACGACGAGAAAAGGTGTGGAATTATAAATTTTTGGGAAGTACTCAGTATCCCAGAACTGAGGCAATGCTTATCAATCTAGGACATAGGAAAAGCACAGGAGTAGATATCAAGAGTTCTGTGTCCAGCGTGGGTGCCAAGAATCATCTCTCACAGCTGTGTATGAAAGGTGAAATCAATTTTTAAGACTCCCAGTGTTAAAACAAATTAACAAAATTAGAAATTAAAGAGAAATAAAATTTGGTGAAATGTATGCCATTATAAACATTGTACATTAGAAAAAGTAATTTCAAAAAGAAGTAGAAAATGAGAATGGGAAAAGACCCATGACATTAAAATGCCATTATTAGCTGTGTGTTTTTTTTTTTTAGTACTTTGAAGGATAAAATGACTAATATTATATTAACAGTTCTAGAGCATGATAAGATAAAAAGCTGAAAAAGGAAAGGATAGCGTTTGTCTCATAGAAGCTTAGGTTTCGACATTCATACATAGATTTTATTCTAATTCTGCCGCTTTTTCATCATAAATTTCAGCAATTCAGTCCACTAAATTTTCCTGAACTGTATAATAGTTCTACATGGTGCTAGTAATACCTAACTCTGTATGTATTTTTTAACCAAATCATTTTATCATGTAGTTTCCTTCTACTGGAAAATTACCAAAAATATAATTATAGAAATTCTAAAAAGATGCTCAGAAAAGGTCTGTAATTATTTTCCTCCCCCAAACTGAGGCCAATCTTTTTGTTCTTTAAAAGTTGCTTGATTACATGCATGTCTGTCTTCATATCATCTACCTGTGTGTGTGTGTGTGTTTATGTATGTGTGTGTGAGAGACAGAGAAAGAGAAATGAAAAATGAATATATAATAAAATGTTTAATGTTGGGCCTGATGGATATGATTAGTAAGTATATAGTAAAGTTTTGTAATAGAAGTTAAGATGTTGGATTGGTACTAATGATAAAACTTACCAAAGAATCTGTACGTACAAGCAGATACACACCCATTCATTCTGAACTAATCTCACATGCATAGACACATTCTACGTGAAATGTTATTAAATCATACAAATCAGCATACTAAAAAGTTGACCAAACTAATTTTAGTGTTTATTTTTAATGTTTTTTTTATTATGTTCAGTTAGCCACCATATAGTACATCATTAGTTTTTGATGTAGTGTTCAATGATTCATTACTTGTGTATAACACCCAGTGCTCATCATAACATGTGCCCTCCTTAATACCCATCATCCAGCTACCCCATCCTCCCACCCCCATCCCCTCTTAAACCCTCAATTTGTTTCCTGGAGTCCATAGTGTTCATTTATAAATTGTAAGAATGATTTAACAAAACCTATTTTTTAAATTTCAGCAATTCTCAAATTCCTGTTGGTGTCTTTTTCTTTTAAAATTTTGTTGAGCGAAATTAGGCTGCGAAGTTGAATTGTGTAGGTATGTTTTTTATTTTCTTTACCTTGTAGCTGTGACCTTAGGTGCGTTATTTAACCCTACTGTGGATCAGGTTGCTCATTTGTATAATAAACCAAATAGTAATGCTTTCATCTTAGGGGTTTCACGAGGATAAATGACCTCATTTATGAACAATACTTAAAATACATATACTATTTGGCCTGGCATATATATTGTTAGTTCTCTTGTTATTAATAGTACTATATGTTATATAATCATTATTAATTAAAATGATATAATGCATTATAATTATTATGTGTTCAAAGAAGTAAACCTAGAATATTGTTCATGAAATATTAACATTGGTGATATCTAGATGGTAAATTAAAAAAATATTTTAATAACATTTATATTTTTACAAAGGTTTTATTATCTATCAGAAGAGAAAGAAATTAATTTTAACCTTACTGGTTACTGATACTAAAGACAATTCAAATAAAATTTTAACTTTAAATATTTGATGCTCTTGGATTAGAAGAACAAATATTGTGAGAATGTCTGTACTACTCAAAGTAATCTACACTTTTAATGTAATCCCTATCAAAATACCAACAGTATTTTTCACAGGGCTAAAACAAATAATCCGAAAATTTGTATGGAACCACAAAAGATCCCTAAAAGCCAAAGCAACCTTGAAATAGAAAAGCAAAACTGGAAGCATCACAATTCCAGACTTAGAGTTATATTAGAAAGCTGTAGCAATCAAAACAGTATGATACTGTCACAGAAATAGACACATAGATCAATAGAACAGAATAGAAAACCCACAAATGGTCAGTTAATCTTCAACAAAGCGAAAAGAATATCTAATGGGAAAAGACAGTCTCTTCAACAAATGGTGTTGGGAAAACTGGACAACAACATGCAAAAGAAAGAAACTTTGCCACTTTTATACACAAAACACAAATATAATTCAAAATGGATTAAAAACCTAAATGTGAGCTTTGAAACCATAACAATCTTTTTTTTAAAAAGATTTTATTTATTTGACAGAGAGAGACACAGCAAGAGAGGGAACACAAGCAGGCGGAGTGGGAGAGGGAGAAGCAGGCTTCCCACAGAGCAGGGAGCCCGATGCGGGGCTCGATCCCAGGACTCTGGGATCATGATCTGAGCCGAAGGCAGACGCTTAATGACTGAGCCACCCAGGCGCCCCTGAAACCATAAAAATCTTAGAGGAGAACACAAGCGGTAACCTCTTTGACATTGGCCATAGCAATTTCTTTGTAGATATGTCTCCTGAGGCAAGGGAAACAAAAGCAAAAATAAGCTATTAGGACTTCATCAAAATAAAAAGCTTCTGCACAGAGAAGGAAACAATCAACAAAACTAAAAGGCAACTTATGGAATGGGAGGAGATAGTTGCAAGTGACATGTCTAAAAAAGGGTCAACACCCAAAATACAAATAATCCGATTAAAAAAATGGGCAGAAGACATGAACAGACATTTTTCCAAAGACATACAGGTGGCCAACAGACACATGGAAAGATGTTCAACATCACTCATCATCAGGGAAATACAAATCAACACTACAATGCGATATCATCTCATACTTGTCAGAATGTCTAAAATCAACAACATGTGTTGGCAAGGATGTGGAGAAAGGGGAACCCTCTTACTCTGTTGTCAGGAAGGCAAACTGGTGTAGCCACTCTGGAAAACAGTATGGAGGTTCCTTAAAAAGTCAGAAGTAGAACTACCCTATGATCCAGCAATTGCAATCCTAGGTATTTACCTAAAGAATACAAAAATACTAATTCAAAGAGATACATGCACCCTGATGTTTATAACAGCATTATCAACAATAGCCAAGTTATGGAAGCAGCCTAAGTTTCTATCAACTGATGAAGGAATAAAGAAGTGGTATATATAGGTAATGGAATATTACTCAGCCATTAAAAGGATGAATTCTTGCCATTTGCAACAACTTGGTTGGAGCTAGAGAGTATTATGCTAAGCAAAGTAAATCAGAGAAGTCAGATACCATATAATTTCACTCATGTGGAATTTAAGAAACAAATCAAATGATCATAGAAGAAAAAAAAAAAAGAAGCAAACCAAGAAACTTAATTATAGAGAGCAAACTGATGGTTACCAGAGGGGAGGTGGGTGGAGGAATGGGTGAAATAGGTGATGGGGATTAAGGAGGGCACTTGTCGTGATGAACGCTGGGTGTTGTATGGAAGTGTTGAATCAGTAAATTGTACACCTGAAACTGATATTACATTGTATATTAACTAAGTGGAATTTAAATAAAAATTTAAAAATATAAATAGTACCTTGAGAATGAATGATAAATATACAAAGTGACAATATCAATTTCTTAATGAAAATTGTCAAATAAGCAAAAAAACAATATATATTCATGTAATGAATATCCACATTTCCAGCATCAAATTTCAATAATTAATGCTATTTAGCCAATCTTGTTTTACCCATGTTTCCCTATCACTATTATTTATGTTGTTTTTGGAGTATTTAAAGACAGATCTCAGGCATTATATCATTTCATTATAAATATTTCCATATATATATATATATATATATATATATGGAACAGATGAGGCTATTTTAAAGTATAAACAAAATGCAAATTAATAATAATTCTTTAATGATATTAATACTTAACCTATGTTAAAATTAATCCAGTTATCTCAAAGTAAATTTTTATACATTGTTGAAATTGAGATGTAGACAAGGTCTACACATATATCTTGACATAATTTTTAAAACTTCTTAATTTAAAACAAACCTTCTATTTTATTTTTAATTTTTTAAAAGATTTTATTTATTTGAGAAAGAGTATGAGAGAGAAAGAGAGCAGGGAGGCAGGAAGCAGAGGGCAAGAGACAAGCAAACTCTATGCTGAGCATGGAGCCAGACTCAGAGCCCTACCTGATGTGGGGCCCAACTTGGAGCTTGTTGTGAGACTACACTTGGAATTGGATCCCACAACCTTGAGATCATGACCTGAGCTGAAATCAGGAGTTAGACGCTTAACCGACTGAGCCCCCCAGGTGCCCCACAAAACTTTTATTTAAACTGGGTCTGTTTGACCAGTATTCTGACTGCTTCCTCATTTTCTCAACTGATGAAACAAGAGTCTTGATTGGATTCGTATGCATTTTGGAGCTGTGGCACGATTTCTCTTAGGTGATGTATTCCATTTTACATCAAGTCCCAAAATTCATAATGTCTGCTGTCCCTGTAATTGTGAAGTTAAGATAGATAAGTAGGTTCAGGTGTTTTCAGCCACATCTATCCATCATAGAGTTTTCCATTTACCTTTCACCTAACAGTTTTAGCAACCATTGATAATCATTGCCTAGATTTATTATTTATAAGTGGTTGCAAACAGTGATTTTCTAATGTTATCATTCCTTTTACATCTGTTAGTTGCAATTATCTGACAAGAGGCAAGAAATGACGTTTCTTCATCAAATATCAGGATGCTCTGAAACACTTTATCTGGAAAAGTAGGGGTAATTAAAATATGTAATTCTTTCCCATTATTTGTTAATTTCAGAACATTATTTGGTGCTTTAGAAACCTCCAGAATTGATTAACAAATATATTTTGATATCATTATGAACAAGTATATATTTACATATTTGAAGTATTTCAGTCTATTGTCACTCTTCTTTTGATATTTAACTCCGGCCAGTGAAAAACCTTTCACGTTGGCTCTTGTTTCCCTTTATTTATTTATTTTTTAATTAATTTTTTTAAAAGATTTTATTTATTTATTTGACAGAGAGAGACACAGCGAGAGAAGGAACACAAGCAGGGGGGAGTGGGAGAGGGAGAAGCAGGCCTCCCGCTGGGCAGGGAGCCCATTGCCGGGCTGGGTCCCAGGACCCTGGGATCATGATCTGAGCCGAAGGCAGATACTTAACGACTGAGCCACCCAGGCGCCCCTCCCTTTATTTTTTTTTAAAAACGTTTCTGCCAATCTTTTTTTTTCCTCTCAGCTTTATTGAGAGATTAAATTGACAAACAGAATTGTAAGATATTTAAAGTATAGAACATGATCATTTGATATACGTACACATTGTGTAAGTATTTCCCCTGACGAGTTAAAATTAATCCATCCATCTCCTTATATATTTAGGTTTTTTTTTTTCTTTTTGGTGAGAACATTTACAATCTACTCACTTAACAAATTTCAACTATACAATAAAGTGTTATCAGCTATAGTCACCAAGGGGTTCAAGCCCTTCACCCCTCTGAGAAGACCTGGGAGTTGGGAGGTTCCCTCTTGATTGTATGGCACTGGGCTGGGAGTGGGGTGTATGACAAGACTGGGTCTCAGTCTTGCCTGTTCCATAGGTATTTTTTCATTCACTTGATGTATAGGAGTCAGTTCCTGGATTTCTTTCAGAGGTAATTGTCCAATGTGTAGCTGTACATTTGTTGTGTTTGTGGGAAGGGGGAGTTCAGAAGTATGTAGTCGTTTTGGTCAACCTTGGCTCTTATTTCCTTTTGAAATGGCCTCAATGGTATTTGATAAACTATGTAATTTATGTCATATGCCAGTGCCCCAGGCTTACCCAATACCGTTCACTAGAATAAAATCAACCTAAACTGGCCATTTATTTTGATTTCTGTCGGTACTGATTGTGCAATATAATATCTAAAAAATTAATCTGTGTTGTATCAGTATACTATTCTTTTTATTGCAATTTAATACACATTTAATTTATTACAATTTATTCACTCATTCCACTGTTGACAGATATTTTCAGTTTTTGAATACTATGAATAAGAATGTTATGAACATTCTTGAAAGGGACTTTATAGCTATATGTACTTATTTCTCTTGGGTGTATAACTAAGGGTGAATTTGCTGAATTATGGGTAAATGTATATTTTGTTTTTTGGATACTGGCAAAGCATTTTCTAAGACTGTTTTACCAGTTTACACTACAACAGTTACATGTGTCACCTTGAATTGCTGTACATCCTCATTAACACTGGCATTTTCAATCATTTTATTTATACCATTTTGGTGGGTGTTTAGCAGTCTCAGTGTTGTTTAAGTTTACATTTCCATGACGACTAATAATTCTGACCAAATGTCTATACTCTGGCTATTTGGACATTCTCATTAATGAAGTTCCTAGTTAAGGCTTTTGGCCAGGTTTTATCATGTACTTTATCTTTTTTAAAAATATTAATGTGTAGTTCCTTACATATCCTAGGTATGAGTACTATGTCACATATGTGAATTGTAGCTGTCCTTTTCCATGCTGTGATTTCCATTTGTACTCTGTTAAAGATGACATTTTGATGAAGTTCTAAAATATTAATTTTTCTCTGTTTAATGCTTTTCATGTTCTATTTAAGAAATCTTTGTTTTCCTCAAGTACTTGAAGATATACTCATGTTTTCCCTTGAATCGTTATTCTTTTACCTTGAACAAGGGATCATGAACTTTCTTGAATAATTTCTTTTGAATAGTGAGAAGTAGTAGTAAAAATTTTTCTATGCTACTGTTTAATGGTTCCAGCACCATTTATTGGAAAAACCAATCTCTACGTTTCTCTAAATTACAGAAGAGTCTTTATATAAATTAAGTAATTATCTATCTGTGGGTTTGTTTCTAGGACCTCCAATATTTCTTAGTAGTCTTTTTGTATACATATGTACCTATATTACATTATCTTAAATATAGTTTATAGTATATTTTTGGTTATTTAAGTCTCCCAATTTTATTTAACTTTTCAAAGACTGCTTTGGCTATTCTATATTCCTTGCATCTCCAAAATTTTCCTTGAACATTGAACACCAACTGATATTGAATAGAATACCTACAGAGGTCAGTTAGATCAATTTAGGGAGAATAGAAATGTTCTTATGAATCTCCCCATTCATGAGAATTTATTTAAGTCTTTAATTTTTCTCATCAATATGTTTAAGTTTTCAGTGTAGGTATCTTGCCCAGTTTTACTTAAATGAGTTCTATATATTTTTTGCTACTTTACATAACTGCGTATAATACCCAGTGCTCCATGCAGCACATGTCCTCTTTAATACCCATCACCAGGCTAACCCATCCCCCCACCCCCTTCATTCTTCCCTTCCAGCTATCTTCTTTTTTTTTTTAAACATATAATGTATTATTTGTTTCAGAGGTACAGATCTGTGATTCAACAGTCTTACACAAGGAATTCTTAATCTCAGGAAACAAACTGAGGGTTGCTGGAGTGGTGGGGGGTGGGAGGGATGGGGTGGCTGGGTGACAGACATTGGGGAGGGTATGTGCTATCGTGACTGCTGTGAATTATGTAAGACTGTTGTTTGTTTTCTAAATAAGTAAATGAATGTTAAAGTTTATCAAAGAACTTTATTCCTCTACTGAGATGATCATGGTTTTTTTATCCTCGCTGATCTGTGAATGTTAGGCCAACCTTGGATTTTTGGAATAAACCTCATATGGAAATGGTTTTATTGTATTTATATATTATTATATTTATGGGTTCATGAGAGATATTGGCCTGTAATACTGCTTCCTTGTAGTTTTCTTGTGACTTTTGATGTCAGAGTTGTGCTGGATCCATAAAATGAGCTGAAAGTTGGGTCTCGCATTTTTATTTTTTGGATAAACGTGTGTAATATTAATATTATTTCTCCTTTTACTATTTGGAAGAATTCATCAGTGAAGCCATCTGGAGGCAGGAAATCCTTCCTTTCTCCCTTCTTTCTTTACTTCCCTTTCTGCTTGCCTTTCCGACTTCCTCTCTTTTGGGAAAATTTTTGGAATACAGATTCAGTTACATTAATATGTATTGAATTATTCAGCTTTCATAATAATTTTTGGCAGTAGAATTAGTCCAATATCTGCTACTCTATAATGACTAGGCAGAAATTGTTTCAACTCTTTTTTTAAATTAAAGAAATGCTGTTAATGTATGTTTGTGTACATATAAATAACATTGAAAGATTTTTTTAAATGGTTGCAATTTTTAACTCTGGATAGATGATGTAGTGACTATTTACTTTTGTCCTTATATTCTTATGCATTATCTGATTTAATTTTCAAAAAAGCACATATATAATTTTCACTCAGAAAGCAATGAGATTTATTTATTTAAAAATGTTTTAAAAAGAAAAAGGTACATTTACTCAGGTACTTGAGATTGAGTAGTATTTTAAAAAAAGCATAACAGAGGTCATAAGAATGAGGCTTAATATTAATAGAACTTGAAAATGTTTTCTTAGTTTTCATCACTGTGACAATCAATGTAAGCCTCATGGAAAAAGAAATCATTTGAACCCTAAGTATCAGCATGCTATGACTGTGTCAACAATTCCTATGATATCTATTACTTTAATAATCTGAATCATTATCCTGATCATTCAGTTCATGTGTAGAGATGCTAAATTTTGATGTAGAATACATTTTTCTATTTTTTTCCATGTGTGTTTAGAGGCAGAATTTAACAAACAGATCAATAAGAACTTTCCATGAGAATAAACAGAATAAGAAAATAAAATCCCTTTTCTCTAGTAAGCCAGGAATGGAGATAATACCTTAGTTACTCTCAAGCATGAATACATAACAGAAGCAACCATTTAGTCCTTCAAAATATAAAATATATTCATTAAAACTCTGACTTAGCAGGTCTAGAGAAGGCTCCTAGGATCCATGGTTCTCAAAACCCTCACAATTCTGAGATCTATTCAAATATGAGAAATATTATTTCATTTATTATTTCTGCTCTCAAATACCTACAAAAAATCATAGACAAACCTATGTATTTACTGTTGTTAGAACGTGTTTCTCCACCTTGGCACTATTGATATTGATATTGAGGGTGAATAATTCTTTGTTTTTTTTTTAAGATTTTATTTATTTATTTATTTGAGAGAGAGAATGAGAGAGAGAGAGAGAGAGAGCATGAGAGGGGGGAGGGTCAGAGGGAGAACAGACTCCCCGCTGAGCAGGGAGCCCGATGTGGGACTTGATCCCGGGACTCCAGGATCATGACCTGAGCCGAAGGCAGTCGCTTAACCAACTGAGCCACCCAGGCACCCGAGGGTGAATAATTCTTTGTTGTAAGGGACTTTCCTGCATATGGTAGGTTGTTTAGCAGCATTTCTGGCTTCTAGTCACTAAATTCCAGTAGCACACTCCAGTCCAGTCCACTGGCAACCAACAATATTTTCAGATATTATCAAATTGCCCCCATTGAGAACACTGCATTGAAACAACTGCCCTACCTAGGAAATAAAGAGAGAAGTTAGACAATCTGACAATGGATAATTCCCAGATAAATAAGAAAATAATAAAACTCAGGAGCTGAACAATGATTGTATACAAGGTACATAGCTTCTTTAAATCAGCAAGTCTGCCTCCCATTCCAGATAGTCAACATCACAAGCAGCTACCAGTGTTTACCACGTTCAAGGTCCAGAGGCCTACATCCTGACCCTTTTTATATTAACCTCTTTTTTTTTCTTTGCTTCTATATTCCAGAAACTTTTTGCTTTGTTTATACCTATATACACTTTTAAAAATTTCATTTGACCTGTGAGACCCATTCCTTGTATGTGGTTCTTTAGTTCTTTTTTTTTTAATTTACTTATTTATTTTAGAGAGAGAGAGAGAACACGTGCACCCCGCCCCCCGACGTGAGTGGGGGAGGGGCAGAGGGAGAGACTCTCAAGCAGACTCCCCAACTGAGTGTGGAGCCCAACACGGGGCTCAATCCCAGGACCCATGAGATTATGACCTGAGCCAAAACCAAGAGTTGCACACTCAACAGACCAAGCCACCCAGGCACCCTGTGGTTCTTTATTTCTGTTGTCAGTTTCCCTTTGTCGACCAATATTTGAATTCATTTCCTTGACTGTATACCTTTCAGTTGCTCAAGTTAAATACAATACTTATCCAGACCCCAAGTACCCTGCATATTCAGCACAGGGCCTTGCAGGTGGTCTTGTGCCCTTTGTTAACATTTGTTAAGTAGACTCTTGGGGTGTCAGATGGTGAACCCCATTTTAAGAAAAAGGCCACAAAATAACAGAGATAGAGAAGTTTTTTGCTTCCATGTACACTGGAGAGGCCACACACAGAGCCAGAGGACACCAGGACCTGGAACACATGCCTTTATTAAGGGCCATGGGTGGAGTACTTTGAAGTTCCTGGGAGAAGGCCCAACTGGTCAATTCAAACCAAAAAGAGCAGAGTTTTGGTAAGCTTCAGGGTACATAAAAGGTGCACAGGGGAAAGGCCCTGGGAAGTAGGGGTGAGTGCTATGCCAAGGGCAGTGGGGAGTTGTATCACAACTTAACATTTATTTACGATTCTGCTTGCTGTTACCTAGGGCGTATGCTCACAGGAGGGACCAGTGTCAGTTCAAGACCCCCATAGGCCACTTGGCCATGCAAAATGGATGCCACACCAGCAATATCATGGAATAGTTTAGCTAAACTTTTTTTTTTTTTAGTTTTATTATGTTATGTTATCACCATACATTACATCATTAGTTTTTGATGTACTGTTCCATGAGTTTAGCTAAACTTTTAACAGCTGGTGACTTAGAAGGCTCATCCCAGCCCCAAGCATGTTTCCTAATCACTTTATGTATGGACAGGAATCACAAGCTCCTCCTCTTTCACAAGATCTGAAGGAATAGTGTAGCAGGTCTTGTCCAGGACTGCTACTAGGGAAGCTCCTAGAGTGGAAAATCCCTCTATGACTTGCAAGCATAATTTAGGGAAATTCTTAGAATGTAATACATCATTCACAATTCTTATTTGGAAGCTTAAAATTGAGTCTGGGTAAACTGGTAGATAATGTGCTGATTTATTGGTTAAGATGTTAATAGCAAGTGCAAGTGCCTTTATTTGAAGTGGATATAAGCCTTAGAAAGGGTACACTTAGATCCACTCTTTACTGTGGAGTCTAATATGTAGTGGTCACATAAATCCAATGATGCAAGGCACACTCTAGTGAATGATGAGGCAGGTGCAGGGGACATATGTCCATTTTATTGCTGGTTGCTCCTATGCAGACACTGAATGGCTAACAGCAAAGGGGAAGGTTTAATAATGTTTCCTTCCAAGGTTAATAATCAGCAAGTTACGTAGAACACTTAGCCTGCCAGGCACTGAAAAATGCTGATGAGACCGGAAGAGCCATCTGCCCTGTGCACACTAAACCTGGAAAGATACTATTAATCCCAATCCTGCTTATCATGTATCATTCACACAAGCACCCATTGCCAGTTTGAGACCCTGAATGTTTCACAACTACCATTACTGATGAAAGCTACAGAGTTTTCCTGAGAATTGGGAGAAAATTTCAAAACTCATTGCAGTTTATTTTTCCCCTCAAAAACACTAGCATTAATGACTAAATTTTTGAGATTGGCTGTATTTGAAAGTCTCATAAGTAAGAGCATTGTGTAGGGGCACCTGAGTGACTAGTCAGTTAAGCGTCTGACTCTTGGTTTTGGTTCAGTTCATGATATCAGGGTCATGAGAGTGAGTCCTGCGTTGGTCTCCGCCCTGAGCAGGGATTCTGCTTGGATTCTCTCCCTCTCTCTCTGCCCCTACCCCTGCTCACATGCTCTCTATCTCTCTCTTTCTCTCTCTCTCTTTAAAATAAATAAAACGTTTTTTTAAAGTAGCATTGTGTATACTTTATTGTTCTGGAAATTGGCTGCAAGGGCAGGAAGGTAATCTGGATGATTGTTTCTAGGACTCTACAAACTATGAGCTCAGAACAGACTTTGGTGTTTCAGCAATACTCGCTGACACCAAAGGTTGTTCTTTTGGAACTAGCTCTGCATTAAAACCTGTAAGCATGAAAACATGTACAATGATACTTGCCACATACATACTGGAAAGGAAAGTGAGTGGGGGATATGTTGACTCTAACTGAGATGTTTTCAGCCATTCGCCTTAAAGCAGTCACTATGACTCAGAAGCAATGGTCATTTGAGGGGCCAGCCTTCCTTGAAGGAATATTCATAACTATATCTATACTAGAAGATAGTTACTTCCTTAGTGATTCAGGACACTGAATAGAGAAGTGCCTTATACCAGGAAGACTTATACTGTGGATGGTTGGCTACGTATCATAGTAATTAATCAGTCCTGATATTTAATATACTTAATCTTATATTTTTAAGAGATTTCAGAACTATAAGAGAGTAAGGAATTATTAAGCTTGGTACTAATTTATGCAAAACCCACAGTATGAATGAAAGGATAATAATGTAACTCCACAACTAACAAACATATGAAAAGAAAAAATTTGATTATATGTGAAAGGATTTTATTTCCGAAATAAGAGAAAGTTGGTGGGAACACATGTCTTACTAATATGCTGTTGGCCAAGTTGAGAGATGAGATAATTGTTTGCAAATTACCTGGAAATGTCAGAAAGAAACTGATTAGTTTTCCAAGCCTAGGACACATCTCAGGGCCCTCCTTCCTTAAGTGTCAAGCACACTCCCTATGTATATACTTCATTAGCCTGTGCCTTAGTGGATTGGTATATCTGAATTTGAAATATCACAACCAATACCATTGTTTCTCATATTAGACATTACAAATTAGATTTTGGATAAGAGTGATACTTATAAAGTACTAATAATTTGATCTATTGATTATGAGGATTTGATATGAAACATAAAAACTTATATTAGTATCTGAAAGAAGTTGTTGAGATTAGAACGTATTTTCTTATATAAATCCTAATGTAGTAGGTAGTTAAAGTCAAACATATGATTTATGACATAGCCACTATATAAAATTTATTTCAACTATATCACAAGTACCTTAAAAATGCATCAAACTATGGTAGTTTGAGAAATGATCTGCTGCATAACTGCATGGATTCTTATAGTATCATAGATAATAATGGGAGAATATGTGCTTTTATAAGGAAAATGTAAGCTTACAATTGAGAAATTTTCAAAATATAGCAGAATGCATTTGCTAATGTGATGTGTTTACAAGGAAGAAATTAATTTTCAACAAACCACAGATGAACCCTGAGATAAATGGTCTTTGTTTTCATCATTTGGCTGGAAAGCAAGCATGTGCCTATTTATTATTATAATAATATTGTGTGTGAGGGCATGTGTTTGGGAAAAAATGTATTAAAGTGTTAACTAGTGGGTCTTCTTACCAGTTTAAGGAGACCGTCACTTCAGTCTGTTCAGGAGCCAGAGTTAACCACTTCCAGCCTGCCAAAGAGCAATTATGGAAGACTGTAATTAGTCTTACTGTTTGACAGAATTTCTGGAAAGACTCTACAGTGTCTGTAAAGCAGACAGATGTCTAGGCCATTTGGTAGAGTAAAAACTATTGGGAACTCAGATATTAGGTCCAGATGACATCGTAGTTAGAATGGAAGTTTATTGATTGAGATGTTACTGACACAATTTCTGGATTTGCCAAGGGAAAGGATACTCAGGGCTCCTCTGAACAGACCAGATTCACATAATCCATATGAGTTACTTAAGGCTATGAGCTTGGAATACCTTTGGCAGGAGACAAAGAGGCTAGTGAGGACCCATTTCCACCTTGGCTCTTACAAATGTGCAGACTTCTAAAGGAAGAAATAGAAAGTAGCTTATTAATTTATATTAAAATGGATTATTTGGGCAGGCTGGAAGATTTCGCTTACATTCTCAGTATTCATTCAGTAGAGTTTTGACCACAGTCTAAGTGTTTCGATACATATGGAAAATATGCTCCCACTTACCAAAAATTATCTAATTTTGTTTGATTTATTATCCACCATTAACAAAATAAGTGAAATTTTTTAAGGTCCATACTATACATTACATTGCCTTTACACTGAGACTTTCATGGGTATCTTTTTAGAGAGAGTCCAGAAATTTGAGGGAGGTTAATTTTTATGAACAAAGGGTTAGGAAAAGGAGGCGTCAGGAAAGACTCAGAAGGTGAGGTGTGGAAACACCTGGATGTTGTGGACCCAGAGAAAGCAAGAGCAAAGAACATCAGTTCTTTATAAAGGAGAAATGAGGGGAAATACTAGAGGGAGTGATCAGTATCCCAGTGAATATATTAGACTCTTCTAGTCTTACTGATCATGTTCTTTTAAATGCACCCAGGGGCACCAAAGTATCCATCATGTTTATTGGTGTTTTGGATACTTACATTGCCCTATATCACATCCTCTCTACCTAACCTTTATTCTGGCCATTGATGAGTCAAACAGACTCATGCAGATGTAAACTAATAGCACTTTGCATCACCACAGTCATTCTTTCTTGCTTTCTTGTCCTGGGCTTTCATAATTCTGTGTCAAGGAAATTTGTATGACCCCACTTAGCACTTGTGCATGCTTTTCTAATAGCTCATGGCAGTGAGCATCCTAATGGGACAAACTTTACATGATAGATAAGAGCTGCTGATAAGTACTTCCTTTTTTTGTTCTTTTTGTGGGCAATTGTGAAATTCCATATATAAATCTCCCGAGAAAGTCCCAGTTGCATTGAGTACCATTTTCCACAGAGGAGAGCTATTCTACAACTCATCCTTCTATTGACTTTCCTTCTCCACTATTTTATTCTGTGTCATAAGAATATATCCCAAAATAAACTAGCACACACAAAACCTTGCCTCTGCTTACTCCAAATGAATACAGCTACTCTACTCTGTCCAGAAAATCTTAAGACTTATAAGTGCTAAAATAAGCAAACCCACAAGCAAGCAAAAACCCTGCTTATATAGAATTTTCAATATGGTGAGAAGGCAGGCAATAAACAAATGAAATGCATATGTGATATATAAGATAATAAAAATACATCAGTGTAAGGTACAGAGAATGTTAATATTAAAGAATATTTTTTTAAAAAACTTTAAGATATAATTCACATACCATATGATTCACACATTTAAAGAGCACAATTCAATTTTTTTGGTATATTTAGAGTGTTGTACAATCATTGGCATAGTCTAATTTTGGAATATTTTCATCCCCTCTAAGAGAAAGCTTATGCCATTAGCTGTCACTTTCCCATTGCCTCTCAGCTTCTAAACTTTAAGCAATCAATAGTATTCTTTCTTTTTCTGTCCTAGACACTTTTCCTATTCTGGAAACTTCGTGTAAATGGAATCATACTATATGTGATCTTTTGTACTGAGTTCTTTCATTTTAGTATAGTGTTTTCAGTATCAACCATGTTGTTGTACATAGTAGTATTTTTTAAATTGGCAAATAAAATTCCTATGTTTGGATATATCATACACATAAGGATTCATCAGCAGATAGACATTTTGATTGTTTCAACTTTTTGGCTATAATAAATAAAACTGCTAGGAACATCCATATATAAGCTTTTTTGTAGTTGCATCTTTCTATTTCTCCTGGATATCTAGGTTAAAAACAAATTGCACCATGTTGGGGTTCAACAGGCAAGGGAGACTGTTGCAAGACTACTGCACAAGAGGAGATAGATTCAACTCAGTTCTGCTGAAACAAAAGACAAGAGGATCTTTACATGTTGGAGTGAGCTAATGGAGGTTGGTCGATGTTGTTAGGCCTTCAGTGCTTGATAATTGTCTTTTATGAAAGTAAGATTCCTACGCTCTCCCAAGGATTGGGACATAGGAACACTATCTCCTTAGATGGTTACATTTCAAAGGAATGGCTCCCAGGTCCTTGAGAAAGATACTGCTGGGTTCTAAAACTGCAAGAAGCTGGTAGAAGATTTGTATCTCAAAGGGGCAGAGAAAAAAATTTTTCAGGTCCAAATTTTCTAAAGCAAAGGCTCTAAGAAATGGGAGGTTAATGTCTCATAGTAAGGAAGAAATCTGTCTAAAGCTGAGGGGAACTTTAAGACTGTCTAGGTTATAAACCTAGGAGTGGCATTGCTGTGTCATATGATAACTCTAGGTTTTACTTTTTGATGAAGGGCCAAACTGTTTTCTTAAGCAGCTGCACCATTTTACATTCCAACCAAAAGTGAGGAAGAGATACACTTTCTTCACATCTTCACAAATAGTTGTCATTTCCTGTCCTATGATGATGATGATGGTGATGATGATGATGAAGTCATCCTGTTGGCGTAAATTGGTATCTTATTGTGGTTTTGTTTTGTATTTCCCTAAAGACTGATAATGCTTAGTTTTCATATGCTTATTGGCCATTTGTAAATCTTCTTTCAAGAAATATAATTCAGATCCTTTGCATATTTCTAAATTGCGTTATTTCAAAAATTTCACTCTCTTTTTCAAAACATTTTTCCTTTTTATTATTGATTTGTATGTATTCACATTATTTAATCCTATTAGCTTACATATTCTGGAGAATGCAGGTGACAGGTGAAAATAATAAATCCTCTCAGATCTCCTTTTCGTTTTGTCCCATGTTAATACTGGAAAAGGTGAAATAGAATTGCAAAGAATTATGCTTTCCATATCAAAATAGGGTACAAAATTCCTTACTATAATTACATCAGATGAATTGAAAGCAATTATATTTTACTAAAATGTAAAACTTATTTTTAAATGAAAAATCCTTGATGAAAGTATTTGAAGTCCTATCTTGGGACTCAGGATTCTTTTTTTCTTCACCTTTACCCCAACTCTCTTTAGTTATCACTAGTTGTTAACATTACACTGGTCCTAGAGCCCAGTCCTACCTAGCCCTTTGGAACTGATGTATATTGGCCCAGGTGCCTATAGTTTTAGCTTTGCATTGGTCACTGACTCTCAGATTGCTCCAGTCTCTACAAACAAAACTAGGTGCAGTCCTCACTCTGCCTGCACGGGCTCCTTGGGACCAGTATCCTGACCTCCTGCTCGGCCAGGCTGGTGGAGACGAAATTGAACACAAAGCAAATGTGTGTTAGATGGAAGCACTGAGGGAAAAAAGAGCACATAATTGCAGAATGGTCTGTAGTATTAAAATATAAACTTGTTTGTTTTTAACTTGGTTTCTTTTACATGTGGGCATTTTCATTATCAACTTTCAAGATCTCAGTAGCCCATAGACATCATCAGAAAACAACATGCATTGCCTAAGTAGTGTCCACATTTGGAATTAATAAAAATGTAAGTGCTTCTTGTTTTTAATAGCTTTTTTCCTACCTCCCATGTGGATTTACAATTTCCTCTGGTTAAGCGCTGTGAAAAATAAGAATTTAACTTCAGGTAAGTTTCCACAGCCTCACTAATTCTTGGAGAACTGTTAGAGAGACAATCTGCAGGATCTTTTTGCTTCCATGCTGGAAATATTGGGGGGAGATTTATTGAATAATGTCCCAGCCAAGAAATCCCACTCAGGGAAAGTTACAGAGATAAGTAAGCACAAGGAAATGCTTCATAGATGATTTATAAGATAAAATGAAGCTGTCTAATGGAATCTTTTACATAGTAGGGCCCAAAAAGAAGAGAAGGTATTTGCTCTAAAATACAAGATAAAATAATACAGTAACCTCTTTTTATGATAACAAATAATCACAAAAATCTACTCCTAGTTAGTGTTTAAGATTTAAAAAAAAGCAAGAAAAAAAGAGCAAAAATTGAGCTATTTATAGGACTGGTTAGCTCAGTTTGTTAAGATGTGGTATTAAGCAGGCCTAGACCATATAATTTAACCTTTATAAATAACTTTCAAAATTATTAATTTAAACCATTTCATTATAAAAATGAGAAAAGTGAGGTTTATAAAGGTCAAGTAAATTTTCCAAGAAGGGACTTAAGATTAGTACCCTCCTTTATATAAATTCTGTATTATTTTCTCTATTTCACATTGTTCCTACATGAGATTTTTTTTCCTATCCTTTTCTGCAGCACATAGATTTCCATGGCTCATATTTTTTGTATCATCCACATGATAGACCCTATATTTCATGCAATGCATCCATTGTTTAAAACAGTAAATATTTCAAAATAAGTATTTGCATTTCATCCCCATTTTATAGTCAAAGAAACTGAGTTTCAGAGGAATTATGCAGATTCTGTAAGATCCCAAAGTTGGTAAGTGACATGGCTAGGCTTCAAGTCCAACAGGATTGTATCAAACAAGTCCCTAGTCATTTTAGCAGACAGTGATGATTCTCTAGCTTTACTTCTGCTAAAGAACAAAGAGAGGGTGAAAAAATCCTACTCTCTTCAGACAATATTGATGGCATTGCTCAACAATAGGTATATTTATTGTATTATGTAGATAGGCAGAAACAAAGGATCAAACCAAGAAAAATCAGAAACCCAATCAAGGCAAAACAAAAACACAATCAGACACAGAAAGAATATGGGAGATAGAGAAATTGAGAGAAGGAGAAAGCATTTGAAATCTGAAGAATGATTCCCTTAAGTCCTTTTTTTTTTTTTAAGATTTTATTTTATTTATTTGAGAGCGTGAGAGAGCACAAGTGGTGGGGAGAGGCAGAAGGAGGGGGAGAAGCAGATCCCCCCCCACCCCCAGCTGGGAGCTCCATGTGAATCTGGATCCCAGGACCCCAGGATCATGATCCACCCAAGCTGAAGGCAGATGCTTAACCGACTGAGCCACCCAGGCACCACCCCCACACTTAAGTCTTAAACTGACTCTTTTTTTTAATTTAATTTTATTATGTTATGTTAATAACCATACATTACATCATTAGTTTTTGATGTAGTGTTCCATGATTCATTGTTTGCATATAACACCCAGTGCTCCATTCAGTATGTGCCCTCTTTAATACCCATCACCAGGCTAACCATCCCCCCCACCCCTCCCCTCTAGAACCCTCAGTTTGTTTCTCAGAGTCCATAGTCTCTTATGGTTCATCTCCCCCTCTGATTCCCCCCCTTCATTTTTCCCTTCCTACTATCTTATTCTTTTCTTTTTTAACATATAATGTATTATTTGTTTCAGACGTACAGGTCTGTGATTCAACAGTCTTACACAATTCACAGTGCTCATCATAGCACATACCCTCCCCAATGTCTATCACCCAGCCACTCAATCCCTCCCACCCCCACCACTCCAGCCACCCTCAGTTTGTTTCCTAAGATTAAGAATTCCTTATATAGGGGCACCTGGGTGGCTCAGTCATTAGGCATCTGTCTTCGGCTCAGGTCATGATCCCAGGGTCCTGGGATCGAGCCCCGCATTGGACTCCCTGCTCCGCGGGAGGCCTGCTTCTCCCTCTCCCCCTGCTTGGGTTCCCTCTCCCACTGTATCTCTCTCTGTCAAATAAATAAATAAAATCTTTAAAAAAAAAGAATTCCTCATGTCAGTGGGATCATATGATACATGTCTTTCTCTGATTGACTTATTTCGCTCAGCATAATACCCTCCAGTTCCATCCACGTCATTGCAAATGGCAAGATTTCATTCCTTTTGATGGCTGCATAATATTCCATTGTGTGTGTGTGTGTGTGTGTGTGTGTGTGTGTGTGTGTGTGTGTGTACATATATATATGTATATATACCACATCTTCTTTATCCATGACTCTTGATTATGCATAACTAAGAAGTGACTTACCAAGTCTGGAAGAAAAAAAAAGAAACCATCAGAAAGGAATAGGCCAAATAATTCCTTGAGTTCATACAGAGATGGGCATAATTTGTATTCCCTCCAGCTAGAGTTGAAGGATCATGTAATACACAGGGCATCTGATAGAGTTATCAAGATATCACCTTAGATAGGGAGGTAAATTAACACTAGACTCAAGAGTGCTCTGGGCTCACCTTAAACAAGTAGAAAAACAAGTCTAGAAAGGATCTAACTCATTCCAAATAACTCAACTGCATACCAAAACAAAGAGCAATACTATTTAAAGGATTACAGTATAACACAGAAATCAACAATTTAATGTGCAAAATATAGAGCATACAATAAAAAATTATCAGGCTTGCAAAGAAATAAGAAAATATGATCAATAATCAAGATAAAAATCAACAAATATAAACATTCAGAAATAAATATTATTTGATAACCTACTGCATACTGAGTAATCTTTAGAACAGTGTGAAGCAATGAGAAAAGAGTGAACACGTTAATTAATTACCTCATAGCATGGTTAAGTTTAATTCCACTGTGAAAGAATATATTTTATAATGATTATATCCAAAAAATAAATGAATCCTTATTTTCTAAAGCAGCAGCAACTAAAAAATATAGGTGAAAAACTAAATTATAGGAAACTGAAATAGTGTACAAAATAGGAAAAGTTCTAAAATATTATAATTTCTTCCATTATTAGAAGTATAAAGATATGTGCATGTGGATAAGCTGCTGGTAGACGTGAACAATAATACTTTATTTCAAGAAAATATTATGAGCGCAGTTGTTCTCAAGGTAGTGACAAGATTCAACTAACTTGTATATCTTATTATTCATTCTCCAACTTTCATAACAAAAATTTTTATCATCTATCTGTCTAGTTTATGTTGATAACATTAAAATGGTTAAAATGCAACCTGCCTTGGCAGTAGAGAATACAGAAGATTAAGAGGTGCCATTGTGTAGGGGACAGTTTACTAGACTGCAGACTTGACTCAGTAGCTAACTTTTCTTCTATACATGGCCAGATAAGAAATAGTTTAGATTTTGTGTGCCATGTAGTCTCTGTTATAACTACTAAATTTGGCTGCTATAATATGAAAGCAGTAATAGATAAGGCATAAATAAATAGCCATGACTGTATGTTGCAATAAAATTTTATAAAAACAAATAGTGGTCTGGATTTGGCCCCTGGGCTACAGCTCTTTGATATCTGCTCTAAGCTATAACATTTGTAATATCTCTCAGTGTAATACATGAGAGAAAATCTTAAGAAATTGGCATTACATGTTTTCAGGGAAATTCTTAGGATGGGTGTAAACTTCTATTAGGATTAGTGTAACAGGTGAATAAAACAGATAGTTGTAGGAACCAAGGCCTGAATTAGACCAAAGCAGATCAAGAATTGAAAGCAAAAAGCAGGTTGACACACAAAAAGAAGAAAGGATAGTTTCCATGACTGGATGCAGGTGAGACCTGTGTGTGCCATATGGAGGTTAAGAGCCAAGGCTCTGGGGGTGCCTTGGCAGCTCAGTCAGTAAAGCATCTGACTTGATTTTTGGCTCAGGTCATGATCTCAGGGTCCTGGAATCTAGCCCCAAATGGGCTTGCGCTCAGTGGGGAGTCCACTTGAGATTCTCTCCCTCCCCTTCTGCTCCTCCCCCTGAATAGTGCGCTCTCTTGCTCTGTCTCCCTCTAAAATAAATAAATAAATCTTTAAAAAAAAGAACTAGGGCTTTGAAGCCGGTCAGTTGAGTGTAAATCCTGACTTTGTTCTTTAGTAACCAATGAAAAAAGAGGAGCAATAATCTTATGAAGGTTTCTCATCCTCCTTCAGCCTTTATTCACATAGTAAGATGGAAGAATACACTACTTAAAGGATTGTTGAGATAATTACATGAAATACATGCATTGCATTTAGCACTCTCCCTGAGATAGCCGGCATTTAAAAAATGTTGGCTGCTATTATAGGGTAAATTTTGCTATGAGAGATTAATTTTCGATTGTTATTTTTTTATGGAGACTTTGGTGTGCTGTAGTTCAGATGGCATTTTAGGGGCGCCTGGGTGGCTCAGTTGCTTAGGCAACTGCCTTCACCTCGGGTCATGATCCCGGGGTCCTGGGATCGAGCTCTGCATCAGTGGGAAGTCTGCTTCTTCCTCTTCCTCTGCCTGCCGCTCTCCCTGCTTGTGCTCTCTCTCTCTCTCTCTCTCTGTCAAATAAATAAAAATAAAATCTTTTTTAAAAAAGATGGTATTTTAAAGTCTTAAACTGTGAGAAAACAAAATAGAGAAGTAGCAACTTGCCGTTAATCATGAGAACTGACAGTATTCCAAGACAGTGGCTACTGAGTCTAGTCTGGTCTAGTAACTGTCCCCAACTTGTTTGTTTTTATCAGTGAGGATTTAAGTACAGAAACTGAGGGTAAAATTTTGGAAAATTGTACTATGATTTGACAGATTAATAGCATGTCTTTGAATTTAATAACCAAAAAATAGGGCTTTTTTGTACTTTTTAAAAAAGTTTTATTTTACTGGTAATATATTTATTGCACATTATGGAACTATCAGGTTGAAGTGAAGGAAAAGAAAAAAAAAAAAACCTCATTTATCACACAATGTGGGAAGCACTAGAGTTTTTCCTTGGCTATAGACCTGGACTTTCCAATGAAGTAAATGTTCCTTTATATTTTTTTTCTTGAGGATTTTATCTAATTCATTCCCAGTTTAGTTCATTTTATCAAAAACAGACTCTAATAAAATAAGAAGAATTTGGCTGTAGCCACGAGGAAATATGCTTATTTTTATCATCATTAGCTTTTATAAAACTGAATAAGAAAATATCATACTAAATGTTTTTATGTGCTATTAGTTGTTTGTGAATGTCTCCTCTGTCTAGCTGTAGCTAATCAAAAAAGTTAAATCTCGTCATTTAATAGGTAGCCTAAGTTACACAGGGCGACATTTAGCTTTAATGATTTCAATTTTCTTCCATCATTCCTTCTACTAAATTGTTCTAACTGTAATATTGTACTTTACGTGAGGAGCAAAATTATAGCATTCTATATAAGAAGTGTTTGTTCTGCTTTATCTTCTATGGATTTTTCAAAAGGAATACAATGTATTAACACATAGTCAAATAAATTCAACTTGCAAATGCTTTCTTTTCAGGATTCTAAGAATATTCTAGCTTCTAACATGGCGCTCTTCCTACTGAAATTTACAATCCAGCCTGAGGGGTTTAGTAGAAAGTTGTTTAACACTTGCTTCTGAGTGAGAGGAGTATCATGGCCCAATTTACAGGAAACAGCCAAAGCTAGTATTTATATCTTTTTTTCTTATTTTATTGTTTATGAAGTGCTTCGTGTATGGTCCCATTTGATTACCTGATCTTAAATTCCATTTCACAAAGGGAGGCAAAGGCAGTGATTGACTGGTGCAGGATCTCACAACTAGTAAAGGATTTGGAACTTGAATCTGTGTTTTCTAAACTCAGTCTCCTGTTTCTCTGTCGTTCAGCTTTACTCTGCCATCTAATTGCCTATGCCTTTGCCATAGAATTTCTTTGCCTGGCTGTGTTTACAGCCTGTTGATTTAAGGAAACTGTATCAAATCCCCCAGATATCAGCATGGAAAAAATCCAAACCCTTTCGAATGTTCACTGTTATTGAATATTCACTAATTGGAAACCACTACCAAAATATGCTGAGTTGTGTTAGGTTCTGAAATATAAAGAGGAGACAGAATTCAGATTCATGAGGGAAACCAAACTTCTGAAAATGTTGCAAGTAATTGGCATCCCTTAGACAGTGCCACCTTCCAGGTTTATCTGCATATAACCCCACAATCCCAGCATAATTGCATTCTCATAAAATGAAGCATCCTAAAATTATAGAAAAAAATTTCTGGCATTGGTGGGTAGGTTATAACTCTGTAGAAAATGCAATTGCCCTAGAGAAAACTTTTGATATGGAAAATAGCTCAGATTTATCCCAATGCCTTTTACAATTAACTCTTTTACTAAATGGGCCTATTAATCTCAATATTTCCAGGATAATTGTTTGTGGCTCAGTGATAAATATCAAGGCACCATCTGCACATAAAATCTTTTTATATTCCTTTCCTCTTGTTAGTGTATCTTGATGGTAATGCTATTCACAAGGCTATGTATTTACTGGTAAAGAAATAGTACATGTTCCTTATTGAGCTCTCGGTGACTTTATATACACCAAACATATTTTCTAATTTTACCTTTTGTGGGGAACTGTTCTGCTCTGAAAATTAGTGAAAAGTAAGGATCTATGTAACCAGTGGACTTAAAGTAGCAACCCTGGTTCAGCTTGTCCTGGAGTTGTACTCATAGGGTAGATGGTACAGTTCAAGGAATTGTGTGGCAGAATACTAAAGATGTTCTCACCAGGAACTTGTTTATAAATGGTAAATCATATAGTATGTTTAAGTAATTGTGAAATGTGTGACACTGACAGAAGAAAAGAAAACTCACATAGGTAATGACTTCTTTTTGCTATGCCATTTATAAACAAATGGGAAATGTAACCATTGTGAAATTTCATCAAAATAACTCCAGTGTGGGACGCCTGGTGGCTCAGTTGGTTAAGCATCTGCCTTCGGCTCAGGTTGTGATCCCAGGGTGCTGGGATTGAGCCCCACATCGGGATCCCTGCTCAGCGGGGAGTCTTCTTCCCCCTCTCCCTTTGCCCCTCTCCCTGATCATGCTCTCTCTCTCTCTCAAATAAATAAAATCTTAAAAAAATACATCCAGCACATTTGTAACCATAATGTGCTTAATTCTTATTATAAAAGAAGAAAAATATATTTGTCAACAGTTTTTCTTAACTCTGAGCTCAAATGTGCAACCAACCTAATTCATATCCTTTTGTGGAGCAATGACTTTCAACATAGGGTTGAGGATGGCATATATCATAATAAATCATGTACACATTTGGTGAAGTGTCTTAATTTCCATTTCACAGAAAATGCGCAGATGCATTGATTGACTTGTTAAAGGTTATTTTTGAAATCTGTATTGACTTTTCTCTCTTACTTAAAAATTATTCCACAGATTTATAAAATGGGAGATAACATTTTTCACTATTCACATCTCCATTTCTTCATTCCTTTGTGTGGGTATTTACTAAGTGGGAACAACTGGGCATTATCTTCATAAACTATTTCTTGTCATGTACTCCTAGGTTTCAGAATCATACAAGCATTAATTCATTCATTTATTTTTATTTTTATTTTTTTCTTTTTTTAAAGATTTTATTTATTTATTTGAGAAGAGAGAATGAGAGAGAGAGAGAGCACATGAGAGGGGAGAGGGTCAGAGGGAGAAGCAGACTCCCCGCTGAGCAGGGAGCCCGATGCGGGACTCGATCCCGGGACTCCAGGGTCATGACCTGAGCCGAAGGCAGTCGCTTAACCAACTGAGCCACCCAGGCGCCCTCATTCATTTATTTTTAAAAAATATCCTGAGTGTATTCTGTACTATGTATCTTGATAAGCAGATTTACTTCTCTGTAAAATTCTCCCAAGACTGCGTGCTATAGATACAATAACTTCTCTTTCACAGATGAGAAAGAAGGACCAAAATTCTTAAGCCAATAGCCCAAAGACATGTATCCAGTAAATGAGAAAGAAGGAACTGGGAAAATAAACTTCTAAATTAAGATGAGGGTTCTTTCAGTTCTTTCCAGTTGAAAAGGGCAGAGATGGGTTAGAAGTGAATGCTTATGGTCTGAGACTATGGAGAAGAGTAGAAAAGAGAAATAACACTTATTGAATACTTTTATTTTTAGGTACTTTATATTTTTCTCTTTTTAAATTTTATCTATAAAGAACACTATAGATTATATACACTGAACAATATAGTCAGAGAGAGCAAATAATCCATCCAAGATCACACAGTTTATAAGGAGAGAGCAGCAAATCCATATTTCTGTTTTTAAGCTAAGGTTGTTATTCAGTATTTGGTGTTTCTCAAAAGTTAGTAGGCTGCTGTAACAACTACAGACCAGTTAAAGCACAGATCCCAGAGCAGTGACATCAGCATAATGGTGGAGCAGATTACTCCAAAGTCTTGTACTCACACAGAAACATCAGAAGAAAAAAAAAAAAGAGAAAAAAACAGAAAATGTCAGAACCAACTTTGATGGAACCCTGGAAAACAGTTAAAAGTTTGTCACAACCAAGTGAATGCTGGATCAAAAAAAAGGCAACTTGAAAACATAAGGAAAGTTTTCTGGTGTTTTAATTTGCCCTTGCCTCACTCCTTCCCTGAAGCATCCCAGTCCTAAATCAGAGGCAGCCCTGTTCTCAGTGTGGGATGCTAAGTTTCAGGTACCAGAGTGAGGAGTGCAAATCTCATTTGCAGATTATTGAGTTTGCCTGTTCTGTGCTGTCTGGGGGTACCAGAAGGACTGTGCAAGTGTTCATATCTATTTTGCCTACATCAGAACTCAAGCCATAGAAGTGGTAAGTGTGGCTGGAAAACCCTGCAAGGTGAACTAACAAAACTGCAGATGCCTGGGGCAAGAGATTATGTATAAGACACACAATTGACCATCAAAAGCATAGGAGGAAAAGCTGGGTGAGATTACGTCAGAAGTTAGGACATTCAAAAACACTTGTGTATACAGGGTGTTTAGAAAGCCACGTACAGCAAACAAGAGAACACCAAAATATATAACACAAAAAATGACAGAATTGTAGGGGGAAATAGACCTACAATAATAGAGACTTCAGTATACCACTTTTAATAATAGAACATTTATATAAAAGATCAATAAGGAAATAGGGTGTAATATAATAATAATTTATAATATAATATAATATAATATAATATAATGTAATATAATATAATATAATCAGTAAGGAAATACTATAAACACACTAGACCTAACAATGTACAGAATGCTTCCCACAACAAGAGCGGAACTCCTTCTCAAGTGCACGTGAAACATTTCCAAGATAAATCATATGTCATACCACACACAAGCCTCAGTGAATTTATAAAGAAGGAAATCATACAAAGTATCCTCTCCAACAATAAAGGAATGGAGCTGGAAATCAAGAACAGAAGGAAAACTAGAGAATTCACAAATATGGGGAAATTAAACTACATTCTCTTAAACAACCAGTAGGTCAAAGAAGAAATCACAAGGGAAATTAGAAGATAGAGACAAATTAAAATGAAAACACAACATACCAAAACTAATGGGATGTAGTAAAGGCAGTGCTGAAGAGAAACTGGTAGCTATAAATGCCTGCATTAAAAAGAATCGCAAATCAATAACTAACTTTACATCTTTGGGAAATAGAAAAGATGGGGACACCTGGGTGGTTCAGTCGTTAAGCATCTGCCTTTGGCTCAGGTCATGGTCCCAGAGTCCTGCGATCGAGCCCCGCATCAGGCTCCCTGCGCAGTGGGAAGTCTGCTTCTCCTCTCCCTCTGCTGCTCCCCCTGTTTGTGTTCCCTCTCTCATTGTCTCTCTCTCTGTCAAATAAATAAGTAAAATCTTTAAAAAAAAAGGAAATAGAAATGTTGAACAAACTAAAACCAAACAGTAGCAGAAGAAAAGAAATAATATAGCCTAGAGAAGAATTAAAAAAAAAATAGGGAATAGAAAAACAATACCAAAAAACAATAAAACCAAAGTTGGTTTTTAAAAAAATCAACACAGAGAGAGAAAGGAAGAAAGGAAAAATTAATTTGCAAGTATTAAATAATCAGAAGCATGAAACAGGCTTCTGCAGGACTAAGTTTGATAAAATGTGTGTAGTTTATATAATGTGGGACCTGTATGCTTTCACACTTATATCCTTGGTGAATATCTTAGAAAAGATCACCATGAGCATCAGTGGAGGAGATGGACTATCTTAAATTGCAGAACCTTGGAAATTTAAGACCAAACTAACATTTCATTGTTTATCTTTGATCCATAAAATTATTTGGAGCAAGTAAAACAGTATCTTAGCATGGGTTGGATAGGGCATAATATTTTCTCTACTGAGTTCCCAGTGCCTTAATTTCAAACTTCTGAAGACATATGTTATGACCTTTAGAAGAGGATGTGAATTCCTTATGAAACTAGTAAAACTGAAGGGAAAATTGTTTAAATCTTTATCTTTATAGAACCTTTCCTCAATTACATGTGCAATATAAAATATATGTCTTCTAGGGTGCCTGGGTGGCCACAATCAGTTAAGTGTCTGCCTTCGGCTCAGGTCATGGTCCCAGGGTCCTGGGATCGAGCCCCTCATCGGGCTCCCTGCTCAGCGGGAAGCCTGCTTCTCCCTCTCCCACTCCCCCTGCTTGTGTTCCCTCTCTCGCTGTGTCTCTCTCTGTCAAATAAATAAATAAAATATTTTATTAAAAAAATAAATAAATAAAATAAAATATATGTCTTCTTAACCCATCCAGGCTCTCTAAAGTAACCTGTCTTTGTTTATCTATGATATTATTTATCTCTTTAAAATGTTTCTGTTAAAATCTTCATGATACCTCCTGAATCTGAAATTATTTATTTGTGTATCAACTGTGTATCTGATATATGTTTTCTCATTAAATGTAAACTGCTTGAGGATTTGGGCCTCTTCTACATCACCAGCTCCTGTAACAGGGTTTATAATATAGCAAGAGCTCAAGAAATATTTTTTAAATGAGTGCTAAAGGAAATTGTTATTATCCTCATCACCCTGAATACAGAGACTTTTCTTACCACAAACCTATTCCCTCATCCACACTTACTGACTTTTCTCTTTGTCCTCTTTCTGTTCTGCCTGTTCCAGGCTTTTTAGACACTTCCCATCTGATTTTTGTCACTAATCTTTTACCTCTTCTAGGTAGATGCCAGATATCCCAGTGACTACACTTTAAGCACCTACGTGACCATACCACTGCTATGCTCATAATTATACCAATAGAGTATTCAAGGACTCCACTCTTCAACTCTATCCTCAGTTTCTGAACACACCAATTTCCTATCAACTCTGGCTCGCATGCACCAAAGTTCTCACTCTTTCTTAACTCCAGCAATAACGACAGCTCTAGTCCATAGTTCCTTGCACACCAGGAACTACGTTAAGCACTAAAATTCATTATCTCATATAATCTTCACAACACTCCTGTAATTTAGATGCCACTGTTACATTCACTATTATTTGCACGAGACAGGAACTTTGTCACAGGGTGCAGAGGGTCAGAGCTGGGATTCTAGTTGCTATTGCTCTGGCAGTAGATCCTGCCCTCCCTGCCACTGTTCTTCATGCTGCCCCTGTTTCCTGCTCAGAGAGGTGTTTGTATGCTTGCTCCCCAGGTATTTACAATGGATCTCTCAGCTTCAAGGCCCAATTCAAATGCCACATCCAACATGATGCTCTGAGTTATAATTAAATCCTTGTTTTTCTACGTTTTCTTATCCTTTTTATACTTATATAGCAACCTTTGCATTTTTTGCTGTGCTATAGTCAGGCATATGGAAGCCTGCTTTTATAATCCCAAACATATTTTTATACTCATTCATGCCTGGCCTCCAAATGCATTCATTAAAAAATTTCTGAAATGTTTTTCTTAAGAATCTGAATAAGAAATGTAAACAACAACAAAACTCCCAAATATTTCCATTATATTTTTCTTGGTTGCATTTGTTAAAACAAAACAAAACAAAAAAATCAAAGATGCATATAATGAAATGTCAGAACTTAAGGAGAATAGCAAGAGGGAATTGTTCAACTCTACTTCTAATAGACTTAGCTGAATCCCAGGAAGGCAAAAAGGCAATTTGCAAGTTAAATCGCTAATAAACCCAAACCCAATTTTGTAATCAATTTTCCTGAGCTGATAAGCCACAGGTTCATGAGGGAACACTGACTATTTCCTAGAAGGCACCAGAGAACACCCGAGCTCCTGTCACTTCCTCCTCCAATTTATCTCCTCCTGCTTAAATAAGCTAGAATCAGTGAAACAGGTTTATCTTTTCCAAAAAGGAAAGAAGGGAGAGAGGGAGGGAGGGAGGAAGGAGAAAAAAGGGAAGGCTATTTGGAATATAAGGATCAACATCAGAAAAATGAGGGAAGAATTAACTTACATTTTAAAAATATTTCTTCTTTCTTAACATAGTTCTTTTTTGAATATGTTAAATTCCAATAAATCATACAGCATGTTATAAACTTACAGCGGTTATCAAAATACATTAAACTTGGTCTCTACATGTGTGAACAGGTCTAAACAAGTATTTTCTAAAATGTGTTGTGTGGACTATCACTAATCCCAAGTGATAGTCACTGAAAAAAGATATCTCCAAGAAGAATCCATAATGGCATTTTATAATGTACACGTGTTCTTGATGAAGGACATTAAGTATTTTAATAATTCTAGCAGTAAAGTACTTGTTTAATTCTGGCTGACCGTGAATTTCTCAAATTAATTTGAGCAAGTTACCTCTCCCCTTAACATCTTTTTACATTTGAAAAGCACTTATGTAAAAGACTCTCTTTGCACCCCAGGTTATTGCTGCATGACCCATGGAGAAAAGCCTGTCACAGAGTATTTTAAATGAGTTTTATTAATGTTTGGGAAAAAGTCTGAGTATTAAAAATGTCATAGGACACCTCAAATAAAATTGTTATAAAATCCATACCTTGATTTTGCCCTACCTATTTAGGGTTATACTACTGGACAATAACCTTAAACATAGAATCTCTCATTTTAATGTTCAGATAAATTATTTGGCCTTCTATTAGTTGTAAAGAATGCCATCCTGGAGAAAAAAGACTATTTAATGATTTTTAAGTGTCATTTACCCCACCGGTGCCCAGAAAATATTGCATTGTCATGGTCCATATAATTGAGTTAAAGATTGCCTGTTAACTAGCTAATTCTTACCTGTGTAATCAGTGAGTACAGGGTTGGACCATTGCCCAAGAATTATTTGCACTATTTTCCTAGAAAGGGAGAGAGAGCATAAAAAGAGGTAGGGGTCTTTTTTGGTATATCTTAGGGTCACTCTCCTGTGAGTTTTGACACTGGGATATGAGAGTATAATCAGTTACATGCTGATGTTACCTAAGGAAAGAAATCCATCCCCATTTTGAGGGGAAAATGTCTGTATTAACATAATGTCATTCTTTTCTTAATGATAGATTATTTGCAGTACAGTAAAGATGTAGCTGTCTTTCTAGTTTGCTTAAACATTATCAGTATTAGGTGTTGAGCTTTATTCAAGGCCTTATCGGCATTTGATTTTCTGATATAGTATTTGATATATTGAATGCCCCTTCATTCCTGAGATAAATCTATTTAATCATGTTATTATGTTGCAATTATTTTGTGGAATTCAAATCAGTAGTATTTCATGAAGCATTTATATATCCGTATCAATAAATAAGATTTTTTGTGACTTTATACTCCTGTTCCACATTAAGTATATGCTTGTTGTACAATTAACATAGAAATGATTTTCCTTTCTTTTGATATCTGAAGGAGTTCCTCAGTTTAGATAATTTGCTGATAAAAATATCTACACCCAGATTCAATTTGGGAGATAATATTATAATATTTTATACACCTCTCAATTGGATATTGATAAATTTTACTATTCTTGGTCTTCTCTGATTAATTTTGGTTGCTTATATTTTTTTTAATAAGCTACTGCACAGAGATTTTTCAAAATAAGCAGAGTTGTGCAATACTCAGTCTTTGTTAGTATTCTTTATTTTTATCTCTTCTTGTTTTGGTTCAACTTTCCAAATTTGTATGTATATTTATTGCCATTTTGAAAAGAAATACATCTTGGGGCGCCTGGGTGGCTCAGTCATTAAGCATCTGCCTTCGGCTCAGGTCATGATCCCAGGGTCTCGGGTTCGAGCCCCACATCGGGCTCCCTGCTCAGCAGGAAGCCTGCTTCTCCCTCTCTCACTCCCCTTGCTTGTGTTCCCTCTCTTGCTGTGTCTCTCTCTGTCAAATAAATAAATAAAATCTTAAAAAGAAAAAAGAAATACATCTAGTATTTATTAAGTCTAGCTTTTTTTCTCATTTCCAGTTCATTCATATTGACCTTTTTCTTTATTATAACTCTTTGTGAAGATCTTCTTAAAATGAATGTATGGCTTTTTTTTTTATTCATATAGTACTCCATGAATTTGATGTTATGTGTTTGCTAACAAATGTATCTAGAATATACACTGTAGATTTTCATTACATGATTATCATCTTATTAGTTAATAAAGAATTGGCAACTTGAGTGTATATTTCTTCTTTAACCCAAGAATTATATAAACTATTATTTCTCAAATTAAAAAGTAATTTTGTCTTGCTTATTAAAACTTGCACATATTATCAATATCAATAAGCCTTTTAGAATTCTTATGTTGACATGTTAATTTGTCATTCTACTTCTTGTTTTTTTATGAATATATATGTATATATATATATACACAAATATACATTATATTAAATGATTAGTATAATGTAGGCCTGATGACTATAAAATATAAAATTATATGGATATTAACTTTATTTCAAACCTTAAATTTTTCCCATTTTACTGGTGGTTTTAGCCCATTTACAATTTTAGGATATGAAAACATTTTTGCAATTTAAATCACATTTCATTTTTTATATCTTTGTTCATTATAATTCATTATTATCCCTTTGTGCTTACTCAATTTTTAAAATTTCCCTAGAAATAAGGTATTTGTATAGTAGGCATTTTTAATAGGTTGTTTTACTTAGAAATTTTTGACAAATTATTATTATTATTTTTTAAAAGATTTTATTTATTTATTCATGAGAGACAGAGAGAGAGAGAGAGAGAGGCAGAGGAAGAAGCAGGCTCCCAAGGAGCAGGGAGCCCGATGTGGGACTCGATCCCAGGACCCTGGGATCATGACCTGAGCCTAAGGTGGATGCTTAACCATCTGAGCCACACAGGCACCCCGACAAATTATTTTGAAAAATGCTTCCTCATTATTTCTGTTAAAAAAGTACATATTGTTTTGTTCACAACATAAAATGAAAAATGTATATTTATTTTTCTCTACATCTTATATCACAGTTCTGTTTTCTGTAGTCTAAAATTTAAGATTAAAATTTTAGAAATACAATCAAACTTTGTAAATAGGTATAGTCATGAACAATGTGGTCTTAAAAATTAAATATTTATAATATATTTATATAAGGTTTATAATGTTAATAATCATAGGTATGTGTTTACATACCTGTGTGTGTTTCTGTATGTATGTGTGTTTCTAATACTACTGCTTATGGATTATTGACCTATCTTAATTTTTAAATTATAAATATGACTGATGTATAGTCTAAATTAGTTAATTGTGGTCAAATATAAATTAATGAATATAATATGTTTTATATGTTTATATTTCAATAGTAATTAATTATAATTATGACTTAAACATAATCTTAATAGGTTATTTTAGTTTTTAAAATAGTTACATTTATAGAAAAAATCTGCAGTTTTCCCATCACAACATCACAAGAGTATTTTGTATGTCCATATGTCTAGTTAATTATTTTAGTTGCTATGAAGTATATTTCCTCTGTGGAATCGATGTAGCATATTTATTTTAGTTAAGCCCTGGAAGTAGGTATAAAGGGTTTTAATGTACAATTTTAAAAATAATGTGAAATGGATATTCTTACATAGTCTTCCTGCATATGTGCAACTATTCTTTTTTTTTAAAGTTTTTTTTATTTATTTATTTGAGAGAGAGAATGAGAGATAGCACAAGAGGGAAGAGGGTCAGAGAGAGAAGCAGACTCCCCGCTGAGCAGGGAGCCCGATGCGGGACTCGATCCTGGGACTCCAGGATCATGACCCAAGCCAAAGGCAGTCACTTAACCAACTGAGCCACCCAGGCGCCCCTGTGCAACTATTCTTGAGGCTAGAATAGAACTAATAGATTGCAGGGTGTGTGCATTTTTAATTTTCATAAAGTTACTAAATGGACCTTTGATTAGCTTTGCCCTTTTATATACCTGTCAGCAATATGAGAATACCCATATCTTCACATTCTAGCTAACTTAATAACATAAATCTTTTTTAAAACATTTTTAATCTAATAAAATATAAATTCAGAAAAAGACATGGTTGTAAATTGTTACTAATTAGGAGGAATTTTTAAACTCTTTTTACCATTTATCAAACTCCCAGCTCACTAGCCATTTCCAATACAGATAGACACTAACCTAATTCTAAAAGCATAAATTAGTATTCCCTATATTTTTACTTTATATAAATGGAATTACATAATATTAACCCCTCTGCTTGCTTCTTTTGCTCAATCTTATGTTTTTGAAATAATTTCCACTGTCTGGGAAGTTGTAGTTTATTTACTCTCACTACTTTGTAGTGTACCCACTGTATTACGATGCCTCAGTATATTTACCTATTGCACCATTGATTGGCATTTGAGTAGTTTCCAGGTTAAGGTTGTTGTGAATAGTGCTGCAATGACCATTCTAGTTGCACACTATTTACACACACACACACATATACATATATATTTATATTTTTATCTTATACATTTATTTATGTTGAAAATATATCTAGTAATTAACTTGCTATGTCATAGGTATGAGTATATTTAACTGTAGTAGATACTGTCAAACACTTTTTCCAAAGTGGTTTTACAAATTTACTATTCATACACTAGGTAGAATAAATGTAGACTAGAGAAAGCAAAAGAACAGATCAGCAACCTGGAGGACAGAGTAATAGAAAGCAATCAAGCAAAACAGAAGAAAGAAAAAAACATAATAATGATAAATGAAAATAGACTAAGAGAACTCAATAACACCATCAAGGAGAATAACACTTCCATTATAGGGATCCCATAAGGAAAAGAGAGAGAAAGAGGGGCAAAACATTTACTTGAAGAAATGATAGCTAAAAACTTATTAAATCTGGGGAAGGAAACAGAAATCCATATCTAACAGGCACAGAGAGCCCCCAACAAAACTGACCCAAGGAAGTCCATACCAAGACACATAGAAATTAAAATGGCAAAAAGTAGGGAGAAAATGTAAAGCCACAAGAAAAAAGAAAAGAGTTACATACAAGAGAAACCCCATAAGGCTATCAGCTCATTTTTCAGCAGAAACTTTGCAGGGAGTGACATGATATTTTCAGAAAACTGAAATAAAAAAACAAAAACAAACAAACAAAAAACCTGTAACCAAGAATACTCTATCCAGCAAAGCTATTATTCAGAATAGAAGGAAAGATAAAATTTCCCAAACAAAACTTAAAAGAATTCATCACCACTAAACCAGCCCTACAAAAAAAAAATGTTAAGGGTGCTCTTTGAGTGGAAAGGAAAGACCATAATTAGGAATAAGAAAAGAAAGAGGCGCAAAAACAGTAAAATCAAGTATATCTATAAAAATGAGACAAGGGATTTACAAAATAAAAGGATGCAAAGTATGATACCACATACATAAAAGGTAGGGAGGAGATGAATAAAACTTTACTACTTTTAGAATGGGTTCAAATTTAAGTGACCATCAACTTAATATAAGCTGCTATATGTAGAAGGTTTTATATATAAACCTAATGGTAACCACAAATCAAAAAACCAGTAATAGATATGCAAAAAATACAAAAGAAAAGAATCTGAGTGTATCACTAAAGAAAGTCAGCAAACCATGAGAGAAGAGAGCAAGAGAAGAAAGGAACAAAGAACTACAAAACCAGCCATAAATTAAGTAACAAAATGTCAATAAGTACCTGCCTACTGAGAATTACCTTGAATGTAAATGGACTAACACTCTAATCAAAAGACATAGGGTGATGGAATGGATAAAAAAGCAAGACCCATCTATATGCTGCCTAGAAGTGATTCATTTTAGACCTAAAGACACATGCAGATTGAAAGTAAAGGACTGGGAAAGCATTTATCATGTAAATGAAAGTGAAAAGAATGTCAGATAGCAGTACTTATATGAGACAAAACAGACTTTAAAACAAAGATGGGAATAATAGACAAAGGAAGGACACTATGGAATCATAAAGGGAACAATCCGACAAGAAGATATTACAGTTGTAAATGTTGTAAATATTTATGCACCCAACATGGGAGCATCCAAATATATAAAGTAACTAATAACAAACATAAAGGAAGTAATTGATAGTAATATAATGATAGTGGCAGACTATAACACCTCATTTAAAAAAATTCCAATTCAATCGATTTCTTCACATCTTTGTCAACACTTGGTATTTTCTGTCTTTTAATTTGAGTATTATTGTGGGTGTGTAGTGACATCAAATAGTTTTGATATGCTTTTCCCTGATGACTACTAACATTCATCTTTACTTATGTTTAGTGGCCATTAGGAAAACTTTTGCCCATTTTTCTACTGAACTGTCTGATTTGTTCTTGTTTGTTTGCAGTTTTAAGAAAGAGTCCTTAGTAGGATGTAAGTAGAGCAAATAATTTCTCCTACTCCCCTGATTTTATTATATGTTTAAATGATAGCTTTCTTTCTCAATGGCTATACTAATTTGCATTTTAATTTGCATTTTCTTAGTTACTTCTTAGGAGAAATATTTTTACATTTATTGGCCATGTTATATTCTCTACAGTGAAATGTCTTGTAATGTCAGAGTGATTATCTTGAGTCATTGTCTTTTCCTTATTTATTTTCAGTAATTTAAAAATTGTCCCTGGATATTAGGTTTCTTTTATATTTTTTCAGTTGCAAGCATTTTCCAGGTTATGCTTGTTATTTAACTTAGTTTAATTTGCATATAGCAAAGGTATAAATTCTTATTTTCCCACCTTTATTGAGATATATTTGACATATAACATTAAGGTATGCATTGTGATGATTTGACACATGAATATATTGCAAAAGGTTAGTTAAAATCTTTATCACCTCACATAATTACCTTTTTTAATGTGGTGACAACATCTAAAATCTAGTATCTTATTATATTCAAGTATAATAATACAGTATTGTTAGCTATAGTCACCCTACTATACATTAGATTCCCCAAACATTCATTTCATAACAGGAAATTAGTATCCTTCAACCAACATCATTCCATAATCCCTTACCACCAACACTTGGAAACCACCATTCAACTCTCGGTATCTATGAGTTTGACTTTTTTACATTCCACATATAAGTGAGATCATACAGTACTTGACTTTCTGTCTGACTTATTTCACCTGGTGTAATATGCCTTCAAGTTTCATCTATATTGTCACAAATGGCAGGATATCCTTCTTTTTTATGCCTGAATATTATGTCAATATATATGTGTGTATATATGTACATAATAATATATAGTGCATATATAATATATGCAATATACATATATACACATATAATGTATATATAATTTTATATATACATGTATTACATATGTGTGTGTGTGTGTGTGTGTGTGTGTGTGTTTATATAATCACATTTTCTTCATTCATTCATCCATTGATGGGTACTTAGAATATTTCCATGTCTTGGCTATTATGATTAATGCTGTCATGAATATGGTGGTGTAGATAACCCATTAAGATAACAATTTTATTTCCTTTGGATATAGACAAAGAAGAGGATTACTGGATCATATAGTAATTCTATTTTTATTTTTTTTAGTAATGTTCATAATATTTCCCTTAGTGTCTGTAAAAATTTACATTCCCACCAATAATGTACAGGATTAGTTTTACTCTACATCTTCACCAACATTTCTTATCCATTCTTTTTGATAATAGTCATTTTTTTCACACAGAAGTATTTATGATTTACTGAGATTGAGAAATTAGCAGAAATGGATCAAAGTTACAATGTTGAGAAAAGGAGGTTTTATCATCTTAACTTGACTATAAATTATAATTTTTATAAAAGTTATATAAATGCAAGCTGATCATCTTTAAAGTCTCAAACAGCCAAATACAAATAAAGCACAGAAAATTAATTGAATAAAAAAGTTCTGACATAATTCTTCCACATTATATGTAATCATGGGAAAAATCATTGCAATAATTACCCAAAGTAATATTAAAGGTAACAAAAGAGATGTTTGGTCTTACATGTAAATTCAAATGTATAGTATATCTATAATAATAATCAAAGTAAAAGTGTATCTGCAATTTCTAACAGCAATAAACATGTTAGCTTGCAAATACTGTATTCTTCAATGAAATAAGAAAGCAGATCAAGGATAAAATGTTGGATAATCTTATCAACCAGATCACCTTTCAGGACAGTTTTTCAGGGTAGTGTTCTACACATGTAACTGAACTGTTTGTTATTATTCTAAAGCCTGTACTTTATTTGCAGAGTCTGCGCATCCAAATGTAACAAATAATTATTCATCAAGATTGGTAGGAATACCAAGTATTATTTCACAACTGCGACTATGTGTTTCTTCTTTGACACAATTGATACAGATCCAGGCTCGCTATGTTTGACACGATTCACCTCCTTTTGTCGGCGAGCTTCCTTCATGATGCGCTGTTCCTGGATCTGGCTGTAGATAGATTTTGGTAGATGCTGGTGACGAGCAATGCGTTTTATATGAGGATGATGTTGAAATTTCTCCTTCAACTTCTGGTTGTAATCTTTGGCTGCTTTTTCTCGTGATGTAAGCCCACCCAATTTTTCAGAAGCATTAGCTTTCCATAGACAAATGTTCATTTCGTCAGATCCACACATAATATATTTGCTGTCAGAAGTCCATTTTACACAGATAATATGTTGCATTCTCTTTGTGTGATAGACTTCCCTGCTTCTACTTTGTCCACAGGAAAGATATGAATAGATTTATCAAAACTAGCAGACACAAACTCTTTCCCAGTGGGAGAATAATCTACATTAAGCACCGCAGATACATGATCCATATGTACCATTACAGGAGTGTCCAGTGCATGCATATCAAAAGTATACAAGTTGTAATCTTCATTTGCTGCAGTAAAAATGAAAGTTTCCATAGGGTTCCAACAAATTGTATTTGTTCTCATATCTAAGATGACCTTTTTCAGGGGAGTAGCTTGCCTCATATCATATAGTACTATATTCCTGTCAGAAGCACAACTTCCCAAGAGAAATGTCTCAATTGGGTTAAATTTAACACTACTTATACTGTCGAATCCCCAGGTCATTGAACATACAGGACTTGTCCTTTGTTCATCCCAAATGTCCACTTGCTGTCCACATGTGCCAAAAACAGCTTATTTCCAGTAATGATCAATTCCCATATACACTGTCTGTCCTAATATTGTATGCAGTGGTTCCTCCTCTTCTCCATAGCCTGGTCCATCCATTTTCCACTGCTTCACAGGTTTGTCATCACCAACAGTAAAAAAAGAAGTCCCACAAAAACAAGTACATATCCCTCGTACAAAACCTTCATGTGCTTGTATTGTATGGATACATTTTTGTTTAGTCAAGTTCCAAATTCTAACCTCTCCATCACATGCCCCAGATAGGACAGTAGCCAGGCTCTTTGGATGCTTTGCCAAGCAATTGACTCCATCTTGGTGACCATCCAGAGAAGCAAGGAATGGTTTTGCAAATACCCGTTCCAGTTTGGTAGCATTTGAAGCTCTTATGTATTCTCGTGGGACCTCAAAATGATGTAAGGTAGGATCATAGGTTCTTGGAACTCTTTGTAAGTCCAGCTTGGTTTCACCGACATAGTTGTCTGGGTTCCGGCTCAGCATCTTCACCTTCATTTTGGTGGCTAGTTGTCCCAGACCCCCCAAGCCTTTCCTCAGAGTTTGGGTTACCCCCGCCTCCTTGATAATAGTCATTTTAACAGCTGTGAGGTAATACTTCATTTGGTTTGATTTGCTGTTTCCTGAAGATTAGTGATGTTGAGCATCTTTTCGTTTACCTGTGGGTCATTTTTATGACTTCTTTGAAAAAAAATCTATTCAGGTCCTCTGCTCATTTTCCAATTAGATTGTTTTTTGATATTGAATTGTATGAGTTATTTTATATTTTGGATATTTTCCCCTTGTCTGATGTATGATTTACAGATATTTTCTCCCATTCCATAGGTTGCCTTTTCATTTTGTTGTTTTCTTCTTTCTGCTAACCCTGGAGATGTTTTTTTCTTCTTTCTCTATCTCCTTGAGGTATAAAGTTAGGTTGTTTATTTGAGACCTTTTTTTTTTCTTCTTAATGACATTTATCACTATCAACTTTTCTCTTCCAGCTGCTTTTGCTGTATTTTGTAAGCTTGGTATGTTGTGTTTCCATTTTCATTTGCTTCAAGATGTTTTTTATTTCCCTTTTGAATTTTTCTTTGGACACATTGGTTATTCAGGAGCGTGTTGTTTAACTTTCATATATTTTTGAAATTTTCAGGCTTCCTCCTATTATTGATTTCTAGTTTCATACCATTATGGTCAGAAAAGATACTTGGTATGAATTCACTCATCTAAAATTTGATAAGGCTTGTTTATGACTTAAAATATGATATATTCTGAAGAATGCTCTGTGTGTACCTGAAAAGAATGTGTGTTCTGTTGCTGTTCAAAAGCATGCTCTGTGTATGTCTATTGGAACCATTTGGTCCAAAGTATAGTTTAAGTGCAATGTTATTGATGATTTCCTCATTTAATCTATCCATTATAGAAAGTGGAATGTTGAAGTCCCTGCTAGTATTATATTGTCTATTTCTTCCTTCAGATCACTTAATATTTGCTTGTATATTTTGGTGCTCCAGTATTGGGTATGTATGTATGTATGTATGTGTGTATATATATATATATATATATATATATATATATATATATTATTTATAATTGTATTGACATAAAGCCCACCCAAATATTTCATTATTTGTTTCAGTTATGGTATTTTAAATACAATGATTTTTGTAATGTAAAATGCCCTTTTAAAATATGGAGCTTAAGAAACCTTGACCTATAATTTAACCTCTTTGATATTATTTGAGTGCATCTTCTCCTCTCAATCATAAATGTCACTGCCTTTGTTCAAACTCTAGTAATATCCTTCCTGAATTATTGAAAATGACCATAATATAAAAGTTTCAGCCTTTTTGTTTGTTTGTTTAGATACAATTCAAATCCAGCTATACAGCTTCTTTGTTTAAATTTTTATTTCCCTTCTCACTGGATTTGGGATAAAATAGAAATTCCTTAGCAGAGCAGAAAGATTTTGGGATCTAACTTAGTTGTCTCTCCACTTTTTGTGTGTTAGCCTTCTCCCAGTCTACGCTTCCACATAACAGACTATCTTCAGTATCTCAAAGATACCATGCATTTTCATGTTATGTATGACTTAAACTTGAAAAAGTTCTGACATTTCCCCTCCCCCCACACACTTTTTTTCTTTATCTAGGTAATTGTGTTTTGTTTTTCTTTTTTCCCAAAACTTGTTTAGCCATAGCACTTACAATCCAAACTGCGGAGTTTGACATTAACAATTAAGTAAGGACAAAAAGCATAAACCAGGACTTTCCCAAGAAAACCAGGTATATGGTGGCATTATTTCTATAAAGACTTACACCTTCTTTATGTTTACCCCTCATATAATATCTTTTCCTTTGCCTTGTTTTGTGTAATTTGTTGTTCATATCCTCTAACAAGCGTCAGTCTCAACCAGAGTAAAATCTTACATGTGCACTGCTTAATCCAGATATTAACACATAATTAGTATTTGTCACGTTTTTAATATTAGATGGCTCTGGAAAATTCTTGACATATGCTACCTTTATGTGAACTTCAAGCTTATTTTCTTATTCTTTGATTGATGCTACTTCTGTTCTACTTACCTGTTTATATCTTAGTTTATTAATCTTAAACTCTGTCACAGATGAATTTACAACACAGAAAGCCTACCAGGTTCTGTAGAGATATTTTTAAGAAACATAATATCTTCAGTTTGAAGTAAAAATATCTAAAATGGAAAATATTTTCCAAAATCCTGTGATAGAACCATTTTTAATTTATCTCAAAGAAATTTGGAACTGCCCTTGCTGGTATGAAATGTAAAATCCTTGGCTATGACCAGGGCATTTCACTATATTTGAGCATACATTAGAGTTTCAAATTCTCTAGTGATCAAAATGAAGAATAAGCAAAGACTGAAAGCAAAGCCTCTTTAATGAGGGAGATTTGAACTTAAATGTGTAGTTCTATTAAGATCTGTGTGCCTAGGAAAGATTAAGAAGGGTGCTTACCACTAAAAAGAGAAAATGTATATTCCCTGTCATTCAAGAAAATACCTTCACTAGACAATTAAGAAATGAATGATAGTGCCTGCCTTGTTCTCAATCAGTAAATTGCATTTTGGGTGTGAAAAGCACCTAATTGAACTAAATGTCCTATTTTAACCTCTTTTCTAACCAGATTTAGTAGAAATGCTCTAATAAGTTCAACTCCACTTGTCAACCTCACAGATTTCTGAGCACGTTTGTTCTTATTTTATAGAGTTGCATTGTTCTGAATTTGATGTCATTTGCTAACAGTACAAAAAAGACACACAGACTTGGAGGACATTTAGCAATCCATCAATTCCTTATAAATCATAGGAATAAAGCAGATAGAGCACAGTTATGAATGAATTCCAAACTTGGTAAAATTCCAAAAGCCTTATCTCCAAGTGAAGCAGTTAATATGTGAGGAATGGATTTGATCTCAGTTATGATTTACCTGGAAAATAACCTAGCCGTTTTAAAAGTTACATTATCACTTACCTGAATTTTTGTGCAGTCAGCAGTTATATGTGAGGTGGAGATGGTCAATTTTATTTTTTATTTATTTATTTATTTATTTATTTAATTAATTAATTTTTTTAGTTTTTTCTGGAGATGGTCAATTTTATACATATGAACTAAGACTTTACAGGGAGATAACATAGGCTGGAGCAACCCTTGTTGGTAGAGTAAGATTTCTCTAATTTGAAAAGAAATAATATATCAAGTCAAATAATGCGGATTTATTCATCTACAGGGAATATAATTTATGCTTAAGATCTAAGAAATATTTTCTCTAATATTCTGAAATTAAATAATACAAATCCTTATTTCATGATTGTTATATTTATAATGGCAGTAACCATTCAAATAAAGTATTAATTTCTAAGCCATTAAATCTCAAAGCCTATAAAAAGAAAGATAATTAGAAGAATAAATTTATTGTTTTCTTCCCATATTTCCTTTCATGACAATCATAATTCTTTCAAATTGGGCAATTCCAGGATATATGGAGTGGAGAGGTGAAAGAACTATCAGGCAGGAAACCTACCTATTTTGTGACTTCCATTTTCCAGCTTAAATCTTTGAACTTTAGCTTTCTCATATGTAATATGGGCTGCATGGCTCTAACATTTATTCTAGCTCAGGCATTCTGTGATTACAGGGCATTCTTGTTGCAATTTGCTTGGGCTATATTCCACTAATTCCAGAGTTTCTACGCCACCAACACATTATATTTTCCTGACGCTTTCTTCTCACAGGTTAATGTCTTTTTAGAATATAGGCTTAAAGATTCTTAGATCTCATTTTTATTTTTAATAGAGCTGATATAAGAAGTCCAGGGATGCTTAGAAGAAGTTACACTGAAAGAAATAGTTTCAATATATACAATCTCCTGAAACATACTGATAACTTAGTCTTGATACCACTTTGAGCACAAGCAGTCGAATTGTTTCCATGGAGTGTTTCATTACAACAGCAAATCAAAATGGCAAAATGGCAATAATCAAAATACAAGGATTTCTTTTGATCATCCAGATAAGATTTTGTGCAATATTATCATTAATAAATACTTACAGCACACTAGTTGTATTATGAAACCTAACATCTATAACCTTGGTATATGGGAGTATATATTAGAGCAGTGGTTAATAGATACAGAGTCCTTTCATCCCAAAAGGGTCAGAATAATGTTCTTCACTCAGGAATTATCTCCTCAATTTCCATAACACCTTTGCAGGTTGGGAGAAAAATTTTTAATAAAATTGTGAAGAAAACTGTGTATATTCATGCATGGGAAAATAAATCCAGAGAATTAAATGATTTCCCAAAGATCTTATAGAAACTAAAAATGAATAACTGATATATATTGAGGGTTTTCTGTTTGTCAGAACCTCATTTAAGCCATTCACACACAGTATTTCACTTGCTACTGAAGACAGCCCTCATGTCAGATACTATTGTGTACATTATAAAAATGAGAAAATTGAGTCACAGACCATTTGTATAACTTGTGTAACTTAGATTGCACTGCAGGCAAGACTTCATCTTAGTGTTGTTTTAGTTTACCAAGTATTCTGCCATCCTAATGATAAGAAGTATTATCGTTTATCACTTTATATAACATTCTACTACAATATGATGTTTAATTTCTTAACTTCATGTAATGTTTTCCTTATTCTTCCATCTATATTACTTCTCCTAATTTCCACATATCTTCCACCAACACTGGAGGCCTATATATTTATATCTTAACATGTTTCTGACTTGTAAGAATAGCAATTTTTCTTACAAGACCTAACACCCTAGATTTCTATGTAGCAGAAGGATTCCAAAATTTAAGTATTATAATCAGAGAGAACAAACAAAGCAATGACCAGGACTAGAAATTAAATATTAGCTGAACAGGGTGCCTGGGTGGCTCAGTCAGTTAAGTGTCTGCCTTTGGCTCAGGTCATGATCCCAGGGTCCTGGGATCAAGTCCCTCATCAGGCTGCCTTCTTGGCAGGGAGTCTGCTTCTCTCTCTGCCTCTCACCCTGCTCATGCTCTCTCTTTCACCCTCTTTCTCCCTCTCTTTCTCAAACAAATAAAATCTTTAAAAAAGAATATTAGCTAAACAACAGGTATCTAAACCTGAATAAAGGAGATAATGATGCTCTTTCCTGATGATCTTTCTCCAAATTCACCTCCTACCTCAAATATTTTTTCACATTACTATATGTTAATGTATATAACTTTATAACTATAAATCAAGATAAAAGGAGGCCAAGGAGAGAATGATGTGCAATTCTCTTTGTTTGTCAAATGGCCGTCTGTATTCTTACTAAGACAACAAATATTTATGTAGGACTGACATCCACAGCACAGGTCATACTATAGCTATCACTGAACTACCACTAAGCAGGAGTTTGATTAGAGAATAAATTATTCATGCTAAGGATCACTTTAATTCTTAGGTGGAGTGATAGATGTGTGTACACATTTTATTAATAGAATGTAAGATTACATATATGTTACATATATACCCTTGCATATATCAGATACTATATTTAGAAAAATATATTTATAAAAATGAATAATCCATGGGGCACCTGGGTGGCTCAGTTGGTTAAGCGACTGCCTTCAGCTCAGGTCATGATCCTGGAGTCCCGGGATCGAGTCCCGCATCGGGCTCCCTGCTCAGCGAGGAGTCTGCTTCTCCCTCTGACCCTCTTCCCTCTCGTACTCTCTCTGTGTCTCATTCTTTCTCTCAAATAAATAAATAAAATCTTAAAAAAAAATGAATAATCCATTAAAGGCTGAGGCCAGACTATCATTTTATAAGTCACAATGGAGAAACCAAAACTGTCAAGTATCTGTAGATCCTTTAGATTGAAACCTAAGCATTTCTTACTAAGATACTCAGAAGAGTCAGAATGATTTGAATAAAGGGATTTCTTCTTTTTCCCTAACTTCCACTCATGAGTTGGCAACAATCCAATCCATGATGATCTCTCTTCACATCAGCTCTCTGTGACTAGAATGGGGAGGAACACTTGAAATACTGCTTGTCTTGAAAGAGCTCTCTTCTATGGAAAGAGACTACATGATTTTCCTCCATTTAAGACACTAAGCTCTACTTTCTCACCCTGTTGTCCTGGTCACAATCCATTAAACTCAAATCTGCAACTGACACAAAGATATTTACAGACCTGATATAAGGAAGTTCAGCAGGCTATGAGTTTTGTGTAAAGACTGTGCTCAGAACATTTCATGTTAAATAGTGACTCAAGTAGATCTTTACTCATGAAGAAATTTAAAATAAACAGTTTATGGGTAGTGGAAACAGAGAGAGGGTACCTATAGAAATGTCAGGGATCATATCAGAAAAATAAGTCAACAGCGAAGACTATATATATACAGACAGGTACAAACAAAGAGAGGATAGGCCGTGAGTGGTCTATCATTGGAAAAGAGAAGTGGAAGCCCACTTTGTAGTGAACACTAAGAATATTGACTTGAGAGCTGCCGTAAAATCTTTAAAAATAAAATAAAATAAAAAATAAAATAAAATAACCCTTGATAGGGGTTCATGGATGGCTCAGTCAGTTAAGTGTCTGACTTCGGCTCAGGTCATGATCACAGGGTCCTGGGATTTAGGCCCAAGGCCCCCGTGAGGCCCCCATTGTTGGGCTTTCTGCTCAGTAGGGAGTCTGCTTTCCCTCTCCCTCCAACTCTCCCCCTCTACCCCTATGCCCCCCACTTGTGTGCATGCGCCCTCTCTCTCTCTCTCTCTCTATCTCTCTCTCTCAAATAAATAAATAAAATCTTAAAAAAATAAAATAAAATGACCCTTGATAAATTTCATATCATTAGATTTGGTTTATTTTTCTGCCTGACACGTTCATTTTGGATGCTAATACCCATTTGCTCCTTAATCAGGTGTGGGACATAGCTTTGTTTTGTTATTTTTTTATATTTTTATGTAATTCCTCCTGTATCTTATAGCTGTAACTAGATTATAAACTTCTTCCACTATGGCTCCTCATACAGTATTGTGTATCTGGCATATTTTTAAGATGCACTTACCAGTTAATAACATTGAATATATGACTTGCTTTTCTAAATTTTAAATACAGCTTGATATTTTAGGTAAAACTCAGGTGAAGTTTTATTTTATCATCTATTTATCATTTTACCAAAAGAAAGCCCAACCATGGTGCATTTGGATATGAGTTTGCACGTTAATAATAACATGCAATAATTTGTCAGATTGGTTAAAATGCATATCCAATTGGAAGATGGCCAGTTTTCATGTAGTCTCTAATTGATGTTGAGCCTTATCATAAACCAATTTCCTGATTAGACAAAATGACAGGTTTCTGACCAAAACTATATCTACAGTGCCACAAGATAACTTTGTTCAACTTTACCTCTTACCTCATTACTCCTGCCATCTGATCAGCATTAAGATGTCAATAAATGCCAGAACTAATTGTTTCCACTTCCAAGGCTTCATGGACCCCACCTTCATCCTATGTTCAATTACTATTTGTCTGATCACTAAAAATATATAATTTGACATTCAAATTATTTCAAATCCATGGTAATGGAGAGAATATAGACTTGGCATAGCATATCTTTTTCTGATTTAAATAAAACTAAATTACTATTTAAATAGTTTTTAATATTTACAAACATGATTATTACATTCTATTGAAAACATTTTTATGATTTTTTAAAATTTATTTATTTGACAGAGAGACACAGCGAGAGAGGGAACACAAGCGGGAGGAGTGGGAGAGGGAGAAACAGGCTTCCTGCTGAGCAGGGAGCCTGATGCGGGGCTTGATCTCAGGGCCCTGGGATCATGACCTGAGCCAAAGGCAGATGCTTAATGACTGAGCCACCCAGGCACCCCTATTAAAAACATTATTGTTAAATTATTCAGTCATGTCTTCCATAATAACCTGTACTGACAGATAAACTACACTCAACTGCATTAAGGTCTTGGTCAGTCTAAACCTAGAATTCCCTGTAATTTCATCTTTGTCCCTCAAAGACAGTCCTGGGAACTCACAGAAATAGAGCGTTGAAGTATAGGATGGAAAGATTGTTAATACGATGTAATTTTATATAAAAGGATCTGGTTTACAGAGGTACATAACACTAAGTATGCCATTCTATTTAACATAAGACCTTGTCAAAATGCTATCATTTCTTCAGTTATAATATTTTAAAGGAAAAATACAAGTAAATCCTATATACTTATCAGGTTGTTTGTTGTTGTTACTGTTTTTATAAAATAAACTACTCTTAAGAAATTTTTATAATCAGGAATTTGCAACACTAAAGCCAGAAACACTATTTCACTGTATTAACAAAAACTTCAAAGGTATGGCCACCATCTTACTTCTGCCTTTCACATTTCATGGAGTGCTTCTAACTGGATATGTAAGTCTGGAAAGTGGATGTTCTGCTTCCAGACTCTACCCAGAAGAAAGATATCCAAATGTTTACTAACTTCCAATCCACTAAAACCATCATATTTTCTTGAAAAGCCCTTAGTATAGGGTATAGTATATAGAAGGAAACCAATAGTAACTTTTATCATTACAATGTAATAAAATGTAAAATGCCTAAAAAAATGAAGGGACAGAATTATACAGAAATGGAAATATTTTTACAATATGTGATGAACTGAGAAAAATTTGGAAAATACCATTGGTGAAACAAAACTTAATTTGAAAAAAAATGATACATGTATATGTTGTAAAAGTGTCAGACATTCAAACACTAAATTAACACTGATTATCTCTGGTAAATGAGGAGTGATAATAGATATCTTTAGTATTAGCTCATACATTACAAAAATACAAAATCCAACACAATATGTTAAATAAATATATACTTTTGTAGAGCCATCTTGAACAATTTGGTACACTATCCCCTGTGATACTACAGAATAAGAATCAGTTTGATTCTTTTCTTCTTCTTCCTTTTTTTTATTTCTTGGTGAGAATTTTTTAAATTAAGAAGGATTTAAGATGAAAACAGGAATGAAAAACTAAAAACAATTAGATACTGGACATCCCAGAAGACTGCTTTTAAAGTTCTTCCCCAAGATAATTTAGGCTTCGATTTAGAATCACAAATTTGATAGTGGTGATTTTTGACAATTGCTAAATTTAGAGTCCTACTTATATAGATCAAATTTATTCAAAAAAGGAAACTTATTATAATTTTGTCAATCTTCTCTGTAACTCAGATTGCTTTGTATACACAATTTATGCAATTTAGTATCTTGATGGTAGTTGTTGCAACAGCTTAGAGAGAAGTATGTTGATCAGGGAAAGATGTAATACGACCATTTTTCACCCATGCTAATTTTACTTTTTTCCCTTATACTTAATTTCCTCAGCTATCCAAAGAACAGAGGCTATGAAACTGTCATGTGTTCTTACATACATTGAACTTAAAAAATAATGTAAATTTGATAAATGGAATCCATATTTGGCTACCCTCAATGTGACATGCTCATTGTATGATTCATTTAAAATGCTGCAATACTATTCACATTAGAGACATTTGCATTCATTTTGAAGTTATAATGGCTAATTTATTAGGTAATGCCATCCAGATATTTTAGAAAAACCTTTGTTAACTATGTTTTCATAAGACTTCCACTTTTATTTTTCCTTCTCAAAAGTTGACTTTTACTTGCCTTATTTTACAGTCTGGCTAAGCTTAAGTATGCCATTAAAATGTGATATATGGAACCTACATTACTAATGATAATGATGGTATCTTTCCTCATAGCTGTACTTGACTTTTTGTTGTTGTTTACCCACAATTTTAGTTCTTCTTACCCTTTATCATTGTTGGTATTACATGTTCTGAGTATCAAATAATGGGAAATTAAAAGTGAGGAAAAAGGAGGGGGGGAGCAGCCAGAGTCACTGGAGCCCTAAAAATTTCACTGAAAAGTAACAGACTCTTGAATTTTTGTGGGTTTTAATTTCTATCCTTTTGCCCCCAATTGTCCTCCCAATATGTCTTGAGTAATTGCAAATTCCTACTCAATAGGTCCAATCAGTGTAATATATTCGATGATATAGATTGGCATTATGTCCTGTTGAGGGGAAAGGCAAAGTCCCTGCTATCCAGATGTGACATAGGACTGAAAAGAGGATATTTTTCAAGATAGACTATGAACATATATTGCAGGCCTGGTCACTTGAAAGCAAATTGCTCCTGATAGTCTTTACTATCAATTATATGAGAAAATGAAAACATCTCCTAGATCAATGGCTGTATACCATTTACTAGGGGATTTCTTGATTTTTATTCAATAAAAAAGTTGTAATTCAAACAGTTGTAATTGGAGTCTGTAAATGAATTTTATGATAATCCATTGTCATTCTCCTAGATCCATTTATCTTTTGCCATGGTCAAAATATGAGTTGAAAGGGATGTGATAGGAATCACCACCCCTGCATATTCCAAGTGATTGATGGTGGCAGTAATCTGCAATTCTCTTAGTATGCAAGATTGTTTTTGGTCTACTATTTTCATAGGTAGAGGCAGTACTACTGGTTTCCATTTATCCTCTCCTAACATAGTAGTCCTCACTTCATGGGTCAGGGAAGTAATGTGAGGATTCTGCTAGTTGTTGGGTATGTCTATTTAAATTGTGCATTTTGGAGTTGGGGAAATAACCACAGGGTGATTTTACAGAATTGTGTGCTCACTGTGAGATATACCTCAGCTGAAACTCCACTGATCATCTGACCTCAAAACCTCCTACTCAAACTAGTGGACTACAGTGAAGTTTTGGGTCTCCATATATTTGAGTCCATTGAAAGACAATGTTTAGTTACCTTCTAAAATTATTTTTATTTTCCACAATCATATTGAGTAAGATTAGCAGTATACATATTTGGCAGTGTAGCTCTTCTTTTCTGAAGATGACTCAGCTTCATTCAAAAAAGTCAAGATCTGTTAACTGACTAAATTCTTGGACTTTGTAGATGGTCACCAACTCTATTTTAGTGGTTCAAGTCAGATTTCTATTCTCCAGACCTAGGGCTTTTCTTCTTACACAGATCGAATAAGACAACAATAAGATTTCCATCTATTTTAGTTGTAGAGACACTATGATCAACTAACCAATGGTAAAAATATCTTTTTAAATGATCTTTTGGCCCCACTCTCCATTATAGTAAATACTCCATTAGAGAAACCACACCCACTTTTTTTTTTTCAATTAAGTGCTACCATTTGAGCCTTAATGGCTCAAGATTCCCATCATTTCCCTTGAGTTTATAGATCCCAGGTTGATAGCATTAATCTCCACTGTGATTCTGACCTATATAGAGAATAGGTCAAAAAAGTAAAAAGAAAAAAGAAAAGGAAGAAAACAAGCAAACAAGAAAGAAAGCAAGAAAGCTCTTGAAAAACTATGGAGTTCTGGGGTGCCTGAGTGGCTCAGTAGGGTAAGCATCTGACTCCAGCTCAGGTCATGATCACAGGGCCTTGAGATCAAGCCCCTTGTTGTGCTCTGTGCTCAGTGGGGAGTCTGCTTCTCCCTCTCCCTCCCCGCCCTGCTCTCTCTCTCAAATAAATAAAATCTTTAAAAAATATATAGAATTCCGCTTGAAATTTATTTGTCAAAGTTGTGGTTAAAAGAGTCTTCTTGATGGGGTGCCTGGGTGGCTCAGTCGTTAAGCGTCTGTCTTCAGCTCAGGTCATGATCCCAGGGTCCTGGGATCGAGCCCCGCATCTGGCTCCCTGCTCCACGGGAAGCCTACTTCTCCCTTTCCCACTCCCCCTGCTTGTGTTCCTTCTCTTCGCTGTCTCTCTGTCAAATAAATAAATAAAATCTTTAAAAAAAAGAGTCTTCCTGAACCTACTGGAGTGTGTAAACATGTCTTACATGCTAAATCCACTCTATCATTTCAATCTCCAACACACCATGGAAATTCTGACACTTAAGATATATTTAGTATAAGTCACTATTGAATGCATGTTCCAATTAACCAGGAAGAAAACTATTAGGACCATCCTTAACCATGATCTGAAACATTGAATCTTGAATCTCTGCTTAGTGAACTCACATCAATAAGTTTGGTGTGATCCCATTCGAAATTCTTTTCCACATGGTCTCTTGATTGTTAAGATCTATTTCTACAATATTTTTTGGTTTCTGTCAATATAAATGGACAAAATAAAGTAATTATTTTAGTGTACATTACCTCTCCTCATGGGTAACACTTTGTGCACTACCCTGGGACATGAGTCTGGTTATAAGTCTAGAAGCAAGATTGTGGAGTAGGTCCTAAGGTGGATCAGACAGTACCATGCAAGACAGCTATTTCAGGGGAGCCCATTATAAGTTCTTCATGGAGGAAAAGATAACCTCTTAGGCAGGAGTAGAACTGTTTCATTTGGCAAAGATGGCTGGGTGGGAAAATAGAAATTCAGAGCCTCCAGCTTCATAAGAATCTGCTATATTCACAGGATCTAGGTAACTCCCAGAGAGTAAGTTATGCCCCCTTGGAAGCTGTATTAACAATTTCAGGCATCATAAATTTTATTTTCCGGAGAGTTATTAACAAGAAAAATACTGTTTTATTGACTTGGCAAGTTACTCATCAAAACTGCCTGAATTCAATCAAACTATTAGGTATTTCCCAAAAGTACTTGGACTCTGGATTTATATACTTATATAGTGGGTAAAATTAGTGAAAATTATTTTTTTTTGCTGTTACCGAGTCTATAACAAATGAAACTATCACTATATTTACTATAAGATGTCAGAACTAAGTCTTAAAGGAATAATAATTTAGTCAACAGTTTTTAAGGATAAAATGGATAATATAGAATAGACAAATTTCAAATTTTAAATATGCTTATCTTGAAAATATTGGAATAGGAAGTTTTAATTACATTGAAATTATGAGATGGTCCTCACCCATTTAATAGCTCCCTATCCCCCATGGATACACATGCTTCCTACCCTAAATAATTTCCCAAGAAGCCAATGTTTGTGTCTATCTATGGCAAAATTCTAGCCTATCACGGTCATCTCAGAAGTACAGAGGGGAAAACAATCAATAGAAAAGCCTCATAATAAATTCAAGAAAATATAATGCAAAATAACATTGAATTGCACATACTAAAATTTCCAATTTATATACTTAAACAAGTTCTATGATTTCATCTTTGTTGTCACTTCATGAAAAATGCTTTCTTCTTAATGTGACATCGAATTAGCCTCAATCACATAATCAAGACATCATCATGTCTTGCGGATGGTAGTTAAGGCACCATAAGGCTGTTCAGCAGCAGAGATTCAAGGTCATGGACCATAGCAATATCCCAGCAAATTTCATAATTCTCTTAAGTATCAGGGAGATTTCTTTTCTAGTAAATCTTTCAGAACTTAAAAATTTATATTTCAGTTACTCTAAAAAGGTATATAATAGTATTCTTAGAGTTAATAAGCTTAGCCAAGAGACTTATTAAATAAACACTTTGAAAGTCTTTACTCCTTTTCCAAAGGAGCATATGAAAAAAGCTCTGTTGTTAAAGTTACACTTTAGACATTGTTCGTGAAGGAAGTTTTTTAAGAAACAAATGGCTGAGTAACTGTCCCTTAGCACTTCAATTGTGTTTTATTGTATTATATTTGATTGATTGATTGATTTAAAGATTTTATTGAGGGAGAGGGAGAGAGAGCTCAAGCGGGGGGAGGGACAGAGGGAGTAGAAGAGGGATAAGCAGACTCCTTGCTGAGTCGGGAGGCTGGCATGGGGCTCAATACCACAACACTGAGATCATGACCTGAGCCAAAATCAAGAGGTGGTTGCTTAATCAACTGAGCCACCCAGTGCCCTTTATTGTATTTTAAATCTTTCAATGTCAATTTTAATAAATAGGAAGAATTATCCCATTAAATAAGGTAAAATATTTTCAAGAGTGAATATAGTAAGGAAATGCATTTTTTTTTTTTTAGAGTGAGGGAGAGAGGGATGGGGGAGGGGCAGAGAGAGTCCTAAACAGGCTGCATACCCGGCACCAAACACCGACCTGGATCTCACAACCATGAGATCATGACCTGAGCTGAAATCAAGAGTTGGATGCTTAACCAACTGAAACACCCAGGTGCCCCAGAAAATGCAATATTTAAGGCAATCTTGGGAGTCATTAGTAAGACATCAATTGTCTCTTTCTGAATTGGCAGAACGTGAGAATAGAGTCTTATTTCAAGAATTTAAAAATTAAATGGGCTGTTATTTGATTCAACCTCATCAATATTTTAGATGTAATGAACCATCTACTATTTCTCTTCTTTTTCTCTGTCCCACCAACTCTCTAGACCAGGGTTTGGCAAACTTTAGCCCACAGCCCAGCCACTTGCATTTCTAAGGAAAGTTTTATTGAAACATATTCACACCCATTTACTTATTTTCTATCTGCTTTAGTGCTGAAAGGGCAGAGTTAAGTGGTTCAACAGAGATCATATGATTTGTAAAGCCTAAAACATTTATTATCTGACCCTTTAAGAAAGTGTTGGATGATCTATGCTCTACATTCAAGATATGCTGGGCTTTTATATTTGGACTATTGATCAATTACTAGAGTTCGTGACTACTGACTTCACGAGTCTTCCAAACCAAATGATCAACTGATAGTACATTCATTCAAAAACTATCTGGTCAGAGACATCTCAGCAATGCATCACAGCAAAGGATCCGTAGTCTCATCAATGAAATCATATGTGAGTTAAATGTGCTATATCTTTGACTTCATGAAAAATTTAAATATCTACACTAATTAGTTGCTAAGTTTTATTTATTGGTCACCTCATCACAAACTAAATAGTCTAGATTTTTCTTGAAAGTTTGAGAAGCTCAGGGCCCCTGGGTGGCTCAGATGGTTAAACATCTGCCTTCGGCTCACGTCATGATCCCAGGGTCCTGGGATCAAACCCCAGGTCTAGCTCTCCACTTAGTGGGGAGTCTGCTTGGGATTCTCTCTCTCTCCCTCTCTCCCTGTCTCTCCCATTGCTTGTGCTCTCTCTCTCAAATGAATAAATAAAATCTTAAAAAAAAGGAAGTTTAAGAAGCTTAATTATTTCCTATGTGGTCATACGCATGATTAATATTTATTGAGAAATCTCTTTTTATCCCATATAATTCAAAGCAACCAATGCACTGCCTTTAGATTTAGAAATTGGGTTTGCTTGATTTCTATTAATGAATATTTCTTATAATATTCACCGTGTCATTTTTCTTTCAAGGATCTTAGAATGTTTATATATTCATGTAGGTCTTTGTCATAATCTCACACTTTCTCTGTGTTGGTCAAGTTCTTCTGTTTTAACATATCATCAAGGATGCAGAAGTTTAAAGTTAAGATTAAGGTCAAATAATATGCAGTAGAGCTTAGGGCAGGACAAATTCAATTTTCCAAGATGGTAACATCTGTTTTGTCAATACAACTCTTATTCTTCCAAATGTGCATGTCAAGGTAAAATTTAGCATTTTAGAGAATAATTGAAATTGCCAAGAATATAGCATCATTTCTAAAATTTTACCAGCAGCTCATCATTTACTGTATGTTAAAATGTTTTGCAATCTTTATTTCCTGGAATTCAGTCACTGCTCATACACTAGTTTAAGGCAGATAGAATTTATGATATCACTTGCCCAAACACAAGTGGCAATTAATCACTAAACCAGCAGCCACTAACCTCCAGTCAGAAAATAAACTAAAAAAAGTAAAATAGGGACTGGGTGGCTGAGTTGGTTAAGCATCTTCCTTGGTCTTGGGTCATGATCCCAGGGTCCTGGAATAGAGCCCTCATCAGGTTCCTTGTTCAGCAGGGGGTCTGTTTCTCCCTCTCCCTCTGCCCCTCCTCCCTGCTTGTGTTCTCTCTTTCTCTCTCTCAAATACATACATACATACATACATACATCTTTTTTTAAAAAAAGTAAAATAATTCCAAGGTAGACTATTGAGTAACAGCATCAAAATAAATTTGCCTGATTCTAATTTTCTTAAGATGCGCATATCACTTACAGGTGGACATTTTCTTTCCCAGGACACAAACATGGAATAGTGCATGTATTGCATCCTTTTAAAGTTTGTTAAAATTCTAATTATGTTTAATAAAAGTATTTCATTGGATTAAGTCAAGATACAGCTTTTCTAATATGTCCTTACCAGGGTGTGGGATAGGAAAGTTGATATTTAGGATCCTGATTGTAAAAAATCAGCAGCAGCAATAATAGCATAATCTAAAAAGTTACTGTAAACTCTTTTCAATTTAGTGGAATTTTCAGTCAGACCAGGTCCTGTGAATATAAGTTCCATATGTTTACTACCTACTGTGCAAAATAAGTGGTTACTCTATAGAGTTACAAAACCTCTACTTTCAATTCCAGGAGGTCCTTTCTAATATTATGGACTTAATGAAAAATAGAAGTTTACTGTAACCCTTCATTTATATTTCACATTTCAGAGCTAAAAGTACATTGAGAAAACACAAAATTAAATTCTCTTATTTTTCAGGAGAAATTTAGTCTCATAAAATACTTTGTCTAAGTATCAGAGAATAGTGATATATGTATCCTCTAATAAAATATCCTTATAAGTCTCTATCCTACCCATTCTTATCTTATTTTGCTTCTCAATGATTTCCTTACCTCACCAGGTATTCAGAAACAAATATTTGTAAATATTTGCTGAAAATATAGTAGTTGCCCTTTTAAAGTTTACATTAGTCGGGAAGAAGAAATAAACAACAAACTATAAAAACAATAAATACATAAATTATGTAGTATGTAAAGATATGATAAATTCTACAGAAAAATTATAGGGTTAGAATGATGTGGTGTGGAATTTTAATAAAATAGTGATAGCTTCATTAACAAAATGACTTTTGAATACAGATTTGAAGGAGTTGAGAGAATTAACAGTGCAGATATCTATGCCACAATGCAGATGGCAGAGGGAGTCAGGGGAGGAATTTAGCTACTTGAGCATCAACAGGAGACCAGTATGGTTGGAGTAAACTAAAGAAAAAATCCAGAGAAGTTATGAAAATTCAGATAATGTGGAGTCCAGTAGGCCATTGTAAGAAGTTTGGCTATTATGCTGTAGGAATGGAAAACCATTGCATGAGTTTGAGCAGAGGAGTAAAATATCTGACTAATATATTCAAAGGCTCACTCTGGCTATGATATTGGGAATAGACTATAGACCACAGAAAGCAAATTATAAAGCAGGAAGACCTTTTAGGAGGTTATTGCAGTAGTGTAGGTAAGAGATGATGGTGACCAGGGCTGTAGAAATATTTAAAAGACTTTTAAAAAGATATATTGTTTAAGAGCAGATAGGGTCAAGAACAATTTATTCACTCATTCAGGTGATACCTCAGTCTTTATGACCATAGGTTATTGGTCATGATGGTTAAGATTTGAATTCAAGAATCAGACATGCCTGAATTCACTGCCACTTAATGATTGCTAACTTTGGACAAGTTAATTGACTTCTCTAGATCTTAATTTCCCCATTCCTGAAATTGACATGCTACTAGATAAAAATTTATGAATTTATCTTTTCAATTCTGATCTCTCCTTCAAGTTCTATTTCTATATTTCTAAATGTCTTATTAACCTCTCAACTGATTATACCATGAAAGTTGAAGTTTGATGTGAATTTAAAAAAATCATGTATTATAAAAACTAGAGTAAAAGATGGACAAGATATCTTAAGGGGGGGTAAATGGAAACATAAACAAATAATTGTTTAGTCCACAAGAAGGCAAGAAAGTATTATGATAAAAGACAAAATCCTACTTTCTTTGGCAATACAAGAGCTACAGATACAGATGGATAGTAGGATGATTATATTACCAGGGAAATAAAAGGATAGTGACAGGAAAGCTTGAAACACACTTTTCTCACTGTACAGTCGATGGCAAAACAATACTTGGTGAGGGAGGTAGTAAAGTGATCAAAGAAATGGAAGAAGAAACAAGATACTCGTATGATTGAGAACAAGGAAGAGATATGTCAAAAAAATGAGTAACTAAATGTATTGAGTGAGTCAGAAACATTAGTGAATAGAAAAAAAATCTTGTATTTAATGATTTTTCTAGACAATATTTTCTATTAAAAAAGTGGGAAAGAAGCCAACTGCATGAAAATATGTTAGGGGAGATGGGTTTATGTGTGTTCTGGGAGGGTGTTGTTTTAAGTTTTAGGATATAAATAGAAAATGGTGATTCCATTTTGAATTTTCATAGTGCCTTTTCAAAGCATTATCCCACCAGCTATATTTTTCTTCACAATAATCCCAAGAGGCCAGTAAAGCAAAGAGAGAAAAAATAAAAAACAGTGAGAAAAAAAGTACATATCTAGTAATACAGGGTTGATTAGTAGAAGAGTTGAACTAAATCTAAATGTCTGGAACCTTAGTCGAAAATATTTATTACTAGATACTACAGTTAATGGCCTTAAAGGGGGACAATATGTTACTCCAAAAGATTTATCATTGCTTTAATAAGAATATAGAGATAAATATTTTCAGTGGCAAAATGAGCCCCATTCTAAATAATTTTCAGCCTTGGATTGGGACCACAGTGACTATATCTGACAAAATCCTGAGACAATAAAAACAACCTTCAGGATGGGTCTATTCAGGCTCCCCAAGGATTTATAACACATAATGTCAGAGAGCTGGGAAGTTCAAAGGGTCCCAAAGAAAGAAGTAAATGGACTAATGATGTAAAATACAGTGGCTAACTGAACATAAAAAAAAAAAAAGTAAACGAAGGAAACTGAAAACTACAAGGACAAACCAACCACCAGCATGGTTCTCAGTGGGGATTGTGGTAGTCAGGGTGTTCTCCAGAGAGGGGAAGATAGATGTTTACATAACACATTACGTTAACTCCACTCAAAGAAACCAAGTGTGCATGATGGGTTTAGGTGGGGAACAGTTTTTTTTTTTAGGAGGTCTCTAAACATTATCTCCATATAGAAGCTTATTTGCATAATAATGTAGGTAACACTTCCCCATGGGCAGAAGGACCTGTGCATTAAGTGAATAAACTTTTTTTAGATGTCAATTTATAATGTATTCTGAGTATTGTTTGCTGCCAGGAGTTGTGTAGGTGAATGTGTACAGGTTACCCAATCATTGCTTACCAGAATACTGATAAAGGGTATATAAAGATGGCAAGTTTATTACTCATCCTAGCATGAACAATTTACTAGTACCTGGAGGTAAAGTGTCAAAGTCTACCGAAACTATCTTGCCAAAATTGAAGTGGTAGAGCATTCCCTTGAAATCCTGCTAAACTCACTCATATTATTTATTTAATTTCAAGTAGGGGACAAAAGGAGAGAAATCCTAAGGCTAAACCAATTTCTGTGCAGAGTGAGGCTTCCACAAGTACAGATATGGTGAAAATTGCTATTAAAAGGGACTGGCACAGAATGGCTAAAATTAACAAGTCAGGAAACGACAGATGCTGGCAGGCATGCGGAGAAAGGGGAACTCTCTACACTGTTGGTGGGAATGCAAGCTGGTGCAACCACTCTGGAAAACATGGAGGTTCCTCAAACAGTTGAAATTAGAGCTACCATACGATCCAGCAATTGCACTACTGGGTATTTACCCCAAAGATACAAATGTAGGGATCCGAAGGGGTACGTGCACCCCAATGTTTATAGCAGCAATGTCCACAATAGCCAAACTGTGGAAAGAGCCAAGATGTCCATCGACAGATGAATGGATAAAGAAGAGGTGGTATATATACACAATGGAATATTATGCAGCCATCAAAAGGAATGAGATCTTGCCATTTGCAATGACGTGGATGGAACTGGAGGGTGTTATGCTGAGTGAAATAAGTCAATCAGAGAAAGACATGTATTGTATGACCTCACTGATATGAGGAATTCTTAATCTCAGGAAACAAACTGAGGGTTGCTGGAGTGGTGGCGGGTGGGAGGGAGGGGGTGGCTGGGTGATAGACATGGGGGAGGGTATGTGCTATGGTGAACGCTGTGAATTGTGCAAGACTGTTGAATCACAGACCTGTACCTCTGAAACAAATAATGCAATATATGTTAAGAAAAAAAAAAGAAGATAGCAGGAGGGGAGGAATGAAGGGGAGTAAATCGGAGGGGGAGATGAACCATGAGAGACGATGGACTCTGAAAAACAAACTGAGGGTTCTAGAGGGGAGGGGGGGGAGGGGGATGGGTTAGCCTGGTGATGGGTATTAAAGAGGGCACGTTCTGCGTGGAGCACTGGGTGTTATGCACAAACAGTGAATCATGGAACACTACATCAAAAACTAATGATGTAATATATGGTGATTAACATAACAATAAAAAAATTTTAAAAAAGGGACTGGCAAATGAAACTATCTTGCTAAAAATTAATAATAAACTTTAAGATGAAGAAATAAGATTAAAGTTTTGGAAATGCCAATTAGGCAAGCTTTGAAAGGAGTCCTCCCCTGCTTTTTTTTTTTTTTTTAAACTTAGAGATACCACATTCAGCTTCCAGTTTTATGCTTCCAGAGACTGCCTTTGGCTTAAAGGTATCATGGGAAACAAAGTCTGGTCAATTCAGGGAAGACTGGCCTACACTGTACGAGCCTGGTGCTGCGTCAGTTTCCCTACCTTCATGATGTATTAGGGAGAACAACAATGCCAGGCAGGGACCAGTAAAGAAGTAACAAATGCCGAACAGAGCAGACCTGACTGTGTATTCTCATGGAGAATGTTGTAGTGAAACCTCTGTCAAATAAAAGACTCGGAGTGGTTATGTCATAACCATGTTTCTTGCATGGTGAGGGGTGATGGAACTTAAGTCTACTAACATTTATTAAGTGACCCCTATGGGTATGCCATTATTAAGGAGGTGAGATTGAATTCTAGCACCAAAGCAAGTAAACCAACAACCAAGTACAACCTACTTATCAAAATCTCAGTTTGGGTATTTCTTTCCACCAAACTGGATTTTCCTCAGAACTCCCCATCTCAATAAATATTTATGGCCCCTAGACAAAATCCAGGTGTCATTCCTGACATCCTGACAATGACATTAAACAATATTTACAGTTTGTAAAAATGGGTGGTTGCAATGAAATTCCCACCAAGTTACCTTAAAAAACTACTTAATGGAAAATTCCCAATAAGGTTCTTAAAAGGGTTGTGCTGTCCTATATCACTAAAAATTTTGCTATTATATATGTTGTATTCATAAAGATAATAAAATAGATGAAGTTGTTCATTAAGGGGCTCTACTTTAATTGGAACAGATCTGAGATATCCAGAATGTCTTAAAGAAGACACAAAGCCCGGTCTTCTGGAGTTGAAGTCAGACTACCCTATTTCCTCAACTACATTTTTTTTGCATTGTTTCAAATACACATCTTCAAAATGGTGAGGGTGGGTTCGTGACTTTGGTGAATGGCTATGTGAAACAGTCTAAATTCTTAAAGGAAAAGATAATTGGAAATGGCAACTGATATTCTAGTATTGAGCTTGAAGCATCTGTAAGTCATATTTTCCCATTCATGTAATCTACTAAATTGACTGCTGTATCAGTGAGTAAAATAAAATTTGGTGCTGATGGTACTCCACTAGCTGCACTGTAAATTCTGTCAGGTCAGAGATATTGTCAGTTATGTTTATAGCTGTTTCCTGCAATAGTTGTACCCAACGCATAACTTCAAAAAGAATGAAAGAACTCCCATCTCCAAATCATCACCCAGTGTTGTTTATCTTATCTACTAAATAATTGTTAGTCTTGATAAATATATGTATTTATCTTGTCCTGAAAGCAAACACTAGGTTTTCAACTGAGAGGCGGAGTTAGTATTACTTACAGCAATGATCAGATTGGTTCCCCACACCCCATTCTCCCCTTTCAGGGTTGTGTGGTGACAGCCAGATGTCACCCTGCACATATAAAAGGGATTTTTTTTTCACTGAAGAAAGGAACCCTGAAATTATGACTCTGGGAGCTTATATGGGAGCTAGACGGCTGCCACTCCTCTCCCTCTGTGAGTGAGAGAGAGACAGAGAGAGAAATTTGGCTTTCTAACGTCTTACCATTCTTTGGAATGGAAATGGCTCATCTGGGTTTCATTGCCCTTTGAAATATAAACATATAGCTCTAGGGAGATGAATCTCTAAAATCTCTCAGGTGGTTTCTCATTCTCTCAGCCTTGCTATTCAGTTAACTTTAACTTCTAAGGATTCTCTTTTAACTGAGATTCTTTCCTCAGAAAACCCAACCATGAAGAAACATGAAAACACTCATATTGCTTACCAGAAGTCTACAGATTTCTACTCTTCTACCCTGTCTTCACTACCATGCTGTCTTATTTTCTCACCTGGACTGCTGCAATAGCCTTCTCCCCATCTTCCCTCAGCCCATATTGATTTTTCCCCTACCCAACATGTGGAAAGTAATTTTGCAAATGCAAAATGGATTATATCATACTTTAAATGGAACGTAGGTTATGAACTCTCTGATTCAGTTTTTTGGTCTCACTTGCCCCTTTAGCTTGGTTCACCTACCTTGCTTCCCTGCTAGAATAATCACCACTTTCCCAAGGTCCTGATGCCATCATTGCTCATCTCAGCACCACTGTTGGTCTCAGCACCCCCTTGGGGTGAACACCAGTGTTCTGCATGGCCACCATCCTGGCCCTTGTTGAGAGGCACTGCACTACCAGCTCCCAGTCCTCCTATCAGATCCAGGGAAGCTTTGTCTTCTCTGAAGGCTGCATGGGGCAAGGTGGGGGGTTGGGGGGAGGCAGGTAGAGAGTCACTGACATGTGCAACAGATGTTAACAAATAAGATTCAGGATATCACATGAATCTGCAGATAAATTGATTATTTCTTATTCGAGAGAGAAGAGAATACTCCTCGACTCAGTGACTCCATACAGCCTCTTGGGAAAGGTCTTGTGTGACCAAGAAATTGGAGGTGTTTTCTTTCAAACCTGGGGCCAAATCACTTACATACGTCTTGTATTGACTTTTGTGGTTTTCTTCCCTTACTTATCATTTTTCTTTCCCCTTCTTTCGGATTGAAACCCAAAGGAGATATTGGCAGATAAACTTGTTTCAGACTCTAGGAAATTCAGACTATGACACACTGCTCATTAAAATATTTCATTATTTATCATTTTAATAAGAGAAAACACTGGGATCTTTCACATGGCCTTTATGGTCATGCAAGGCCTGGTGCTTGCTTCTCTTGAGACATTCTTTTCCTTGCTTTCGAAACTCTGTTTTGTTGTTGTTGTTGTTATTGTTTTGTTTTTTTTTTGTTTTGTTTTGTTTTGTTTTTCACTTCATTCACTGTATTAAGATCTTTAAAACTCCAGGCTTCATATGCACCTGCCCTTTCCCCCCACTCTTACTCTTCCCCTTTGCACTGTAATTTATATTTATCTATCAGGTCTCAGATAAAATATTACTTCTTCATGGTTTCCCTTTTCTTACCAGATCTAGATGAAGTTTCTTTGATGTATGATTATATTTCCCTCTAAATATTTTTCAAAAATTTCCGCTCAATGTTAAATAATCTGTGATGCAAATATTTGTCGTTTAATATTTGACACCCAGTTCACTCCTCCCACTGTAAATTCTATGAAGGCAGAAATTATGTCTTTTTTTAAAATTTTTCCATTGTAAACGCAATGCTACACAGAGTCTGGCAAGTAGTATGCAATTCAATTAATATTTATTGAATAGGTGAACAAATAATTGGATAACTCAAAAAAGCCAAAAACACTTCCCTCACATTTTGAAAAGTGACATGGTTTGACCAGTTGTTTAATTACAAGAGTGCTTGATATACTGTAAAATAAAAAAGCACAAAGATTGACTTATTTCACTCAGCATAACACCCTCCAGTTCCATCCACGTCGTTGCAAATGGCAAGATCTCATTCCTTTTGATGGATGCATAATATCCCATTGTGTATATATACCACCTCTTCTTTATCCATTCATCTGTCGATGGATAAAGTTCTTGGCTCTTTCCACAGTTTGGCTATTGTGGACATTGCTGCTATAAACATCAGGGTGCATGTACCCCTTTGGATCCCTACATTTGCATCTTTGTGGTAAATACCCAGTAGTGCAATTGCTGGATCGTATGGTAGTTCTATTTTCAACTTTTTGAGGAACCTCCATACTGTTTTCCAGAGTGGTTGCACCAGCTTTCATTCCCACCAACAGTGTAGGAGGGTTCCCCTTTCTCCGCATCCCCGCCAACATCTGTCGTTTCCTGACTTGTTAATATTAGCCATTCTGACGGGTGTGAGGTGGTATCTCATTGAGGTTTTGATTTGGATTTCCCTGATGCCGAGTGATGTTGAGCACTTTTTCATGTGTCTGTTAGCCATTTGGATGTCTTCGGAAAAATGTCTGTTCATGTCTTCTGCCCATTTCTTTTTTTTTTAAGATTTTATTTATTTATTCATGAAAGACAGAGGGAGGGAGAGAGAGAGAGAGAAAGAGAGAAGCAGAGGGAGAAGCAGGCTCCCAAGGAGCAGGGAGCCCAATGTGGGACTCGATCCCAGGACCCTGGGATCATGACCTGAGCCGAAGGCAGACGCTTAACCATCTGAGCCACTCAGGCGCCCGTCTTCTGCCCATTTCTTGATTGGATTGTTTGTTCTTTGGGTGTTGAGTTTGATAAGTTCTTTATAGATTTTGGATACTAGCCCTTTATCTGATATGTCATTTGCAAATATTTTCTCCCATTCTGTCGGTTGTCTTTTGGTTTTGTGGACTGTTTCCTTTGCTGTGCAAAAGCTTTTTATCTTGATGAAATCCCAATAGTTCATTTTTGCCCTTGCTTACACGTATCATATGACCTCACTGATATGAGGAATTCTTAATCTCAGGAAACAAACAGGGTTGCTGGAGTGGTGGGGGATGGGAGGGATGGGGTGGCTGGGTGATAGACATTGGGGAGGGTATGTGCTATGGTGAGCGCTGTGAATTGTGCAAGGTCACAGATCTGTACCTCTGAAACAAATAATGCAATATATGTTAAGAAAAAAAAAAGAAGAAGAGAGCAGGAGGGGAAGAATAAAGGGGGGTAAATCGGAGGGGGAGATGAACCATGAGAGACGATGGACTCTGAAAAACAAACTGAGGGTTGTAGAGGGGAGGGGTGTGGGGGGATGGGTTAGCCTGGTGATGGGTATTAAAGAGGGCACGTTCTGCGTAGAGCACTGGGTGTTTTGCACAAACAATGAATCATGGAACACTACATCAAAAACTAATGGTGTAATGTATGGTGATTAACATAACAATAAAAAATATTAAAAAAGCACAAAGAAAGTAGAGCTTTGTAAGAATTGTGGTATAAATTGGAGAAAATGTCTGCTTAAAGGTCTGTTAATGCTTTAATAATAGAGCTTAATGGGGTAGTAGTCTATTTGTTTCACCATTTCTTAATTAGAAGATAAAGTTTTTTTTCCCAAATGCATTAAAGCAAGAATACATTTATGTATCTGAGCTGAACTTGTGAAAGAAACACACATATATATACATTTAAAATGTGTCTTGACTTTTTTTTCATATGCCAAATCCCAAATTTTTATTCATTCAATTATTGTGAAAAACATAGTGAGTATGCAACAGTTAGGAGTTAGGAAATAATTTTTTCAGGTTAGCAACAAATTTTGTTTGGATTTCAGTTGATTATCAAAAAGAAGAAAGAAAGACAAAATAAGCAACATTAGTGATTAGAGGTTTGGGAAATTGAACATTTAAGAAAAAAAGGTGATTACTTATACTCCAGATTTTGGCTTCTGTTTTCAACTTTGATTTTATTTTGATAGGCAAGTTTCTATCTTGTCTCAGACTCAGCATTTGGATGAGAATGCAGGCATTACTTGGCAGGGCAAATGTTGCTGTAGACAGGAAAATAAATAATTATCATAAAAGTATGTGATTCAATATACAATAGAAAAATAGTTTGGTAGGCAGACTATTAAGATTATCCCCCACGGCATTCACCTTTTTGTAAGCCTGTCTCTTGAATGTACACAAAAACTTAGAGTATGCTATCACCACCACGATTAGATGGGAAGGGGATTTTTCAGATGTAATTAATGTAGCAGATCATCGGACTTTGAGGAAAGAAAAAGGGGATGAGGATGTATCATGAATAGTAGATTGGGCCGGATTTAATCAGTCTTTTAAAAGCAGAGATTTTGTTTGTTTCTTTGTTTCTTCTCTTCCCATTTAGTCTAGAGGAAGAAAACAGTCATACTGCAGACTATATAGCGATGTGGCAACTAGAAGCTGAGAGAAGTCTCCAGTAAGTTAACAAGAAAGCAAAGATCTCAGTTATATAATCATAAGGAACTAAACTTGGCAGGTGCCTGGTTGGCTAAGTGGGTAGAGTGCATGACTCTTGATCTTGGAGGTGTGAGTTTGAGCCCCATGTTGGGTATGGAGATCACTAAAAGAATAAATAAACTTAAAAAAAAAACACAAGAAGGAACTGAATTTAGCTAACAACTTTAAATGAATTTGTAAAATGACCTCAGCCCTGAGATGAAAACTGTGACCCCAGCTAACTTCTTGATTACAGCCTTGTGAGATCTGAAGGAAGAACCCAGCTAAGCAGACTCTAGACTCCTGACTATAGAAATTATGAGATAATAATTTAATGTTGTTTTAAGTTCCTAAGTTTATGGTAATTGTTACACATCAATTGAAAACTAATATAAGGAGCACAATCCGTTTTATTTATTTTTTTAAATCTTTTTTCCCCACAAGCAAACAGAATATGTCAATTTTAAGAAATAGTGGCTGCTACCCTCAAGGAACTTATAGTTTAATTTAAAAAAAGTTTTTTTTTAATTAATCAGGATTACACAAAGCCTTGCAGATTAACTTGATGAAGTCCTCCTTAACCACCTACATGATTAAACTGAATTGAACATTGAAAAGTTTAAGTATTTTATAGGAGAAGACAGTCCTCTGATATTATAGACAAATACAGAAATAAGAAATTAGTCCATCATTCTATCTTTCACTCCTTCTTCCCAAATGTCACACATTCTCAAAACCTGAATTCAGGATAAGTATGACTGGTGATGAATATGATGTTAACTATTCATCTTGGTCTATGACTAGGCTGCTGAGTATTGAGTTTTGAAACTTTGGATTATTCTTAAGGGGGGGTGTGGGGGTTAGGGGTATAGCCGTACCTTAAAATATCACATGAGGACTCCCAGAAGGCCCACCCACAAGAAAAGGCCAACTTTTTCACTACTACTCAGCAAAAGGAAACCCACTTTCAACTCATTCATTCTCCTGCAAGCTGTTACATTAACTAGAGAATTATCTGTCAAAGAGTTGGTTCCCCCAGTATATGCCATTAATAGTAGTAGGAGTTTAATCATTGCTTCGTCATGTTAATTAGTACTATTGAACATTCTTGAGGCCGTATTTTGCTGTCCCATCAGGCTATCTCAGATTTATTGCACATTTAATACAAAACATGGGACATACCATATACAGGCAGATCTTTTTTTTTTCTTTCATCTATTCATAATGTCTGACAGAAGTGGTTAAAGAAGTAAAAGGAAGGGGTGCATGGGTGGCCCAATCGGTTAAGCATCTGACTTCAGCTCAAGTTGTGATCTTAGGGTCCTAGGATGGAGCCCTGATTTGGGCTCCCCACTCAGCAGGGAGTCTACTTGTCCCTCTCCCTCTTCCTCTGCCCCTGCCCCTGCTCATGCTCTCTCCGTCTTTCAAAATAAATAAATAAATAGATACTTTTTAAAAAGTAAAAGGAAAATTATATGGGGTTGTCATGTCCATAAGGGCCCTAATTTGAGTGAAACAGCACTCCCCCTCCCCTTTGTAATGAACTTTAAAGTAGATGGTTCACCTATGGAAAAGAGCAATACACAATTTTCTTATCAGATTCCATTTACCAGGGCTCAAGACTTGGCTAGTGAAAGAATGTGGTCTGGATTTCAGGACACATGAGCTAGTCTCATTGGGAGCCCTGGAGAGAAAGAACACCAGGGGCACATCACAGAGGAGGTGATATTTGAATTTATTCCTGAAAGCTAAATAGAAATATGGATGAGAGAGATGGGGAAATCTGTGTATGTCTAGATAAAGAAAAAATATCCAAGCTTTAGGAGATTTGAAAGAGTTAATCACACTCCTGAACGTGGGGAAATGCAAGTAGTTGACTATGGCTAGAACAAAATTTTTTTTTTCGCCCTGGGATAATAGTAAGGTATGATGCAAAAGACATGTAGGAAAGGTATAGTTTGTGCAAATCTGTCATTTGTGATTTATATGTATCAGTGACCATCAGATGTTCTAGATAGTAATTCAGTAGGAGCAGATTTGTATGTAAAAGCAGAATCTCTCCTTGTGGGGAGGTGAAGGAACAGTAAGGAAAGAGAATTCTAAGTATTGGTTCCAACAATCAAAGTGGAAAGATACTTTTTAATGGAATGTAGTAATAGCCACACTAATTGTTCACACCTGAAATTATGATACAGAACATGAAAAAAGATGAACTATCCATGTATGGTATTAGTAGACTCAGTACCAGTGGCACTGGTAGAATAGAATATCATAATCTATATTAACAGCCATTAGAAAAATTATCACAACATAGAGGAAGAGAAACGTGCTTATTAAATTACAGATTTCTGCTTCACAAATCAGCCTTAGTGAATTAGAATTTGGGGGGATAATTTCAGGAAATCTTATTTTTCACTGTCACCTCAAATGATTTTTTATAATTGCAAACCATAGCTCTATACTGCACATTTTATGAAAGATGGAGAGTGTCATGTCTAACAGGTTTACTAGTATTTCCCCAAAGACTAACACATGTTATCTATTCAAACATATTTATTGAGGAAATTGGTGAAATCTGTATCTTCTTATCTAGATTATTTTCAAATTTGCAAAGTTAAGACTGGTAAGAGAAAATAATTTTTTTTAATTTTTTTTAAGATTTTATTTATTTATTTGAGAGAGAGAATGAGATAGAGAGAGAGCATGAGAGGGGGGGAGGGTCCGAGGGAGAAGCAGACTCCCTGCTGAGCAGGGAGTCCGATGCGGGACTCGATCCCGGGACTCCAGGATCATGACCTGAGCCAAAGGCAGTCGCTTAACCAACTGAGCCACTCAGGCACCCAAGAAAATAATTTTTTAATGATAGGAGTGTTTGATAAGTTTCTGAGAAAATCATTCTTTCATAGGTAGCCATTTCAAAGGCCAATCTGGAGATATTAATAAAAAGTGAAAAATGGATATCCTTTGAATTACTCAATCCACTTACAAGAATGAAACCTAAATGAATAAGTATGAAAATATATAAACATAAGGGTGTCCATTGCATTACTGCCTATAATAGAAAAAATATCAGTAATAACCTAGATTCCCACTAAGTGTATATTTGGGAAATGAATTATGAAGCATTTATACTTTTGAAACTTAGCAGCTCTTATGAGAGAAATAAATGTAGTCTGATGTAGATAGATAATAACAATATCTATTTTGTGAAAATATTAATTAACACTGTATATATAACATAATACCATGTATAAAGTGCATTTTTAAAATGTATCTGATCTTTATACTCATAGAAAATACCTGAAAGCTTGCAGATAAAGTTGTCAGTAACAATGAGATAGGAAAAAACCTCAGTTTCCCATCCTGTGTTTGTTTGTTTTTTTTTTACTCTCACATTACTACCACATTCACAACACTTATGACACCAGATGTGTGGAGTTTTTCTCCCACCAAGTAATTCTCTGACAGTGGCTGAGTGTCCTGTAATTTAACTCAATCTAACACCATCTACCTGAAGATGGTGTCAGATTCCACAGGTGAAGGGATCAGTCCCATGAAATGACCTACTTCAGATGCCAATCACAAGTACTGTGTCCCAGGTTGCCCTTGCCTCCAACTTCTGTTCAACTTGACTACAAATTGGAGGTTCCCATAATTCCTTCCTCAGGTTCAATTATTTGCTAGAGTGGCTCACAAAACTTAGGGAAACACTTATGTATACCAGTTTATTAAAAGCTTTGTAAAGGATATAGATGAACATCCAAATGAATAAATACATAAGAAGAAGTCTGAGAGATTCCTGAGTGCAGGAGCTTCTGTGTCTGTGGAGTTGGGGTGCATCACCTTCCTAGTGTGATGCATTTACCAACCTGGAAGCTCTCCAAATATTATACACTTGGGATTTTATGGAGGTTTCCTCACTTAACCATAATCAATTATTTACTCCATTTCTCATGCCTCTCCCCTCTGTAGGGAAGTGGGAGGTGGGGCTGAAAATTCCAAGTTTCTAACAATGGCTTGGTCTTTCTGGTGACCAGCTCCCATCCAGAAGCCATCCAGGAGCCCACTCGGAGTTACTTCATTTGAACAAAAGACACTCCTATCACCCAGCAGATTCCAAGGAATTTAGGAGCTCTGTGTCAGGAACCAGGGTCAAACACCAGATATTAAAACATAAGATACACTTGGCACTCTCTTACCACTTAGGAAATTACAAAGGTTTCAAGGGATCTGTGCTAGAAACTGGGGGCAGAGACCAAGAAATGTATTTTCTATAATCTCAGTTATTTCTGTAAATGTGATTGGTAGGGGGCAAGTAAAGTATATACCTCTTACTCTTTAGAATTATTTAATTTTCCTATTTTCAACCACATACTGCTTGTATAATATCAAATTAATACAGATTTTTAGATGATCTAGACCCACATGTACAGGAATTCTAACATTTTATCCTTGATATCTTCTCAGACATGGACAGATAGTTATGATAAAACAATTCAATATATAACTTAGAGAAAAAAGTTAGGTAAAAAAACAGCATTTTCCCCATATGTGAATACATGTTGTAGTATAGAAATAAATGGATAAATATACAAAATATTAATTTTGGGTAATGGGATGTTGGTAATTTTCATTTATGTATATTTTGTTATATGTTGGAATCTATGGAAACAAATTAGGAAAAAGATATTTTCATTTTGTTTTAAATAATTGATTTATGTATGTTTTTAGAATACTCTTGTAAGTCAATCTATATATATAAAATATATATATTTATATATATATATTTTATATATATATAAAAAAAGTTCAGCTGCTGATCTATTTTATTTTTTTATTATGTTGTTAATCACCATGCATTACATCATTAGTTTTTGATGTAGTGTTCCATGATTCATTGTTTGCATATAACACCCCGTGCTCCATTCAATACGTGCCCTCTTTAATACCCATCACCAGGCTAACCCATTCCCCCACCGCCCTCCCCTCTAGAACCCTCAGTTTGTTTCTCAGAGTCCATAGTCTCTTATGGTTCGTCTCCCCCTCCAATTTCCGCCCCCTTCATTTTTCCCTTCCTACTATCTTCTTTTTTTTAACATATAATGTATTATTTGTTTCAGAGGTACAGGTCTGTGATTCAACAGTCTTGCACAATTCACAGCGCTCACCATAGCACATACCCTCCCCAATGTCTATCACCCAGCCACCCCATCCCTCCCACCGCCCACCACTCCAGCAACCCTCAGTTTGTTTCCTGAGATTAAGAATTCCTCATATCAGTGAAATCATATGATACATGCTGATCTATTTTAAAACTCTAGTTATAGTTAGATGAATATTAAATTTACATCAATTAACACTTAAGCTATTAATTGAAATCCACTTAAATTTACTTCAGTTATTTTTTAGAAATTGAATACAGTTCATATAATTTCTATCCTAAATTTAATGTGTTAACGAAAATGCATAGCATCTTCTATTACTCCTTTGATATTAGGTTAATTATTTGTCAATTAGATTTATTCATGTCATAATCATTAAAAGTTAATGTACTTCAATATTCTAAAAGGATTTTGTTTCAAGTCAATGCTAAAACACACAATTGATTCTCTCTGGTTTTTCCATCTTCCAGTGAGTCAAATAGCCAACTAGAGTGGAATCACCCTTAACTGCTATCATCTATCAGTAGTTAACCCCCCCGAATTTTCCAAAACTATTGTTAGATTTCTGAATTAAAAGAGAACATCAGTGGCTAATCACTTATTGGTCAAACAGTCTTCTAATATTTTAGGAGAGGAAGAATCATAAAATATAGGAAACAAAATTAAAAAAATCATGTGTTATTGCCCATGTGACATAATTTTCATAGTGCTAACCCTTAGAATATTAAGTACACCATTAGCAATAGAGAGTAAGTATAGCTCATATTAATTCCAATAAATAAGCATTATTAGACTTATGTATATAGTTATTATATTTCTCTGTCAAAAATACCTATTCACAGACATAGTAAATGTTTTGTCATTTGAATATTTTACAGTAAAGGAAAATATCAGGTCAGTGTTTTAAATCTTCCAAATTATGAGGCTGTCTCCCTGCTTTAAAATCATATCACGAGGGGTGCCTGGGTGGCTCAGTCGTTAAGTGTCTGCCTTCAGCTCAGGTCATGGGATTGAGCCCTGCCTCAGGCTCCCTGCTCCATGGGAAGCCTGCTTCTCCCTCTCCCACTCCCTTTGCTTGTGTTCCCTCTCTCACTGTGTCTCTCTCTGTCAAATAAATAAAATCTTAAAAAAAAAAGAAACCATATTACGTATCATTTAAATACAGAGATATGCAATTTTCAAGAACAAAGAGAAGACCAATGAAAGATTTTATCCTTTTTTTTTTTTGTCTTTCAAGACATCATTTTAACAACCTAAAATTCTTTAATGAAGAATTGTTACTGCGCCACCCAGGCGCCCCGCAACCTAAGATTCTTTAAAAGCCACTATACTCACCTCTGCAAAGAGGCAGAGGCTGGGATCCCACAGTCAAATTCTCAAAGCATGTTTGAGTAAATGCTTCAAAGAGTGGGGCATTCTGGCCTTATTCTGACTACCCCACTGGATATTCACTCATAGTTCTCTTACATCATACAAAGTATATGCAAGAATGACAACTCTCTAACCTCATTTGGTTACCAAGAAATAGATGAATATGTTCTCTCATGGAATCATTAAATATGAGGTCAAGACAATTTTTGGATAAATATAATTTTACAAGCAAAATTTGAAAACATATTTTTTCTTCCCTTTACACAATAGACATAATTTCTCTTTGTGGAAGACAGACATATTTTAGAAAGGTCATTAGGAAAGGAAAAATGGGGGCACCTGGGTGGCTCAGTTGGTTAAGCGACTGCCCTCGGCTCGGGTCATGATCCTGGAGTCCCCGGATCGAGTCCCACATCGGGCTTCCTGCTCAGCGGGGAGTCTGCTTCTCCCTCTGACCCTCTTCCCTCTCGTGCTCTCTATCTCTCATTCTCTCTCTTCTCAAATAAATAAATAAAATCTTAAAAAAAAGGAAAGGAAAAATGGTTTTACTACCATGAATATGTTAAAAAAAACAAACAACTATTCATAATATGGTATCAGGAGGATCTTTCAACACCATAGAGAGTTGACTAAGGATCATCTAATGCTGTTAGATATATAGCATATTTTCTTTATTGATAAAATAAAAAATACTAAATTAATTCACATTATCTGTAAATATTTCAAATATATTTTGACTGTGCACGTGAGCAAAAGGGGACGGACTGAGGCTACAAAGAGGTGTAGCTTTTGCTATCTGCCCTTAGAATGTGATGATTAAGGACAGGACATAGACAATAGAGTCCTATTATATGAATTCAGTTCTCATTTATTATCTGTGTGACCTTGGACAATTTATTTAACCTCCCTATCCCTAAATATCCTTACCTAAAGGGCTATTGGATGACTGTGAAGATTCAGTGAATTAATATATATAGTATACTTCACATAATAACTGGTAGTTAAAAGTACATAGAATGCTTGCTATTCAATTAACCTGTTTAGAAGTCTGAAGAAATATATGAAACGATTAACAATGAATAATGATAGAATATACTAAGCATCAGTCAAGGGGTATGGATAGGCATTTATATGTGTTCCCAGGGGAATGAAATGGAGCTTCTCATACTATACGTTTACTATGAATTGCAGAATGGGTGGAATTTCATATAATGCATTTGTTTTCTATTGCTGTGTAACAAATTACCACAATCTTTGTGACTTAAAATATACCCAGTCGTTAGTTTCAAAATTCTGTAGGTTAGAAGTCTCTAACCTTTGTTCCCTGTCAGGATATCACAAGACTAAAATCGATTGGCTGGGTTGAGTTCTTGTCTGGGGGCCTGGAGAAAATTTCATTTCCCAGTTTATTCATACTTTGGGGAAAATTCAGGTCCTTGTAGTTGTAGGATTGAGGACCTAAGTGTTATGGGAAAAAGCATGGCCCATGCCCTTGAGAAAACTAGAAGAATACTATAGACATGCATGAAATAATTAGGAACAGTATAGAGTAAAAGCACATGAGAAGCTAAATATGGGCTAATAGGATATAATAATTTATGAATGCTGCGAAGAAGGAGCTGAGCTGGTTAAGATTCACCAGTGAGGGTCCCCAGGGTCTTGGGACTTAAATTGGGATCTTAAAGATGAGTAAGAGATAGCTCAATGATCAAGAATAAGCCAAAAATCCATGTAGAAAGTAGAAAATTAGTGGCACAAAACTAACACGTTACAGGGATGCCCGGGGGGCTCAGTTGGTTAAGCATCTGACTCGATTTTGGCTCAGGTCATGATCTCAGGGTCCTGAGATTGAGCCCCACATCAGACTCTGTGCTGGGTGTGGAGCCTGCTTAAGATTTTCTCTCTCTCTGCGCCTCACCCTGCCACACATTCTCTCTCTCTTTCTCTCTCTCTAAAAATAGAAAAAAAATGGGGCACCTGGGTAGATCAGTCAGTTAAGCATCTGCCTTCGACTCAGGTCATGATCACAGGGTCCCAGGATCAAGCCCTGTGTCAGGCTCCTTGCTCATCTGGGGTCTGCTTCTCCCTCTCCCTCTGTTCTTTCTCTCAAGTAAATAAATAAAATCTTAAGAAAAAACAAACAAACAAAACAAAACAAAAAAACCACCTAACACATTACAGAGGATAATATAGTCTGTCTTAATATTAAATGTTTAAGTAAGCATTTTTCATGACTGCCGGATCCAAAAAACAGTGATAAGGCAGTGCCAACCTCAATATTAAAATATAATTCACCTGGATGTTTTTGACAACATTAATTTGGTATGTAGTACATATTAATTCTGTTTCTAGAATACCATGAGAAGTCCTTTCAACAGTTGAATAAAAGAAAGACAAATTTCCAAAAACTATAAAATGAATGTAAGAGCTATAACCATTCTTAGAATTTTATTTTTAGTATTCTTGTGAGCTTTCACCCAGACTGCTAGTTTATGTCCTGTAAAATCATATCTTCATGAAAGAATTTATTTTCAGGAAAACAGTTGTGGAAATACAGGTGACATTGTTCTCTTTGTAAAAATGTAGTGAAATAAAATTTATTCTGGGAATATTTGGAGATTATAAGTGTTTATTTGTTTTGGGAAAAAATTCAACAACAAAAAAGTGTATATAAGAGTAAAAATTCAAGCAGGCTTTAAATTTCACATAGCATAAGAGACTCTTAATCTCAGGAAATAAACTGAGGGTCTTGCTGGAGTGGAGTGAGGTGGTAGGGATGGGGTGGCTGGGTGATAGACATTGGGGAGGGTATGTGCTATGATGAGCGCTGTGAAGTGTGCAAGACTGTTGAATCACAGATCTGTACCTCTGAAACAAATAATACATTATGTTCATAAAATAAAAAAAAATTTTGCATAGCAGCATTTCATGGTTAAAAAAATGGCATGTAAACATTATAAAGTCTTTCAGTGGAAAATGATCTAATAAATCTAATAACTGTACAACTGAGTTAAAATTTTGGAAACAAAATTAAAAGTACATGAGTTTCAGGGAAAATATACTTAAAATTTTTTTTAAATTATTGGATGTCAAAATTCTACATACCAAAGTATCACTAAAGAAGTCATAACCGTCATTGAATACTTTTATTTATAGATAAGGCTAAAAACTGTGAAGATTAGGAATATAGAAAAATATAAATGTTAAAAATCTTGATAATGTAGATATTTGAATAGTTGGGAGGGAGAAGGAAGAAATATGAGGGAAATGTAACGATTCTGGTTTCCTCATTACATATAATTGAGGTCTGAAGATATTTCTATGTTAAAAATCTAGCATTAGTACTTTATACACATAAAGATTTAGAAGTAACCAGTAGTATAAATAGAATGTTCTATCTATCTACATATCTATCCATCCATCCACCTATTCAACTATCTATCATCTATCTGTACAAAAATCTGAACAATGATAGGAAACTTTATTTTATCTATTTTAAACCATAAACAATCAAACAGGTAAAAAAGTTGAAGGTATGGATTGACTATAAGTAAATTAAATGATAATATATAATCATAATGTAGAGAATGTATCTTCTATTTAAATTTCGTGAAATAGTTACAAGAATGCATGGAAAGAAAAAATAAATTAAAAATAAGCATTTTATAGACCATATTACTTGTTGACACGGAAATAAAATAAGAAATTAGCAACAATTACTAAAGGGTGACTTTTTATTAAATTATTTTAATAAAAAAACACACAAATCTGATTCTTTAAGTGATCAGTAACATAAAAAGGTATAAAGATATAGTAAATCTAAGGAAAAAAGAAATAAAATTATAGCTACAGATGGCATACAATGCAATAGAATAATAGACACACACTTTTCAACAAGTAAACTTGAAAGTTTTGATGAAATTCATGATTTTTCTTAATAAATAGAAACATAAATTCCACAGAGAGTAATGGAAATTAAATTTTTACTTTCCTAAATGTACACCAATCTCAAATGATTTTGTGTGTGAATACTACCAGGTTTAAAAAAAAAATAATAATTCCTACAGTATTTAAATTATTCCAGAGCATAAAAAAAAAACAAAAGACTTCCAGTTAATCCATACCAAAATCACATGAAGAAAGGACTTATAATATATGTGTAATTTCTATGTATATGCAACCATTCTTAATAGTTTCAAAATCTCACAATAAACATTAGCTTCTCCTTTTCTAACAACTTGAATTTAATCATCTACAAAATTCTATTGGAGTTCCCTGCAAAATATCTTTTGCTCTTTCCTCTTTGGTTTCCACTTTCTAAATCCAAGTCATACAACTCTGGCCTTACATGATGACCACAGTAATTTTAATAATTGGTGTCTGTGCTTCCAGTCTCTCATACCTCCAATCTTTCCTACACATTCCTTTCTTGAGATCATTTCTTTACCCCTTTCTTACCCTTGTTCAAAAATTTTCTTGTCTCTTCTCCAATTGGCACTTACGGTGTTCCTCCATTTGTTACAACTTGTCCCTACAGCTTTATTTCTCAGGTCCCATCCAGACAACTCTAAACAAATTGTTCTTTTTACCATTCTCTAAAATATTCTGAGCTCTATGGATTTGTTTAATTTTGTAGTAATACTTAGAGTACTTTATTTCTCCCATTCTGGCTTTCAAACCCTTCTACAGTTAAGATTTAACTTAAAATCCTGTAATCTATGAGAAAGTTCCCCTACCCCCTCAGTTGTATTGTTTATCTCTTCCATTTACACACAAACTTCTTTCTATATTACAGTATGTTTTTATTCCTCTTATATCAAAGTTGTTTTAACATGAAGCTCCTCCCTTACACTGGGAAGTCCTGAGAAGAAGTGATCATGTCTTAATTATTTCCACAGATTTCACAGCAAAATGATAGCACAGAAAAGTGATTAAGGAATGAAAGTATCTATGCTTACCCTAAATCAGTCTATAATATTTATCCTTAAAGCTGATAGTTTTAGCATTAGTAGAACTAATGCTAGTAAAAGATGGGTTGTTAAGAGGAAGGTAGAATGTAAGATGCCTCAGGGTTTTCTCTTAACATCCATGTTTATCTTGTTAACCCTAAATGTTTTCAAGTGTGTTTGAGGAATGTGATATTGTAATTTTTTAATTAGACAGTTTTACTTAAAGTTCACCTACCATTTTCTCCATAGTCAGTGTTAGCCAATTATTTCATTTTATTATATGGTGTTTTCTACATAATACTAGGATACATTCATGTATATTTTTTCTATTGAGTTCACTATCAGTTTGTTTAGCCATTATGATCCATATGACTCATTTATTCAGCAAATATTTACAGGGCAACTACTAAATGGCAGAGACACTGTGTTCTATTATCCAGAATACTTGAAAAGGCATATTTGGTGCTGGGTGGAAAAATAAGGTTAGTTTACTACTTATCCAAGTAGGATGATATTTAGATGCCAAAAAAAACCAAAAGCCACAGTAATTTAAACAAGTTATTTATTTCCCTTTATGTGAATGAAGTCCAGAAGTAAATGGTTCAAGGCTGGCGTGGCCCTCTATGGTTTAAGGTTATCTTGTTGCTGTACCTTCTTTTTTTTTTTTAAGATTTTATTCATTTATTTGAGAGAGAGAGAGAGGGAAGCAGGAGCTAGGGGAGGGACAGAGGGAGAAGGAAAAGCAAGCTCCCCGTTGAGCAGGGAGCCCGATGCGGGGCTCAATCCCAGGACCCCAGGATCACGACCTGAGCCTAAGGCAGACACTTAACCAATTGAGCCACCCAGGTGCCCCATTGCTGTACCTTCTTTAGCACTTATATGTCAGACTAAGTCCAATCTGGAGAGAGAAATCACATAGGAAGCAAAACAGGGAAAGATGAATATAGTAAATTATTAATTGTAAAAGGTTTGGAATTAAAACATGTGGGCTAGTAAGACATTAAGATGGCTCTAAAGAATATTGAATAGTAGATGTGAAATATGTTTAATAGCAGATATGATATGACATATAATATGGTATGATATGTTATAGCCACTGCTCTAGGGCTGAGATAAAGCATTAAAAGAAGAATTCCCCTCATCTACCTGCCCCCAATGAGGGATATAATCTGGATTTTGTTGGAGAGAGCAAAAACATAGCTCAGAATGGAGAGGAAGTTGCTGTGAGGCAACACTGGCAGAACATGTTGAAAATACGTTTTCTGTAAAAAAAAAAAAAAAAGAAAAGAAAAGAAAATACGTTTTCTGTAACTTGCCAGAAATCGACACTCTAGGTTTCTGGGGAGGTGTCTCATCAAAGGCTCTCAGCTACAAAACTCTGAAGGAGGTTCCCAGGTAACTGTATGGCCACTGGGTGGTGCAAGATGCTGGATACTATATCTGGAGAAGCTGCAAACACTGCAAGGAGACAGCCTGGAGTTGTTGCTCATATTGGAGGAACTCAGTGCTAAGCAAACCATGCTCTACAGGAACCTGCATGGGAGACCTCAAAAGGACTCCGGAACAAGATCAAACTCTTTCTTTCTGCAGTGTACTAACTTTCTTTCTCCAGCACTGTACTAACTAAGCTTAAGAAAAAAGGAAAAATATTTAAAAGGAACTGATCTAATTTTATAGAGCAGGCAAAAAGGGTGGATTTGGAGCTAAGAGGCATTAAACTGGAAACCAGCACACCCTGCGATCCAAAGTTGCAACTAGAGGAGGTATCACAATTCCAGATTTCAAGATATACTACAAAGTTGTAGTAATCAAAACAATATGGTACTGGTACAAAAATAGACACACAGATCAATAGAACAGGACAGAGAGCCCAGAAATGAACCCACATTTACGTGATCAATTAATCTATGACAAAGGAGGCAAGAATATATAATGGGGAAAATGCAGTCTCTTCAATAAGTGGTGCTGAGAAAATTGGGTGATACATGCAAAAGATTTAAACTGGACCATTTTCTAACACCATGCTCAAAAATAAACTCCAAATAGGTTAAAGACTTAAATGTGAAACCTGAAACCACAAAAATCCTAGAAGAGAACACAGGCAATTATTTCTCTAACATTGGCCATAGCAACATTTTTCTAGATATGACTTCTGAAGCAAAGGAAACAAAAGCAAAACTAAACAACTGGCACTACATCAAAATATAAAGCGTTTGTGCAGTGAAGGAAACTATCAACAAAATGGAAAGGCAATTTACTGAATGGGAGAAGATATTTGCAATGATATATCTGATAAAGGTTTAATATCCAAAATATGTAACAAACATGTACAGCTCAACACCAAAAAAATTAAAAAAGACAATCTGATTAAAAAATGTGCAGAGCATCTGAATAGACATTTTTCCAAAGAAGACTGATAAAGATGATAAATAAACACATGAAAAAAAATGCTCAACATCATTAATCATTATGGAAATGCAAATCAAAACCACACTGAAATATTATATTCTTCAGAATGGCTAAACTCAAAAAGACAAGAAATAACAAGTTCTGGTAAGGATGTGGAGAAAAAGAAACCCATGCACACTGTTGATGGAAATGCAAATTGGGTCAGTCAATGTGGACAACAATATAGAGGTTCCTCAAAAAATTAAAAATAGTTGGGGCGCCTGGGTGGCTCAGTCGTTAAGCACCTGCCTTCGGCTCAGGTCATGATCCCAGGGTCCTGAGATCGAGCCCCACGTCAGGCTCCCTGCTCTCCCTGCTCAGTGGGAAGCCTGCTTCTCCTTCTGCCTCTTCCCTCTGCTCATGTTCTCTCTCTCTCTCAAATAAATAAATAAAATCTTTTAAAAAAAATTAAAAAAAAAAAAAAATTAAAAATAGAAATACCAGATGATCCAGTAATTCCATTACTGGGTATTTACCTAAAGAAAATGAAAAGACTAATACAAAAATATATATGCACCTCTACCATTATTTGCAATAGCCAAGATATGGAAGCAATCCAATTGAACATTTATAAACAAATAGATAAGGAAGATATATATATACATGATGGAATATCATGCAGCTATTAAAAAGGAGGAGATCATGCCACTTGTGACAAAATGGATGGCCCTAGAAAATCGTTATGTTAAGTGGCTAACTGACATAAATCAGACAGAAAAACGAATACCATAAGGTTTTACCCATATGGGTTATAAAAAAAAAAATCCAAATGCAAAGCAGAATTGGACCTATAAATAAAGAGAACAAATTGATGGTTGCCAGAGTCGGGGGAGTGAGGGGATGGGCAAAATGGGTGAAGGACAGTGGTAGATAGGAGCTTGCAGTTATGGAATGAATAAATCATGAAAATAAAAGTACAGCATAAGCAATATAGTCAACAATATTTTAATAGCATTGTATGGTGACAGATGGTAGCTCTACGTGTAATGAGCATAGCATAATATATAGAATTGTCCAATCACTATGTTGTACACCTGAAACTAATGTAACATTGTGTGTCAACTATATTCAAATAAGCTATGAAGCTATGAAGAAGAAAAAAAATGAACTTAAAACTAGAAAGCCCAATGGGGAAGGGGGTTTCTATTTATTTAAGGAGATAAATATATATGATATATGTGCATAAATATAGGAAAGGAGTAAGCCATTCTTCCCGAAACATGGAAGAATATTTGCAAATGCTGTGAGGTGGGAGGCATCTTTCTATATTTAAGGACCATTTAGGAAATAAATGTTGGTGGAGAAATTAGGGGCAACACAGTAGAAGATGAGGTTTGGGAGACAACCAAGACCAGATCGTAGAGCCTTGTCAGCCATGGGAAGAAGGAATCTTTCTGATACACACAAAAAACATACAGTAACAGGAATGATTATCAGTTTTCCAGATCTTTGCTCATTATTTAAAATCCATCCTCTCTTAAGTGTCTGCCTTTCATATTCATGAACTCTGGTAAATATTTCAGAGAATAGGACTAGATTTACAAGGCAAGGCGGGTTGACCACCAAATAGGGAAAGAACTGTATCCTGCATCTCCAAGCTGCTGTCTGAAAGTATCTGACCCGACAAGTGGCACTCTTAGATATTTGACTGATAAGCTATACTAAATTTGGGTATTTAGGCAGAAGGATGATATTTCACTTGTAACTTTTAATCTGAAGAAACCATTAAACATGGTGTTCCTCTTTCTCCACAGGCCTTGCATAAAGTTTTTTTTTTTACATCTTTAAGGTTTTGAGATATACATTTTGTTGCATTTTAACCAGATAAAGTTAAAGATAGTGAAGTGATATATATTTAGTCTTACAGTTTATGAAGTACAGAAATTTGATTAAGAACTACAAGGGTAGATAATCTATGAGATAACACCAGACCAAGAAAGTGACGACCCATTATGAATGGAGATGTTGTAATTTAGCCTTCCTGAACCTTGTGAAGTTGTGCCTCAAATAAGAAAGAATTAAACCAAACAGAAAGAAGTTCATGCTATTTCTGTTTCATTTTGTTATTGTAATTTTGCTATATACACCTAAAAAATTTTTTTACCTGAAATAATACTCTTTTTCCTTCTGGTAGAATCAAATTAAAGTGTTGTTTGCTAATTCTCAGAATGCTGTATTATCAACATTTAGGAGTCTAAAAATCCACAGGAGTGAATTTATGAGCCTAAAAACCTACAGAAGGAAAAACTAAGCTGCAAGAAAAAAAATGCCACCCAGCCTACTTCTGTTACCCCCACAGCTGTATTTGAAAAGAAATAACTATTCTCACAAACCACCAAAATGTGGGACTAGAATGCACTGCTTTGAATTATACTTTATGATGACAGTGCATTGTGGCTTGTTTATTATTGTGTTTAGAGAGCTCCATAATATAAATTTTTTTTAGTGGTTTTCTGCTTTACCTGGCAGCTCCAAGCCACTTTCAGAGATACTACTACAGAGGATAATCAAGGTAACTTTTGATACTTCAATTCTTTACTTCAGGGCCATATTTTTCTCCATTTTAGACTACGAACCATCACTTTTTAGCACTAAAGCATGTTTGTGTGGTGAAATATTTTTCACAGTTTTGATCTATTCTTAGGTACCAGGATCTACTTCTTTATTTGGTAGCTGAGTCCTTTGGGAATCCTCAGAAAAAAATATTACAAAGCCTAGGCACATGACAATGGATATATTTTCCTCATTTATCTCATCCAGTTCTCTCTAATCTCTTATATCCAAGATATATTTAAGATACCTTCTTCACCACTGTATCCCATTATCAAAAGTAGTTCCTGATACATAGTGGCAGTTCAGGAATATATTTTAGTTGCATTATTTTTTTTTCATTATATTGTGTCCCAGTGGGAGTTTTTATTATTCTTAGGTAATTAAGAAATATAAAGTAAGCCTTCCTTCCCCCCAATACAGCATCATGATTTTCTTGCAATTTCAATAACTTCTCATAAACACTGACCATATCTTATTACCAGAAGGGAAGGGAAATGAGTCAAGGGGATAGTGAAGAGAATATTACTTGTAGAGGAACAAAGAATCACCTGCAACTTTGATCCTGTGGATGGGAAACAAGAAAAGAGCTGTGACAACTAATGCAGTTAGCTTTTGGCTGTAAGTGCTAAGAAGATCAGTCTTCATCACATAAGCAGTTGACTGCATCCTAAGGTAACACTTTTCTCTATTGGCTTCCACCATCACAATATATATCTTTGCGTTCTTAGAGATTCCAGTTTCTTTTTGTATGTGCATGGCTCCTCCTTTTCTGTCAATCTCATAATATTTGATTTCCCGAAGATACTTGTCTGAAGTTATTTCTTCTTCCCTCTCACTCTCCCTTTGTATGATATACGCTATGATCCTATTTGAGGATTGCTTTTAAACCTCTATTTCTATGGGTAATTTTCTTCTATCCTTGGGTCCATTTTTCCACCAGCTTCTATTTCTAAATGGATATTGTAGAGATTTTAAGGGCAATGTAGTAAAATTCAACTTATCTTCTCTATAATATTTTTCTCTTACTGACATCTCATGACTTCAGAATGGTAAATTATTCTATAGTAGGGAGTGCAATGAATTAAAAGTGTGTCTTTTTGGTTAAAACAGTGATGTCCTCTCCAGCTCTGGTTTCCTCTACTGTACTATTCCTCCCCACTGACCAGACTGTCAGAGTCCCCTCGTGCTTGAAATATCATCTAACATGATAAAATATTGCTTGTTGAATCTTGTGTTGCATATCTAGGGAGTAGGCAAAAAAAAATCACTAAATGCAGAAGGATTTCTACATTATGCACTAGAGTTTCTATCCTCCTACCCCACCCTCCCCCACAAAAAAAACCCAAACCAGGTTAAAATGAACAGAAAATTAAGCACATTTTATTTTTAAAATGGAGTCTTACCTAGAGGTCATAAGTAATTAAAGACATCATTTAAATCACAAATTTGAGGCACTGACCAGTACAAAGGACTGATTTAACTAATCAAGCAGCACTATTTAATTTACCGTAAAAAATTCCTCATTCTATTAAATGTTTCTGTTTAAGAGTTAACTGTGAACACATTTTGATTTGATATCAGCATCTGGAACAATTCTTAAGTGATTGAAAATTGAAGTCCAGCACATTGCTTATTAGCTATTCAATAGTTTCCTTCATTAATGGCTCAGTAGTCTCTAGGAATTGAAGAAAATGTTAGATTACTTAGCATTAAATGTTCTGAGATACTATCAATTTTTTCCACTGAAAATAAATGGTAAGCATCAAATGCATCCACATAATAATCACTCATGATATAAGTAAATTATTTTTAGTATACTATTAGAAACATCTAATAAACAAATACAGAAGGTAAGTTAGATATCTAAGAAAAATTAGATAAATGCATCTATCATCCATTGTATTTGCTAGATTTACTTAGGTAACTGTTTATCCCAAGATGCTTTTATTAGCCAACAGCAACAATTCAAAAATCCAGTAGTATTGTCGATAGAAATTGCCCATGAATCACAGCATAGTTGCATCTTGTTTACCAGAGTGTCAAGCAGAGTCAAAACTGTGGTTTTAATTCAAGTGGGGTTAAGAAGCGTTCTTTTTCCCAAGCATGTATTTAAATGAGTTGTATAGGGACTTGGATTTTCTTGACTTACAAAAGGATGCACTGAACCTTGTAAGTGCCCTTTGCCTAGCTTCTGTGTTTTTTGCTTGCAACATATTTCACCGAGGGAGCATTACCCTGTAACTACTGGGGCCATTTTGCGCACATAATTAGAAGTTCCTTGGAATTTACATCATCTTGAGGCAGCTCTTAGCCAATAACTGACTGTTGCAGGAGTATAAAAACATTCATCCCTTGTTTTTAACCAGGACAAACAGTGAGGTGCAATTTATACCCTAGAGCTCCCCGGTGGAAAGAGCTTTAACTGAAATCACAGCTTTGCTTGGCTTCCTCCCCTTTCTTCTCTTGGTTCTCTTACACACTTAAAATTTTCTGTTTGGAATGCTTACTAATAAATCCATTGCATACTAACCTTCTTCTCATGACTTGCTTCTGACATTTATCCATTTATGTGTTTATTTTATGGCAGAGACGACCAGGGATGCAGGAAAAGGGAGAGGAGCATAGTATGGCAGGGCAGTTCTCCCTGTTGACTCTCTTTCACTGATTTGGAATGCCAAGAAACTTCTAGAAGAAAGAGCTATTTTATGAGCTACTTTTTTTTTAAAGATTTTATTTATTCATTCATGAGAGACAGAGGGAGAGAGAGAGAGAGAGAAGCAGAGGGAGAAGCAGGCTCCCAAGGAGCAGGGAGCCTAATGTGGGACTCGATCCCAGGACCCTGGGATCATGACCTGAGCCGAAGGCAGACGCTTAACCATCTGAGCCACCCAGGCGCCCTTATGAGCTACTTTTTGAGATTCTGAAGTATCCATGATGATTTAAGACTAAGATGATAAATTATGGGAGCAAAGTTAGGGAGAGGGGCATTCTCCAAATTCTTGTGGCAGGCTCAGTATGTTTGAATACCTCAAGGACTGTTGGCTTAAAGCAAGAGGAGAGAATAATTTCATTGGCACTTGCAATGGAAGATTTTAGCAGTAAAGACAATGGTCGGGTACCATTAAGAGCAGTTCACAAAGAATATCTTCAGACTTGTAACTGAGCAAATGAGACACCATCTATGAAGAACAGTCAGAGCTTATGGAGAACCACAGAGAGTAAAACTGTTATACCATTGGGAAGGCATCCTTTTGTATTCTACTAAGAGCTTGGTCAATCTACTTCTATAGTGTCTTAGGAAGATCTCATTAGGTATAACCTTACTTATTAAATAAGGATATCTTCTAAGAAACTTCTATTACATAATGTTAATTCTCATTAAGAACAAAAATAAAGAGATGCTAACTTTTTGTGGAATAAAAAGGATTTTTCCTATTACCCTAATTATAGAACTATGTGAAACTAAATTATTTTTTAAATTCCTCCAGTAAATCTGGTAGGAATATTAAACGTAAGTTAGCCTTCCCAATGTAACTCTCTTAGGCCCTTTTTGGAGCAGAAAAGAATAAAGAATTTCAACTCTCTGATGACAGCCATGTACAAAAGGGTCCTGGCTTTAGATCTAAGAATAGGAAGAAGTCATAAGGTCTCAAGACACTTGCCTGAAGGTTAATTAATCAGTATTAGTATTCATCTTCACAACTATATTTTTACTTGCTACCAATTGGCTGAGCAGATGGTAAAGGCTAGAAATCTGGCACATCTTAAAAAATAATCAGATCTCATCAAGTCAATTAGTTTTGGAAACTACATTAGAAATTCTTTGCTGACTTAAGGAGAAACAGTTTCCTAATAATGTTTGTTCTGGGACAAGATTTGTGCTGAAAACAATTCTTCTCTATTAATCACCTCCCCGTCCCCCCCACTACACACACACACACACACAAACACACACACTTGTTGATGGAAACAAACAGAAGGAGCCTCACCCCCCCCCAAAAAAAATAATAAAGGACATTTTATAAGCTAACTTAGTCTCTGGCTAGGAGAAGGCACCAGAATTTGATTCCTTCCACTTTGGCTTGCACCAATGGCCTAAAACAATTTCTTCTACCTTTAAAGGAACATATACACATACACAATAAAGAAAAAAGGAGAGAGAGAGAGAGAGAGAGATCTCAAAGCAGCAGAGAAGAATAAGAAAGAAACACAAGACATGTTCTATAAGGGAGTCAGTCAGTCTCCTGCCAGCAAACCTGAGATGATTAATTGCCAGCTCCACAGAAGGTGGAAAATTTTAAAACAAGAGAAAAGAAGAAATGACCTGAGGAAACATTTAAAACATTAAACAGTTTAGCTTTCTCCAGAACTATTTGATAACCAAGTAAGAAAAGAGTATGACAGAATTGAATTCTATAATGTTCCTTTGGTAATAGGTTACAGATACTGATTATTTGAATTATCTCTTAGATGCCTATGAACTGACTGATGTACAAAGGTGCAAAAATACCAAAGAAGGTGATGGTGGATATAATTGATTTGGAGGTGATGGTGGCAACTATGGTGGTGGTCCTGGTTATAGTAGTAGAGGAGACTATGGTGGTGGTGGACCAGGATATGAAAACCAAGGAGGTGGATATGAAGGTGATGGTGGAGGATATGAAGGTTACAATGAAGGAGGAAATTTTGGAGGTGGTAACTATGGTGGTGGTGGGAACTATAATGATTTTTAAAATTATAGTGGACAACAGCAATCAAATTATGGACCCATGAAGGGGGGCAGTTTTGGTGGAAGAAGCTCGGGTAATCCCTATGGTGGTGGTTATGGATCTCGTGGTGGAAGTAGTGGATATGGTAACAGAGGGTTCTAAAAAAAAATTCAGAAGAAAAGGGCTACAGTTCTTAGCAGGAGAGAGAGCGAGGAGTTGTCAGGAAAGCTACAGGTTACTTTGAGACAGTCATCCCAAATGCATTAGAGGAACTGTAAAAATCTGCCACAGAAGGAACAAGGATCCATAGTCAGAAAAGTTACTGCAGCTTAAACAGGAAAACCTTCTTGTTCAGGACTGTCATAGCCACAGTTTGCAAAAAGTGTAGCTATTGATTAATGGAATGTAGTGTCAATTAGATGTACATTCCTGAGGTCTTTTATCTGTTGTAGTTTTGTCTTTTTCTTTTCCTTTTCGTTACATCAGGTATATTGCCCTGTAAATTGTGGTAGTGGTACCCGGAATAAAAAATTAAGGAATTTTTAGCTTTTCAAAAAAAAAAATACCAAAGAGCATTCAGATAATACCAAAAAATGTAAAGATATATAAAATAATATGGAGACCTATGATATATATTGGCCTCAATTTATTATTGTTGTTTGTTTTAGAGAGTAGTCATTCATATATTCACATATACACACATATACACAATATGTTAGGCAGTGTTATTGGAGTTGTGGAAAAAAAACAGTGAACAAAAACAGACTAAAATCTCAACTTTTATAGGGTTTACTTTCTATTAAGATAACAGATATTAAACACTAAATTCAACATATAGTATATTATAATGTGATGACTGCCTTGGAGAAAAATAAAGCAGTGATGATGAATAAGGAGTGTTTGGAAGGGTAGTCTTAACTGTATATAGGTTGGTCAAAGGAGCCCTTATAGAAAAGATGACCTTTGAGGCAAGATCTGAAGGACATAAAGGTGAAAACTATCTGGGGAAGAGGAAAGAGTAGTTGGGAGAGCTAAGGCAGCTTGTGCCTGCCATTGCTTGAGTTTTAAGAGAGAGATACTACCATAATGTGAGCAAGGGGACAGTAGGAGGAGATGAAGAGAAAGAAATAAAGGAGACCAGATGATGCAATATTATCTAGATAATAGGCAGTGAGGTGGAGGACCTTGGAGAATTTTGAGCAAATAAATGACATGCTGTGAGTTATATTTTAATGAGAGTATTTCAGGCCTCTTCCTATGAGAGTAGATTAATAGGGGCAAAAGCTGAAGCATGAAGGCTGTTGGAAAAGTCTAGGCTCGATATATAAATTGTGGCATCAAAAGAAACATATGCATTGATAACACCTGACAATATTTGATTATTAGGTGGGCATCCAGGTAATATATTTTTTAAATCATCATGAACAATGAGGCACACATTCTGATAACTCTTAGAATCTTAAAAATAAGTGAAAATCTCTAAGTCTGTGTTGGAAGTGTGGAGAATATGGATCTGTTGCATGAATTGCAATTATATATTTTTTGTTACCTTTAAAACAAAAACTTGAAAATGTTCAATAAGTAATCCCATCTTAAGCATAACCATCACCTGGGACCTTGTTAGGAATGTAGATTCTGGTGCACTGTTCAAGACCTGCTGACTTGTATGCATATTAAAGTTTGAGCAGCATTGATCTATTTTATACAATTAAATTTATAGATGAAAAAATAAAGACCACAGATGGCAAGAGAGCACAGATGGCAAGAGAGCACAGACTCCCTGGATCCTTTACATTCATTTGTGTCTTTGGTTGTTTCAAAGATGTTTTCTTCCTAACAACATAATAACCACTCTGAGGCAAGTTTCTCATTACTGTAAAATCAATGGCGATAGGGATTTTTGCTTTGCTCAACACTGTGCCCACAGCACCTAGAATGGTGCCTCAACTTGAGTAGGTGCTTACAAACTTTGAATGAATTAATTATACACTGATTGTTATGCATAGTCCTCAAGCTTACTGAAAACTCAAACCAACCACACACAAGAATGGACAGGAAAATATAAGACCAAAGTATAATTAATTAAACAGATGTTGGCAAACAATATCTATCCTGCTTGCTCCAGAAACAGACACACACTTTCTCAAGTCCCTTTTATGGGACATTTGCTAACAGTTGGCCAAAGCAATTTAGATGGCCAAACTCAAAAATAAGATACAGGAACATAGATTTCACCTCCTGATTGCAGTAAGTGAAGTGTAAGTAAATAAGTAATGTAGGTAGAATATGAGATAAGAAATTTATTAGTTCGATTTGATGTATGGCTTTTATGTGCTAAACTTATACTTGGCTCATACAAAGCTGATTCACACCCATCTCAACCTATAAAGCTCCCCCCAATCATTTCATGCTCTGCTCAAATAGCCTCTTCATGTAAACTTCCCTGATATCTCTAGTGACAATTTTTCTCTGTTCTGTATGTGTACATGTTACTTTCTCCAAATCTGTAATTTAGCACTCCTTCTTGTACATTATTCTACTTACTTTGGGCTTCTTCTTTTTGACTATCATTCCAACCAACCAATACTGAAAAAAACTGTTAAGTTGCCAAAATATAAGAAAACTCTAACTCAAAGAGCTTCTAGGAGAAGGGAATTCTCTGTATTGTTAAAGGAAGGGGAGGGGGGATATGCTTATAGTTTCTATCCTTCCTCTTCAATTTTAGAGGTCCTTATGGAAATTCTGTTTTCACAAATTTACTTTGGAAACAGCCTCTTGAATCAAGGGTTATTACAAATCCATGATGCTCACACAGAGTCTGTATAGTTTCTAATTTTTGTCTCACCTTGATTTCCCAGGATGCTACTGTTTGACAGAGTTTGCATTTATCTTCTCCTCCTCTATCAGTTTCCTCGTTTCCCAAGCATACTTAGTATTGGGATGAACTAAAAGTCATTTTCTTGTAATTAAATGCACTTGAAATAAAGTTCACCAAGCATAAAAACTCCTCTCATCTTCTGTCAACAAAGCCCAATAATGAAATCTATCAGAAGAAATTCTTAAGTTTAAGCTCCAGAGGTCAAATAAGTGGACTTTAAAATAATTTTTAAAATCACTGAAGTGAGAGGGGTAATTTACCTACTATTAAGACATAGGAATATTATTTATGAAAATGAAATTGTATAAAATTTCGACTGATGGAAACAAGCCATCATGAATGGCAATAGATAAGCATTGAGCACTTATCCCAAGGCTTGGTACTGAGGTATAGAATAGAAAGCCGAATATGAGCAGGCATTCAATTAGCCACTTATGCTACTTACGCTCTACATGGTGATGAGAAATGGAAGCCAGCTTTCTGTTATCACAAAGGTGACTGTGAACATTTATTTGTGTATCTATAACATCCCTCCACTTGTCAAAGTCACTTAAGCCTCTTCTATGCCCAGGTATCTTTCTTTTTTGCTGAGGAGAAGCCAAAAGGGATTGATGACAATCTGACTTCATAAAGTAGCTCCTTCTTGAATGATTGGTGTTATTAAGGGTGTTCATGAATTAGACCCAAATGGGACAGACCATTGAATTATACCATTTGGATAGAACTAAAACAAGTTAATCTGTTTCTGAAATCAACCCTTGCTATTGGTGTGTATCCTGAGATTTAGTTTAGGATTTGAATTTTTTTCTTTTTTAACTAAAGAGATTACCATTTTTTTTTCTTTTCTTTTTTTTTTTTTAAGGTTTATTTATTTTTTGAGAGAGAGTTAGAGAGAGCACCCAACTCAGGCTGCACTAGGGGCTCCACTGGGTTCAATCTTAAGACCCAGAGATCATGACCTGAGCTGAAATTCACAGTAATCCCTTAAGGGACTCAGCCACTCGGGCATCCCACCATTGTTTTTCAAAGAGACATTCTTTATGTTAATATTCATAAGGAACATACACATAAGTGGTTGGATAACATGGTAGTGGGTTATCCCCAAATTAAAGATGAGCAGAGGACAATGGTTTATGTGACATGCCTAAGGTCATGATGGCAGACTTGGGAAGAAAGCTCAGCTTTTCTGACTTTATGTTTAATATGCTTTCCATTAAAAACAACTATAGTTACCTTTATCAATGCACAGTACTTGAAAATCTAGTTATGCATTAAAGGCCTCAGGTAGATGGGTAAGTGCTTTTTTCTCATATATTGAAATTAACCTAACTCTCTGAATTTTATGGCAAAATATTAGTATGAAACACTGATAATGTGTATATAATGCATGTATTTTGTTTGCTTTGTGGTTATCTTTGTCCCAATATCTTCACTGAAGATTTGTTTCCACGACTTAGTCATTTTCACAAATAAATTAGTTGATCCATGGACTGGAAGAAAATAATTTGATGTAGAATAACCAAAACTTATGTCAGGCCAAAAAAGGAAAAGAATGCTTCTAGTTTAATTATGATGATAAGTTTTAAGATAATGATTTTCTAAGATTAAGGGTAAGGGATGTGGAAATTTTTCAACGTAGGGCAGCTTCTTAATAGCTGTGTATCTTTGGCTAAGTTATTAAACCTACTTTACATATTAATGTACTGCTCTACAAAATGAGGACAAAAATAATACCTACCTCATAAGCTTGTAGTGCGTTGAATGCACTAATATGTGTAAAGCACTTAGAACCATGTCAGGTACATAAATATGTACTCAATAACATACTTTTATTATGGTCTTAGTTAAAAAGCCTAGGGGAATTAAATATAGCGATTTTATTTAACTGAGGCTGAGATGTTCTTTTTCCATATACTTTTTACTAGCTGTCATAAATCTTTTCATCGATATTTTTTTTTTTACTCTTGGAATTTATAAAAATAAAAAAAGTCTGCAAAACTTATATAGTTCTTTATTTTCATGAAATTTTGCTGTGAATAAAAATTTTCCAGACAGATAACTACTATTTAATATAACTGTAAAACCTTCAAAAATATAATAAACCCAAAACTAGAGCAAGTGGTGTGAGTTGTGATAACATTATTATTCAATGTGGGACCAAATGTGTTTAAAGATAAAGAGCAGTTGCAGAGCTGTGGAAGTGGTTGATGGATTAATTAGATGTTTATGATAAGTGTTAATAGATAACTCAAGGAAATAGAGGGATTAATATAAGTGTTTACTAATGGTTCATAATACCCAATCCTTGATTTATCTTCGGTCGTCCTTTCCAAAGGACTTTCTCATTTCTTTCCCTTTCCTTTATATGTAGGCATCTCAGCCTCCCTTCCTTTGAGTTTCTCTTCCACTTTTATTCCCCATTTTGAATTTCATTCTTTTATATTTTTAGCTCCTTCTACATTCTTGTTTTATCCACTAATACACTGAAGAAAAACAAAAAGTGGACATTGTTATTTTTAAACAAGTTCATTTCTTGTTCATAATTCTGTAATTTGGATACTATTGTGTATATGTCCCATTACAAATGAGTCCCTATGTTTCTGTGTGACTTTTCATCATTTCAAAAGGGCCTATGAGTCTATGTCATATATAACTTCCCAAAAAAGGTAAAGTCTAAATTCCCATTTAGATGAAGGTAATCTTGATTTTACTAATTTTCTCAGTTTTCTTAATTACTATTCTTACACTCACTTCTAGATTAAAGAACTGCTGTGGTGTTCATTTGGCATTTGCTCTTCCCTGGAGAGCCTGGGAGGTAACACTTATAAAGTAAATGATAATTTCCTGTATCTCTACTCTTTTTTGATCCTATTCCTTGGGGGTCAATAAAACACATGGTTAAATTGATTTTCTGAGGCCCCTAAACCTGAAGTCTTTGTTTTTCAAAGAATCCTTTGATGCTATTGTGGTTTATGAATGCTAAATGGCATTCTTGATCTATGCCAATATTCATGCCTGGTCAGATTGTCATTAACTTTCACCTTTATTGCAAACTTTCATAGGAAGCCACATGGAGGTGATACATCAATTTGAAAATAGTTAATTAGTGGCCTGCTACTCTTTGCAGTTCTCTCCAACAAGGGCATACACATCAACAGATTAATATTCCCATGGCACTAAGTCACCATTAAACTTAGTATGACAATTGTATTTCAATATGGGCATTGGTCTTTTCCTTAATGTGTGCAAAATGAAAAATGTGTGTGAGGCATCAAATATTCAGCACATTAAGTGAATAATTAGGAACATGATTTAGATATTGTGGGGATTATACTAAGAAACACTTTTACTCCTCCTGCAACTAAAGTACAAATTTGGGGAAACATTAATATTCTTATAAAAATGGTAAAACAAAAAAAGTTAAAATATCTTATGTAATGTATATATAAACACATATGTAATATGCTTCCAAAACTGGGTATGGCATGCTATTAAACCTATAAATTATGGTATTTTAAACATAAAAATGTGTACTTGGCCAGGAGAGAGATCTACTTCATGGGAAACTCTAGTATGCATTTAGCATGTAAGAGTGTATGAAATCCACATAATTCATATAGACAATAACCAGTAATGTTCTATGTCACCACATATACAACTGTTATTGAAAATGATGACCAAATTGAGAGTGATGCATATATTCTCAAGTGTCTGATGAATTCGTTTTGTTACATAGGAAACATTTTATTCTTTAAAAGTTAAAATTATTCTTTAATTAGTTAAAAACATCTTACAAGCTTCTCAGATTTTGGTTAGTCTTTTATTGTGGGCTTTTTTGGGCTGTTTTTGGCACAAAAGGTGGGAGCATGAAGTAAATTCATGAACACACCTGTAGAGGAAATTACACGAAGATGACAGGATGATGGGCACAAATAGCAATAATATGGGGATTATTGCTAAAATCACTCTTTGTGCTGAGACATTATCATTTTAACAATAAGTTGCTGATGCCAGTTGGAGGTTGGATACAAAAGGAAAATTAAGTATTTGTCCTTATCTTCAATATTCTCGGTATTTTGTTCAAATAAAAATATACAAGTGAGATCATTTGGTGCTTAATAACTTCTAAATTATATAGTAGTTATTAGAGACAAAATTGGATTACAGAGGAGTAGAGGTTTGGTTGGGCCCAGGTAAATTGAATGATTAGTGTGATTGGTGAAACTCTCTAAACAATTGTAATATATGGATGCTTGTTTTCAGTGGAGAAATGGAATGATTTTATATGACTGAAAAGTAATTATAGGAGCAATAAGGAACTGATAATGAATGCTTTATGTCCTGGATGTATTATAAGAAGTACCAGTTTCATCCAAGGGAAACTTGGATATATAGAAGAAAAAACGTGGAATTTGGAATAAAACATTGTTTGAAATTTTTGTTCTGCTACTTAGCAGCTGTATAATATGGACAAGTTAGTTGACATCTTTCGGTCTTAACTTTCTCATGGGCAAATTAGAGTAAGTGATAAATAATTTAGAAGTATTTTTTGAGGATTGCATGAAGGAACAAATGAAAAAGGCCAGTACAATATCATAGGAATTGCATGAACATTTCCTAAAGATCCCTAAAGTGGTGAAAAAAAAGTTCAAAAAGAGAGGTCATATTATGTTCATAGATTGGAAAAACATAATAAAAATGTCAGCTGTCCTCAAATGAATATTCAAGTTTAATGTAAGAGAGAGAGAGAGATTTTTTTTCTAGATACAGTTTATTCTAAAATGTATATGAAAAACCAAGGAACTAGCTCAACCAGTACATTCTAAAATGTATATAGGGGCGCACTTGGGTGTACTCCGTGGGTTAAGCATCCAACTCTTGATTTCGGCTCAGATCATGATCTCAGCGTCCTAAGATCAAACCCTGTGTGGGGTGCTGCACTGGGCATTGAACCTGCTTATGATTCTCTCTCTCCCTCTGCCCCTCCCCCTCCCACGAACTTTTTCTCTCTCTAAAAATAAATGAATAAATACATAATAAAAATAAAATGTGTATGAAAAGGCAAAGAAGTAGCTCAAAAGAGTAGCTCAACGAATTTGAAAAAGAACGAAGTGACAGAATCAGTCTAATCTATTCCAAGCCTTACTATATACCTTAGTAGTAAAGGTTATGGTATTGATGAAGGGATAAACACATAGATCAGTGGAACAGTATAGAGATTATGGAAACTGACCCACGAAAATATGCCCAACCAATTTTTCAGTTTTGACAAAGATGGAAAATTGATTCAATGGAAGAAAGAGCATTTTTAACAAATGGTGCTGAAGCAGTTGGCCATTCATAGACAAGAAGTGAACCTTAAGTGTTATGCCTTATACAAAAGTGAACTCAAATGGATAAATGTAAAATGTAAAACTGTGAAAATTTCCGAAAAAAATAAGAGAAAATCTGCAGGATTATACTAGGAAGAAAGTTAGACTTTATACCCAAAGCATAATTTATATAAGGAAGCATTCATAAATTGGACTTTATGAAAATTTAGAATTTTTGCTCTCCAAAAACCCTATGAAGAGGATAAGAAGACATGCCAGAGGCTGGGACAGTGTAGTTGCAAGCCACATATCCAGCAAAAGACTTTATCTAGAATACAGAAAGAATTTTCAAACTCAACAGTAAAAAAAAAAAAATCAAATAATTCAGTAAGAAAATAGGCAAAAGATCTGCACAGACATCTCACAGAAATAGATATACAGATAAATATAGAGGGAAATAACACATGAAAAAATATTAAACATCATTAGCCATTAAGAAAATTTAAACTAAAATCACAAGGAGATTATTGCACACGTATCAGAAAGGGTAAAATAAAAAATAATAGTGACAGGGCGCCTGGGTGGCTCAGTTGGTTAAGCGACTGCCTTCGGCTCAGGTCATGATCCCGGAGTCCTGGGATCGAGTCCCGCATCAGGCTCCCTGCTTGGTGAGGAACCTGCTTCTCCCTCTGACCCTCTCCCCTCTCATGTACTCTGTCTCTCTCATTCTTGCTCTCTCAAATAAATAAACCTATAAAAATAAAAATAATAGTGACAACATCAACTTCTGGCAAAGATGTAAAGAAATTGGATCACTCATAAATTGTTGATGGGAATATAAAGTAGTATAACTATTATAACTACTAGTATAACTACTCTGAAAAACAGTGTTTCAGTTTATTAGAGAACTGAACATGGAACTAACCTACAACTCAACAATTGCACTAATGGACATTTATTCAGAGAAAAAAAGTTATAGTCACACAAAAGTATTTACATAGATGTTCATAAAAGTTTAACTCATTATATGACAAACAAACAAAAAAGTATTTTCTAAAAGTGCTATTAGTCACATGGCCATATTCTTTTTAAGTGTTCATAGTAGAAGAGAAGCTTCAAAATTGTGGCAGAAATAAAGAAAATGCTGAAATTACATGCTATCAATGTAAGGATAAGGTCATAGTTGGACAATAAAAAATAAAGAAGTGAGTGAATGAGAAATGACAATTTTTTTTAAAAAATTAAAGTTTGTATTAATAATGGTGAGTAATTTGGGAAATAATTTATTGATTTTTATTCTAACAGCCAACAAATAACATATTGTGCTGTGTATCTACTTGCCAGAAAAAGCTTTTCAGTCATTGACAAGGAATATATATTAGACAACAGGTGAAGTCAGGCTTTTACACAGCTAAGCTAAAACACTCAAGTCAAACTTAATATAAAAATGAAATTGGCAGAATATATGAAATCCTTTCCCTTTCTATCAGAGGTGCTGCTGACTGTATTAGATGAAAATGCTAAAGGAAGTAGATACCGTCAAATATTATAGGCATAAGGGTACAAGAACATAAATGCTAGAAACAATATTGCAGCTCAGTTTTTTTTTTAATAGAATATAAGTGGAAAATTATTACCAGGTTATTCTTCAATAGAAGGCAACAAAAATCAAATGTATGTAAGACTTTTCAATCAGTCTTAGAATAAATGTCATTTTAAAGGTTGTGACATTTAATTTTCTTAAGAAAAGAGAGAAGATTTTTTTTTAATTTTAGTGAATGGAACAATTTTAAAAATGAATAACAGAGGGTAAATAAAAATGTTTTTGCTTTCTGCCTGCAGCTACTATGCAATACTCAAAAGAGTTTAAAATATCTGAGGCAGAATGAGAAATATTCTCTGAGCATCTGAAAAAAAATACATATACACACACATACACCCACTATAAACACACAAATAAAATGCTCTGTCATGTTATTTACTTGCCAGAAATAGTTTCAATAGCTGAAGAGAAATAGATGTGTGAGGTCTTTCCTTAGTTTAGAGTTTAGACTAAGTTGTTGTTACAATCATCATAAAAGTGGGAGAAACAGGTATTATTATACTGAATAAGTAACTTCATTACAGTGAGAAATACAAGTATAGATGCAATGATATTATTTATTTAAATAAGCAAAATCAGTACATTTAAGTAGAAAAATCTACTAATAAAATTGTTATAGAATCTCATTTCTTAAAAAAGGAATTTCAGACATAATTATATTAATATTATATTAATAATATATTAATATTAATTTTAAGCACAGAAAAATATTTTAGAAAATCAGTTCTTAAAATGTTATGAAATATCACAAACTCAAAGGGATCAAAGGTTGATACAGTGCAGTACTCTCTCAAATGTGTTATAGTTGTGAAAACTAATTATAGACTACAATTTAGCTTTAGAATTCAGTCAAATTCACGATATGTTAACTAAAGATGATATAGTATTATATACCTAGTCTTGAATCCATTACTATCATTTTTTGAAAAATAATAAAAAAAAGATGAATTGATCAAATGCAAATGAGAATTCACATTTATGAAGGGCTTTTAAAGGGCAATAAATTCATATCTACAATGTTATAACAACAGAGTGCTAATATTTAATAAATTCCCATATTCCAAAATAAATCTTAATAGAAATGTTAAATAGGAAGAGTTTTGCATAGCTTAGGAGAAATTCTGTTCAACACCAAATATGTTGGGTATCTGCCAGAGTCAACCTTCATGTTTCTTCTTAAATAATATTGTAGAAAATAAGACCAGATGAGAAAAAAAAAAAGAAGACCAGATGTATGAAATAAGTTGTTGTTTTTTGTTCATTCTTCATTTTTATGTGAAAAATTATCAAATACTTGCTGAGCAAGCATGTGCAGCTTTGTACTAAATGCTACAAATTAAAAATGACTGAAATTTATTTCCAGCCCTCAATTAGTTTATGTATAATAAAAGGCATGAAGATAACCCAAATGAAACAAAAATTATAAGGAAAAGCAAGCATCTCTCTGTTGAAGTCAGAGGCCACATCTTTTTCATCTTTGTTTTTTTGACACATGATATGAGTTATTTATACAATCTGCGGTTGTTGAATGAACTAATAAAAATGTCATCTGGAGATTAAACCTTTGATTTCTCAATTATTGAGGGGAAGTAGCTATGTGGAGTATTTGGAATTTTCCATAAAGTACTCTTGTCACTTCTCTTCAGTGTATGTATTTATTCATTTGTTTATATAATTATGAACTTGTGTGTATTTATTTAATGCATTGGGTTATAATTGGCTCATATATTATTTATTTTGTTGTTCAGATTTTCCAGCTTTAACAAGTGGGAGTTCTTCCAGTTTGATTTTTGTGTCCCTGTAACATACTCCATTTTTCAGTTTTAAAGCACTCCTTTTTTTGCGTCAGGCTCATCTTACATTTTCCTTTTTGTAACTATGGAATAGGTCATCTCTCCAAACAGTCCCTGATTCCTTTAAAAATTCAATAATAAGACCCTTTCCCTACTCAAAAAAAAAAAAAAAATCACATAGGCAGAATTTTGATCAGATACTTCTCAAAAAAAAATTCACTAGTTATCAGACAAATGCAAATTGAAACCACCATTTAATACCACTGCATACATATGAGAATAGCTAACATGTAAAAAAGACAGACTATGGTTTGTTTAGGATGGGGAACAACTCCAAATCTAGATACATTGCTTGGAGTCAAACACAAAAGACTACATATTGCATGATTTCCCTTATATGAGTGAAAAATTGAACAGCTACTTTGGAACAGTATGACAGTGTCTAATGAGATATAATATACACTTACCATACTACTCACAAATCCCATATTTAGGTATTTAACCATGAGAAGTGAAAACAAATATCTACACAAAAATATTTTCTCCAGCTTTATTGAGATATAAATGACATAAAATACTGTCTGAGTTTAAGGTGTGAAATGTATTGGTTGGATACATTTTCTACTGGGAAATGATTATCACCATGACATTAACTAGCACCTCCCTCTCATCTCATAGGAACATGCATATATCTGTATATGTATCTTGTTTCCCATTTGAAATGATCACCTAAGGCATGGCCATAGTAGGTCCCTCAGTAGAGATCTGTTCAATAGAAAGCTTTAATTAAGTTAAGAAAAAGTATATTTGCTCCTAGACAATCATATAAATCATATATATACACAAATTATATAAATTATATATATACAAATTATATAAAATATATATATAAATAAAATATATAAAAATATTTTATATATGCATATGTATATATCTTATATAGAGAGTATATTATATATATATATATACCGCATAGTAACTATTAAGAGTGTTAGAAACATTTTTTTCTAAATATAATAGCAGTTGTGGATATTATGACATGAATTTATTTTTCTAAAAGAAAACTTAATTTTCTCTTCCAACTTTTATGGATCTAATACCTGATTTTTATATTGTATTTGAAGGATTCATGTAAAATCTCCAATATTCTTTGTGAGTGAAGATGAGGAAAATATAAGTAAGAAGGAAGGGAAGGATGATAAGAAGGAGGAAAAAGGGGAGAAGGAAATGAAAGAAAGCAGAAGGAATGACATAAAAA